>NC_064617.1:708961683-709561683 GCF_023898315.1 Schistocerca nitens | reverse complement strand
CTCCAGGTCAAATCCATACCCTCCTTGCGACTGGACATAGTAATTTTCTTTACAGAAACACATACTTTATAAACCTGATGCTCAAACGTGGACCTATCACGCATCCCCTACTACTAAGTATAATACTTCATCAATGCATGATTGATCACCATACCAAATAATACTCACTCAAAATCAACTATTTGGGGGCATTTCTCTTAGATTTCTTCCTGCGAGTGCTATCACTGTGTCTTAGAAAGAGAGATGTAATCAGCCAGAAGTCAGAAAAAAAAACTCGATCGCAACTACTGCGTGTTACTGTCACAAGCGATCTTGATTCTACAGATGCACAAAAGTATCCATGTTAAAAGCTATACACCCTTTACGAATCGAGTTGTGACATTACCTCTGAATGAGGCTGTTTTTTTCAAGACAAATACTGTGACGGTGATCGTAGGAATGTGTGTTATCAGCCCATGATGCAACCTAGTGATAAAATTACCGCATTTGAAAGTCAATCGGCGAAGGAGCATGGTATGTAAGCGGTATTTGCGACTCCCTCACACAGACCAAGCTAGATAATTCTATAGCATTTGTAGCGCGTTCTGTCTCGAGACCATATCAGAGGTTCAGTGATATCCACTGAGTTTAGGCGATGACTGATTGAGAAGGAACACAAACTGTAGTAGTAGTAGATGATGTGCTGTTTGAGATCGTAAGAAAATGTACACTAGCTTCCCCAATTTCTAGCGTCACACTATCCACTAGAAGTGATGTCCGTCATTTGGAATCTCGTCTTTCCATTCAAGCACAGAGCTGCATTCGATCCTATTGACAATTCCTTTAATTATTACAACCACTACTGAATCATATTTCTGGTACTGTCATATCTTGAAAGGAGTCACCTTTCCTGAACCTAGCTGCTACAGTAAAATTCCAACATTGTTTTAGGCAGCCCCTACACATCTTGCAACTGCTCCCATTTCTACAGCTTTCCGCACGCAATCGCTCCAATTTAAGTCTGAACTGAGTAAAAGTAGGCGAAAGACATGTCCACCACCTTCTGCAACCCATGTAGAAACAGAACGACCTTAGTTAGTGCAACAGGACAGTGTTTTGACCATTCAGCGGAAAAGATCGCAATGTGGTACGTCCCAAAACTACATACAAGTACTACAGATCCGCTCCCATTCAAATCAGTCAGCCAAACATGGTATCATCGTTATTCTTTACCTCTCAACAGAGAAAAATAGAAGCCAACTAGGCACCGATGCCGGCGCAATGACGCACAGCTGTGCTGCGGTCCAGGCCGGAGAGAGAGATTTCACAATACTTCCCAGAATAGCGCAGTGTGCAGCCATCCAAGCATTCCTAGCGGTATACACACTCCCTCTGCGAATTTACACCTCCAACTGCTGTTGCTACTGTCTCCTGTGTCTTACAGCGGAAACCATAACACTCCACGCATTTGCTGATTTAAAATAAAAGACAGTTACAACATAATCAAACTGGAACACTTTTACGGTGTTGGCATAGGTCTCCAAACTACAGTCCAAAGGTGATTCACAAGCTCTACATTTAGACTCGTCTCTCACACTGATGGGATAGCTGACGACTATGCATTCCCTTTCGGCTGATTCCTCATATTGCACGCATGTACATGATCACTATTTCGCTGCTAGCAACCCCCAGACGTTGCTGTACATCCACCAAAACTTTTTCCCCAAGTCAAACAAGCCATATTAGTCATTCATTATGTGCTAACCAATACAAGGATGGGATGGAAAAGACACCATCCATGTACTTTAATAATAAACATCACACTTGATAGCGCGAAGAATTTTACACTAAGTTCAACAGCGGCCAATCATGTGACAGCATGTTTCCCCAATTTCAGTATCATAGCTAAACCATTCCCTCTCCACTTTGCGAGTATTATTGCGAACATGGATCAATGACTGTGTAGTATGTCCATTAAGTCTTAATTCTCAAACACATAAATCATCAAAGTATACCAGACAGCACTCCACATATTTCTGTCACCTCAAGCATAGTGTTTACAGTCATCACACTGTCATTGACTAACCAGCCCTGCAGCACAGTTAGCGAATTAATCTGCAAACGACCAGAAGAAGACCTCTACACTCCATGTCTCGTGAATGAATTGAGCTTTCCGAGTCCTAACCCATCCAAGAACACGAGATTTCTCGAGATGCGACCATGTCGAGGAGCTTAGCACTTCTTATCTATGTGTAGTAACAGATTTCAAAGTGCCGTCATGTAATAGCAGACAGTTAAGAAGAACAAGAAACTATTGATTTTTATATGCGATGGAGCCCCAGACGGATGGAGTTCGACGCATTTTTACGTAAATCAACCAAGCTATCAACTCTAACGTATTGTTCTAGAGTGTAGGATCAGCACCTGGAAGGTATTCGTAAGAGAGAGAACATAAACACAAGCACTCCTAAGGATACAACTATCTGCACTTAAAACGGGCCTACAATGTTAGATCGCATGCGTTTCCGACCTATCAGACGTATGGAATTGTAACGTTGTTAATATTCCAATGTGAGAAATATATTTCAATCGCATGACATACATCCCTCTTCTCCATTTCCCTACGATAAACTATCTTATCGAACTGTAAAACGAAAAACAAACTACTTCCGTAAAACACTTGCTCTGCATTATACAAGCACAATATAGTTTCCCTGATACGTATAGTGTCCACTGTTCACATCCGATCACTGTTCAGAAATTATACGATGCCTGCATCAGGCCTATATAAAATGATCCTTCGTAGCAGGGTGTACATCCTACAAGGAAACAGATAAACGCATAGCAGCAGCGTCCGACATGTGAAAATTACTAACTATGTAAACTGCACATATGTCGGGCAATTGTGTACACTGGGACTGCAGCTCCTCACAAGCTCCTATCGCTAACTTAGTTATGATGCTGAAGTCACAATTTTACACCCAGGATGCGACAGGGAGGATCGCATAAATCGAAGTTCTTTTAGACGAATGTGTCAAGTTTAATCACACATGAGATGGAAGTCCTCTGATGACCGACAGGTTTACCGTTAACGATCGCAAGTAGACAGTGCTTTAAACCACATACAGAACATGTGGCTGTATACGAGTAGAACGCAGGCTATGTCACGTGACTGATGCATCCGGACAGAACACAGGAAAAAAATTGACTTGCAGCAACTTCTGCTTCTCTTGAATGAATCAGTCGACCATTAAATCGTACCTCGTTACACCTCTATCTTAATCGAGCACCCTGTCCACTCTCTCTTATGCTTTAACGCAGATGCAGGTGAGTTTAGACGTGAAACGTTCTCGGTCCTCCTGAAAAGCATCAAATACAGTAGTCAACTCACGTGTGTCACCAGTAGCTCAATAGAAATACAGTATAATACTGCCTCGATGGAAAAAAAATTGACTACCTCCCTTATTCCATTCGTTTCGATGTCGATGTTTTCCCAGATTCGTCCTGTTGTGGTATAAATGCTCCCATGTACAAATTGTTCGGCGCGAACCGGAAGATACCCAAGTACTTGCTCAATTTCAACGCATTTCGGTGAATATTCTGTCAATTTATACCTATTACGTCGTAATTTTTCTCAATTACATCGATTTTAAGTCAGATTTATCCACGCAATCACGACATAACATCTTGTCCTGTGTTCTAAAATTGCCTGTAATTGTAGTACAGCCGCCAACACCTAGCCCAAATGCACTGATCGAGAGGCGTAATATAGCACTGTACTAGACTGTATCCAGTCACCTCCACATTCGGAGAGCGTTTGCTCTGTTTTCTGCATGTCTATGTATATGCATGCCTCATGCATGGCTCCCAGGACCCAGCCCCACCTGGTCGGAATTTGAACTTCGAGACATTTTTCTGGGGGGTGTGGCACTTTCCCGCCAAAATTCAAACTTCCTGCCAAAATCCGCCATCTTGAATGACGACACAGCCGCCATCTTGGATGACGGTTCTTTGGAATGGGAACGCACTTGCCCCAATTCTCACAAAACTGAGTAAATTTCAGAGGGATTGATTTCATTATAGGCATTACATACTAGTTTCCCAGATTAAGTTCTTTAATCTTTCTTTGGATTGCAGTAAAACTGATAAAGCACACCATTTGCTCAACAACACAGTGAATTTGGATAATACAAAGTTATTTTGAAGGAACGTCACACCATGAGGTAGTCTAACTGGAATCTTCCACTTTCTCCAAGCGTTTTTCAAGTGTACCTCCTTCTCTTGTGATCCCTGAAGATAGTATTCGCAATTACTAGCTGAAATTTATTGCAGAACTCAGTTAGTCTTTCTCCTTTCTCATTCAGACTACGAAGCCCATATTCTCCTTTAACCCTTCGTTCTACACCTTCCCCCACCGACCGAGCGAGGCGGCCCAGTGGTTAGCACACTGGACTTACATTTGGAAGGATGATGGTTCAACCCCGCATCCAGACATCCTGATTTAGGTTTTCTGTGATTTCTTTAAATAGTGTGAAGCAAATGCTGGGATGGTTCCTTTGAAAGGGTATGGCCGACTTCCTTCCCCATCCTTCCCAAATCCGATGGGACCGATGACCTGACTGTTTGGTCCCCAACCCCAAACGAACCAACCAACCTTCTCCTAAAACCGCATTCCAATCCCTTTGAATATTAGATTTTCAACTCCCTTTACGTACTGAATTACCCTTTCAGTATCTTCATATACTTCTCCTGTCTCTTCATCTTCAGATTGCTACTTAGGAATGTGTACCTGAACTATTGTTATCGGCGTTGTTTTGCTGTCGATTCTGATGAGAACAACGCTGCTACTGAATTGTTCACAATAACTCACTCTCTGCTCTACCTTCCTACTCATAACGAATCCTACTCCTGTTGTGCCATTTTTGCTGTTGTTGATATTACCCTATATTCATCTGACCAAAAGTCCTTTCCTTCTTTCCATTCACTTGAATGACCCCTCATCCCCTCCCCTCCTTTATCTTGACTGAGCCATAGCATTTCCCTTTTCAGATCTTCTAGCTTCCCCACCATGTTCAAACTTCTGACCTTACATGGCTGGGCTTGCAGTGCAGAACTTTATCCTTTTGTTTGTTATTCAGTGTTTTTCTCCTGGTCACCTCCCTGTTGACAGTCCCCTCCTGGAAATACGGGTGGGGGACTAGCCTGAAATCTTTTGCCAGTGGAGAGATCATCATGATTACAGGCCCCTATGTCCTGTGGTTACACATTGTGCGCCTTTGATGCAGTGTTTTCCATTGCTTCCTGCTTCCTCATGCCATTGATCGTTGATTGTTGCTTATCTTCCACCTTTAGGTGCAGTGGCTCACTGCAAGGGCAAGTGAGTGCCCCAAACCACTGTCCCCTCTTCCGCCCTCATTGACAAAACCAATTGTAGAATGAGGGTGATTTCTTACCCCTGAAGTCTTCAACAGCCATAGCTGATGATTTTTATTCAAATTGTAAGTGGTGGCGGGTTCAAATCTAGGTATAAGGACATTTTGATTATTAATTGAAGACGTTGCCCCTAGAGCAGGGGTACATAATTTAAGAAGTTAAAAATAACTGATGACGATGTTTATGACAAGATGATTCGCTTTAATGTGTGGATAATATGATGCGACCTTCTGGTAACTGCGAGTAGGGAGGAGGATGCGAGAATTATTGGAGGGGACGGAATATGGAAAAGGACGGGAAATGTCAATGTGTGAAGGAACTGATAGGTCAGGAGTAGATGTTAGGTGTTTAGGATGCCAGCTGGGAAGGAAAAGCATTAGCTGGAGCCTCAGTATGGGATGGGTAGGGTACACTGTGGTAGGAAGGAAGGGTAGATTATGGGGATAATTTCACCGTCTCAGAGGGGAAGGAGATTGAAATTAACCTGGTAAGGAGAATGGAGTTCGTGGAAATGGAAGCAGGGTGGAGTTGCGTCATCAGGCCATATTGTACTGCTGTCGCATCACTTAGTAGAGTAAAACAGGGGAGTTTGCAGGTCAAACTAAGGCAGGGACCCAAACGTTGCAGGGTGGGGGTGGGGTTGGTCATGGAGGCCACGTCACCACCACAGAACATTTTACTAAAAGTCTTTTAGTTTAAATACATTAACTTCCCAATTCATCCGATAAATTTCAGAGAATAAAGTAGCATGAGAACTGAGTATCCTTTACGAGAGCTTGAGAGATTGTAGGGGATTCTCACTTCTGGAATGGTGTTACACTGTTAACTGTTCTTAGGGAAGATGATCTTTATTACTTGGTTGCTATACTGGATATGGCCTGACTTCATTCATATGATGAAATGTTTGGCAGTTGCTAACGCTCTTGCTTGTGTGCTCTAGTGAAGGAATAGTGGTAAGCTTTACCCGTGTTCAAAGGAAGAGGGTGCTGAGTTAATTGACTGCAGTAAAAGCATATGATAGTTGAGGGACGAGGAGAGCGTTTTTTCTGTGGAACCTGGGTGAAAACACTTGTGGACTGCCCCGTCCCTCAGTCTCATTGTGCAGACACATTGGATGGCGCCAGTTGGTCGTCGGCCGCACCAGGTAGGCTGACTAGTGCCGAGGAGTCGCTAGAGCTAGGGGCAGAGCACTGATGACAGGCAATAAAGCAGAGGATGGGCGATTGTTGGGTAGGAAGCCGATGAGATGGCTGTGAGTTTCACCCAGGCGTCCAGACTCTGCTGAAAAACATATTTGTGAAGGCACGAGGCTTTCAGCGAATTTATGGCTGTTCCTTGGAAAGTTTGAAATGGACACAAAGGGGAGATATCAATCTTTTTATGGAGGGTTGTGGTTCCATCCAGGTCATGCTATTAGCAAAAGACATGGTGTAAACGCGTGAGGAAGGGGCTGCAAAGCTGAATCTGTTTTCCTTTTCTCCCAATTAATTTTTAAAGTTGCTGATTGGCCAAATCTGTGTATGCAGAGCAAGGGACGGTCTCCCAGCTTCGAGTGCTGCACTCCAGCTCGTGATTGGCTTGGGATGAAGTGGGAGTAGTCTAAAATGTAAATGTGGTAGGCTACCGAGCTGGTGAGAGAAAGAGAAGTACAAAACTGCAGGTCTTTACCTAAACGGTGAGACTTGTGTCCTTTGGTAGTGTGCCACTAAGAGCCTGTGTCAGTCACTATCTGAACCATCAGAGGTACTGCTTCTTTCATCACACACAAAAGTGATGCGTGGGTGTACTTATTTGTTTTGAGTTGGCCGTCTAAACATTTGACATATTGTGTCATGCATAGTAGTGTCACGGAGACAAATTGGTTTGGCAGACCAGCAAATGGGTCCACCTGCACACTGGAATCCACTGGGCTTTCAGGGGCTCATAGGGAAGTACCTGTGCTCCGAATCAACTGAACGTGAGACAGCATATTAGCATACGTCTGGGCGCGCGCTTTTAATAACAGATTGTTGCTGTCCATGACTGCAGCTGTCGAGCACGTCGTGGTATGCCGTCCTGACCAGCAGGTGGGTAAAGTATTCGTTGCTACGGCGCAGGGCTCCAATATATGCTTCTCAGCACCCTGTTCTTTGGAACCATATTTTTCTTTATGGAATAGCAGAGTATAGATGTTTGATAGTAGTGTAGTTTTTGGGCCAAACCATGGATTCACATGTATGAAGTCAGGTAAACCGATTAGTTCTGGTTAGTGTCGTGTGTTCATCTGCAGCTGATCACTTTGTTCACCATAGACCTCATATTATTGAACGTGATTGTCAAATAAAAAAAAATGTTTGTGTAGCGTTTCTTTAGCCTTTTTTTGTTATGTGATGTTAAGCATGAATAAATCAATTGTTATTTAGACCACAACTCCTCCTAGTGTTCTGATTAACATTACTTTGGCCAATTTATTAAATTCTTGATTGCAATTGAAAGATGGAAGCTTGCAAGCTGCACCATGTAGATAGCATTCAGCAAACGTTCCAGACAGACAACAATGGCCCATTCATAGACTGATCGTATCTGAAGCCAGTGGCAAATCCAACGCTGTTCGTTAGACCACAGACAGAACTGGAAAACTATAAGAAGTTGAGTAAGGCAACACAACTCCCCCACGCCCCTCCCCCTCCCCCCCCACACAGACATACACTTAGAAAAATAAATGACAGAACGATGTTGAGTTACCCGAGCATAGGTGGAAACAGATGGAAGAAACACCACTCTCCCCTTTACATGATAACAGAATGATGGCATGCAGACCTACGCCACACCGAGCGAGGTGGCGCAGTGGTTAGCACACTGGACTCGCATTCGGGAGGACGACGGTTCAATCCCGTCTCCAGCCATCCTGATTTAGGTTTTCCGTGATTTCCCTAAATCGTTTCAGGCATATGCCGGGATGGTTCCTTTGAAAGGGCACGGCCGATTTCCTTCCCAATCCTTCCCTAACCCGAGCTTGCGCTCCGTCTCTAATGACCTCGTTGTCGACGGGACGTTAAACACTAACCACCACCACCACCACCTACGCCACAATCTTAGTACTAAATGAAACACTGACAATGGGAGGTGCACTTATTGGTTATATACTGCGTAAGTTAGGAAGACGCCAATGATGTTGCAGAATCTTGTTGCTATCATAGTTGTTAAATCAAGAACATCGAAAAAGTACTTCTCAAATTTTTGTGTGAAAGTTTTACAAATGACGTATTTCTCAAGTACAGTTTCTTTGGAGTTATGTTGAAGTCATGCACAAAGAACTGATCAACAAATATTGTTATTAGTGTATGATAAAATTGTATTATTGTTATTATTATTACTAAAATCTAAGGCATCTGCAGCTTGTTAAAACTGAGGGTGACAGTAAGTTATACAGCCTGATTCAGCTAAGCTGTTAGCCTCAGACATTTCCTGAACCACTTAAGATTTAGTAATTCTGTTTTCATCCAGATAAATTGTGGAAAACTCTACACTTAAGACGTATAGTCTATTTTGTAGCGGCACCAAAGTTTAAGATAGGAAAGTTAGATTCAGTGCAACATTTCTGAGTGCACAAGTTACAGCCAGGTGCGAGCCTGTTGACAGTAAGTTATGCTGACCAGCAGTTGCGAAGTAGAATGGATGGAGGCCACAGGGCAGTCGAACCACTGAAAAAAGTAAACGAAGCGGTTTGCATGGTGCAAGTTACAGGCAGAAGGGGCCCACTGGCGTAACCTATATGTTATCAGTATGTGACTCAGAGAGGCCCGTTAGCAAAACAGGTGCACAGCTGCTTATAAATAGGTGTGGGTTTCTAACGAAATTCATTCAGGTGTGGCAGCTCTCTCGGACAGCGGGGGCATGTCACACAACCAGTTACACACAGCAGCAGATGGGGTGCGTCCCAGTCCACGGCGGGCCGCTGGTTTGACCCTCTGAGGCCGATGCGGGGTCTGTAGCCAGCCAGCCAGTGGCGGGCCACTCTTTCGTTCGCTACCAAGGGCAGTTGTCTTGTCACCCAATGCACGCCGGAGGGATCCCAGGGCGAGGGCCGCAGA
This sequence comes from Schistocerca nitens, assembly GCF_023898315.1. NCBI lineage: Eukaryota > Metazoa > Arthropoda > Insecta > Orthoptera > Acrididae > Schistocerca > Schistocerca nitens. The sequence goes on along the minus strand of NC_064617.1, from coordinate 709,552,198 downwards.
TTCGGACGCCAGATCATGGGTGCTTGTGGTCGCCGCGATCTCAGCTATGCCAGCGAGGAAGGACGCAGCGGGCCACTCGGCGGCTCCCAGCAGAGCGGCGCTGAGTCAACGGGGAAGAAGACCGCTGAGTCGGCTGCTGGCGCAGCCCTGACAACATGGCCCTGCAAGTTTGACACACAGCAGCACTTTGCGCTGGGTCGCTGGGGCTGTGGCCTCAGTATTGCGTCACCCTGTGACGCAGACCGAGGTGAACGGGGCACTGTAGTGGAAACAAATAAATCATATGGAAAGCTCGGACAAGTCTTCATACAGCACCTCGCGGCACCAGCCACTACATTTGGTGTGAGAATAGTGGACGTCATGTGTCGATTACGACGTTCACGCCCACCACCTGCATTACGGTCACAAGATGTGTTGTGTCTCGACCAGTTTTCTTTTGAGTATTGGACGTTTTCTTTCTTGTTTGTGTGTTGAGTATGGCCTGCCAGGAGCCACATTGTAGATGTTTTGCGTGGGCATAGTATTTTTTGTTGCCAGAGTAAGTGTTAGTGTATTTGAGGCTGCAAGGTGTTGTTTTCTCGAGGCATTTAATTACTCTTGTATTGGTTTCAGTATGATGATACTGAGCGTGATGATACGGAGCTGTAGGAAGTCAGGTTATTCTTGTACTTAAATGTTTTGTTCGGGACTAAATGGGAACGAAAGCAACTCAATGTCGTCATTCAAGATGGCGGATTTTGGCAGGAAGTTTGAATTTTGGCGGGAAAGTGCCACACCCCCCAGAAAAATGGCGCGAGGTGTGTCGGTACCAGAAGCGGTACGGATTTTGTTGGAAAAAGTAGCACAATTGACAGCAGACAACACACAGTTGAGAAATGAATTAACATCTAGAAGTGAGCAGGAAACCGCATCTGATCAGTCGTTGTTGCCTAGGGTGCAGGGGATTGATCCAGCTGCCGCGAGTTTGATTATTCTGTTTTCTGACATGGCATCTGAGGATGTGCGTTCGTTTGTGGAGGATTTGGAGACTTCAGCGGTGGCGGTTGGCCTGATGAACAGTTGTTACATGTAGTCAAGATTAGATTAACGGGTGAAATGAAGACATATGTAAAGTGTTCTGAGGCCTTGAGGAAGGCAGGACAAAAATGGTTCAAACGGCCCTGAGCACTACGGGACTTAACATCTGAGGTCATCAGTCCTCTAGAACTTAGAACTACTTAAACCTAACTAACCTAAGGACATCACACACATCCATGCCCGAGGCAGGATTCGAACCTGCAACTGTAGCGGTCGCGTGGTTCCAGACTGAAGCATCTAGAACCGCTTGGCCACAACGGCCTGCGAAGGCAGGACAGTTTAAGCAGTTGAAGCAGGGGCTTTTACAAAGGTACATGAAACAGAATAGCGCTCGGTACCCATGTTGCCACGTCCATTTCCTCACATTGAATTGCCAGCTGAATGGCCGAATACAAATCTTTGGAGTCCCTTCACGCACTTTCCGTGACATATGCGCCGGTAACCCTCTCAAAAATGCATCAGGCGCCCTTTGCTTGGCCTCCTACAACAGAACACTATTCGCTTCATCGCTCTGACCCAACTCGTAAGTGTACTCGTTAATTTCCCTTATCCTGTCCGCAAATTTCTCAATCGTCTCCCCCTGCCTCTTTGTCATTGTACTTAATCTCTCTCTACAGTACCGAGCGCTATTCTGTTTCTTGTACCTTTGTAAAAGCCCCTGCTTCAACTGCTTAAACTGTCCTGCCTTCGCCGGCCGTTGTGGCCAAGCGGTTCTAGGTGCTTCAGTCTGGAACCGCGTGACCGCTACAGTCGCAGGTTCGAATCCTGCCTCGGGCATGGATGTGTGTGATGTCCTTAGGTTAGTTAGGTTTAAGTAGTTCTAAGTTCTAGGGGACTCATGACCTCAGAAGTTAAGTCCCATAGTGCTCAGAGCCATTTGAACCATTTTTTAAATTCGGATGCACTAAGTCGGAAGGTGGCAAGAATTACAGGAGGCTGACAACGATTTTAAATTGTACCGGACACAGCCACAATTTAATGTGTACAACGGTCTTCTGTGCAGTGAAACGAAGTTAGGGCCATGGGTAGTAGTGCCAGCGAAGTTGAGGGATGAGGTTTTAAAGGAAGCACATGATCTCGTGTTATCTGGTCATGGGGGGTGTAGAGCGACGAATAGGAGAGTGGTGGAGAGGTATCGGTGGAGAGGTAGGAAAGTGGATGTGGATTAGTATGTCAAGAATTGTATACCATACGCGCAGAGAGTAGATTTAAGCCGGAAACAGATACAGCTACAACGATTGCCAGAAGCGACATGTTCATTTTCTTTTTTGGGGATTGATGTCTTAGGACCTTTCAGGCGAACACCGTCGGGGAACAGATTCGTTCTCACAATAATAGACCAGTTTTCGAGGTACATGGAGATGGTGGCTATGCCAAATCAACAGGCAGCAATGGTCGCGCAAGCGTTAGTAAACAACTGGATTTTGAAGGTTGGTGTACTGGAGACAATTATTATTGACCAAGGGACCAACTTCATGTCGGATTTAATAAAGGAACTGTGTAAATTGTTGTACGTAAAGAAGTTGAGGACGGGCGCGTTGCATCCACAGGCCAACGTAAGGACAGAATGGGTACACAGAACAATCGAGAAGATGCTGAGTTTTTATGTGGATTCTCATCACCATCAGTGGGATGAGTATTTGAAGCATATTGTATACGCATACAATACAAAAGTCCATACAAATACCGGTTTGTCTCCATATGAGGTAGTGTAGGGCGAAAAATGCCATCACCGTTTGATTTAGTGAAGCTACAGAAAGGAAGGGCCGGTGAATCTGTACGTCAATTCGCAAGGAGAATTCGGGATGTTTGGAAATGGGTACAAAAGGCGAATACAAAGGCTTTGGAAAGGCAGGAAGACGCAGTAAAGTGGAAACGAAGTTTACCACAGTATAGAGTGGGGCAATGGGTAATGCTGTCCAGCCCCTATACGCCAAAAGGGAAAACGAATAAGGTATCAAGGGCATACCAAGTTATTGAAACATAGGTCTTTCAGTGCTCTGTCAACTTCTTCACGCAGTATCGTATCTCCCATCTCATCTCCATCTACGTCCTCTTCCATTTCCATAGTACTGCCCTCAAGTACATCGCCCCTGTATATAACCCTCTATATACTCCTTCCACCTTTCTGCTTTCCCTTATTTGCTTAGGATGGGTTTTCCGGATGAGCTCTTGATATTCATACAGGTGGTTCTCTTTTCACCAAAAGTCATTTTAATTTTCCTGTAGGTGGTATCTATCTTACCCCTAGTGATGTAAGCTTCTACATCATTACATTTGTCTTGTATCCATTTTGCACTTTCTGTTGATCTCGTTTTTTAGACGTTTGTATTCCTTTTCGCCTGCTTCATTTACTGCACTTTTATATTTTCTCCTTTCATCAATTAAAACCAATATCTCTTCTGTTACCGAATGATTCCTACTAGCCCTCATCTTTTTACCTACTTTATCCTCTGCTGTCTTCACTATTTCATCTCTCAAAGCTACCCATTCTTCTTCTACCGCATTTATTTCCCCTGTTCTTGCCAATAGTTCACTAACACTCTCTCTGAAACTCTCTACAACCTCTGGTTCTTTAAGTTTATCCAGGTCTCACCTCCTTAAATTTTTACCTTTTTGAAATTTCTTCAGTTTTAATCTAATGTTCATAAGCAATAAATTTTGGTCAGAGTCCACATCTGTCCATGGAAATGTGTTACAGTTTAAAACCTGGTTCCTAAATCTCTGTCTCTGCGTTATATAATCCATCTGCAACCTTTCCGGTGTCTCCAGGCCTCTTCCATGTATACAAGCTTCTTTCATGATTCTTACACCATGTGTTAGCTATGATTAAGTTGTGCTCTGTGCAAAATTCTACCAGGCGGGTTCCCCTTTCATTCCTTACCCCCAGTCCATATTCACCTGCTACTTTTCCCTCTCTTCCCTTTTCTACAATCGCATTCCAGTCTCCCATGACTACTAAATTTTCGTCTTCCTTTACTATCTGAATAATTTCATTTATCGCATCACACATTTCTTCAATCTCTTCATCATCTGCGGAGCTAGCTGGCATATAAACTTGTATTACTGTGGTGGGTGTGGGCTTCGTGTCTATCTTGGCCACAATAATGCGTTCACTCTGTTGTTCGTAGTAGCCTACCCGTGCTCCTGTTTTTTATTCATGATTAAACCTATTCCTGCACTATCCCTATTTGATTCTGTATTTATAACCATGTATTCACCAGATCAGAAGTCTTGTTCCTCCTGCCAGCGAATTTCAAGAATTCCCAGTATATCTAATTTTAACCTATCCATTTCCATTTTTAAATTTTTTAACCTACCTGCCCGATTAACGGATTTGACATTCCACGCTCCGATCCGTAGAACGCCAGTTTTGTATCTCCTGATAATAACATCCTCCTGAGTAGTCCCGCCCGGAGATCCGAATGGAGGACTATTTTACCTCCGGAATATTTTACCCAAGAGGACGCCATCATCATTTAACCATACAGTAAAACTGCATGCCCTCGGGAAAAATTACGGCTGTAGTTTACCCTTGCTTTCAGCCGTTTGCAGTACCAGCACAGCAAGGCCGTTTTGGTTAATGTTACAAGGCCAGATCAGTCAATCATCCAGACTGTTTCTCCTGCAATTACTGAAAAGTTTGCTTCTCCTTTTCAGGAACAACACGTTTGTCTGGCCTCTCAACAGATACCCCTCCGTTGTGGTTGCACCTTCTGTATCCCTGAGGCCCGCAAGCTTTCCCACCAACAGCTAGGTCCATGGTTCATGGAGGGAGGAAAAAAGCAGTAGTACAAACTAAAATTCGTTTTATAATAACTCTAGTTAACTTTCACTGTCAATGATCTCCTAATATGGCCACCATAAAAGTACTTGTATGTCACAATCTCCAACACTCACGTAGCACGACCTCCACGCCAACTATTGCTTTGAGTGCTAAAGTGACTGCTTCAATGCACTACATTAGTAGAGGTACGTTAGTGTACCATTAGATGTATCTGTCTTGCAACAGCATCGCTGATACCATGCTAAAGGCTGCGCCAATTAAAAAAAGTTAATGAAATGGAGGTTTCAGGAAGAAACCTGTTACGTGTAGTAGCGCCCGTATCTATTATCCTCATTGCTCTTAGCACATTCTGTTCTTAGCGCATGTCACGATAATCACTGGGGTTCAAAATAGTGCTTTTTGAAAGTAATTCTTTTTGAATCTCGCCAAGCATCTGCTACTCATTGATACGTATCTGCACTAAAATCCAACTTTACAGGTAGTGCATTGAAGCAGTCACTTTAGCTCTCAAAGCAACAGTTGGCGTGGAGGTCGTGCTACGTGAGTGTTGGAGATTGTTACATACAAGTATTTTTATAGTGGCCACATTAGGAGATCATTGACAATGAAAGTAAGTACAAATAGAGTTATTATAAAGTCAATTTGAGTTTGTACACTTTGTTCCCCTTGAGTAGTAGTAGTGTTCTGACCTTGCAGTTTAATTAATTATGTTTTTGAAGGCTCAAGTTGAAAGTGCCATGACAGAGCACTTTAAGAGATGTCTTCCAGTCAGCAACATTTACACTTGATCGAAGTTTGTGGATAGCCCCAAAGTTTCGGATAATGTCACGATAATCACTGGGGTTGAAAATAGTGCTTTTTGAAAGTAATTCTTTTTGAATATCGCCAAGCAGCTGCTACTCATTGATACGTATCTGCACCAAAATCCAACTTGACAGGTATACCAACATGAAAAATATAAAAACAGAAAGCTAAACAAAATTAAGTCGCTTTCATCTCACAATAGAAATTAATATAATGTTAAGATCTATTCTAGATACGACTTGACAGGTGTACTGAAAAAAAAGGCTTTTGGAAATGTATATTTTTCAGACCATTAATTATGCACTGCATGTAACGGTTTTAGGTTCTATATTGCAGTCGGAATTTAATGTCTGCTGAAACTACGGCCATCATGGATATAACGGAATCTAGAACTTCAGACAAACTTTGGAGTTATAACAGAAATAACAGCTACTGGAACTTGTATTTTGTTCTAAACTATGCAACTTGAAGCGCGCTCTTTCGACATATAAAAAAGTTAATAAGGGAAAAATGGATTTAACGTTTTTTTGAAAAAGGGCGACTCAGTTCTCTATTTTAATCTGTTTTGAAGGTGAGACTGATTGCTGTCGTATGTGGAAGTTCCAGTAGTTATATGACTCATGGGGCGCTCCAACGTGACGCATCTAAGGCAATATGCTTACAAAAACGAAGTAGTGGGGAAAAGTTTAATAACTGCATTAAGCTTAATGAGAATGGACTAACCCACAACCGTAAGGCAAAGAAAGTGAGTCTAAGGATGATACGCTAGTTAATTACGGTAACATTTTTATTCTTGTTTATCCCATCGGCAAATGATTCCGGACTAATTCCCCATTCGGATCTGCGGGTAAGGACTGTCAATGGGGAGGTGACAATGACAAAAAGATCAGATCACCAACGAAAGGGTAAGACACTGCGAGTCGAGGTGTGGAATATAAGATATCTGAACGTGTTAGGGATAGAAAATCTGAAAAGGGATATGCCAAGGCTCAATCTAGATGTAGTGGGGGTCAGTGAAGGGAAACGGCAAGAAGCTGAGGATTTCTGGTCAGGAGTAGAGGGTAATATTAACAGCAGCAGAAAATGGTATAAAGGTGTAGGATTCATCGTAAATACGAAGATACGGCTGAGAGTGTGTTACTATCAACAGCTCCGTAACACTGTTGTTCTCATCTGAATCGACAGCAAACCAACACCGACAACAGTTGAGGTATACATTCCGACGCTACAAGCGGAAGATAAAGAGTCAGAGAAAATATATGAGCATATTGAACGGGTAGTTCTGTGCGTAAAGGGAAATGAAAATCTGATAGTCTTGGGGGACTGGAATGTGGTTATAGGTAAAGGAGTAGAAGGACGGGTTACGGGAGGGGGGGGGGGGGGTTATGGGCTACGTAGTCGGAATGGAAGAGGAGAAAGACCAATGAAGTTGTGCAGTAAATTTCAGCTAGTTGTAGCAAATACTCCGTTCAAAAATTACGAGAGGAGAAAGTACACTTAGCAAAGGCCAGGAGATGAAGGAAGATTTCAGTTAAATTACATCATTACAGATACAGAGTTCCGAATGAGACACTGGATTGTAAGGCGTACTCAGGAGCAGATATAGACTCGGATCACAATTTATTAACGATGAAGAGCAGGCTGAAGTTTAAGAGATTGGTCCGAGAGAATCAATGTGAAAAGAAGTGAGATCCAGAAATGCTAAGCACTGAAGAGATAAGTTTGACGTTGTCTGAAGCTATAGATACTGCAATAATGAATATCTCGGTAGGCAGTTCAGTTGAAGAGGATTGGAAATCTCTAAAAACGGCATTCACAGTAGTTGTAAAGAAAAAAAATAGGTACAAAGAAGGGAACATCGAAGATACCAAGGGTAAGAAAAGAAATAATTGAGCTGATTGACGAAGGAAGGAAGTACAAAAATGTTCTGGGAAAATCAGGAATACAGAAATACAAGTCACTTAGGAAGGAAATAAACAGAAAGTGCAGGGAAGTTAAGACGACAAGGCCGAAGGGAAAATGAAAACAAATCGAAAAATAAATGATTGTCAGAAGGACTAACTCAGAAAAGTCAAAACAGCTGTAGGTGAAATTAAAAGCAAGGACGCCAACATTAAGAGTGAAATGGGAATTCCACTGTTAAATGCAGATGAGAGAGCGGATGGATGGAAAGAGTACATTGGAGGCCTGTATGGGGGGGGAGGGGGAGGGGGGAGGACTTGTCTGATGACGTGATGGAGGAAGGAGCAGGAGTCTACAGGGAAGAGATATGGGATCCAGTATTTAAAAGAGCTTTGGACGACTTAAGTTCAGATAAGGCAGAAAGGACAGATATCTTTCCACCGGAATTTCTTAAATCATAGGAGTATGTAGCTACAAAAGGGCTATTCACGCTGATGTGTAAGAAATGTGAGTCCGGCGATATATTATCTGACTTCCGGAAAAAAATCATCCACACAATTCTGGAGATAGCTAGAGCCGACTAGTGCGAGAACTAGCGATCAATCAGCTTAACAGCTCATGCGTCCAAGTTGCTGATAACAATAATATACAGAATAATGGAAAAGAAAACCAAGGGTCTGTTAGATGATGAGCACTTTGACTTTAGGAAAGGTAAAGGCACCAGGGAGGCAGTTCTGCTAGCGTGGTTGATGATGGAAGCAAGACTGAAGAAAAATCAAGACACGTTCACAGGATTTGTGGACCTGAAATAAGCATTCAGTAATCTAAAATGGTGCAAAATGTTCGAATTTCTGAGAAAAATAGGGGTAAACTATAGGGAAAGAAAAGAAATGTGCAATATGTAGAAGAGCAAGGAGGGAACAATAACACTTGAAACCGAAGAACCAAATGCTCAGATTAAAACGGGTTTGTCAAAGGATGTAGACTTTCCCCCTACTGTTGAATCTATTTACCGAAAAAGTAGCGAGTGAAATGAAAGAAAGGTTGAAGAGTGGGATTAAAATTCAAGGTGAAAGGATATGATATCAGTGATAAGATTCGCTGATGATGATGATATCCTCAGTGGAAGAGAAGAATTGCGGGATGTATTGAATGGAATGAACAGTCTAATGAGTTCAGATTATGGTTTGAGAGTAAATCGAAGCACGACGAAGGTAATAAGAAGTAGAAATGATAATAGCGAGAATCTTAATATCAGAATTTGGGATCACGAAGTAGACGAAGTTAAGGTAAGCTGAAACCTAGGCAGCAAAATAACCAATAACGGACGGTGTAAGGAGAACAAAAACAGCATACTAGCATAGGAAAAACGGGTATTCCTGGCCAAGAGAAGTCTATTAGTGTTATAAATAGATCTTAATTTGAGGAAGAAATTTCTGACAATGTACGTCTGGAACACACCATTGTTTGGAAGTGAAACATGGCCTGTGGGAAACCGGAACAGAAGAAACAGAAAGAAAGACACGGAAAGCACTGACAAGGAGAAGGGACAGAATGATAGGACATGTGCTAAGACATCAGGGAATAACTTCCATGGTACTAGAGAGAGTTCTAGAGAGTCGACACTGTAGAGCAAACAAATAATGGGATACATTCAGCGAATATTGGGAATGTAGGCTGCAAGTACTACTATGAGAAGGAAAGGTTAAAAAATACCTGAATCTTGGAAGAAAGGTGCAGTTCAAGAGCTGAATGGATTTGTAAAACAGGGAACTGAGATAAAAGAATGTCACTAATAACTTCTCATCATGAGTTAAATGTCAAAATCCACACTTGCATCGAAAAATTACATCGGCATCAGTACCAAAAAAGAAATCACAATAGCATGCGGCCATAAAGATTCTTAAAAGTCAGTTTATATCGTTTAGTGTTCGACATGCTCTCTATATATTGGAATACGTGTTTGCAGTCTCTGGTGCAAGGACTTTTGGATACACAGATGTCTTTCCATACAATTGCACATGTTGCTACAATGTGATGTTTTAAAGCTCCTTGTGTCGTGGGAACTTATGCATAGACTTCATCTTTGAGTTTACTCCCGAAGAAAAAAGTCCCGTAGAATCAAGCGAATATGCAGGCCAGATGGTAGCGCATTCATGTCCTACCCAATCACAAGAAACAAGCTCGGTGAGAGCTTTCCTAGGCAGAAACGAGTAGTGATCCGAGACCATACCGGGCTGACACGAAATACATCCACTTATTTCAACTGGTACATCTGGAGTATCCGGGTAGTAAAGGTACGGGCCACTAAATATGAGCCCACGTATCCAGAATAATAGAAGTTTAAAGAGTCAGTTAACAAGTAGTACGATAATCCCTTGGCACTTGACTGGTACAGGGTTAGAGTCCGTCACTGTACATCTACATCTGCATCTACATACATGCTCTGCAAGTCACCGTACGGTGCGTGACGGAGGGTACCCTGTACCACTACTCGTCGTTTCGTTTCCGGCTGCACTTGCAGAAGGAACGAGGGAAAAATGACCTTCTATATGTCTCCGTATGCCCTAATTTCTCGTATCTTTGTGATACTTACGCGAAATATATGCTGGCGGCAGTAGGATCGTTTAGAATTCAGCTTCAAATACCGGTTCCCTAAATTTTCTCAGCAGTGTTTCTCGAAAAGAAAGTCTCCTTTCCTCCAGAGACTCCCATTTGAGTTGCCGAAGCATCTCTGTAACTGTTCCGTGCAATTGTATGGAAAGACATCTGTGTATCCAAAAGTCCTTGCACCAGAGACTGCAAACACGTATTCCAATATATAGAGAGCATGTCGAACACTAAACGATATAAACTGACTTTTAAGAATCTTTATGGCCGCATGTTATTGTGATTTCTTTTTTGGTACTGATGCCGATGTAATTTTTCGATGCAAGTGTGGATTTTGACATTTAACTCATGATGAGAAGTTATTAGTGACATTCTTTTATCTCAGTTCCCTGTTTTACAAATCCATTCAGCTCTTGAAGTGCACCTTTCTGTTTCTTCTGTTCCGGTTTCCCACAGGCCATGTTTCACTTCCAAACAATGGTGTGTTCCAGACGTACATTGTCAGAAATTTCTTCCTCAAATTAAGATCTATTTATAACACTAATAGACTTCTCTTGGCCAGGAATGCCCGTTTTTCCTATGCTAGTCTGCTGTTTTTGTTCTCCTTACACCGCCCATAATCGGTTATTTTGCTGCCTAGGTTTCAGCATACCTTAACTTCGTCTACTTCGTGATCCCAAATTCTGATATTAAGATTCTCGCTATTATCATTTCTACTTCTCATTACCTTCGTTGTGCTTCGATTTACTCTCAAACCATAATCTGAACTCTTTAGACTGTTCGTTCCATTCAATACATCCCGCAATTCTTCTCTTCCACAGAGGATATCATCATCATCAGCGAATCTTATCACTGATATCATATCCTTTCACCTTGAATTTTAATCCCACTCTTCAACCTTTCTTTCATTTCACTCGCTACTTTTTCGGTAAATAGATTCAACAGTAGGGGGAAAGTCTACATCCTTTGACAAACCCGTTTTAATCTGAGCATTTGGTTCTTCGGTTTCAAGTGTTATTGTTCCCTCCTTGCTCTTCTACATATTGCACATTTCTTTTCTTTCCCTATAGTTTACCCCTATTTTTCTCAGAAATTCGAACATTTTGCACCATTTTAGATTACTGAATGCTTATTTCAGGTCCACAAATCCTGTGAACGTGTCTTGATTTTTCTTCAGTCTTGCTTCCATCATCAACCACGCTAGCAGAACTGCCTCCCTGGTGCCTTTACCTTTCCTAAAGTCAAAGTGCTCATCATCTAACAGACCCTTGGTTTTCTTTTCCATTATTCTGTATATTATTGTTATCAGCAACTTGGACGCATGAGCTGTTAAGCTGATTGATCGCTAGTTCTCGCACTAGTCGGCTCTAGCTATCTCCAGAATTGTGTGGATGATTTTTTTCCGGAAGTCAGATAATATATCGCCGGACTCACATTTCTTACACATCAGCGTGAATAGCCCTTTTGTAGCTACATACTCCTATGATTTAAGAAATTCCGGTGGAAAGATATCTGTCCTTTCTGCCTTATCTGAACTTAAGTCGTCCAAAGCTCTTTTAAATACTGGATCCCATATCTCTTCCCTGTAGACTCCTGCTCCTTCCTCCATCACGTCATCAGACAAGTCCTCCCCCCTCCCCCTCCCCCCCCATACAGGCCTCCAATGTACTCTTTTCATCCATCCGGTCTCTCATCTGCATTTAACAGTGGAATTCCCATTTCACTCTTAATGTTGGCGTCCTTGCTTTTAATTTCACCTACAGCTGTTTTGACTTTTCTGAGTTAGTCCTTCTGACAATCATTTATTTTTCGATTTGTTTTCATTTTCCCTTCGGCCTTGTCGTCTTAACTTCCCTGCACTTTCTGTTTATTTCGTTCCTAAGTGACTTGTATTTCTGTATTCCTGATTTTCCCAGAGCATTTTTGTACTTCCTTCCTTCGTCAATCAGCTCAATTATTTCTTTTCTTACCCTTGGTATCTTCGATGTTCCCTTCTTTGTACCTATTTTTTTCGTTTGCAACTACTGTGAATGCCGTTTTTAGAGATTTCCAATCCTCTTCAACTGAACTGCCTACCGAGATATTCATTATTGCAGTATCTATAGCTTCAGACAACGTCAAACTTATCTCTTCAGTGCTTAGCATTTCTGGATCTCACTTCTTTTCACATTGATTCTCTCGGACCAGTCTCTTAAACTTCAGCCTGCTCTTCATCGTTAATAAATTGTGATCCGAGTCTATATCTGCTCCTGAGTACGCCTTACAAAGCACCAGTAACAAATCTAGCAGCCCAACTCTGAATAGCGTTGATATCTTCCTTTAAGCCGACCTGCTGCGGATCCCAGACACTCGTGCACTACTCAAGTATAGGTTGCACTGGAGTCCTATATGCGGTCTCCAGTACAGATGAACCATACCATTCTAAAATTCTCCCAGTAAATCGAAGTCGACCATTCGCCTTCGCTGCTACGGTCTTCGCACGCTCGTTCCGTTTCATATCGCTCTGCAACGTTACGCCCAGATATTGAGACGACATCATTGTGTGAAGCAGGATACTACCAACACTGTATCCGACCAATGAGGATTTGTTTTTCCTACTCATCGCAGTAACTTACATTTTCCATTCATCACTCCAAATAGAAATTTTTTCTAAAGCATCTTATATCGTCTTAGCGCCATTCATCTTCGACACCTTCCCGTACATCACAGCATCATCAGTAAACAGTCGCAGATTGCTCTTTTCCCTGTCCGCCAGACCATTTAGGTATATAAAAATAATAACAGTCCTACGAAACTAAACTAGAACACTGATGACGATGCTCTTGTCTCTGACGAACACTCGTCGAGAGTCGAGGACAACATACTGGCTTCTATTACTTAAGAAGACTTCGAGGCACTCACATATCTGGGTAATTCCGTATGCTCGTACCTTCGTTAATGCTCTGCAGTGGGGTACGGTGTTGTCCAATGCTTTTCGGAAATATGGAATCTGCCTGTTACCTTTCATCCATAGTTGGCAATATACCATGTGAGAAAGGGGCAAGCTGAGTTTTACACGAGCGATGCTTTCTAAAACCGTGCTGGTTCGTGGACATTAGCTTTCCGAACTCTAGAAAATTTATTATGTTTTAAGTCAGAATATATTCTAGAATTCTGTAGAAAACCGGTGTTAAGGATATTGGTCTGTAATTTTGCGGGTCCGTACATTCAAATGTCCTTGGAATGATTGCAGGCTGTGTCCCACAAGGCGAAGAGCTTGGAGACGATGTCGAAACCTAGTCCATTGTGACATGTGTCGTGGTGGTAGCTACAATGGCCTCACCCACACCTCAGATCGATACCAAACGCTATATGTCGATAAAGAATCAACCAAAACTTGGATTTAGTTCGTACTATGCGCTGTCGTCCGGCAGAACGAGCGTAAACATTAATTAAAAGTAACACTAGAAGTACGGAGCACATAAAAAGCATAACTGTAACTAACACATGTTGCTTCCGTGGGGAAGCTGCGCCCTTGGTCCCAGGCTCAAACCTCAATAACACAAATTGTTTTACTGTATTATGTGTGAAAGTGTTATCTGGGACAACATGTTTATGACATGTAAAAGGACAATGTTCTCTAAGAAGTCCGCTTTCGCTTAATTTTTTTGAATCTAGTAGACCTATAGAGGACATTTTTAGTTTCAAAGAATACACACTGAAGCGCCCAAGACACTGATATAGGCATGCGTATTGAAATACGTGCAACGGTCTCGCCACCGTGGATACACCGGTTCCCGTCAGATCACCGAAGTTAAGCGCTGTCGGGCGTGGCCGGCACTTGGATGAGTGCCCATCCGGGCCGCCATACCCTGTTGCCATTTTTTGGGGTGCACTCAGTCTCGTGATGCCAATTGAGGAGCTACTCGATCGAATAGTAGCGGTACCGGTCACAGAAAATCATCATAACGACCGGGAGAGCGGCGTGCTGACCACACTCCCCTCCTATTCTCATCCTCAGATGCGGATGACACGGTGGTCGGATGGTCCCTGATGGGCCACTTGTCGCCTGAAGACGGAGTGCTGCTGTTGTATTGAAATACAGAGATATATAAACAGGCAAAATCGGAGCTGCGGTCGCCAACGCCTATATAAGGCAACAAATGTCTGACGCAGTTGTTGGATCGGTTACTGCTGCTACAATGGCAGGTTATCAATATGTAAGTGAGTTTGAACGTGGTGTTACAGTCGGCGCACGAGTGATGGGACACAGCAACTCCGAGGTGGCGATGAAGTGGGAATGTTCCCGTATGACCGTTTCACGAGTGTACCGCGATTGTCAGGAATCCAGTAAAACATCAAATCTCTGACATCGCTGCAACAACGGGACTAACGATGACTGAAGAGAATCGTGACTGAAGTGCAACCTTTCCGCAAATTGCTGCAGATTTCAATGCTGAGCCATCAGCAAGTGTCAGCATGCGAACCATTCAACGACACATCATCGATATGGGCTTTCGGAACCGAAGGCCCACTCGTGTAATCTTATGCCTCGCCTGCGCCCGTCAACACTGACATTGAGCTGTTGATGACTAGAGACATGTTGCCTGGTCTCACGAGTCTCGTTTCAAAATATATCGAGCGGATGGACGTATACAGGTATGGGAACAACCTCATGAATCCATGGACACTCCATGTCAGCAGGGGACGGTTCGAGCTGGTGGAGGCTCTGTAATGGTGTGGGGCATGTGCAGTTGGAGTGATATGGGACCCCTGATACCTCTAGGTACGACTGTGACAAGTGACATTTATGTAAGCATCCTGTCTGATCAGCTGCATCCATTCATGTCCATTATGTATTCCGACGGACTTGGGCAACCCCAGCAGGGCAATACGACACCCCACACGTCTAGAATTGGTACAGAGTGGCTCCAGGAGCACTCTCCTGAGGTTAAAAATTTCCGCCGGCCACCAAACTCCCCAGACATGAACATTATTGAGCATATATGGGATGTCTTGCAACGTGCTGTTCAGAAGAGATCTCCTCCCTCTCGTACTCTTACGAATTGATGGACAGCCCTGCAGGATTCGTGGTGTCAGTTCCATCCAGAGCTACTTCAGACATAATTCGAGTCCATGCCATTTTATATTGCGGCACTTCTGTGTGCTCGTGGGGGCCCTACGCGATATTGGGCAGGTGTACCAGTTTCATTGGCTCGTCAGTGTACAATCAGAATAGAAAAATAAAGAAACAATTGCATCACAAGTGCGGCAATAATAGTAACAATAATAATTAATAACAAACAAAATGATAAGATTAATAATACGTGCACAACGTTCAACTAACGAAGCGAAAGCAGACTCCCAAAAGAACATAGCTACAAACTTCGAAAAGTCATTTTATATCTCAGGAAAATGGTCTCAAAACTTGACCCATAAACAGTTAAAAAAATGTTCACCAGTCGGGTTTGAACGCGGGACCCTTAGTTGGACGAAGGAACGCTCTCTCTTCTCACCTACGCGATATCTACAATGCAATCGCTCACAGATACGTTTTTCCTGAGCACCGTAGCTCTGGTGTTACATTTAATTGCCGTTTATGCGTGTTCTGCTGGATGGTAGCACACAGCACGAACTGGCTCTGAGCACTATGGGACTTAACATCTTAGGTCATCAGTCCCCTAGAACTTAGAACTAATTAAACCTAACTAACCTAAGGACATGACACACATCCATGCCCGAGGCAGGATTCGAACCTTCGACCGTAGCAGTCGCGCGGTTCCGGACTGAGAGCCTAGAACCGCGAGACCACCGCGGCCGGCAGCACGAACTAAATCTGTTTTTCGGTTCATACTCTATTGAACATACAACGTTTGGTACTGATCTGGGTGCCTGACATCTGGAGGTTTCGGTGTAAGGTACAGAGTCCGCGGGGAAGACCAGCGTTGTATGAGCGAGGATCCGAAGGAACGGACTGTCGATCCTTGGCCACGGAGCGACTCCCGACGTACAACCCCCAGGTCTGCCGGCCGCGACCTGTACAGCCAGGTCACGGTGGGCTACAAGGCACGTGACTGGGGACAACAACATAGTGCCAGCGTTGGCAGCGGCCCCTGAGGCGAAACTCGGACCGATACGAAGCGTGTCGACCGCTAAAGATTGGGCGGAAAACAATCCCGGGTGACTATGTGTATCACCCGCTAAGACTAAGTGGTAATGCAGCAGTAGCAGGAAATAGCTCGGTGGCCTGACTAGGTACAGTCACGCTCTGATTAAAGAAATGAGCGTTGCTATGTTGCAGTGCGGGCAAAGAAGGAGAGCGCGGAAAATGTCTTCACGGGCGGACGCGACGTCTTGTGGTCAGCGTGATTAAATTTGTTGGCGATCAGAAAGAGAATGGATTTACTGTGTCGGCGGAGAAGGTGACGGACGTGCAGCCAAAATGTTCAAGTCTGGCAACAAGATGGTTTCCAGATTACGGAAGGAGGGATAGGAAGCCGGACAGAGCAGAATTTAGATTTCTACGCCAAAGAAGTATTCCAGTGACGATTTGGATGAATGTAATATAAAGCAGCAATTTCAACAATATAAAGAAATACCAGTTTTGCGAAAACTAGACAGGTTTCTTCCCACACAAGTGAACCTAAAGTCTAGTAAGGGAAGTCTCAGAAAAGCTGTTCGGTCTATGAGATTTAGTTTTTAACACTAAAGCGCCAAAATAAACGTGTGATTTGCAAACGAGAGAACATTGTTTCAAAAAGGGCATACTACACTGTTTTTTTTAGGGAAGAATGAAGCATCAGAATCAAAGCATACAGTGGTTTACTTAGAGGAAACCTGGATTCACACACAGTACACCGTATATAAGTACTGTCAAAATTTCTTTAATTATTTAACGGTATGGCTAGGGCCCCCCGTCGGGCAGACTTTTCGCCGGGTGCCGGTCTTTCAATTTGACGCCACTTCGGCGACCTGCAGTCGATGTGGATGATAGGATGATGATGAGGACAACACAACACCCAGTCCCGGGGCGGAGAAAATTCCCCGACCCAGCCGGGAATCGAACCCGGGCCCAGAGGATTGACGATCCGTCACGCTGACCCTTCATCTACCGGGGGCGGACATTGTCAAAATGACAGTATGTGAGGAATATTTATCGAATGAAAGTGTCGGCTAGCGTTTAATTCTTGTGCATGCAGACGATGACATTGGTTGATTATCAAGTGTTAATTTTTCGTATATGACTCAAAAACCAAACGTCGGAGTACTACTCAGAAATTGAAGATGAAGTCTTTTCTTTATTTACTTGAGAAGATTTACATTTTATCATGACGAAGAAAGCTATACAAATGTTGAAATATTTTCTAAATTTACAAAACAGAACTAACGGGCGATAACAATATTTTCCTTTGTAGCAGGTTAATTTGTAAATTATTATACCCCCTTTTTCATACAGGGAAACGCTCTCGTCCACAATCATTGCTGGTGACAAGTCATACGGTAAGGTTCAAGGGGAGGGGCGGGTCGACTTTTGAAGTTCGCTGTAAGGTGTTGGGCAAAACAAAAAGTTAATACGATGATTAAAAAGACGCGGCAAAAGGTTAGAAATAAAATAGATACAAGTAATTGAATAAAAACAACTACAGTAATTCTGATAAAGATAGAAAAACAAAAAATGTCCAAAAAGGGTTTCGAACTAATTTGATAAGCCGTGTTGTTGTTGTTGTGGTCTTCAGTCCAGAGACTTGGTTGATGCAGATCTCTATGCTACTCTGTGCTGTGCAACAATTTTCATCCCCGAACAACTATTGAAACCTACATCTTTCTGAATCGGATTTGTGTGTTCATCTCTTGCTCTCCCTCTACGATTTTTCCCCTCCACGCTTCTCTCCAATACTAAATTGGCGACCCTTTGATGCCTCAGAATATGTCCTACCTACCGATCCCTTCTTCTAGTCAAGTTGTGCCACAAACGTCTCTTCTCCCCAATTCTGTTCAATACCTCCTCATTAGTTATGTGATCTACCCATCTAATCTTCAGCATTCTTCTGTAGCACCACATTTCGAAAGCTTCTATTCTCTTCTTGTCTAAACTATTTATTGTCCACGTTTCACTTCCATACATGGCTACACGCCATACAAATACTTTCAGAAGCGACTTCCTAATACTCGATGTTAACAAATTTCTCTGCTTCAGAAACGCTTTCCTTGCCATTGCCAGTCTACATTTTATATCCTCTCTACTTCGACCATCATCAGTTATTTTGCTCCCCAAATAGCAAAACTCCTTTACTACTTTAAGTGTCTCATTTCCTAATCTAATTCTCCCCAATTCTATTCAGTACGTCCTCATTAGTTACGTGATCTACCCATCTAATCTTCAGCATTCTTCTGTAGCACCACGTTTCGAAAGCTCCTATTCTCTTCTTGTCTGCACTGTTTATCATTCATGTTTCGCTTCCTTACATGGCTACACTGCACACAAATACTTTCAGAAAAGAGTTCCTGACATTTAAATCTATACTCGATGGCAACAAATTTCTCTTCGTCAGAAACGCTTTCCTTGCCATAGCCAGTCTACATTAGGCCTGTATATCCCTTCTACTCCGACCACCATCAGTTATTTTGTTCCCCAAATAGCAAAGCTCATCAACTACTTTAAGTGTCTCATTTCCTAATCTAATTCCCTCAGCATAACCTGATTTAATTTGACTGCATACCATTATTCTCGTTTTGTTTTTGTTGATTTTCATCTTATATCCTCCTTTCAATACGCTGTCCATTCCGTTCAGTTGTTCTTGCAGGTCCTTTGCTGTCTGTGACAGAATTACAATGTCCTCGGCAAACCTCAAAGTTTTTATTTCTTCACCATGGATTTTAATTCCTTCTCCAAATTTTTCGTTTGTTTCCTTTACTGCTTGCTCGATGTACAGATTGGATGACATCGGAGACAGGCTACAACACTGTTTCACTCCCTTCTCGATCACTGGTTACCTTTCATGCCCCTCGACTCTTATAACTGCCATCTGGTGTCTGTACAAACTGTGAATAGCCTTTCGCTCCCTGTATTTTACACATGCCATCTTCAGAATTTGAAAGAGAGTATTCCGTCAACATTGTCAAAAACTTCTAAGTCTACAAATGCTAGAAACGTAGGTTTGCCTTTCCTTAACCTATCTTCTAAGATAAGTAGTTGATAGATATACATTTTATACATTTATACCCCTTGTGCTACACCACTACACATGGCATCACTATAGTTTTTAATACTTTCGAGTCCAGAGAAATACTCAAATTCTTTTTGTTGACCTCTGACAATGTCTTTATCCATTCAGTATATATCGAGGCATTGTCAGTGTACAAAATGTTTGATTATAATTATGATCACAGGTTACTTCCCAATTATTTTCCATAATCCACGTGATCTGGCGGTAGTAGGAAAACAGTCTCACACGTACAAGATTTTCAAACACCTGTACCTGAACAACGGCCTCTCTCCATTAAATAAAAAAAAAACAAACTATGAAGGCGCTGATAATCTCATTTCACAAGTTTGACTAAACTGCAACAGCACATTTACATAGTCCATTAGTGTAGTTAGACAAGTGACAGTTGGAAGCCGATGTTTGGTCTGGTTAGCGAACACACACACGCCTACCATGTAAACACGACAACGAACATCGCATCTGGATTACAAAACTAGATTTTTGTCTTTCGTAAATTTTGTCACTTGTAATCATTTTGATGTGCCGGCTGCGTGTGACACCGGTAACAATATTGTGTAAGCAAGATGGTGCTGCAGCCGTGCCGAGTAGTACATCGGATCGCTTCCCTTGATGCCCAGAGTCCGTGTAGCAAGCAGGCGAAGAAGGCGCCTTGTAAGGCCCGTGGTAGGATCATAGGCGCTAGCCGTAAGGTAGCAGAAATTCGTCTGGGAGACGCGGTACACTTCAGTTGAGCATATTTTGTACCAACTGAAATTTTCTTCAATGGAGTAAGGACTGGTCACATAATCTGCAATATTCCCATACCAAACACCTATACTCCACTGCTTCCGATGCTCGGGCTGTCTGAGCCAGCGCACATTCTCACGGGCTCAGTAATGTGTATTTCTTACATTCACCTTCCCGTGACGTGTAAGGCTTCATCGGTAAATAGGATTCTGTGAAGAAAGAATCTATTATTCTGATGTTGCAAAAAAACCAGTCGACAGAATTTCTTGCCTCTTCCGCGATCTCATTGGTTAATCTGCTGGCGAGTGACACGTGATGCGGATGGATGCTGCTTGCATGCAAAATGTGAACAACGAAGGGCTGACTTATTCCAGCGGAACTCGTAATTTCTCTGAAGCAAACATACGGAGCACGAGCTGCATCTGCCAGGGGCTCTGTTTCGATCGCCCCGCAGGCTTCTTCCTTACTCGCTTAATAGTATTCTAGTGCCTCTATAACAATTTTTTAGACATTCGTTGAATTGTCATTCTTGTTCGAAACTGTCGCTTGAAATACGTAACGTGAGCATTTAACTCAACAGTTACATTCGCGTTCGTTCCCCACTGTCCTAAAAGAAATAGCATATCTAGTTTAACTTGGTTTTTGAAAGACATATTTTTAAATTACTCAGCACTCTACGCAAGTAAACGACGCAGATAGAATGAAAGCAATATTTCCTGTGTGCTGGTCACGCGGTGGTACAACAGTGTGTTTACTCCTTATCCAACGTGACATGTTTCCTTATTTTTGGTTTCCAACTACGAACTTCCCTATAAGACAGCAACGGATTCATATTAAAAATAAATAAGTCGTAAGTTCTAAATATTGTAATTACTCCACAACTACACTGACAGGAAAAATAGAAACACCAAGAAGGAGTTGTGCGACATAAACGATAGTTATTAGGCGTGTTTCTACATTTGAAAGTTGATATCTAGTCAAATTTCACGACAGTCGCACAAGTGTGTCGTTAGTTTCGGCACTATGAGGATCCAAATCAGGTTTCCTTCAAATATACGCAGTAACGGTCGTGAGTTTTAGTTATCTTCGCGATTCGACGTGCTGAGTTGCTGCGGGTCAAGAATGCCTTTAAGGCGACAAAGACATCATTATCAACACCTAACTGAATTTGAACGAGTTGTGGTGAGGTAAACAGCATAATTATATATGGGGGCAGTTATGTGTTGTGACTGCTTCTCCCCCTTCTCTCCCTCTTCGCTACCCTCATCTGTTCGAAAAAAATGGTTCAAATGGCTCTGAGCACTATGGGACTCAACTGCTGAGGTCATTAGTCCCCTAGAACTTAGAACTAGTTAAACCTAACTAACCTAAGGACATCACAAACATCCATGCCCGAGGCAGGATTCGAACCTGCGACCGTAGCGGTCTTGCGGTTCCAGACTGCAGCGCCTTTAACCGCACGGCCACTTCGGCCGGCACCATCTGTTCGAACAAAGAGTGATAAATTGTGGAACACAAAGTGGACTTGGTTGTGGGTACAGTTGACGCTTACATTGAGGTACAGTATTGACTGGACAGCGAGATTTGGGGTAGGAGGTAGAAACTTTCGAAAGGATGAATGTTTTGGAGGATTACGGTAACAAATCAGTCTAAACATTCAGCTATAGTTGTGGGACGGTAGTAGTGGGTGTAGAGAATTAGTGTATTGACTAGGCGGATGAGTATAATCCACTTAGGATTCTTTGGAGGATGATGGCCCCAGCACTGACGGGAGCATGCGGGATAGGGCTCATTATAGGTGTTACCGATTGGGGATTTTGCAGGTCATGACAATCTCTGTGGAGGTTGGGTTTTTTTATATTTGGTTGTGTGGTATGGACTGTACTCGATACAGCAGAGGCAGCGGTTGGCCTAGGGCTGGGCTTTGATCGGTTCGAGTTCATGGCGTTAAATGTATAGGGGGACAATTATTGAACTATAAGAAATAAAATCGTCATTACTTCTGAACGGTTTGCGTTAGGAGGTTCAAACTGAACGGTTGGCCGCGGAGCATGACGGCAATTTGTGTGGTGTGAATATGTTTCGGTTTGGCGGCGAAGTCCAGTTTCATTTGGATGGGTTCGTCGATAAGAAAAATTGGCGCTTTTGGTGGACTGAGAATCCGCATTTCGCGATGGAGAAGTCTCTATACCCTCAACGGGTGACTGTGTGGTGTGCAATGTCCAGTCACGGAATAATCGGTGCGATATTCCTTGATGGCACGGTGAGTTCTGAATGGTACGTGAAGGTTTTGGAAGATGATTTTGTCCCCATTTTCCAAAGTGACCCTGATTTCGGCAAGATGTGATTCATGCAAGATGGAGCTCTACCCCATCTAAGCAGGAGAGTATTTGATGTCCTGGAGGAGCGCTTTGGGGACCGCATTCTGGCTCTGAGCTACCCAGAGCCCATTGGAATGGGCCTCGACTGGCCACCATATTCTCGGATCTGAACATATGCGACTCCTTTTTGTGGTGCTATATTAAATAGAAGGTGTACAGCTATAACCCCAAAACCATTGCTGAGCTGAAAACAGCCAATCAGGTCATCGACAGCATCGATGAACCGACACTTCAGCGCGTCATCAGAATTTCGCTATTCGTCTGCTCCACATCATCGTCAATGATGGCAGGCAGATGGAAGATGTCATGACCTAAATCCTAATACATGTAGTGATGTTTACAGGTTGAAAAAGTGTAGTATGTAATTAATACACATTTTTTAATATAGTTCAATAACTGTCACCCTGTAAATATTCTGTTTTTGATTGAGGGGTCAATGGTGGCAGGTGATTCTTTGAAAATGCTGACTACCTAGGTGGGATCATGGATGTTAAGGATGAAATGAAATGATCGTATGGTACTAATGGCCGCGAGTCACCACCTGGGGAAGTTCGGCCGCCAAGTTGCAAGTTTTTTTCAGCTGACGCCACATAGAGCGATCTGCATGCCGATGATGCCGAAATGATGACGAGAACAACACAACACCCAGTCCTCGAGCGAATGAAATCCGTGACTCAGTCGGGAATCGAAACTGGGCCCATTGCATGGCGGTCAGACGCACTGACCACTCAGCAAAGGAGGCGGCCTGTTGTTGTGGATGAAACGATGCTACTGAAATTAATTTTGCTAATCCAGTTAACAGAATATAGAGAGTTCACATTCGCGAGCTTCTTGACTTAATGCTCGACAGTATAATACTTTTGGAATATTCATTCAAATTAGTTAACTAATCTCTTCTAGCTCTCTGTGCCTCTCGTTGCAAGCGTTAGCGCTCCCACGTATTCATGACGAGGATACTGATTTCCGGCTTATCGTTCCATGCTCGCTTCTTTCGGCTGCCGTCAGAGGCCTCTGACGACGAGTAAATGCGACTGCGGAGCATGACAGCCCAATAACATCGTACATCTCTATCTCTCTCTCTTTCTCTCTCTCTCCGTGTGTGTGTGTGTGTGTGTGTGTGTGTGTGTGTGTGTGTGCGTGTGTGTGTGCACGCTCGCAATCGCCATCCGCACGTGAGAGGCCTCCGAATGCGGGCGTCAGACGTGGGTCGGCAACACTGCTCCAAATACCAGAGCCACCTGCCAGAATTACAATGGCGCAGGTGCATGCTGGATGCTGGGCTCCTCTGCCGGCGGCTCCTGCTCGCCCCCTCCCTCCCACGCACTGCGTCGGCACGTGCTTTTCATAATGCAGCTGCCACGAGTGGCTATTCCACTGCACGAATTCCACTGCTAGTATGAACGGTTGTTACTCGGAATAAATTCATGTTACCACAATTAGCTGCTTTGAGTGACTCATGCTTTAGTGATGACTGTTTTAGAGTCAACGCAAAAATAAGAAAAATAATCTTGGTAAGCATAGATTAATACGTAAAACGTTATGTTGTAGTTAACAATTGTATTGGTGAAGAAATTTTACATCAAAACGTTTTAAAATGTGGAACTTACTGATGTACGTCATACAGCTGTGATAGACCTGTGTTGTTATGTGCTGTGAAGATCATACGACACTAGTACAGAAATTTTTGATGTAAATTTTCTTGACTATTTTACGAGCTAATATGTCCTGCCAAGAAGTTTTTATTGTTATGTACTTTTACGTCGACGTGAAAATTATCCTTCCTACCTAAATCAGTCGTCAATTAGGCATTATTCACTAAACCCAGCTTATAGTGATAACACGAAATTCTTCAAATACACTCCTGGAAATTGAAATAAGAACACCGTGAATTCATTGTCCCAGGAAGGGGAAACTTTATTGACACATTCCTGAGGTCAGATACATCACATGATCACACTGACAGAACCACAGGCACATAGACACAGGCAACAGAGCATGCACAATGTCGGCACTAGTACAGTGTATATCCACCTTTCGCAGCAATGCAGGCTGCTATTCTCCCATGGAGACGATCGTAGAGATGCTGGATGTAGTCCTGTGGAACGGCTTGCCATGCCATTTCCACCTGGCGCCTCAGTTGGACCAGCGTTCGTGCTGGACGTGCAGACCGCGTGAGACGACGCTTCATCCAGTTCCAAACATGCTCAATGGGGGACAGATCCGGAGATCTTGCTGGCCAGGGTAGTTGACTTACACCTTCTAGAGCACGTTGGGTGGCACGGGATACATGCGGACGTGCATTGTCCTGTTGGAACAGCAAGTTCCCTTGCCGGTCTAGGAATGGTAGAACGATGGGTTCGATGACGGTTTGGATGTACCGTGCACTATTCAGTGTCCCCTCGACGATCACCAGTGGTGTACGGCCAGTGTAGGAGATCGCTCCCCACACCATGATGCCGGGTGTTGGCCCTGTGTGCCTCGGTCGTATGCAGTCCTGATTGTGGCGCTCACCTGCACGGCGCCAAACACGCATACGACCATCATTGGCACCAAGGCAGAAGCGACTCTCATCGCTGAAGACGACACGTCTCCATTCGTCCCTCCATTCACGCTTGTCGCGATACCACTGGAGGCGTGCTGCACGATGTTGGGGCGTGAGCGGAAGACGGCCTAATGGTGTGCGGGACCGTAGCCCAGCTTCATGGAGACGGTTGCGAATGGTCCTCGCCGATACCCCAGGAGCAACAGTGTCCCTAATTTGCTGGGAAGTGGCGGTGCGGTCCCCTACGGCACTGCGTAGGATCCTACGGTCTTGGCGTGCATCCGTGCGTCGCTGCGGTCCGGTCCCAGGTCGACGGGCACGTGTACCTTCCGCCGACCACTGGCGACAACATCGATGTACTGTGGAGACCTCACGCCCCACGTGTTGAGCAATTCGGCGGTACGTCCACCCGGCCTCCCGCATGCCCACTATACGCCCTCGCTCAAAGTCCGTCAACTGCACATACGGTTCACGTCCACGCTGTCGCGGCGTGCTACCAGTGTTAAAGACTGCGATGGAGCTCCGTATGCCACGGCAAACTGGCTGACACTGGCGGCGGCGGTGCACAAATGCTGCGCAGCTAGCGCCATTCGACGGCCAACACCGCGGTTCCTGGTGTGTCCGCTGTGCCGTGCGTGTGATCATTGCTTGTACAGCCCTCTCGCAGTGTCCGGAGCAAGTATGGTGGGTCTGACACACCGGTGTCAATGTGTTCTTTTTTCCATTTCCAGGAGTGTATATTAGAGCTGTGTACCACACCTAAAAATAAATATTTTGTATGTTGCTCTGCCGAACTGGTTCTACATTCTAAATCACTCGTTATTTTAATTCAGAAATTTTATTTCATTTTTTATTTCTACCACTCACTATAATACACTTCAACATAAGGTCATAATAGTTAAATTATCATATTAAACGTAATTTTAACTTCAATACTTTCTAATGGTTATTTTCGTGGTTCATTCTTGATTGATGCTAGCAATGAAGACTTAGAGGTGGAAGCGACAAATTACTTAGCATTGCTCTGGGTAAGAAATGAAGAAAACGACTACAAAGGCAACATAGAGACGCAGAAGATAGAAGACAACCGACAGGCGTCAGATTTAGGGACGTCACGAGTTTAGTAGAAGAATTATTTCTGTTGCCTGTAGTGTTACAACAGAAAAAATTCTATAAAGCGCGTTGACACTAGTGCTGCCAACTTAGCGGATTTTGCACTAAAACTGTTGGTTTCTACCCTCCTTTTAGCGGCGAAATATTGTTTCTAGTAAGTGTCGGTGGAGAAGGTGACGGACGTGCAGCCAAAATGTTAAAGTTGGGCAACAAGATGGTTTCCAAATTACCGAAGGAGGGATACGAAGCCGGACAGAGGAGAACTTATTTTCTACGCCAAAGAAGGCGAAGTAATGTGTTCAGAGTAAGTATTCCAGTGACGATATGGATAAATGTAATATCCAGCAGCAATTTCAGCAATACAAAGAAATACCAAATTTGCGATAACTAGACAGGTTTTGTCACACACAAGTGAACCTCAAGTCTAGTAAGGGAAGTCTAAGAAAAGCTGTTCGGTCTATGAGATTTAGTTTTTAACACTAAAGCGCCAAAATGAACGTGTGATGTGCAAACGAGAGAACATTCATACACAATACACTAGTAAATAAGTAATGTCAAAACGACAGTATGAGAGCAATATTTATCGAACGAAAGTGTCAGCCAGCGTTTAAGACCAAAGATAAAAAAAATTGTAATGAAGTATTTCATTTCAAAGACGCTCAAGGGGAATCCAGATTTGAGGAATTAGTGACTTTTGCAATTACTCTTCTAATACTACCTCATTCCAATGCCGATTTTGAGAGACTATTTAGCAGTGTCAATGTAACAAAAAAAGGAGCAGAGGAATAGAATGAAGTTAAATATTTTAACTCCTATTTTAAGAATACGCTGTGGTTCGAGGTTGGAAGGAAAATGCTACAACGAATATGAAATTCCAATAAACGATGTAAAACAAATCGGTACCAAAGAATCATATCAATCTGAAACCGACGATGATGATGATGATGCAGATAAAAATGATTCATCTAAAGAAGACAAATTCATTTAATTAGCTGTTGTTACAGAATTTTTTGTATGTTTCTGACCTTGACTTGCTGATTTATTTATTGTTTGTACATTTATGTTCATTTGTGAATATTTAATTACTTAATAATAAAGGACACTAGTTGCCAATATACTTATTGTTTTCTTTCATAATAATTAAAAAAATTGTGGAAATTTTAGCCATTAGGGGCATTACTGTTAGTAGTTTTCTGGTGATTTTTGCACTTGAAACTGGTGGGGAGCTCACTTTAATTGTTGGCAACACCGGCTGACATAGACGGAGTCGGCATTTTTCAGCGGCTGTTGTTCGTCTCTCTGAAAGAGACTGGTGCCAGGCTCTGATTCGTTTCCTAATGTGTGAGACATAAGTATATCTCTTAACAACATAGTGGAGCTATCATACTGATTACACCGGCTCGTACGTAACTGAGCCGTCATACTATTTTCTTCCAAAAGATTTGAACACTGTCAACGATCCCTGACCTGATGCGATGTCAAAGGCAGAAAAGTTAAGAAATGTGGTTTTGTAGCATATTAGTGCTTTTATCTCAACACACCTGACAAACTTGGACACTGGAGTGACGAAACAAGAAGTAAGTGGAGGCATTTAAAATATTGTGATACAGAAATAATAAATAAGAGGAGAAGTAAGATATGACACGAAGAATATGCGAAGAAGCAGCAAGAATGGAAAATCTTAGCAGAAGGGATAGCTTGGTGGAAATGTAAAAAAATAAAAGAAACCAATCTCTGCTAAAGCCATTTTAAATGTCCATCATAAGCTATCAAATTATTTATACAGATAAACTTTATTTCATCATGTTTAACACTGCACGTCAATTTCGGCCTGCGGCCATTTTCAAATGCCAGCAATTACAATGTCATCAAAGTAAAAATGTAAAACACTTTTTGAACATGGTTACGTTATACATGTTAAACTGCTGTTACTCTACTTACATTTGCTTCGGAGGAGTATGTGTCATATTTAAAAACTGTTTAGTACTATGTGGGAACAGACGGATGCACGACGAAAATCAACATATAAATAGTCTGGCACATCATATACTTCCTACAGGAAAGCATTTTGTGACACGTCAAATAACTGAACTGCTGTTGACAAAGGGATTTTAAAACAGAAGATGAGTGACACTGAGAGATGCAATAGAGAAAACAGCAGAGGCAGGCAGTTAGGCAAAGAAGGAAGCTTTGAATGACGTAGGAGATTCTAAATTTGATGGAGGACGAAAATATGAGAATGCAAAAAATGAAGCGCTCAAAACTGCGAAGCAGGAACGGCGAAAGGGGATATACAAAGCTGTAAAGCCACACATAGCTACAGCAAATATAGGTAACGCTTTTAGGAAAATCAAAGAAGCCTTTCGAAAACAGAAAAACAGGTGTAAGAACAAGAACACAGATGGCAAGGAAATATAGAGAAGAGCTACACAAAGGAAAAACTTGAAGCTAATATTATGGAAAGAAAAGAGGTGGTGTGTACTTGAAGCAAACATTTTCCAAACTTACCCTCTTATTGCTCGTGGTCGAATTTGCACTTTCTAATATCAATATATTTCATTTAATTAATTCACCTTAATTATATTTATTGGGCAAATATGTATTTACGGCATAGCAACTTATAGCTCTTTCTTCTCTGATCATTGGCTACCTCTTACTGATCGTTATTTGTCATAGGTTTAGTTTGTATACCAATTTCATCTTATTTACTTTTCAGTTAAATAATTTGAATGAAATAGCACCAGTTGCTAGCAATTTACCTTGATAAGGAAAAGGGTGACTTAATACTGTTACAAGATCGATGCTTGGATAATTTGATATACAGATCGTATTTATTTCCCAAAGACACGCCTCACTGTCTCAATTACTCTTGTGCTCAACACACAAACAGAGATTTGAGTTACTTTTGGTAAACAAATCTTGCAGTTTCAGTTATTGTAATTATTACCCAGCCGGGATTTTCTTGGTATCCTGCAACTGAATCAAGTGCGTCACACTGTTAGATAGTTAGGGGATATATGCGATGGAATAAATTTGAGCCCGCAACACACCCGATGCAATGGTATGCAAAACACTATGTATCTAACTATGATAAAATAAACTTCAATACATAAAGATAAGGATTAGGAAATGAAATCAGCAACTCACTGGTTACCGACCGAAAAATAACGCAGCATATAATCAGAGAGGTCTACGATGACTCTTGTTATAACGAATAAATGAAAATTTACCGAAGTAGCCTTGTTAAGTAGAACGTGCAAATATGGCCTAGCTATTCCGAAATTTAGAATGGCCACAGGCATTACAGATAACTACCCCACAAGGAAAACATAGCAAATTCATACACTTCAGAGGCACAACAAAGCTCAGAACTGACTTGGATATGCAATCTGTCTCTACGTTTACTCTAATCAAACTTAATCTACTGTGAACTGTACCGTGGCGAACTGCTGAAGTGAACTGGTACAAGTAACACTGGAAGCTAACTCACATAGAAACCAAGTTAAGTATGAAATTTTGTCATATTTAAACAATCTAAATTCCAGCACAATTCCTTGTGCAATAAAGATTGCAGAGACATAATAATTCACCTATTCAATGATTTAAAATGGCACCATGTGCCTCTGCGCAATGTACACATTTAGAGGGCCACACGTCGCAGAGAGTATGGTACTGCCGCTCATCACAATGGAACTACAAAAAAATCATTTTATGTTCAAATTTACTCTCAGTGAAAAGCTACCTTCCTCAGCAGTGGCCAAAACATTGAATAAGGCCACACAGCTATGTTTACTGGGGCAAAAGTAGTGGCTATCACCAAACTAGCACAAAGAAAAACCTCTAAACATTGGAAAATGATACCCGGAATTTATCTCATCTCAATGTAAATCACGAATGACAGTTGTTGCGATTAATACTTCTGCACAAATACATTGAAATCTTAGTTGCAATGGGTGTTATACATGGGGGTGAGAAATGTTAATCGTTCCATAGTCATAAAGGGAGAGTTCGCGAAAAATTGAAATAAGCCCCACTAAACCATTCGGACTAGTCTTCTAAAGGATTTACCAATAACTGGTGACTGCTGAAGGTGCTGGAAACCTTGTGATTGAATCGTTTGTGGCTCTCGAGTGATTTTGCGGTGCATTGCGCCAAGCACGAACAAAGAAAACATTAATAAAATTTACACAAATCGATTAACCAGCTCATGAAAATGAAGCACCGTCCTTCCTCTGTGAAAAGAAAGGCGTTTAGTTAATGACTGACGAGGGCACTATGCTGATGGCCAGTACCACGTGTCAACGGTAATAACTTCGTAAGTTCAGCCATCTATTGAGACAAAATTGCTACAGTTACCACATCTCCCAACGTTTCCTTATCTATACTAACTTTAAATATGATATTTTGTCAAGGAGCTACAGTGATATAACACATTTTTACCACATTATCCTACCATACCCTGATACCAACGTGGAGACTTCGCTCTCTGGGGCCTCCTGCATACAGCCTAAGACGGCCTTCCCAGTGACCAATGTTCTCTCCGTCTGAACCACTATGAGCTCGAAGAGTACCATTGACTGAACGCCTCGACGCCCTCTCAAACCGTCGGCACGATGTGAAACCTCTGCTGTTCTCTTTGCAGAGCATTATACACTGGCTACTATTTGCAAAATCACCACCTGTTACTCACCTTTTGTTAGTTCTACAGTTTCAACAGCCCATAAACAATCACACATTTGCATGGGAAGGTAAAGGTAGGACATAGGAAGTATGACTAGTAAAACAAAATACAGTAGATTTTCATTTCCAGATCCAGATGGCCATGGCGTGATAAAATCATTGCACATAGGCGCTTCTTGCACCATTTCAACCTGCAATTATCATTATCATTATTTTTTATAGAATTTATCTTGAGGGCTTAAATGGAGCGTACTGATAGTACTGCTTCAGTCTGACAGGCAATATATCCTTAGACTTCAAAAAGAGCCAAATAATCTCGAAACCCAAGATGGTTGACGTACAGGATGGGGAAAATAAACGTGGCCTAGAGAGCAGAGTTCCAGAACACAAAGAAACACAGCAGAGGAAAGCAATTACGGTACTAACATGACTATAGCAGATGTTAAAAATGACAACCATTCATCGCTTGGCACTTTTGGGCTCTAGTCAGTAAGTGCCGGAGGCGGTTCGAAGCTGGACTGCTGGAACTGTTGCAGTCTCATCCGAAATGTTCTGCTGCAATTCTTGAAGACTACGAGGCTTGTTGCGATACGCCTTAGACTTGAGGGCTCCCCACTCAAAGTACACGTCTACTGACAGATCAGGTGGTCTGGGTGGCCGGCTAGGGCCGTGACCATACTGACATTTGCTAACAGCACTCTCAGGTGTGAAGATTGTGTAAATGTGCTCCAGTGTTCGGCCGGCGGTATGGACAGTTGCTCCATCCTGTTGAAAGTAGCTGTAGGTCTTTTCCTCCTCCGTCACTGCCGCCACAAACGGTTTCAAAATCGTATCCACTCGTCTGGGCCACTTTTATTTGCCCCACTCTGTATTGCCGAACCAGCAATCTGTAAAGTCAAGGTTGCAAAATACTAAAACAAATTATGTGCAGAAAGACCAGATACCTGACAGAAGCCTTCCCAGGAGATGATCAGCTTCATTTTCGGAGGAATACAGGATACTCACAAAGTAGTACTGAACCTAAGATTTACCTTACAAGATAGGATAAGGAACAGCAAACTCGACTTTGTAGTACTTGCAGATTTAGAAAAAACTTTTGACTTTGTTGACTGGAATGGACTCTTTGGGATTCTGAAGTCATTAGCGATAAAATACAGGAAGCGAAAGGCTATGCACATGATGGGATAAGTGGAAGTAGAAGGGCAAGTGGACCAAAGCTATGATGGGAAGTCTGGGCAGAAGTTGGTGTGGAATTCAGGATTGGAGCAGTGGTTGATTGTGAAATCTTTGTTGGGTATGATTTGTGAGATGTTTGGATTTGGAAGCGACATGGTTTTTGGATTGAGGAATTTGATATCTGGACGTGATAAGATGAAGGAACGTGATGAAGGAGATGTTTGAGATGGGATGGGAATGGGATTCGAAGGTTCTGCTGTGTGCGACTGTTATGGGGATTTTATTGGTCGGGGATGGGTGTAGTGTCTGTACTACGTCGTTTACGGGTGTCTTTTAAGGATGGGTAGTATAAGGATATTGCTTACGAATGTGGGATAGGTTTTTCCAATTATTCCTTCTTATCTGGAGCAGGTGGAACTGTAGTTGACGCAGATGCTGCTTGTGAAGTTACAGCTGCTGTATATGAAGTTTGTCATTTGTTTATTTATGTCAAAAGCATCAAACTTGAGTATAAAAGACGCATATAACTATATGTACATAATAGTGTTTGTAAATTAACTGCTAATTTAAATTTTGAAGAATAAATTTAAGGAAACTTGACATAAAAGAAATAATGAGAAAGATGAATATCTAAGAAACTTTAGCCTAGTATCTGGCAATCATTATGGCTTCAGAGCTTGAGGAGAATATTTAAAAAAAAAAAATGGCTCTGAGCACTATGGGACTTAACATCTTAGGTCATCAGTCCCCTAGAACTTAGAACTACTTAAACCTAACTAACCTAAGGACATCACACACATCCATGCCCGAGGCAGGATTCGCACCTGCGACCGTAGCAGTCGCGCGGTTCCGGACTGCGCGCCTAGAACCGCTAGGCAGGAGAATATCATCTTGCAGGTATTAGTGTACAAGCGCTGCGTTGTTTGCTAGACTCTACAGTCGCAAATGGTCGATGATATGGAATAACCCCTTTTTTCCTTGTCTTTTGACCTTGCAACATCTACTGTGAGCGTGTTCAGAATTTTCCAGACGCGCCATTCTTCCGTGAAACCAGCTGCTAGATTTAACGATGGTGTCGGCCAATGTTGTTCAGAGCTCATCTTTCACACAGATAATATGAAGTAAGTGCTGGTTTGTTTGTATCTGGATTAGTTGTGGTTGGGACTTTTGCATTGGGGCACTAATATAATGATGATGATGGTGGTGGCAATGGGAAAGTGACAAGGGCTGGTGTTTCTGCTGACTGGTACTGTTGAGGTCAGTGGCGGTGGTGGTGATGGCGTGGGCCGTGGCGGTGGCAACAGAGCTGCAGCGCGAGCTGGAGTGATACTATCTGCAAAGGGGGAGTCAGTTACGTTTGGAGATGCAATATGTCAGTGGAAAGATGGTTGGAGCCATTCGAGTAGCAGGGAAGGTGGGAAAAGTGGGCAGAATAGGTAAGAACCATGAGTTGGGGTAAAGGAATAAGTGGAGATTGCAGTGAGTACAGATACAAATAGATGGTTGTGGACGTGGTAGTCGTGGGTTGGTTCATAGCAGAAAGATGACAGCGACGCTGAAGCTGGAAGGCGAGAGGACCTCCGCGAAGGTGGTGACAATCAAGCAATGAAACAGTGGCAAACGTGGTGACTGGCTGATGAATGCATGACTGACAACAAGGATGACAACTGGCGATTCCAGCCAGCGGAGTCAATGACTGGCTGTAGAAGACATTGAGCGACAGTAAAGATGACGACTGGCAAACACTGGCAATGATAGCATTGACTGGCTGGTGAAAGTGAAGACTGGCAGCGAGGCTGATGACTGGCGATCACCGGCAGCGAGGGCAGTGACTGGTGAAGGTGATGACTGGCAGCGAAGATGAAGAAGACTGGGGTTCACTGGCAGCGAAGGCGGTGACTGGTGGCGTGGGCGATAGCTGGCGGTGAAGGTGATGACTGGCAGTGATGGCTGACGGCAAAGGTGATGACGAGGACAACGATAGCGAGACGAAGAAATTTTTCCCGATAGCGATTCCAGTCCTGTGAGCAACCCATGCAGTTGTTTTTCTGAGGAGATGAGGGTTTCCATCCCTCACACAGAGATAGTCCATTCGTCTCTGCTTCACTAATATTCTTTACTCAACGATTCACATGAGTGCAAAGCTGCTAGATGGCCTTCAGCCACGCGGAGTACAGTGTTCATATTGCGTTGGTTCATTAGCGTATACTATGACGTAATTTCTGTGACGCTTCATTCCTCTGGAATCACTTTACAGTTATTATATCCCACATCTTGTCCATGAAATAGCGATGTTGCATCACGAAGGTTTAAAACTGTTCTCATTAACTTAATTTGCAAAGTGCAGCTTCATCTCATAATCTTTCAATAAATTACCTGGTTTGTGTTACCGAATATTTGCTGTTCAGTTGTGATAAGTTACTGTGCTTACAAATGTGTGAAAAAGCTTACGTCCTTTTCGTTGATGTGTCGCTACGATGCCGTAGTGTTTGGTTTGAGATGTGTAGCTGTGAAATGCCAGTACCAATGTTTTAATCGAAAAAGTTAATTATAAGGGCTCACGTGTTTTTGGATAATCCTTTTTAACGTGTGCAGTGATGTATATATTAATTTGAGGTGCATAGTCCCAGAAATTCCACGTAATTTTCTTTTGATTAACTTTCATTAACTACCGACTTTTTCATAAATATAGGAACAATCTTGAAACCTCAGTGAGTTTAAGTGTTTATTACTGTAGTTAATAAATACTGAAGATTAAAGGCGTTTTCGCATTGCTTACTGTATGTCACCATTATTTCTTTACTAATGAACAAAGCTTACTCTGATGACTTATTAGTTCAGAACAGTGTAGTTCTTACGGATTGGCGACCGTTCTTACGAGATGTAAATTAAAACGACATCCAGGCTGGCCGGCACACCGGCCTTCGTCGTGAATCCGCCGGGCGGATTCGATCCGTGGCCAGTGCGCCTACCCGAGGCCAGGAAGCAGCGCGCCAGCGCTCTCCGCTACCCTGACGGCTTCCACAACCGGTATAGCGATGAGGCAAAATCACCGTCACCACTGAGAAATCATTCCTCCGATGCACCAGTTTGAAGGTACCCGCTCGGTAAAGCACAGTGTCCTGCTGCGTGAAGAAGTCCTTAACTGACTGCTGCACATCCTCATCCGACAGGAATCGTCGACCCTTCAAGGCCTTTGTTACAGACCGAAGGCGTGATAATCGGACGGGGAGAGATCGGAACAATAGGGCGTGTGCTCGCGTGGCTCATGAAGTACTAGCACGTTTTATCGTGTTGCATTCCAGAACGGTGATTTTCGAACGACATGCTACTCCATAAACATTCTTCGTTTTCCGAAAAATTGCCTTTATTTGTTCTTTGGCAGCCAAGAAAAGAATAACAGCACGATTGTCATTTTTGGGCGCATTTAGTGATGACGTAACCACAGTTCACACTTACCATATGGACGTCTAACAGACACGAGCGCCACACTAATCCCATGCCTACACGTCGGTGCTGTAACGCCCTTTTACTATAAATAATTTTTTGTGTGTAAAATTTTGTATAACGATGGAGTAGCAGGATCTCCATAAACCAACACTTATACTATCTGCAAAAATAAGCGAGGGCGCGACCTTCAATTTTTTCGAGGACAGCTAGGAGATGTCTGGCTGTTCGCTTTTGTCTGTTGCTATCCTGAGCTTGTCATATATGCATCGTCCTCTGCA
This sequence comes from Schistocerca nitens, assembly GCF_023898315.1. Classification (NCBI taxonomy): domain Eukaryota; kingdom Metazoa; phylum Arthropoda; class Insecta; order Orthoptera; family Acrididae; genus Schistocerca; species Schistocerca nitens. The sequence goes on along the minus strand of NC_064617.1, from coordinate 709,516,466 downwards.
GTTCTGAATAATTTTCGATATATTAAGCTAATTCTCATCCCAAATATGTTCGAATACTTTATTACAATAACAGTCTGCATACTTGTATTAATAATCATTGTACTGCCAGTTCCACTTTTCAAACGTTTGTGGGAGGGACGCAACATTTCGGTGTGGCACCGATCCGCCATTGGAGTAACTTTGTTAATAATTTTCTTTATCGTTTTTCCTGTATCGTGAAACTGAGTCTGCCGTCATTCACAGAACTAGTCCAAGAATTATAACTAATTGCACTGCATAGAGCGATTATCAGATCGTTATAGCACTTTACATTTTCAAAAATTCCATCGGTGGACATCTTTAGTTGCGCGGCTTCTAACTCACATTACTTATATACTTGCATCGCAGTCACACTACTTTGCGCATACGCTACAGCAACGCCGTCAATCGGAAACTTTTTGCTCGCCGCTAATAGTAGTATTAAAAAAATCTCAATCCTTTTCACTAGGTGAAAAACAATTAAGGACATTTTCAACGAAAGAGATACGTTTGATGACGTCTTACTGCAAATGAACAGATGAAAGGGACGTTGCAAGTGAATAATATTCATAGCTGCATTACTACAGTTTATTAGCGCCGTGTTGTGTGGAATCCACAGAGACCATAATCAAACCAAGTACCTAGAAATTTTATAGTCGATTTAACAGAGAAGATTGTTGTTGTGGGCTTCAATTCAAAGACTGATTTGATGCAGCTCTCCGTGCTACTCTATCCTGTGCAAACCTCTTCATCTGTGAGTGACTGTTGCAACCTACGTCCTTCTGAATGTGCTTTACTGTGTTCATCTCTTTGTCTCCCTCTACGGTTTTTACTCCCCCCCCTCCTTCTCTCTCACTTCCCTCCAGTATTAAACTGATGAACTGGTGATCCCTTGATGTCTCAGAATGCGTCCTACCAACATATCCCTTCTTCTAGTCAGGTTGTGCCGCAGATTTCTCTTCTCCCCAATTCTATTGAGTACCTCCTCGTTAGTTATGGTATCTACCCATCTAATCTTTAGCATTCTTCTGTAGCACCACATTTCAAAAGTTTTTATTCTCTTCTTGTTTAAACTGTTTATCGTCCATGTTGCACTTTCATATATGGCTACACTCCATACAAATACTTGCAGAAAAGACTTCCTGCTACTGAAATCTGTACTCGATGTTAAGAAATATCTCTTCTTCAGAAACGCTTTTCTTACTATTGCCAGTCTACAATGGGAAGGTACAATTTGATAATATTACGAGGGTTGGAACTTAAACCGATACAAAAGACTTACATGTTTGCACCTGTTACTGTCCTTCAAAGTAGTCACCAGCGTTGTGCAGAACCCGTTGCCAGCGATGTGGAAGGTGTCGTATACCGGTAGCAGAGCCTGTTCTGTTGATGGTGGGAATGGAGCGGTCTACTGCCTGTAGAATCTCTGGAACAGTTCTGAAGCGAATGCTTCCTTCATCTTCGGGATCAAATCAAAGTCACAAGGACCTCAGCCCGGGGAGTATGGTGGATGGTACAGTACTTACCAGTCCCATCGACCGAACAGAGCAGCCACAGTTTGCGCTGTATGTGCCCGCGCACTGTCGTGCAAAATGATGGGTGGGTTGCGCAGAAAGTCTCGCCGCTTCTTTCGCAAAGCTGGTCGCAGGCGATGCTCCCAAAAACTAACAGTAATACTGTGCATTGACGGTCTGCCGTGGAGGAACGTAATGCGTTAGGAGGACACCATCACAGTCGTACACGAGAATCACCATAACTTTCACCATACAGGGGCTCTGACGCACTTTCGACGTTCGCTGCGACCCATAATGACGCCATTCATTGGATTGGCGTTTTAGTTTTGGCTCGTACGATGTGGCCCATGTCTCATCCAGTGTTACGATACGGCTTAAAAAAGCCTCTCCTTCGCTCTCATAGCGCTCCAAGTGCGTCTGAGCAGCGTCGTAACGCATCCATGTCTGCATTTCCGTCAATTCATGCGGAACCGATCGTGATGCAATTTTTCGCATGCCCAGGCGTTCCTTCAGGATGCGAAGCACAGTCATAAGCGCTAATCCGGTTTCGTGGCGAGCTCACGAATCGTATGACGTCGATCACTATCCAGTAACGCGGCAACAGCATGCACTTCTTCTTCAGAGACGCTAGGACGTCCTGCCCGATGCATGTCTGCCACAGTTTGCCGACCTCCGTTGAAGGCTTTTACCCAACGTGCCACTGTTCTGTACGGCAATGCCGATTCCCCGCACGCCTCTTGAAGACCTTGATGACACTGTCGAGCTGTACGACCTCTGGCACATTCAATCATAATCCAACTCCGTTGTTCCTGTTTCGAAAATATAGTGACACCGTTACGCTAGACCACTCGCGCACAAGTGACTGTTTTTCCCTCGACTGTGCGCATGCCGGTGACTTGGGACGGGCGAGTCCATTTGCTCGGAGGTAAGGTAGGTATGTCAGCAACGTGTGCAATCAGAGACAATAGTATATTCCATGTATAGTGTCTCCACAGCAGTGTTGCCACTATTTAAGTTTCAACCTACGTATGAGTAACTGGCTGCCTTGAGAAAAAGTAACAGAAGAAACGCAAGCTCCATTTCCAGACATTCGTGCAACTTTTCAACTGTCTTCGATAGGACATTAACAACAAATGGTGTTAACAGCAAATGAATGTAAGGAAACATCGTCGGCATACTGAAGAATATATCAGTTAAACTGAATGAACTCTTTTAAATTCCGTGGGTACTACAGATACAACAAGAAATCAAGAACGGTTCCTTGTGGCAGACATATTCTGAGAACTTTGACTCCATTTATTTATTTTCCCAGTCATGTATAAATCACTCTTTCGTGGCAGAAACGCTGAGATTCCGAATATCCAGAATTCTGTTAGCCCAGTTTGGTTCCTCCCCTCCCCCTCTTTTCCCCAGCACAACAGTGATTTTAAAGTTGTGATATGCCTATGTAATAATAAAAATCGGAGGCAGTTACAGTCTGATGGAAAGACAGATAAAATGGCTAATGTTTATCACTACACATGGAACAATATGTCCCCCCCCCCCCCTGTAGCTGAGTGGTCAGCGCGACAGAATGTCAATCCCGAGGGCCGGGTTCGATTCCCGGCTGGGTCGGAGATTTTCTCCGTTCAGCGACTGGGTGCTGTGTTGTCCTAATCATCTCATCATTTCATCCCCATCGACGCGCAAGTCGCCGAAGTGGCGTCAAATCGAAAGGCTTGCACCTGGTGAACGGTCTTCTAGACGGGTGGCCCTAGTCACACGACATTTTATGAAACAATATAACAGCATCAGGGAGATTGATTTCGAAAGAAAAACTTACAATTTCGTCTCCCCATCAGATAATGAAGTTTTTGGGCGCACCTAAGGACAACTTCATTTCGAACTGTTGCTTCAAGGACAAACAATCAGTGTTAATCTTTCTTGTGAAGGTGCCTGCTTGCAAGCACAGCGCTTCCGTGACATTATTGAGGTGGCCGTCATAGAATCCAGGAATCCAGAACTCACACGACGTAAGTTTTAGTCGTTTCCAAAGGTGTGAAATAGCTGGGTGAAAAGAGTGTCAGACGACGAGGTTCAGTAGTAGCCAGCTACACTTGTGGGCAGAGGAAGCGTTACACTTCCAGTAACTTCCGTGACGTTGCAGTACAGAAGATTGTACACAGCCTTACAAAACATGTTGAATTCGGCGTTGGCTATGTTGAAAAGTAACTGACGGTATGCTCAAACCAAACTGCAAGTTCATACAAAAACGCTGTGCATAACAAATGTGTTATGTGGCAGCACTAATCTTTTACACATTAAATAATTTCTATGCAAAGCAGCATAATATACTACGGATTGTTTTAAACTGACTGGCCTGTATTTGGAAGGATGGAGAATCCAGTCTTAATCCGCCCACTCTGATTTAGGTTCTTCATGGTTTTCCTAGGTTATTACTTCAGGCAACTGCCGGGATGATTCCTAAAATAAGACCATTGCCGACTACCTGTCCCATCCTTGTGAAACTAGACCCGTAAGTTAGTAAATGGCTGTTATATGAATTGTGTAATTTTCGTCGTTTTTCAACTGTAATTCCATGACATGTAAAACGTTATTATATGAATTGTGTAATTTTCGTCGTTTTTCAATTGTAGTTCCATGACATATCCAGGAACCTTGTATAAATAATCTACGAATGTTTGAAACGTCTACTACTACTACATATCGCAGATAAAACCCTGCAGTACTCACATTGTTTCCTGTGGTATATTCATCTACTGAATGTCGAAACGAAATTGAGATTAGTGATCGTAATGTCCGGATTCAATAAAATAAGACACTTCTGGTAACAGTCAGTGTTTCTTATGTTGGTAGCATTTTACAAAGTGGTTTTCTTTTACTGCCAAATGATTATGTTGGTCAATGGAAATTGAAATGACACTTTCCAAAATTAGTAATTTTTACCGCAATACACTTTCGATCTCTTTTCGGTCCATATATCAGGAATGGTGCTAAATTACCTTTTTCTATTCCTTGGATAAGTTCACCTGCTCATAATCATTGTACAATTATTGTTGTTGTTGTGGTCTCCAGTCCAGAGACTGGTTTGATGCAGCTCTCGATGCTACTCTATCCTGTGCAAGCTTCTTCATCTCCAAGTAACTACTGCAAGCCCGCCCGGTTAGCCGTGCGGTCTAACGCACTGCTTTCCGGGTGGGGAGTCGTGCCGGTCCTCGGCACGAATCCGCCCGGCGGATTAGTGTCGAGGTGCGGCGTGCCGGCCAGACTGCGGATGGTTTTTAAGGAGGTTTTCCAGTTGCCTCGGCGAATGCGGGCTGGTTCCCCTTATTCCGCCTGAGTTACACTATGTCGGCGATTGCTCCGCAAACACTTTCTCCACATACGCGTACACCAAAATTACTCTACCACACAAACACTGCGGTTACACTCGTCTGGTGTGAGACGTTCCCGAGGGAGTCCACTGGGGTCTGAACCGCACAATAACTGTGGGTTCGGTGTGGGGCGGCGGTGGGGCGAGTGGACTGCTGTAGGCTGTTGCGGGGATGTGAACCACTGAGAGCTACGGTAGGAACGAAGCCACTCCGTAGTTTCTACGTCCCCGGTTCCATAAAATACAATACAATACAACTACTGCAACCTACATCCTTCTGAATCAGCTTGGTGTATTTATCTCTTGGTCTTCCACGCTGCCCTCCAATTCTAAACTGGTGATCCCTTTATGCCTGTCGAGTTGCGCCACAAATTCCTCTTTTTGGTTCAAATGGTTCTGAGCACTATGGGACTTAACTTCTGAGGTCATCAGTCCCCTAGAACTTAGAACTACTAAAACCTAACTAACCTAAGGACATCACACACATCCATGCCCCAGGCAGGATTCGAACCTGCGACCGTAGCAGTTGCGTGGTTCCAGACAGTAGCGCCTAGAACCGTTCGGCCACCACGGCTCTTCTCTCCAATTCTATTCGGTACCTCCTTATTAGTCACGTGATCTACTCATCTAATCTTTAGCATTCTTCTGTAGCACCTCATTTCGAAAGCTTCTACTCTCTTCTTGTTTAAACTATTTATCGTCCACATTTCACCTCCATACATGGCTACACTCCATACAATTAGTTTCAGAAAAGACTTCCTGACACTTAAATCTATACCCGATGTTAACAAATTTCTCTTCTTCAGAAACGCTTTCCTAGCCATTGTCAGTCTATCCTTAATATATCCTCTCTACTTCGACCATCATCAGTTTTTTTGCTTCTCAAATAGCAAAACTCATTTACTACTTTAAGTGTCTCATTTTCTAATCTGATTCCCTCAGCATCACCTCATTCAATTCGACTACATTCCATTATCCTCGTTTTGATTTTGTTGGTGTTCATCTAATATCCTTCTTTCAAGACACTATCCATTCTGTACAACTGCTCTTCCAGGTCCTTTGCTATCTCTGACAGAATTACAATGTCATCGGCAAATCTCAAAGTTTTTACTTCTTGTCCATGAATTTTAAATCCTACTCCAAATTTTTCATTTGTTTCCTTTACAGCTTGCTCAAAATACAGATTGAGTAACATCGGGGATATGCTACAACCGTGCCTCACTCCTTTGTCAACCACTGTTCCCTTTCATGCCCCTCAACTCTGGTTTTTGTACAAATTGTAAATAGTCTTTCGCTCCCTGTATTTGACCCTCGTCACCTTCAGAATTTGAAAGAGTGTATTCCAGGCAACATTATCAAAAGCTTTCTCTAAGTCTACAAATGCTATAAACGTAACATTGCCTTTCCTTAACCTATCTTCTAAGATAATTCGTAGGGTCAGTATTGCCTCACGTGTCTCATTATTTCTATGGAATCCAAACTGATCTTCCCAAAGTCGGGTCCATTCGTCTGTAAAGAGTTCGTGGTAGTATTTTGCAGCCGTGACTTATTAAACTGATAGTTCGACAATTTTCTCGCTTGTCAGCACCTGCTTTCTTTGTGATTGGAATTATTATATTCTTCTTGAAGTCTGAGGGTATTTCGCCTGTTTCATACATCTTGCTCACCAGATGGTAGAGTTTTCTCAGGGGTGGCTCTCACAAGGCTATCAGAAGCTCTAATGGAATGTTGTCTACTGCCGAGGCCTTGTTTCGACTTGGGTCTTTCAATGCTCTGTCAAATTCTTCACGCAGTATATCATCTCCCATTTCATCTTCATCTACCTCCTCTTCCATTTCCATAATATTGCTCTCAAGTACGTCGCCATTGTATAGACCCTCTATATACTTCTTCCACCTTTGTGCTTTCCCTTCATTGCTTAAAACTGGTTTTCCATCTGAGCTCTTGTCATTCATACAAGTGGTTCTCTTTTTTCCAAAGATCTCTTCAATTTTCATGTAGGCATATATATATTATCCCTAGTGATATATGCCTATACATCCTTACATTTGTCCTCTAGCGCCGGCCGAAGTGGCCGTGCGGTTAAAGGCGCTGCAGTCTGGAACCGCAAGACCGCTACGGTCGCAGGTTCGAATCCTGCCTCGGGCATGGATGTTTGTGATGTCCTTAGGTTAGTTAGGTTTAACTAGTTCTAAGTTCTAGGGGACTAATGACCTCAGCAGTTGAGTCCCATAGTGCTCAGAGCCATTTGAACCATTTGTCCTCTAGCCATCCCTGCTCAGCCATTTTGCACTTCCAGTCAACCTCATTTTCGAGACGCTTGTGTTCCTTTTCGCCTGCTTCATTTACTGCATTTTTATATTTTCTCCTTCCATCAATTAAATTCAACATCTCTTCTGTTATCGAATAATTTCTGCTAGCCCTCGTCTTTTTACCTACTTGATCCTCTGCTGCCTTTAGCATTTAATCTCTCAAAGCTACCCATTCTTCTTCTACTGTATTTCTTTCCCCCATTCTTGCCAATCGTTTCCGAATGCTCTCTCTGAAACTCTCCACAACCTCTGGTTCTTTTAGATTATACAGGTACCATCTCCTTAAATTCCCAGCTTTGTGCAGTTTCTTCAGTTTTAATCTACAGTGCATAACGAATGGATTGTGGTCAGAGTCCACATTTGCTCCTGGAAATGTCTTACAATTTAAAGCCTGGTTCCTAAATCTCTGTCTTATCATTACATAATCTATCTGAAACCTTACAGTGTCTCCTGACCTCTTCCATGTATAAAACCATGTTTCACGATTCTTAAACTAAGTGTTAGCTATGATTAAGTTATGCCCTGTGCAAATAATACCAGGCTTCTTCCTCTTTCATTCCTTACCACCGTTTCATATCTACATACTATTTGTCCTTCTCTTCCTTTTCCTACTATCGAATTCCAGTCCGCCATGACTATTAAATTTACGTCTCCCTTAACTATCTGAATAATTTATTTTGTCTCATCATACATTTCTTCAATCTCTTCGTCATCTGTGGGGCTATTTGGCATATAAACTCTTACTACTGTGGTAGGCGTGGGTTTCGTGTCTATCTTGGCTACAATAACGCGTTCACTATGCTGTTCCTGGTAGCTTACCAGCGCTCCTACTTTTTTTATTCATTATTAAACCTACTCCGGTATTACCCTTATTTGATTTTGTATTTATAAACCTGTATTCACCTGACCAAAAGTCTTGTGCCTCCTGCCACCGAACTTCACTAATTCCCACTATATCTAACTTTAACCTATCCATTTCCCTTTTTAAATTTTCTAACCTACCTGCCCGATTAAGGGATCTGACATTCCACGCTCCGATCCGTAGAACGCCAGTTTTCTTTCTCCTGATAACGACGTCCTCTTGAGTAGTCCCCGCCCGGAGATCCGAATGGGGGACTATTTTACCTCCGGAATGTTTTACCCAAGAGGACACCATCATCATTTCACCATACAGTAAAGCTGCATGCCCTCGGAAAAATTACGGCTGTAGTTTCCCCTTGCTTTCAGCCGTTTGAAAAACCAGCACAGCAAGGTGGTTTTGGTTAATGTTACAATGACGGATCAGTCAATCATCCAGACTGTTGCTCCTGAAACTAGTGAAAAGACTGCTGCCCCTCTTCAGGAACCACATGTTTGTCTGGTCTCTCAACAGATACCCCTCCGTTGTAGTTGCATCTACTGTACGGCTATCTGTATCGATGAGACACGCAAGCCTCCCCACCAACGGCAAGGTCCATGGTTCATGGGGGTGGGGGATGAGTATATTTATTACAGAAATTAAATTCACAAATCTATGAACAGAAAAAAATCCAACGCATTGAAAATAACTGAAGATATGGTGAATGATGAGAGGACTTCCTGTAAATAGTGATTTTTGAAAAGAAAATCCTGACAAATGTGAGCAGGACTCGCGGTATGAGGGTTCTGTACGAACTTAAGGTTTTGATGAGTGAGTTCACGAGTATCAAAATATATGTCATAAATTGTCGTATCTTTTGTCTGCATACACTTAGGAGCTGAAATTATGTTACGTCGCGAAGATACCCTGCACCCTAGTATTAACATAGATTTCGACTTGATATCTTTACCCGCTGCTGAGAAAAACGAGTTGTAACAGATGGACAACGAAGTGATTCAATAAGAATTCCGTTTACACCGATGGAGGTATGGAAGTTTAAAGAGTATCAACTCGCAAATGCACTTAATAACCAAAAACTACATCACTAATCTTCATTTTCTTCTACTTGGACTTGTAACAATTGCTGTTATTTTAACTGCAGTATATCGAACTCTTGTGAACTGTCAAGATTGCTTGGATAATCGTTGAGAGATTCTCAATTTTCAGATGAAATTGCAGACATGGGTGTGTGAAAGACCGGGATTCTTATGCGCCTTACACTGTTCTCATCCAAGGTTTTCGTGCAGTTCACAAGCCATGAAGGGTGCCGAAAAGTGCACGAGAAATTCTTTGTAGAATCTGAAGTTTTTCCATTATTCTTTAAAATGTAGTTTTAGTTTTCAGGGGCTTCTTAGTATCTTTTGAATACGCTCCCTTCGTATTGTGCGTCTGAATAAAGCCTCGGACGTATCTGCCTCGCCAGTACGTGCTTACCTGCGCTTTCCGCGGGATTCACCGAGGTCTGGCTTACGCCAGCCGCCCCACTCAGATCGGGACACGGAAAGTCACTCAGCCCAAGTCTCTGGCGATCCACCTCTAGCACACCCGGCAGTGCTTCTTCCCGCCTACGGCCGTTTCTCATGTTGTTAACACGCTGCGGTTTGCGCGTCACTTGTTGATCCGCGGTACGCTGTTGCATTCGCCTTTGATGTAAATAATTAACTAGGATCCGTCATTTTCTTTAGACGGCATTCTGAAATATTTGATGCAGTCGTTAAAACTGGAATGTACGAAGATCGCATTGGTCTGTATCGCTCTTGTGCTCTTCAGCCCTAAACCTGGTCTGATGGAGCTCTTCACGTTAGTCTGCCCTATGAAAGCTTCCTCATCTCTGCATAACTACCGCAGTACATCTGAACCTGACTACGTATTCGAGCGTTGATCTCCCTCTAAAATATTTACCCCCACACACTTCCTGCCTTTACCAAACTGACGCTTCCGTTATGCCTCACGATGTACCTTGTCAACCGAACCCATCTTTTAGTCAGTTTGTACCATAAATTTTTTTTAGGGTTTAGTGCCTCAATCGGTAAAAAAAGAATCCCTCATAGGATCGCTTTGTTGTTCGTCTGTCTGTCCGACTGTTAAAAATCCTTTTTCTCAGAAACGGGTAGACGTATCAAGTTGAAAGTTGAGTCACATACTGAGGTCTGTATTTTCTTGGAGGTGTAAAAAAATGATGTTTCTGGGTCAGTGTAGGCAAAAGATACGGCCATTTATGTCACACACTGTATTTTAAAATTAGCAAGCCCACTCATTAAAACCTTTAGGGTACTTCCAGTTGGCTTATAATCATGAAATTTAGCAAGAAGGAAGGTTTTGCAGAACAAACAAAGGAAAAATCCGAATATTGAAATTTTTAATTACATACACTGCTGGCCATTAAAATTTTTACACCAATAAGTAATGCAGATGATAAACGGGTATTCATTGGACAAATATATTATACTGGAACTGACATGTCATTACATTTTCACGCAATTTAGGCGCATAGATCCTAAGAAATCAGTACCCAGAACAACCACCGCTGGCCCTAATAAAGGCCTTGATACGCCTGGGCATTGAGTCAAACAGAGCTTGGATGGCGAGTACAGGTACAGCTGCCCATGCAGCCTCAACACGATACCATAGTTCATCAAAAGTAGTGACTGGCGTATTGTGACGAGCCAGTTGCTCGGCCACCATTGACCAGACATTTTCAATTCGTGAGAGATCTGGAGAATGTGCTGGCCAGGGAAGCAGTCGAACATTTTCTGTATCCAGAAAGTCTCTTACAGGACCTGCAACATGCGGTCGTGCATTATCCTGCTGAAATCTAGGGTTTCGCAGGGATCGAATGAAGGGTAAAGCCACGGGTCGTAACACTGTAACGTCCACTGTTCAAAGTGCCGTCAATGCGAACAAGAGGTGACCGAGACGTGTAACCAATGGCACCCCATACCATCACGCCGGGTGATACGCCAGTACGGCGATGACGAATACACGCTTCCAATGTGCGTTGACCGCAATGTCGCCAAACACGGATGCGACCATCATGATGCTGTAAACAGAACCTCGATTCATCCGAGCTGATAGTCCATGCTGCTGCAAACATCGTCGAACTGATCGTGCAGATGGTTGTTGTCTTGCAAACGTGCAGGGATCGAGACGTGGCTGCACGATCCGTAACAGCTATGCGGATAAGATGCCTGTCATCTCGACTGCTAGTGATACGACGCCGTTGGGATCCAGCACGGCGTTCCGTATTACCGTCCTGAACCCACCGATTCCATATTCTGCTAACAGTCATTGGATCTCGACCAACGCGAGCAGCAATGTCGCGATACGATAAACAGCAATCGCGATAGGCTAAAATCCTACCTTTATCAAAGTCGGAAACGTGATGGCACGCATTTCTCCTCCTTACACGAGGCATCACAACGAAGTTTCACCAGGCAACGCCGGTCAACTGCTGTTTGGTTCAAATGATTCAAATGGCTCTGAGCACTATGGGACTTAACATCTGAGGTAATCAGTCCCCTCGAACTTAGAACTACTTAAACCTAACTAACCTAAGGACATCACAAACAAGCATGCCCGAGGCAAGATTAGAACCTGCGACCGTAGCGGTCGCGCGGTTCCAGACTGAAGCGCCTACAGCCGCTCAGCCACACCGGTCGGCAACTGCTGTTTGTGTATGAGAAATCGGTTGGAAACTTTCCTCATGTCAGCACGTTGTAAGTGTCGCCACCGGCGCCAATCTTGTGTGAATGCTCTGAAGAGCTAATCATTTGCATGTCACAGCATCTTCTTCCTGTCGGTTAAATTTCGCTTCTGTAGGAGGTCATCTTCGAGGTGCAGCTATTTTAATGGCCCGTAGTGTAAAACGGAAAACAATTTTGTCATTTCTTATGTGACGCTCTGACTGTTCCTTCGTCTGTCAAGGTTCCTTTTTCTCAGGAACGGGTTGACTTATTAACTTGAAATGTATGCCACATACTAAGGTCCACAGGCCCTTGGGGCAGTAATAAATGCAAGCTTCTAAGACAGTTAAGACAATGAACCTAAAAGCTACGGCCATTTACGTCACAATTTGACACTCGTAAACTCTGTCTCCAAAACCTATAGGGTGCTTCCCGTTGACCTAGGAATTATGAAATCTGTCAAGAAGCCTCTTGTGGCTGCAGGCGCAAGAAAGTTGCAGCAGTTATCAGCAGTTAGGTAGCCTAAATCAGTTGCAAACTGCAACAGAAAGAAGAAGGTTCTGCTGCTAGGTAGTTCGCATGACAGAGGTGTGGGCCAGCAGTTGCAGGGAGTGTTGGGGAGTGAGTACCAGGTTACTAGCATTGCGAAGCCTAGTGCAGGGTCGGCTCAGGTGACTGTTAACATAGGGTAGAGGATCAAGTAGTGATTGCGGGCGGAGCAGAGTAGTCTTGTCCGGGACAGGGAGTATGATGCAGGTGGTGACCTCCTAACGACAGCTACTCAAACTGGCGGCACTAGCGTGCACTTCGTGCGGCTGTTTCACCATCATGATCAGCCTCATCTTAACGCTGCTGTTAGGTGCGTTAACATGAGGTGGATGAGGTGGAGAAGGCACTGATGGCGGAGGGCATGGCTCACAATGCAGTGGTGCCTTTTGAGCTTATCAGTAGATCGGGTTCCACTAGGCACGTCCTGCGCCTCAGTAGGTATGGGAAGGGGAGGCTGGCAAAGCTTATAGGTGACAGTGCAGTGGGTGGTGCTAGTGGGATCACTCATGGAAAAGTTCAAATGGTTCAAATGGCTCTGAGCACTATGGGAGTTAACTTCTGAGGTCATCAGTCCCCTAGAACTTAGAACTACTTAAACCTAACTAACCTAAGGACATCACACACATCCATGCCCGAGGCAGGATTCGAACCTGCGACCGCAGTGGTCTCGCGGTTCCTGATTGTAGCGCCTAGAACCGCTCGGCCACCTCGGCCCGCTCATGGAAAAGTTCCTGTAGTAGTGTAAATGCAATATTTGCTTAAAATTTTTACTTGCTACTCTCTAACTGCTGATCCACACTTAATGCACTTGTTTCATATTACGGTAAAATATGGAGTGGTTCCCCTCTAAAACGGAAGTTATTTAGCGCGAGCACATTGCGGTTGGTGCGAGTAAAACGGTGGACATGAAAGTCAGTCGGAGACTAGCTACCGTACAGTAGGCAGTAAGTGATTGGAAAGCGGATTGTGCATGTGCCGAGTGAGGCTTTTAGTGCTTGGATTTATTACGCCAAAGCCTCGGGTGCATGAATGGATTTAATATGATGCTCTGTGGCCTGAAAGTATTATAAAATCTGATAATCGTCGTTATGAAGAAAATAACAGAGCATATCAATTACAACTGCAAGTCCATCTGCCATCATATACTCGCCACCAATATTGCCCATTCACTGTAACAGAGAGGAGGAATCATAGATTTGTAAAGTGATGGATCAGCACATTTAGTATGTCCAAATAGAAGGTAACTCATACCAAAATTTTTACTTTGATTTTTTCCCTATCATAACACCTATCAGGATCCTCTTCTTTTGAACTATGGTTTCTGAGTTTCCAGATTGCGAGAAATGATTATCAAAAAAGAAAGACAGTTATTTGATTAAATTTGTTCAAAACTGAGTGATATAGGTTATCTAAAATTATTGTGGATTTTGATGAAGTCGAGGGAGGAAGTAAGTGTAGCTTTTGTGAAAGCCTTCCAGTAATTGAACTTCTTCATTTTAAAGTATTGTGATCTCTTAAAATTACTTTCTTAACCTATGGTTTCAAAAGTAAACAACTGAGATGATAACAAACAGACAACAAACCATTTTGAGGTCATTTTGAAGTAAATGTTCTTAATGATTGGTTTGAAAAGCAATACCTAGAGACGAATCTGTTAAAAATGCTCACAAGGTGAGTCAATTTACAAAGAACTGTTTTCCTAAGTTGGTATTCAGTATATTGTTCATGAAAGTGTGTTTAGTTTGATTTACTATAGTAGTCAAGATTAGGGGGGCTCCCATTGAAAGTTGCTAAAAAATGCGCAGAGTTAAGTTACTTGATTATAGAAAGTTCCAACTGCTCTTGAAATTTATTTTGAGTTTCGTGCACATTGTGTATTACAAGGTGTAGTACCAGTTTATGAGCACCCACTTACTGTTTTAAACTCACTGAAGGTAAAGTTACTATGAATAACATAATCCACGAATACTGTTACTTCTTTGCTTTTAAAGAAAAGCGTGAATAGTTATGCAAGTGAACTTTAATTGAATTTGTGCTGTGTAGAAAATATCTGAGAAAATAATACTAGACCCATGCCCAATTTCCAGTTTGGCATTGGCTTGCATTTGTTGTATTGATGAGTTACTTAGGTTTGACAAAGTATTTAAAATTGATGAGTGTAACAGTGTCTTTTGTGTTTGTGAGGACAGGCATGTTGTACAATAACTGTTAGTATCCACTTTACCACTATTTTTGCTTGTGATTTGGTTCATTACACTTTCGTAGGAAATAAGTGTAGGCTGTGTTTTTCCAATAAAACTGTTTACTTTTTCTATAAAAGAAATGTTACACTTTTCTATGACTAATTAGGCTGGCAACCGTATTCTATTTCATTTGAGCAAGCTTGATTAGTTAAAACAGTTTCTAAATAGGATCAGTTGCTTTTAGTGTGTTTACATAACTTCAGTTTTCTGTCGGATAAACAAAACCTTTTAGGCATTTCACGGTCAATTCTGCAAAAACTCTCACAGAGGGTAACATTATACTGCATCTAAATACCATAATTGGTTATAAATATAATATCAGTACAAAAACGGTGCAGTGTAAGTGTTATACATGGCTTTTCCCGTGACAGGACTATTTGTTCTGTTGGGGAATAGTGGGTAGTAAACCAAATTTGGTAAATGATGGCACACATGCAGGCAGTTAATGTTATAGTAGTTAGAGTTAGAGTTGCACCTTTTCAGATTGAAGTCAGCTGATAGCTATCACTGCTTAAAAGAAGTCCCTATAACATAGTAATCGCCCTCAGAGGAGGTCAGGTATCCAAGTAGAGAAGGAATTAGCATATTTCATCAAAATATAAGAGGTATTAGGGATAAAGTTAGTGAACTGCTTATAGATGTTGACTATGACATTATTGGTATATTGGAGCACCACTTAAATAATTTGACAGTTCAGAGGTTTCCTATATCAGGATACAGATTATCTGTCTGCTTTTCAAGGAATTATTTGCGGTGTGGAAGAGTGGCCACATACGTAAAAAAACATTATTTCATTTGAGTCCGCAGACGCATGACGGTACTGTTCTGAACAGGTACTTGAATGTGGTGCAGGGGCAGTTGAATTTATTGAAACTAAACTTCTGATTGTTGTTTGTTTATGGGTGCCGTAACTCTGACTTCAGACCATTTCTGGTCAAGTCAGGGAGAGTTCTTGTTTCACTTAGTGGGAAGTACCAAAAATTAGGTATATGTAGTGCTTCGGTATTAATTTTGTATATGGTTGTGCAAGGAAAAGGATATTGGTAGATCTCCTAAATTCATATGATCTGATGCAAACTGAATTTTTTCCAACCAGTGTGAAGGGAAACAATAAAACAGACATAGACAACATTTTTATTCATTCTACATGACTAGACGGGCATTCTGTTAGTAAAAGGGTGAACGGCGTTTCAGACCATGATGTACAAATTTTAACACTAAAAGGTTTTAGAAGTGGTTTAACAAGTGAAAATGCTGGATTCTCTTTTCTCTGAGAGGTGGATTAAACCAAAAGTTTCGAACACTACGCGTCTTTTTTGATTTAACTAAGGCGTTTGATTGTCTTGATCACAAAATATTGCTCCAGAAGTTGGACATTACGGAATATGGGAAGTAGCTGACCTCTAACAACAGACAGTAAAAGGTCATTACTCAAAGTGTTAAGAATGGCTGTGATGTGGGGTCTGAGTGGGTCAAAGTCAAATGCAGGGTGCCCCAAGGATCAGAGCTGGCACCACTCCTTTTCTTTATTTTACACTACTGGCCATTAAAATTGCTACACGTAGAAGAAATGCAGATGATAAACAAGTATTCATTGGACAAATATATTATACTAGAACTGACATGTGATTACACTTTCACGCAATTTATGTGCATAGATCCTGAGAAATCAGTACACAGAACAACCACCTCTGGCCCTAATAACGGCCTTGATACACCTGGACATTGAGTCAAACAGAGCTTTGATGGTGTGTACAGGTACAGCTGCCCATGCAGCTTCAACACTATACCACAGTTCATCAAGAATAGTGACTGCCGTAGTGTGACGAGCCAGTTGCTCGGCTACCATTGACCAGATGTTTTCAATTGGTGAGAGATCTGGAGAATGTGGCGGCCAGGGCAGCAGTCGAACATTTTTTTGTATCCAGAAAGGCCCATACAGTACCTGCAACATGCGGTCGTGCATTATCCTGCTGAAATGTAGAGTTTCGCGGGGATCGAATGAAGGGGTGCAGCCACGGGTCGTAACACATCTCAAATGTAACGTCCACTGTTCAATGTGCCGACAATGCAAACAAGAGGTGACCGAGACGTGTAACAAATGGCACCCCCTACCATCACGCAGAGTGATACGCCAGTATGGCGATGACGAATACACGCTTCCAATGTGCGTTCACCGCGATGTCACCAAACGCGGATGCGACCATCATGATGCTGTAAACAGAACCTGGATTCATCCGGAAAAATAACGTTTTGCCATTCGTGCACCCAGGTTCGTCGTTGAGCACACCATCGCAGGCGCTCCTGTCTGTGATGCAGCGTCAAGGGGAACCGCAGCCATAGTTTCCGAGCTGATAGTCCATGCTGCTGCAAACATCGTCGAACTGATCGTGCAGATGGTTGTTGTCTTGCAAACATCACCATCTGTTGACTGAGGGATCGGACCTGGCTGCACGATCCGCTACAGTCATGCGGATAAGATGCCTGTCATCTCGACTGCTAATGATACGAGGCCGTTGGGATCCAGCACGGCGTTCCGTATTACCCTCCTGAACCAACCGATTCCATATTCTGCTAACAGTCATTGGATCTCGACCAACGCGAGCAGCAATGTCGCGATACGATAAACCGCAATCGCGATAGGCTACAATCCGACCTTTATGAAAGTCGGAAACGTGATGGTAAGCGTTTCTCCTCCTACACGAGGCATCACAACAACGTTTCACCAGGCAACGCCGCTCAACTGCTGTTTGTGTATGAGAAATCGGTTGGAAACTTTCCTCATATCAGCATGTTGTAGGTGTCGCCCCCGGAGCCAACCTTGTGTGAATACTATGAAAAGCTAATCATTTGCACATCACAGCATCTTCCTCTGGTCGGTTAAATTTCGCGTCTGTAGCACATCATCTTTGTGGTGTAGCAATTTTAATGACCACTAGTGTATATAAATGATATGCCCTCTAGTATTACGGGTAATTCTAAAATATTTCTCTTTGCTGATGACACTAGCTTGCTAGTAAAGGATTTTGTGTGCAACATTGACTCTGTTTCAAGTAGTGCAGTTTATGACTGTTGTGTACATAGTTGCGCGTAGTCAGCGCGTACACAACTTTCCCAATAGAGCGCGCCCCGCTAAGCACGACAGTGCAGGCGCAGCGCTCGTCCGTCTCCGCACTACGAGATGGCGCTGTCTTAGAGACGGACCAAATTCTGCTTCCGCCGATCCGCGTATTAATATGTAACGCAGCCAATGAGACTGGTGCTAACGTAGAACCTTTTCTCTTCGCGGATCACACTCGCGCAGTGATACCTGAATGCGCAAGGTATTATAACGAGCGTACAGACCTCCGATTAGTCAGTCTGCATTAGTCTGCATTTGTCTGTACCAGTCTATAGTCAAGTTTCAGTCTGCGCCTAATAAGATTATCATATTCCTGTACATAGCCATGAAGAGAAATGTATAGACACTTTGTCAAGTATCAGAGATATGTGAGAATAAGATTAACGTACCAAGACCAAAGGAACTTCAGATTGTCAATTGTAAACAGCATCCAGAATCAAGTTACATAATATCTATGCTTTTTATTATTTTAATAAATGTGTGTGAAAATTAATCAAGTTCTGTTTGAAATTGGTCACCATCAATCTGATACTCTAAGCATGCAAGTGGCATTTCTATCCTCTGACCTAACGGCAGAAGATAAAGACCCCACGATAAGGCCACGAGACATATTGCTGACAATCGCCTACTTCGTTAGAGTGACAAGTCAAATAATCTGATGGTGTGTGTACCGAATGTCTTACAGTACGCGCATCACAATGACATAAGTTCTTGGCTTGTATAAAATAAACTGACGCTAAACCACAGTAAGACTCAGTTTTTACAGTTTCTAACACGCAATTCAACAAAACTCGACATTTTTTTTTTCAAATAATGGGCAGATGATTAGTGAAACTGAACAGTTGAAATTTCTAGATTTTCAGATAGATAGTAAACTGTCGTGGAAAGGTCACGTTTAGGTTCTTGTTAAAAGACTTAATACTGCCATTTTTACTATCGGAACGGTATCTTAAGTAAGTGATAGTTCAACATGAAAAGAAGTCTACTTTGCTTATTTTCGTTCGCTTATGACGTATGGTATTATATTTTGGGGTAACTCTTCCCATTCTAAAAGGATACCTTTGGCTCAGAAAAGGGCGGTTTGGGCAATAAGTGGTGTAAGTTCGCGAACCTCTTGCCAATCCCTGTTGATTAGTCTGGGTATTCTGTCATTGACCTCTCAGTATATATATTCTTTATTGTCGTTTCTTGTTAACAATACCAGCTTCTACCTCCCTGCAGCAGCCTACCATAGAAATGTGTGTGTGTGTGTGTGTGTGTGTGTGTATGTGTGTGTGTGTGTGTGTGTGTGTGTGTGTTAGTGCGCGATAGTAGTTTTCTCTCGTGCATCAGTAGTTCCGTGCGCGCCGCCAGAGGCGCTGGGTCTATTCGCACGAAGCTTGGATCATTTATTCCTTGTTTTTGTTACCTGTAGTGTGTTAATTATTCTGTGTTTTCTTATATCTCTTTCTCTAGTATGTGTTCCTTTGATATGTGTTTAGTAATGCCAGCAACGAGAAGCTGACTGACTAGACTATTGCACATTACTAGAATCGACAGCTCTGTGTTATAGCGCCGCACACAAAAATAAAATTTCATCGTTTAGTTTAACGTAAAAAAACTTTATTTGCAGTATAAATGAATTAGGTCTTCCGACTCTGCCATGCCGTTTGTAAAACAGCTACATGGCGCGCCAAAATACCCACTAGATTTGCTGTCAGCTGACGAGAGAACAGCAATCTAGCGGGCATTTTGGGAAGCAGTATAGCTGTTTTATTAATGGCATGTCAGAGTCGCAGGACCTAATTCATTTACACTGCGGCTGAAGTGGTGATCCCGATGTGATCTGGCCTGCCTGTGTATACGTAACACCATTAAAGAATGAATGAGAATCAAGCGGCTACTAATTTGGTAGTATCTGGACTAGCCGTGAGGCTACCTCCGTCCTGGCCACAAAATCCAGTGCTGTGGTTTGCCCAGGTAGAGGAAAATTTTATTTATTCAGGCCTTACCGCAGATGCATCTAAATTTGCATTGGTGGCGAGTCAACTGGAGCAGAAATATGCGGCAGAAGTGGAAGATATGATCGTTGCACCACCTGAAGGGAATGCAAAGGAACGGTTGAAGACGGAACTGATCCGCCCTGCATCGCAAGAAAAGCGCATGCGTCAGGTACTAACTCAAGAAGATATTGGAGAGCGAAGACCTTCACAGTGTCTGCGGCATCTTAGAAGTAAAATTGACGCTGGTACCGTAACCGATCATCTGCTGCTAACAATCAGGAGCAGTCGCTTACCTCCATCTATCAAGGCGATTATTGCGACGCAATTGGAGACGTCGTTAGACGCCGTGGCAGAATTGGCCGACAAGGTGCTGGACACCGTCCAACCCGCGCCTATTACGGTATAAGCCGCGCAGTGCGCGAGTACAGCCACCACAGTAGCGCGATCTGAGTACGATGTATTAGCGGCAAAGGTCGATCAACTGACGCAACAGATTAGCCAGCTGGCAGCGTGGTTGCAGCATCATTGGAGATCGCAGCCGGCTAAGATACAGGGCACACTCATGCAGCAGACCACTCCAGCTCGCCTGCGCCGTCATCTGACGCACAGGACATCTGCTGGTACCACCGGCGTTTCGGCGAATGTGCGCAACGCTGCACCAAACCGTGCGCGTTCCTAAACGCCTGCGGCTAAAGTCGAGGAGGAGGAGGAGATTAGTGTTTAACGTCCCGTCGACAACGAGGTCATTAGAGACGGAGCGCAAGCTCGGGTTAGGGAAGGACGGGCAAGGAAATCGGCCTTGCCCTTTCAAAGGAACCATCCCGGCATTTGCCTGAAAGGATTTAGGGAAATCACGGAAAACCTAAATCAGGATGGCCAGAGACGGGATTGAACCGTCGTCCTCCCGAATGCGAGTCCAGTGTGCTAACTACTGCGCCACCTCGCTCGGTCGGCTCAAGTCGAGACAGCCATTATTACGCCATTTGGATTATTTGAAAGCAATTTTATGACTTTCGGTCTCTTGAATGCGGCGCAGACGTGGAAATGGTTCGTCGATTCACAAGGGGAGGCCGCCAATTGTGAAATTCAGATTCGATTCATACTGCGCATAATAAAAGCTCATGGCCAGAGGTGTAATGTGGCAAAGCACCAAGATGCACTTCTCAGCCGTTGTCGAGGAAATCGACAGTTAAAACAAACCGTTGCCGTGAAATACTCCCTACGATTAATAATATTCTACAGCGTCGTGGCGCAGCGGTAAGCGCTCGGGTTCGTAATCCGGAGGTCGCCGGATCAAATCTCGCGCCATGCAATTTTTTTTATTAGTTTTTTGTAATTCAAATATATATATATATATATATATATATATATATATATATATATATATATATAAACTATTAATGAATTGCTTATGCATGTTGGTGAAGGCGGATCGCTCTCCAATTGTACCGCCTCCATTTTTCCGTTTGTTTAACAGGGTGTATCAAAGCTCTCCCGTCCGCACTGATTTTCGACGATGTTATAAGTTGCGCTAGGGACCGCATCTACCTTCTTTCGAAGTTAGCAGTCAACTACGCTGTTATGCGGGTGCTCGTTTCGGCCCATTCAACATCTGTCCTTCAAGTGTAACGAGCGAGTAACGGAGTTTATTTCATACCTGCGACAGCAAATTTGTGTTCGTGGGGTCTCTGTTCTAATTCGAATGTTTGACTTACGCTATACGTATTCGTTTCGGAATATCGTTTCTACGTCTTCCGTTAACTATACGTGGTTAACATTATGAAGACAATTAATAACATTTGTGAAATACAACTTTGTTTGCGGAAAACGTAATGATGTTCGAAGTCGCCAGTTTATCCACAAGAAACGACTTTCAACAGCTTATTATATGCATAATTGTCGCAACTGATTGCCGGGAATTTTATATATATATATATATATATATATATATATATATATATATATATATATATATATATTTGAATTACAAAAAACAAATACCAATAAAAAGGTTGCAGGGCGCGAGATTCGATCCGGCGACCTTCGGATTACGAACCCGAGCGCTTACCGCTGCGCCACGACGCTGTAGAATATTACTAATCGTAGAGAGCATTTCACCGCACGGTTTCTTTTAACTGTCGATTTTCTCGACAACGGCTGAGAAGTGCATCTTGGTGCTTTGCCACATTACACCTCTGGCCATGAGCTATTATTATGCGCAGTATGAATCGAATCTGAATTTCACAATTGGCGGCCTCCCCTTGTCAGTGCTGAGAGGCCTGTCATTTTATTTTGCTTACCTCGACGATGTTTTGGTCTTCTCAGCCCCACCAGAAGAATATCGCCAGCGTCTTGTCGAGGTTTTTCAACGACTAAGTGAGTACGGAACTGTGCTGAACGTGGCGAAATGTATCTTTGGACAGTCGCAAGTTGACTTCTTAGTCACCTTCAGACTCGCTACCTTTGCCGGACAAAATAGAGGCTATCCAACAGCTGCCCCGACCGGTCACATGCAAGGAATTAAGGCGCTACCTAGGCATGCTGAACTTTTACCGGCGGAAACTGCCGCATGCGGCTGAAGTTCAACAGCCGCTGACAGCCGCGCTGGCCAATTTGACAATTACCTGGACGGACGACATGATCGCGGCATTTGAGAAAACAATACAAGCAAAAGCGGACACGGAATTGTTGGCACTTCCAGAGTCGAATGCACTGTTGGCTGTGGTTGTAGATGCGAGCCAGACAGCGAAACGCGGCCTTCTTCAGCAACGCGCTGATGAAGCCTGGCAGCCGCTATCTTTCTTCTCTAAAAAGCTGACCATCTCGCAAAGGAAATGGAGCGCGCAGGACCGCGAACTTCTGGCTGGCGATATACGACGCTATCAAATACTGTCCTCACGTCGAGGCTCGCGCCTTCACAATGTTTTCAGGTCACAAGCTGCTGACATTCGTCTTCCGGTATAATAATGTGAACTCCTCGCTGAGGCAGCACAATCAACTGCTATACGTTGCCCAATTCACCACAGATGTTCAACACATTTCCCGGGTCGACAACATCGTGTGCTACAATCTCGGATTCCTTCACAGCCGTGGTTCATGAGGACACATCTGGACCGATCCACGATTTCAACCATCATAAGACTCCGCTTCAATCATGCCTCTTTCCCACAACACCTACATCGGATCAACGTTTACAGTTCACCAGCATGTGAGTGTGCTCCTGAGTCGGAAGCTGATGTCAACCACATCTTATTTATGTGCCCCAAATTTGACAGTGAACGGTTGGTCTTTTTGAAGATATTGCTGAGTATGGGCTACCATCTTCCTCAATCAGCTTCTTCTCTTTTGTGCACTAAAGACGTTCGTCTATATAAAGTGATCGTTAACTTCATCAAGAGTACTTGTCACAATTTGTAGGTTTTAATGGTGTACGTCAATTATAAATATGTCTTGCTGATGAAGATATTTCAGAGTTGGTGTGAATTGTAAGCCAAGACACTTTTAATTATTTTCCAATTCAATTCAATTCAATTTTTAAAACATTATGTACAAAACTGTAACAGTTAAGCTTTTTATTCTTGTAAATATGCATTTCTGTATTTTTTTATTCAATTATGTGTACATTGTCACTATGTGTTGCCGATGGCTAAATTGAGTACACACTCAAAGGCCAAAACAAAAAAAAAAAAAAAGAAGAAGAAGACAACATCGTGGTGGACTGTCTCTCTCGCATCGCCAGTGTCTCTACACTGGACTACGTGGCACTCGCAGAAGCACAGAGGTCAGACCAAGAGCTGCAAGACCTGTTACAAGATGCACGGACTTCATTGCAACTACAACCCATAGACATTCCTGGCCCTGGCATGCACCTGTATTGCGATCTCTCCACGGCCAAGTCACGTCCACACCTGCCTCCAAACTTCCGAAGGCAAGCATTCGAATCCCTACTCAGTCTGAGGCACCCAGGTACGAGATCTATGCTCCGTCTTGTTTTAGATCGCTTCGTGTGGCCGGGAGCAAAGCAGGATTGTAGAGAGTGGACGAAGTGTTGACTCCTGTGCCAACGCAGCAAAGTTGGCAGGCACGCGCATGCGCCAGTAGGTAATTTCCCAGACGTCAGAGTGTGATTCACACATCTTCATGTTGACGTCGGACTCTCTGCCGCCTTTAAACGGCCAACGCTAGCTGCTCACCATCGTCGACAGGTTCACTCATTGGCCGCAAGCAGTACCAATAGATAATGTCTCGGCTGAAACGTTGGCGTATGCCTTTGTGTCGCATTGGGTGTTGTGGTTTGTCTGCCCGCTCCACGTCACCACCGCTAAAGGCAGATAATTTGAGTCCGAATTGTTCGCAAAACTGTCAGTACTTTGCGGCAGGAACCATCTTCAGACAGCGTTACCACCCAGCAAGTAATGGAATGGTGGAACGATGGCATCGCACTCTAAAAGCAGCCCTGATGTACCATGCGAGTGGGTGGACTGAGGCTTTGCCAGTTCGGATTCCGAAACACATGCAGACCCGACATGGGTGGTTCCTCGGTCGAGCCAGTATATGTGGAAGCGCTGGGACTACCCTGTGATTTTGTAGAAGCAGCTACAAGACAAGAAGTGGATCCTTCTACGCTCGGTGGGTGTCAGAGAGAGCACATCCAGAAGATACGCCCCCCACAGCCATCCAAAAAAATGGCTCTGAGCAATATGGGACTCAACTGCTGAGGTCATTAGTCCCCTAGAACTTAGAACTAGTTAAACGTAACATCACAAACATCCATGCCCGAGGCAGGATTCGAACCTGCGACCGTAGCGGTCTTGCGGTTCCAGACTGCAGCGCCTTTAACCGCACGGCCACTTTGGCCGGCCGCAGCCATCCAGGCACGGCACCGGCCCGCTGTTTGTGCACAAGGACATCAGCCCGTACTCTCACGTGATGCTACGTAGTGACAGCATTAAATCAGCTCTCCGACCGCCCTACACCGGTCCACACAGGTTGTCAGTAGAGGAGACTGCACACTGGACATTCTCCTGAACGGGAAACATACCACTGTCACTGTCGACAGAGTCTAGCTGGCTCATATTTTCCACGAGCCGCCCCCACCGAACAGACAACAACTGCCTGTTCCAGCGCTGGCCTGAGCAACAGAAACGACCGGGTCACGTGCACCGACTACGCCAGCACCTCCTGCAACGCAACGCACCAAGAGATCTTCCCTGCGCGTTTTCTGAATGGCACTCCGCTCCCGCCGAGGGGATGATGTAGTGTCGCGCCGCCACCTACCACGTGTGTTTGTGTGTGTGTGTGTGTGTCTGTGTCTGTTAGTGCGCGAGTGTCAAATTTTCGCGCGTGCGCGAGTAGTTCCGTGCGCGCCGCCAGAGGCGCTGGGTTTATTCGCTAAAAGCGCGGGTCGTTTATTCTTTGTTTTTGTTATCTTTTGTATGTTAATTATTTTATGTTTTTTTATTCCTCTTCCTCTAGTGTGTGCTCTTTTGATATGTGTTTAGTAACGCTAACAACGAGAAGCACACTGACCTCGACTAGACTATTGCGCATTACTAGAACCGTGAGCTATGTATTTTAGCGCGGCACAGACAAATAAAGCTCCATCGTTTAGCTTAACGTAAACAAAGTTCAGATTACGTCTCCGACATGCCGTTAGTAAAACAGCTACACTGAGCGCCAAAAGTTTGTTCCCAAGAATTAGCAGCTTTCACTTGGTTAATATTAGGCAGAAATCCAATCTGCATTTGAATCGCGCTTCCTTGACTGTTGTGCAGAAATGTATGCAGTATACTGATGCATCCATTTTCAATAACCTACAACAAGAATTTAGCAGTAGTCTACGCACTCTCAAATCAAAACTGAAGAGTTTCCTCATGGATCACTCCATCCACTCTTCCGAGGAGTTCCTTGAAAAATTAGGCTGATTCCTGTGTTATATTGTAGACTGCGTTTACATAAGCTTATGGCTTGTTTTTTTTTTTGGGTTCATGAACATTTTATTTTATCTGTTGTAATTTCAAGTAACGATTTTCCAAAAACACACATAATGTCTGATGGGAAACCTCAATCACTGGTTATACAATGTTAATTATAATCCGTATTGATTGCAAAAATGTTTATTCACACGACCGGTTTCGGTTCCTCTAGAACCATCATCAGATCTGCAATTTTAGTCACAGCATGTGACGCAACATGTAATGGTCGTTGTGTGTGGACGGGTTACTCCTGTAACTAAAATTGCAGATCTGAAGATGGTTCTAGAGGTACCGAACCCGGTCATGTGAACAAACATTTTTGCAATCAAGACGGATTATAATTAACATTCAAGTACCGACATGTTCCATGACCTTGGAGGTTTGCTCCTCAGTTTGATCCTACTAAGTTTCACAGTACAAGTAAAAAAAAAAAAAAATCCGAAAACCGTTAATTTTTAATTACATTACTAAAAAAATGTTTCTTTTGTCATTAGTTTGCCGTTGTAAAACTAGAAAATAAAACAATCATTAGTTCTGCACTTAGGCTGACTGGGACGCAAAGGTGGAAGTCAGACTTCAGACGAGGAATTACTTTATTGCTCATATGACACGTTTCGGAATCTATCCATCATAGGTATTCAGGAGCGATTACTGTATGTAGATACGGCGTTTCAAATTTTATGCGAAACAAACATTCGCGGACTAGTCTCGACGTCAATGCGGCATTTCCAGTTGTATGTGAAAAGCCATATCTGCGTCTAGTAATCGCTCCTGGATATCCGATGATGGATAAATTCCGAAGGGCGGCATGTTGTTGTTGTTGTTGTTGTTGTGGTCTTCAGTCCTGAGAGTGGTTTGATGCAGCTCTCCATGCTACTTTATCCTGTGCAAGCTTCTTCATCTCCCAGTACCTACTGCTGCCTACATCCTTCTGAATCTGCTTAGTGTATTCATCTCTTTGTCTCTCTCTACGATTTTTACCCTCCACGCTGCCCTCCAATACTAAATTGGTGATTCCCCGATGTCTCAGAACATGTCCTACCAAACGATCCCTTCTTCTAGTCAAGTTGTGCCACAAACTCCTCTTCTCCCCAATTCTATTCAATACCTACTCATTAGTTATGTGATCTACCCATCTAATCTTCAGCATTCTTCTGTAGCACCACATTTCGAAAGCTTCTATTCTCTTCTTGTCCAAACCATTTATCGTCCACGTTTCACTTCCATACATGGCTACACTCAATACAAATACTTTCAGAAACGACTTCCTGACATTTAAATCTATACTCGATGTTAACAAATTTTTCTTCTTCAGAAACGCTTTCCTTGCCATTGCCAGTCTACATTTTATATCCTCTCTACTTCGACAATCATCAGTTATTTTGCTCCCAAAATAGCAAAACTCCTTTACTACTTTCAATGTCTCATTTCTTAATCTAATTCCATTAGCAACACCTGAATTAATTCGACTACTTTCCATTATCCTCGTTTTGCTTTTGTTGATGTTCATCTTATACCCTCCTTTCAAGACACTGTCCATTCCGTTCAACTGCTCTTCCAAGTCCTTTGCTGTGTCTGACAGAATTACAATGTCATCGGCGAACCTCAAAGTTTTTACTTCTTCTCCATGGATTTTAATACCTACTACGAACTTTTCTTTTGTTTCCTTTATTGGTTGCTCAATATACAGATTGAATAACATCGGGGAGAGACTACAACCCTGTCTCACTCCCTTACCAACCACTGCTTCCCTTTCATACCCCTCGACTCTTATAACTGCCATCTGGTTTCTGTACAAATTGTGAATAGCCTTTCGCTGCCTGTATTTTACCCCTGCCACCTTCAGAATTTGAAAGACAGTCTTCCAATCAACATTGTCAAAAGCTTTCTCGAAGTCTACAAATGCTAGAAATGTAGGTTTGCCTTTCCTTAATCTTTCTTCTAAGATAAGTCATATGGTCAGTATTGCCTCACGTGTTCCAACATTTCTACGGAATCCAAACTGATCTTCCCCGAGGTCGGCTTCTATCAGTTTTTCCATTCGTCTGTAAAGAATTCGCGTTAGTATTTTGCAGCTGTGACTTATTAAACTGATAGTTCGGTAATTTTCTCATCTGTCAACACCTGCTTTCTTTATGATTGGAATTATTATATTCTTCTTGAAGTCTGAGGGTATTTCGTCTGTCTCATACATCTTGCTCACCAGATGGTAGAGTTTTGTTAGGACTGGCTCTCCCAAGGCCGTCAGTAGTGCTAATGGAATGTTGTCTACTGCCGGGGCCTTGTTTCGACTCAGGTCTTTCAGTGCTCTGTCAAACTCTTCACGCAGTATCGTAGCTCCCATTTCATAGTCATCCTCTTCCATTTCCATAATATTGTCCTCAAGTACATCACCCTTGTATAGACCCTCTATATACTCCTTCCACCTCTGCTTTCCCTTCTTTGCTTAGAACTGGGTTTCCATCTGAGCTCTTGATATTCATGCAAGTCGTTCTCTTTTCTCCAAAGGTCTCTTTAATTTTCCTGTAGGCAGTATCTATCTTACCCTTAGTGAATTAAGCCTTTACATCCTTACATTTGTCCACTAGCCATCCCTGCTTAGCCATTTTGCACTTCCTGTCGGTCCCATTTTTTGAGACGTTTGTATCCCTTTTTGCCTGCTTCATTTACTGTATTTTTATATTTTCTCCTTTCATCAATTAAATTCAATATTTCTTCTGTTTCCCAAGGATTTCTACTAGCCCTCGTCCTTTTACCTACTTGAACCTCTGCTGCCTTCACTACTTCTTTCCTCAAAGCTACCCATTCTTCTTCTACTGTTTTTCTTTCCCCCATTCCTGTCAATTGTTCCCTTATTCTCTCCCTGAAACTCTGTACAACCTCTGGTTTAGTCAGTTTATCCAGGCCCATCTCCTTATATTCCCACCTTTTTGCAGATTCTTCAGTTTTAATCTACAGTTCATAACCAATAGATTGTGGTCAGATTCTACATCTGCCCCTGGAAATGTCTTACAATTTAAAACCTGGTTCCTAAATCTCTGTCTTACCATTATATAATCTATGGTTCAAATGGCTCTGAGCACTATGGGACTTAACATCTGAGGTCATCAGTCCCCTAGAACTTAGAACCTAACTAAGCTAAGGACATCACACACATCCATGCCCGAGGCAGGATTCGAACCCGCGACCGTAGAGGTAGCGCGGTTGCAGACTGTAGCGCCTAGAAGCGCTCGGCCACTCCGGCCGGCATATAATCTATCTGATACCTTTTAGTATCTCCAGGGTTCTTCCAAGTATACAACCTTATTTCATGATTCTTGAACCAAGTATTAGCTATGATTAAGTTATGCTCTGCGCAAAATTCTACCAGGCGGCTTCCTCTTTCATTTCTTAGCGCCGATCCATAGTCACCTACAATGTTTCCTTTTCTCCCTTTTCCTACTCTCGAATTCAAGTCACCCATGACTATTTTATTTTCATCTCCCTTCACTACCTGAATAATTTCTTTTATCTCATCATAGATTTCATCAATTTCTTCGTCATCTGCAGAGCTAGTTGGCATATAAACTTCTACTACTGTAGTAGGCGTGGGCTTCGTGTCGATCTTGGCCACAATAATGCGTTCACT
Organism: Schistocerca nitens; assembly: GCF_023898315.1. Classification (NCBI taxonomy): domain Eukaryota; kingdom Metazoa; phylum Arthropoda; class Insecta; order Orthoptera; family Acrididae; genus Schistocerca; species Schistocerca nitens. The sequence goes on along the minus strand of NC_064617.1, from coordinate 709,487,170 downwards.
ATGCTGTTTGTAGTAGCTTACCCGCAGTCCTATTTTTTTATTCATTATTAAACCTACTCCGGTATTACCCCTATTTGATTTTGTATTTATAACCCTGTATTCACCTGACCAAAAGTCTTGTTCCTCCTGCCTCCGAACTTCACTAATTCCCACTATATCTAACTTTAACCTATCCATTTCCCTTTTTAAATTTTCTAACCTACGTGCCCGATTAAGGGATCTGACATTCCACGCTCCGATCCGTAGAACGCCAGTTTTCTTTCTCCTGATAACGATGTCCTCTTGAGTAGTCCCCGTCCGGAGATCCGAATGGGGGACTATTTTACCTCCGGAATATTTTACCCAATAGGACGCCATCGTCATTTAACCATACAGTAAAGCTGCATGCCCTTGTGAAAATTTATGGTCGTAGTTTCCCCTTGCTTTCAGCTGTTCGCAGTACCAGCACAGAAAGGCTGTTTTGGTTAGTGTTACAAGACCGCCAGATCAGTCAATCATCCAGACTGTTGCCCTTGCAACTACTGAAAAGGCTGCTGCCCCTCTGCAGGAACCATACGTTGGTCTTGCCTCTCAACAGATACCCCTCCGTTGTGGTTGCACCTACGGTACGGCTATCTGTATCGTTGAGGCAGGCAAGCCTCCCCACCAACGTCAAGGTCCATGGTTCATGGGGGGAAGGGCGTCATATGAACAACAAAGTCATTCTCTGCCTGATGTCTCTACGTCAATATCTACATGGATACTCTGCAAATCACATTCAAATGCCTGGCAGAGGGTTCATCGAACTACCTTCACAATTCTCTATTATTCCAATGTCGTATAGAGCGTGGAAAGAATGAACTCCTATGTCTTTCTGTACGAGCTCTGATTTCCCTTATTTTATCGTGGTGATAGTTCCTCCCTATGTAGGTCGGTGTCAACAAAATACTTTCGCATTCGGAGGAGAAGGTTGGTGATTGGAATTTCGTGAGAAGGTTCCATCGCAACGAAAAACGCCTTTCTTTTAATGATCTTTAGGCCAAATCCTGTATCATTTCTGTGACACTCTCTCCCATATTTCTCAGTAATAGAAAACGTGCTGCCTTTCTTTGAACTGTTTAGATGTACTCCGTTAGTCCTACCTGGTAAGGATCCCACACTGCGCAGCGGTATTCTGAAAGAGGACGGACAAGCGTAGTGTAGGCAGTCTCCTTAGTAAGTCTGTTACATTTTTTAAGTGTCCTGACTTGTAGCATGCGACCAAGTCAGCCTGAACGATTAACTGCTGATTATTATAATAATGGTCGCCTCCCACGTGCATGGTTTTATCGCACATTTATATTATTCAAATTAAAACACTCTCGAAAATCTTGGAATCCTTCGGACCGTTATATTGTCAGTATCAATGTCTACAACAGGCAGAAGTGGTAGAGATACCTGATACCCAAAAGGGATGAACTCTCTGTATACACAATTAAGTTTGTACGGAACCTTCAGCGTGCGAGTCCTACTGGCAGCTGTCCGATTTTTTCGATCTGATTGATTACCTCCTCATTAGTTACGCGCTTTACCCATCTAATCTTCAACGATCATGTGCAGCACCACATTTCAAAAGCTTCCGTTATTTCTTGTGTAACCTGCCTATTGCCCACTTTTCACTACTGTACGTTGCTACTGACAAATACCGTCAGAAAAGACTTCCTGACACTTAACTTTTGCCGGCCGGTGTGGCCGAGCGGTTCTAGGAGCTACAGTACGGAGCCGCGCGACCGCTACGGTCGCAGGTTCGAATCCTGCCTCGGGCATGGATGTGTGTGATGTCCTTAGGTTAGTTAGGTTTAAGTAGTTCTAAGTTCTAGGGGACTAATGACCTCAGAAGTTAAGTCCCATAGTGCTCAGAGCCATTTGAACCATTTTAACTTCACTTTTATTAGATGCCAATAAACTTCTGAGAAACGTTTTTCTTGCTGTTTCGAATGTGCATTTTATATTTTCTCTGCTTCAGACATTATCAGTTATTTTACTGCCTAAATAGCAAAACCCGTCGACTAATTTTAGTTTTTCAATTCTAAATCCAAATCAGCATCATCTAATTTATTTCGACTACATTCCGTTACCTTTGTTTCACTCTTGTTGATATTTACGATAATCTTTTTAAGACACTACTTGTTCCTCTCAACAGCTCTTCCAGGTACTTTGCAGTCTCTGACACAATTACAGAGTTATCGGAAAATCTCACAGTTTTTTATTTCTGCTCCCTGTACTTCAGTTACCTTTTCCGATCTGGTCCTTGTTTTCCTTTACTACGCGATTACATTGGAGACAGGCTGCAACCCTGTCTTAGTCTTTTCGCAAATAGTGCTTCTCTTTCACTTCATACAACTGCTGTCTGCTTTCTGTACAATTTGTGTATAACTGTGCGCCCTGTGTATTTTTTCCGTGTTTCCCGCAGAATTTCAAAGAATATAATCTAGTCAGTACTATTAAAGGATTTTTGCAAATCTACAAATGCTATTAACGTAGGTTTACCTTATCTTTTGAGATAAGTCGTAGGGTCAGTATTAAGTTTCTTGTAACTACTTATCCGGATCATAAAACCGATTTTCCACGAGGTCGCCTTCTTCAGTGAACGAAAGAACAAAACAGAATGAATTATCTCACTTAACAGAATATATAATGGAGTAGTAAAAATACAACCTTAACTGCGTTACTTGTTTAATAGTTCCTTTGGCGATAGTTCATGTATTCGAAGAGAAGACGGTTGTGGATTGAATTGCTTCCATTTGGTCCACAACCTTTGTCATGCACTGCACATCCAGGCTCACTTTCAAATATGTCTCTAAGATGACTGGAGCTGTTTCCTACACCAGTTTAGTTCTTAGTTCTTACGCCGATATCGAATCGTTTCTCTCCTCTATAGCAAGCCATATTTAAACACATACATTTCTTCTCTACTTAGATATTTAGTAGCGTCAATATCACGTGTAACCTGCCCTGAAACAGCGCATATACACTCCTGGAAATTGAAATAAGAACACCGTGAATTCATTATCCCAGGAAGGGGAAACTTTATTGACACATTCCTGGGGTCAGATACATCACATGATCACACTGACAGAACCACAGGCACATAGATACAGGCAACAGAGCATGCACAATGTCGGCACTAGTACAGTGTATATCCACCTTTCGCAGCAATGCAGGCTGCTATTCTCCCATGGAGACGATCGTAGAGATGCTGGATGTAGTCCTGTGGAACGACTTGCCATACCATTTCCACCTGGCGCCTCAGTTGGACCAGCGTTCGTGCTGGACGTGCAGACCGCGTGAGACGACGCTTCATCCAGTCCCAAACATGCTCAATGGGGGACAGATCCGGAGATTTTGCTGGCCAGGGTAGTTGACTTACACCTTCTAGAGCACGTTGGGTGGCACGGGAGACATGCGGACGTGCATTGTCCTGTTGGAACAGCAAGTTCCCTTGCCGGTCTAGGAATGGTAGAACGATGGGTTCGATGACGGTTTGGATGTACCGTGCACTATTCATGCCTCCCGCATGCCCACTATACGCCCTCGCTCAAAGTCCGTCAACTGCACATACGGTTCACGTCCACGCTGTCGCGGCATGCTACCAGTGTTAAAGACTGCGATGGAGCTCCGTATGCCACGGCAAACTGGCTGACACTGACGGTGGCGGTGCACAAATGCTGCGCAGCTAGCGCCATTCGACGGCCAACACCGCGGTTCCTGGTGTGTCCGCTGTGCCGTGCGTGTGATCATTGCTTGTACAGCCCTCTCGCAGTGTCCGGAGCAAGTATGGTGGGTCTGACACACCGGTGTCAATGTGTTCTTTTTTCCATTTCCAGGAGTGTAGTTCTGAATTTAAAATGTTACGCTTAGTACTGTTAGTTGCGTCTGTTGGCTTGACCTCGCCGCGCGAACTCGACTCCCGAGTGTATTGCAGTTTTCACATTCGCAACAAGCCGTAAATTTAGATTTTGACTGTTTCTATTAACCATTTGGACTTATAACATGTTGCTACAATGGGAAAACACGTGCCGATAGGAACACTGACCTGTTATAGCCATGTGTAAGCCTGTACTGTAATTTTTGTTAAAGGCAATCGTATATTTAATTACGAACTATTGGGGCGATATGGGCTTCGGTTGTTTTACCTACAACACACATACTAATACACTTCAATGCACTTCCTGCCTGCAGCATCATTTTGATAGTTATATCCAACAAACAAACGATGATTATTCAGTACCGGATGAGAGCAGCAATTAACTTACTGGTAGTACATCCCTCTGAAATAATTACTAAAAAGAAAATTTGACAGTAGCAAGTCCTTATGGGACAAAATCTGTAAATCACTTTTGTGATGAATTAAACTGTCTTAATACAAAACTTACTTGTATTACTGCAAAGTTATCTGAAAGAAAAAGTAAAATCAGTGATGAATGCCTACAAGAAAATTTTTGCATAGCTTTCTAACTGCCAGTTTCAAAATATTGATTTGAAATTTATTATTAAAATTCAGTGACGATAAGCTTAAATATTTACAGCCAACGAATTTACAATGGATAGTTACAAAGCGATCAAGCCAAATCAATAATCTCCTTTCTGGCCATTAATACCGCTGTGTGCTTTGATACATAACCTAAGTCGAAACAAATCTCCGGGAGCAGACAACATTCCGTTAGAACTCCTGATAGCCTTGGGAGAGCCATCAATGATAAAACTTTTCCATCTGATGGGCAAGATGTATGAGACAGGCGAAATACCCTCAGACTTCAAGAAGAATATAATAATTCCAATTCCGAAGAAAGTGGGTGCGGACACGTGTGAAAATTACCGAACTATCAGTATAATATGTCAGGGTTGGAAAATACTAACGCCAACCCTTTACAGTCGAATGGAAAAACTGGTAGAAGCCGACCTCGGGGGACATCAGTTTGGATTCCATAGAAAAGTAGGAAAGCGCGGGACAGACTGACCCTGTAACTTATCTTAAAAGATGGGTTAAGGAAAGGCAAACCTACGTTTACAGTGTTTGTGAACTTAGAGAAAGCTTTCGACAATGTTGATTGGAATATTCTCTATAAAATTCTGAAGGTGGCAGGGGAAAAATACAGGGAGCGAAAGGCTACTTACAATTAGTGCAGAAACCAGATGGCAGTTATAAGAGTCGAGGAGCATGAAAGGGAAGCTGTGGTTGGGAAAGGAGTGGTACAGAGTTGTAACTTATCCCCGCTGTTATTCAATCTGTATTTTGTGCAAGCTGTAAAGGAAACAAAAGAAAAATTTGGAGCAGGAATTAAAATCCATGGGAAAGAAGTAAAAACTTAGAGGTTTTCCGATGACATTGTAATTCTGTCAGAGACAGTAAAGGACCTGGAAGAGCAGTTGAACCGAATGGACAGTCTCTTGAAAGAAGAATATAAGATGAAAACCAACAAAATCAAAACGAGGATAATGGAACGAAGTCAAATTAAATCTGGTGATGCTGAGAGAATTAGATAAAGAAATGAGACACCTAAAGTAGTAGATGTGCATTTCTGCAGAAAAGTAACCGATGATGGTCGAAGTAGAGAGGATATAAAATGTAGACTGGCGATGGTAAGGAGAACGTTTCCGAAGAACGGATATTTATTAACATCGAGTATAGATTTAGGTGTCAGCAAGTCTTTTCTAAAAGTATTTGTATGGAGTGAAACCAAGTATGGAAGTGAAACATGGACGATTAACAATGTAGAGGAGAAGATAATAGAAGCTTTTGAAATGTGGTGCTACAGAAGGATGATTAAGATTATATGGGTAGATCACGTAAATAAAGAGGGGCTAAAGGACAGACTTTCGGAGAAGAGGAATTTGTGGCACAACTTGACTAGAACAAGTGTTCGGTTGGTAGGACATGTTCTGAGGCATCAAAGGATCACCAATTTAGCATTGGAGGGAAGCGTGGAGAGTAAAAATCGTTGAGGCAGACCATGAGATGAATACAGTAAGCGGATTCAGAAGTATGTAGGTTGCAGCAGTCACTCGGAGATGAAGAGGCTTGCACAGGATAGAGTAGCATGGTGAGCTGCATCACACCAGTCTTTGGACAGAAGACCACAACAACAACAACAACAACAACAACAACAACAAGAAAATAACCAACATCTCAGTAGCCTTGATATAGCGTTATGAAATATTAATACTTACTAAATTACCTAACTGTTTGTAGAATGACCGAAGGAAGAGGATTTTCCGAGTCTCAAGGTAATATTTAAACAGAGAATTACTGATAATTAACGTATTATATTGTTCCAAAAGTTTAACGATAGATCGATAACTTTATTAGTGTGCCTTCAGTCCATTCCGTCAGCTTGAGATACAGTTTATTTCAAGCTGACGGAATGGTTGCGGGCACACTAATAAAAATGCCTTTCTGAAATTTGGCTGTGTTATTCCTCGGGCCTGTCGGCGAGGGTAAATATCAAAATTTTTTATTTTAATTTATTCATTAGTTATTGCAAAAAAGTGACCAAAAACACACGACAAAACTACATTTTTGTTTGAAAGTCCGTCACTTTGCTATTTTGTCAAATTAAAAAAGAACTGTGCTACATCTCCGTTCGTAATATCCCATAGATTAAGAAAGTTGTTTGTTTTTGATTTCAGATAAGATTTGTAGACCACATGACTTCCGCCATGGACACACCGCATTTTGCATAGAGCAGCTCTAACTCCTCGGATGGAAGTCATAAAGATGGCTGAATTTCTTAAAAAGAATAGTAAATTATATCCAAGAATAAATAAATAATATGCAAAAAGATTTACGTTGTTTCGCGACTGCTACGGTCGCAGGTTCGAATCCTGCCTCGGGCATGGATGTGTGTGATGTCCTTAGGTTAGTTAGGTTTAAGTAGTTCTAAGTTCTAGGGGACTTATGACCACAGATGTTGAGTCCCATAGTGCTCAGAGCCATTTTTTTTTTTTTTTTTGATTTACGTTGTTTGCTTCATTAGTTTCTCCAAAAAATAGTAAGAGTAGGTTATATTAAGGGCAGACTATGTTGGACCCTAAAATATGAGAACAGAACTAAGTTCTTGCCTTGTAACAGTTGAGCAGTTGTAAATGGTGGTGGTGAACAATATTTCACAATTTCTCCACGTCTCTGATGATGTGGATAAATATGGCTCAGCAGAGTGATTGTTCTTGATGTACTGGTGCTACAATTACTTCTCCGCAATATATGTTCGAAAATTCTTGCATCCGTGGCATATACTGTTTATAGACGACTTTAATGGTGCACACTCTTGCCTCACCACTCCATAGACAGTCTAACATTTTGACGCACTTTAATGAATATATTTTACCGCATGCTTGAGAGTGTCATCTGCACGTCTTCACTGACATACAGGCAATCTCACTCTGCTTCCAATGTCATAGTGGCCAGGCCGCTAATCACGCCAAGGTCATCCAAATAACGCACCAAAGGCAAAGAGAACTTAGTCTCATAGATAAGGTTGATGATGATTACAAAGGTGAATTTGACATATAAAGTTACCTTGGGAGTCGGACAGTCAGTTAAAATTAACGACTTATTTTATATTCTATTCCAGATACTAATCCATACACATTATTAAAACGTAGAAATATTTGAGTTGAGGGATAATACATTGATTAGATAAGATTTTTATAATTGGAAATCGATTTAGCTTAATATCTACCTCTACCAATATGCAATTTTTACAAAACGTTTTAAAATTTTCAAGGTATAGTTTGATATTTGGTTCTTGTTAAGTTACAATATATTCCTACCATAGGTTTTATTAAATGAGCAGCATGTTTACTTTGGGAAACCTGTGCAAAAAAGAATCAACTGCTGTTGCATTCAAGAAACTAAATTTGCCGCATTTCGCAGTGATACACAAACAGCAGTACAACGCAACTACTGTGTGCCTCTGCTTTCAAGCTATCACAAACTGGATGAGCTAGATAGCTGCGATAAGAGGTATGTCTTGTTCCGCAGGTGTGCACAGTTGTGCACCCCCATCGTTTAATTCTGCACGGATACTGTAAGTGTGGACGATTCTCTTTAAGTGACCAGGAGTTAGTCTAATCTAACTGGTGTCTCTCCCTGATACCTTGGAAGAAAGGGTATGTGTGGATTCCAGTAATAGACGAGTCCCACGTCTCTTACCTTATATCCTAAATATGAACTCTGAAGCCGCGCGGGGTAGCCGCGCGGTCTGAGGGGGCCTTGCCACGGTTCGCGCGGCTCCCCCCGTCGGAGGATCTGGTCCTCCCTCGGGCAAGGGTGTATGTGTTATCCTTAGCGTAAGTTAGTTTAAGTTAGATACAGTAGTGTGTAAGCCTAGGGACCAATGACCTCAGCAGTTTGGTCCCATAGGAACTTATCACAAGCTACTAAAATTATGAACTCTGAAACAGATGCCTCTCTCTGCTTGAATCTCAAGTACTTCGTCGGTTTTGTGCATGGAAACTCTTTCTCTAACATGCAAATCAAGCTACTTGCTCTGTCTTGTGCGCTGGAACGGGACGCTCAATCATTGGGAATGCAATGCTTACATTTGATCAAATCCACAACAACAGGGCCCACCCGTCCCCTCTCATCTCAGAAGTCAGGTCACTTTCTTTGAAACAGGCCTTTCAGAGAACTGCTGAAACAGCACACAAATATTTTTCTCTCTCCTGTGAACGAATGTTCGATATTTTCACAAAAAGTAAAATGGCGCCTTAAAGAAACGAAAAATTGTATGTACTACTAGTGAAAATACGTAAAGATATATTCTGTAAAATTATGGAACCCACACATAACTCATTTACTAGCACTGCTGGTGTAACGTATAAGTTAAGATACACTTCTTGCCAAAACGTGATTGCAGATCAATCTTTGTAACCACTTGGTGCAAGGCACAATGGACCCTGAAATTTAGTGACACAATGTTATTTCCATGCCTCACACACAAACCCACTGTCTCTCGTATTCTTCAAGACGGATTATAGGGAAAAAATGGTAGTGAGCAGGTGAAACACTTGCTTCACTACTACGAGCACCATACTAGTAATATCTCTGGACAAGCTTCCACAAAGAGTTCGATATGTACCACACATGAAAGCCTTAAAAAGTGGACTTTTTAAAGCAAATATTCAACTAACCTTTCGAACCAATAACAACCTTTCAATAAAATTACTTTCCGCCACGACTGGAACATCGAAATATGATGTCCCAGGCACATATAAAATCACATGTGGCAGCTGTAATAGCTTTCACATTGGCCAAACAGGAATCAATTTTAACATGTGATATGAAGAACACATTAGAGAGAGCGAATATTGTCAGTCGAGCTTCTTTCTACACTAGAAAAATCAAAATCACGCTGCTGATGCTTTCGAAAATGCACTACAGATTCTGCACAGAATAGGCACTTATTCGGTGCTGAATCTGTATGCAGTGAACATTCTTCAAGAATTAGAAGTCTTCAATAAATAGACCAGAAAATACCCACAAGAAATATTAAACGAACATACAGAATTTTGACACAAGTACTACCTCAGAAACCGAGCGAGGTGGCGCAGTGGTTAGCACACTGGACTCGCATTCGGGAGGACGACGGTTCAATCCCGTCTCCGGCAATCCTGATTTAGGTTTTCCGTGATTTCCCTAAATCGTTTCAGGCAAATGCCGGGATGGTTCCTTTGAAAGGGCAAGGCCGATTTCCTTCCCAATCCTTCCCTAACCCGAGCTTGCGCTCCGTCTCTAATGACCTCGTTGTCGACGGGACGTTAAACACTAACAACCACCACCACTACCTCAGAAACTTTATTAAAGTTTTATAACACGATAGTGGGTAAATCGGAAATAACCAAAGAGAACCGTAGGAAATTTTAGTTGGGCAACTAATATCGCTGTCCATCCCTGTCATATAAATGTCATTGGAATCCATACCTGTTCTCACCAAAATTGTAATTATAAGTACTTGAAAACTGGATAAACCTTTGTAAACCTTTGTAAACATACAGCATCGTAAGAGTTTAACTGTCAAATTGCTTATTTTCAACATCTTGACGATCATTTACCATCTTATTAAAGCGGCGACAGTTATAAAACAGTCCAATAACGAAGTAATATGGACATAACATCAATCTAGACGTTAGTACAATATAGCTAATTTAATATAAATGACATCGGAATTCATACCTGTTCTCACAAAAATTGTAATTGTAGATACTCGAAAATGGCGATAAAGCTGATACAGCCTGTCGTAAATAAAGATTGCTTATTACAAGCAGCTATCTGGTGCATCCACTATAATAATCGTGTCGTTATACCGCTGGCGCTAAAGAAGAAAAACCGTTAAACATTAATTCACGATTACAGACAGCACTCAGAACTACCGAGCCTTGGTTGGAATGATGGCGTGTTAAAGTCAACGTCGACAAGTGCGAGGCCGTTCTGTTCGCATGCAAACAGAAATGACTGCACAAACACCAAAGGTGCAGACAAATAACGCTACACACACGCCCAATACGTTTCTGTAAGAAAGTCAGATACTTCCGTGTCTGGTTGGACCAGAAACTTTCATAGGCAACCACACTAAGTGACCAACCGAGCTAATGCGGGGCACAAACAGCTTTACCATATGCCCATCAGGCAAAGCACACTGAATAGGAGGGTGCCGAAGTCCATGTACACTACACTAATTAGGACTGATGATGTATGCAGCTCCAGTCTGAGGACGCGCGGCTCCAACACGTCTGCGCCGCCTGCGGATCATATAGAACAAAGTGCTACGTATCATAACCAACACTCCATGATACACTCACAATGCAGACCTACTCAGAGACTGCCGTCTTGAGAGTCCCATGGAAGTATTCAAAAAACTCGCCACTCGACTGTGGCGTGCACACGGGGTTTTTTTAGGCTACGCAGTAGTGCGAGGTGTCCTGATGAACACTCACCAGTCGACGTGCAGGCAGGGAAATCATGACGCGCTCAGTATAAAGACACTTCAGCTACCAAGATATTAGCAGTAAATTTTCAGAGTGTTCGGAATAAAGTTACTGAATTTACTGCCCTCCAGGAAGCGTGTGGCGCGCAAATTATTCTCGAGACTGAGACCTGGCTGAACCCTGAGATAGGAAGTTCTGAAATACACTCCTGGACATTGAAATAAGAACACCGTGAATTCATTGTCCCAGGAAGGGGAAACTTTATTGACACATTCCTGGGGTCAGATACATCACATGATCACACTGACAGAACCACAGGCACATAGACACAGGCAACAGAGCATGCACAATGTCGGCACTAGTACAGTGTATATCCACCTTTCGCAGCAATGCAGGCTGCTATTCTCCCATGGAGACGATCGTAGAGATGCTGGATGTAGTCCTGTGGAACGGCTTGCCATGCCATTTCCACCTGGCGCCTCAGTTGGACCAGCGTTCGTGCTGGACGTGCAGACCGCGTGAGACGACGCTTCATCCAGTCCCAAACATGCTCAATGGGGGACAGATCCGGAGATCTTGCTGGCCAGGTTAGTTGACTTACACCTTATAGAGCACGTTGGGTGGCACGGGATACATGCGGAAGTGCATTGTCCTGTTGGAACAGCAAGTTCCCTTGCCGGTCTAGGAATGGTAGAACGATGGGTTCGATGACGGTTTGGATGTACCGTGCACTATTCAGTGTCCCCTCGACGATCACCAGTGGTGTACGGCCAGTGTAGGAGATCGCTCCCCACACCATGATGCCGGGTGTTGGCCCTGTGTGCCTCGGTCGTATGCAGTCCTGATTGTGGCGCTCACCTGCACGGCGCCAAACACGCATACGACCATCATTGGCACCAAGGCAGAAGCGACTCTCATCGCTGAAGACGACACGTCTCCATTCGTCCCTCCATTCACGCCTGTCGCGACACCACTGGAGGCGGGCTGCACGATGTTGGGGCGTGAGCGGAAGACGGCCTAACGGTGTGCGGGACAGTAGCCCAGCTTCATGGAGACGGTTGCGAATGGTCCTCGCCGATACCCCAGGAGCAACAGTGTCCCTAATTTGCTGGGAAGTGGCGGTGCGGTCCCCTACGGCACTGTGTAGGATCCTACGGTCTTGGCGTGCATCCGTGCGTCGCTGCGGTCCGATCCCAGGTCGACGGGCACGTGCACCTTCCGCCGACCACTGGCGACAACATCGATGTACTGTGGAGACCTTACGCCCCACGTGTTGAGCAATTCGGCGGTACGTCCACCCGGCCTCCCGCATGCCCACTATACGCCCTCGCTCAAAGTCCGTCAACTGCACATACGGTTCACGTCCACGCTGTCGCGGCATGCTACCAGTGTTAAAGACCGCGATGGAGCTCCGTATGCCACGGCAAACTGGCTGACACTGACGGCGGCGGTGCACAAATGCTGCGCAGCTAGCGCCATTCGACGGCCAACACCGCGGTTCCTGGTGTGTCCGCTGTGCCGTGCGTGTGATCATTGCTTGTACAGCCCTCTCGCAGTGTCCGGAGCAAGTATGGTGGGTCTGACACACTGGTGTCAATGTGTTCTTTTTTCCATTTCCAGGAGGGTATTCAGTGAGGGTTGGAACGTGTATCGGAAAGACAGATTAGACACTGTAGGAGGTGGTGTCTTCATTGCAGTTGACAAAAATATTATGTCTACTGAGGTCGAAGTAGAGAGTGATTGTGAAGTTATCTGGACACGTTTAACAGGGCTAGGGGAAATAAATTTAATTGCGGGGTGTTATTACCGCCACCAGGTTCCACCGTGACAGTTCTAGAATCATTCAGAAGGAGTCTACATTCTGTATCGCAGAAGTACCCGGATCATGCTATATTAGTCGGAGGCGACTTCAACCTACCTAGTATAGACTGGGATGTCTATGGATTCATTACAGGTGGTACAGACAAGCCGTCGTGTGAATTACTTTTGAACACATTTTCCGAAAACTGTCTTGAGCAGCTAAAGCGACAGCCGACGCGTAATGGAAATATTTTAGATCTGGTAGCCACGAACAGACCAGACCTCATCGACGGTGTCAGTGTTGAGACAGGGATTAGTGATCATGATGTTGTCATTACGACTATGGTTACGAAAGTTAAAAAGTCGGCCAAGAAGGCTAGGAGGGTATTCTTACCAGAAAGAGCAGATAAGCAGTTGTTAGCATCCCACTTAGTAAATGAATCGACTTCATTTACTTCCGGTACGATGGACGTGGAAGAATTATAGGCAAATTTTAAACACATTGTAAATCACGCATTGGAAAAATATGTGCCGAAAAAGTGGGTTACGGACGGAAAAGACCCACCGTAGTTTAAAAGCGCAATTCGGAGAATGCTCAGGAAGAAAAGGCAGTTGCACTCGCGGTACAAGGAACATCGGGAGAATGAGGACAGGCAAAATTTAGTAGAGATTCGTGCTGCTGTAAAAAGAGCGATGCGCGAAGCATTCAACCACTGCCACCGTCATACCTTGGCAAAAGATCTTGCTGAAAACCCAAGGAAATTCTGGTCTTACGTAAAATCGGTAAGCGGGTCGAAGGCTTCCATCCAGTCACTCACTGATCAGTCTGGCCTGGCAACGGAAGACAGCAAAACGAAAGCTGAAATTTTAAATTTAGTATTTGAGAAATCCTTCACGCAGGAGGACCGTACAAACATACCGCCGTTTGAGTCTCGTACAGATTCCCGTGTGGAGGACATAGTGATAGACATACCTGGGGTTGTGAAGCAGCTGAATGGGTTGAAAATAAATAAATCGCCAGGTCCTGATGGGATTCCAATTCGGTTTTACAGAGAGTACTCTACTGCATTGGCTCCTTGCTTAGCTTGCGTTTATCGCGAATCTCTTGCCCAACGTAAAGTCCCGAGCGACTGGAAAAAAGCGCAGGTGACGCCTGTATATAAGAAGGGTAGACGGACGGATCCTCAAAATTACAGACCAATATCCTTAACATCGGTTTGTTGCAGGATTCTCGAACATATTCTCAGTTCGAATATAATGAATTTCCTTGAGACACAGAAGTTGTTGTCCATGCATCAGCACGGCTTTAGAAAGCATCGCTTCTGCGAAACGCAACTCGCCCTGTTTTCACATGATATCTTGCGAACCACAGATGAAGGGTATCAGACGGATGCCATATTCCTTGACTTCCGGAAAGCGTTTGACTCGGTGCCCCACTGCAGACTCCTAACTATGGTACAAGCATATGGGATTGGTTCCCAAGTATGGGAGTGGCTCGAAGACTTCTTAAGTAATATAACCCAGTACGCTGTCCTCGATGGTGACTGTTCATCGGAGGTGAGGGTATCATCTGGAGTGCCCCAGGGAAGTGTGGTAGGTCCGCTGTTATTTTCTATCTACATAAATGATCTTTTGGATAGGGTGGACAGCAACGTGCGGCTGTTTGCTGATGATGCTGTGGTGTACGGGAAGGTGTCGTCGTTGAGTGGCTGTAGGAGGATACAAGATGACTTGGACAGGATTTGTGATTGGTGTAAAGAATGGCACCTAACTCTAAATATAGATAAATGTAAATTAATGCAGATGAATAGGAAAAAGAGTCCTGTAATGTTTGAATACTCTATTAGTAGTTCAAATGGTTCAAATGGCTCTGAGCACTATGCGACTCAACTTCTGAGGTCATCAGTCGCCTAGAACTTAGAACTAATTAAACCTAACTAACCTAAGGACATCACACACATCCATGCCCGACGCAGGATTCGAACCTGCAACCGTAGCGGTCACGCGGTTCCAGACTGAAGCGCCTTTAACCGCACGGCTACACCGGCCGGCTCCATTAGTAGCGTAGCGCTTGACACAGTTACGTCGATTAAATATTTGGGCGTAACATTGCAGAGCGATATGAAGTGGGACAAGCATGTAATGTCAGTTGTGGGGAAGGCGGATACTCGTCTTCGGTTCATTGGTAGAATATTGGGAAGATGTGGTTCATCTGTAAAGGAGAGCGCTTATAAAACACTAATACGACCTATTCTTGAGTACTACTCGAGCGTTTGGGATCCCTATCAGGTCGGATTGAGGGAGGACATAGAAGCAATTCCGAGGCGGGCTGCTAGATTTGTTACTGGTAGGTTTGATCATCACGCGAGTGTTACGGAAACGCTTCAGGGACTCGGGTGGGAGTCTCCAGAGGAAAGGGGGCCTTCTTTTCGTGAATCGCTACTGAGGAAATTTAGAGAACCAGCATTTGCGGCTGACTGCAGTACAATTTTACTGCAGCCAACTTACATTTCGCGGAAAGACCACAAAGATAAGATAAGAGAGATTAGGGCTCGTGCAGAGGCATATAGGCAGTCATTTTTCCCTCGTTCTGTTTGGGAGTGGAACAGGGAGAGAAGATGCTAGTTGTGGTACGAGGTACCCTCCGCCACGCACCGTATGGTGGATTGCGGAGTATGTATGTAGATGTAGGTGTAGAGGAAAACGAGACATTCGAACAGTTCCTTCATCCTTAACCGGAGAAACTTCGATTACAACCGTAAATGGAAACACAGCCGTCCAAAAACACTACCAGATAGGGGAAATTAACCACATATGGGTAGCATTAGCACACGGACATGGCAAATACTGGTGAACTCCTGTAGCACAGCAAAGTTAATTGTCATTGCCAGCTGTAAACTAGCCGACAATGCAGGGATGCCTTATCGCACACTAAATGCAAACAAAGCCAACCAAAACCATTACAGAGTGCGATCGAATTATGACCAATCGACCACTCATATAATGACCTTGGCTTGTTCAGGTACAGACGCTGCAGCAGGCGCAGGAGACTCACACATGCTGAGCCCAGCAGTATATCTCCTGGAAAGGACTGACACTCTTTATGACGACCTAAGTTATGACAACGGTACCGAGTATTGCACGATACCCAAAAACCAACAACAACTTCACCCTTGCAGGATGTCACAGATAGCAAGAAAACCGCTACTGCTCTTTCTAGCTGACTAGACTATCGCAGAGGTTCTTTTTTTCCCTTGGCGCTTGCCTTCTCACTTTTTTCCCTTTGCCATTAAACCAGTACCCTTCGTCTGCTTTCCGTCCACCGTGTATCTTCTCACTGCTACCATGTTAGTGGGTAATCCTACACAAACGCTTTGATAGCATCACGACATCATATCCCGTGAAATTCTCGTTCTCGATTAGTTACTAACAAATATAGAGATGGTCACCACGTTGATGTGGGCGTGAAGGTGCTCCACCCTCTAAAAACTAATTTGGTAAGCTAGAGGTGCTGTGCGAAAAAATACATTAGCATATGGGAATGAGTCTGCAGTGTTTATGAGTTTGTGCGATGAAATAGTGATGTGTTTCTGACGTCACAGATCCCGTTCTATGATTGTTTGAAAGTAGCAGACAAAGCACAGACATGTTGGTCTAAGTGTTTACGAAGTTAACACTTCATATTTCGTGCCCTTCGTAATTATACCACGGTGTTACGAAAATAATCATTTTAGGTAGTTCTCGATATTGAAGATCTCTCCCATCTTGGAGATTGTGCGTATTGGTACGTTTGTGTGGGACACGTGGAAATTAATTGTGGCACTTAATTAGAGGTCAATTATGTCTTCCACTAACTGTGTACAAAAGTTTAAACCATAGTTGGGTTTTGGATCCAAATGTTTGTTAACCTATGAATTACATCATTATTGCCACTAAGTGACCTATGTGTGTTGAATGCTACCACTGAAAGAATATGTACATATTTGTACAAATGATATAAGCGAGTTTTGGATACTTTGAACTACTATTTTAATTTGGTTCAAGGATCAAACTTTTATACACAGGCCAGAGATCAAACTTTCATGTGTGGTACGCAGATTGAATTCTGTGTGGAATTTTGTACAAAAATATTACTACTTCTGAGACTTGCACCTGGTGACTGCAATTCTGTTCTTATAATATGTCTTGGAGACTGTTAGTGAAAGCGTGTTTATGTGTGGAAAGTGAAATAACATTATTGTTTTTCCTGGCCATTATCTAGTATCTTCATAGAGTCATCATGTTAATTATTAGGTGTGGCAATGTTAGAGCATGGCTAGATGCCCTTCTGTCACAACCACTTTTCCACAGGGCCCGAACTTATGTACCCCAAATTCCTATGTCTAGTATTATCAAATGTGTAAGTGTGTGAACATTCTCTACATGTTTGTGAATCATGTAACTTGAGGTGGGATGTGGGTACCAGCCTTGTATTTAACTAGTCATATTTGGAAATGTGCCTAAATACCACATACACAGTGGCCAGCATACCAGCCCACATTACTAATTAGCCAGGCTGATTCGATCCAAGGTTGGTGCATCTCCCAGAATTCTGGAAATGCCGTGATAGCGTGCACAGCTGTCTGGGTGGGTATTAAAGTGGAAATATCTTTGTGGCACTTGATTTGGGGGTCCAAATTGCCTTACACCAAGTGTGTACGAGGATTGAACCTCACAGTCAGAGAGGTTTTGGTGCCATCTGTACTTGAAACTGTAAGCTGCAATTACACAAATAGTGCGAATGGTTGAACTACATGTGTTTCGTGCTGTTATTAAACAAATCTTTACGTATTTTGACACGTAATTTTGGTTTCCTTATAGTGCTGTTTTACTTTTTTGATTCTCAGATTCTGGAAGGAAAGAAGGGAAGATTGGGTTTAATGTGCCGTCGACATCGAGGTCATTAGAGAGAGACTGCAAGTTCGGATGGTGTCAAGGATGGGGAGGAAACCATCCTGGCATTTGCCTGGAGCGATTTCGAGAAATTACGGAGAATCTAAATGTGGATGGCCGGACTCGGGTTTGAACTGCTGTCCTTCCGATAGTGAGTCCAGTGTGGTAACTACTGTGCCACCTCGTTCGATCTCAGATTTTGGTGCCAAGGGTACCTTAAGCAGTTAATTACACCAGCACTGCCAATAAGTGAGCCACATGTATTTGGACTGTTGCAGAGCAAATATGCGAGGGTTGGAACTTTAATAGTGGCAGCTATTTATTTATAGCTCGTACAAAATAGATACGTGTTTCAAAGTCTTACTGACCTTCAAAGTAGTCACCAGCATTGTGTATAACCAGTTGCCAGCAATGTGGAAGTCATAGGATACTCTTAGCAGTGCCAGTTGTGTTGACAGTTCGAGTGGCGCGGTCTATTGTCCGACGAATTTGTAGTAGTTCTGAAACGAATGCTATGAAGTGTTTCTTTCAGTTTAGAAATCGAGTTGAACTCATGAGCGCTTAAGTCAGGGGAGTGAAGTAGTTGATGTAGCACTTAGCAGCCCCATCAGTCAAAGAAATCAGTAACACGATCGCATCAACCAACATAATGTCTGAATATAAAGCACCACAAGCACATTTAAATTTGTATTTTCTTGCCATACCCTGCAAATCTGTTACCCACTGTATGTGCTTGAGCATTGACCTGCAAAATGATGATCAGGTCGTGCACAAAGTGTCATCACTCCTGTCTCTAAGCTGGTCGTAGGTTGTATTCCAAAAATGAACATCATAGAGACAGAAGTGATGACACTTACTGCAGGAGCTGACCATCATTTTGCAGGACAATGTTCAAGCACGTATAGTGCAAGCTGTTAATGATTTGTTTGACAGATGGGGCTGCTACGTGCTATACCACGTACTGCACTTCCCTGACTTAAACCCTCGTGAGTTCAACTCGATTTCTAAACTTCCCAGACTTAAGCCCTCGTGAGTTCAACTCGATTTCTAAGCTGAAGGAAACACTTCACGGCATTCGCTTCAGAACTTCTAGAAATTCATCGGGCAATAGACCGCGCCGCTCGAACTGTCAACACAACTGTCACTGTTAAGAGTATCCTAAGACTTCCACATCGCTGGAAACGGGTTATACACAATGCTGGTGACTACTTTGAAGGCTAGTAAGACTTTGAAACACGTATCTATTTTGTACCAGTTGTAAATAAATAGTTACCACTGTTAATGTTCCAACCCTAGTACTTTTATGTATTTAAAAAAAAAAAGTTCAAATGTGTGTGAAATCTTAAGGGACTTAACTGCTAAGGTCATCAGTCCCTAAGCTTACACACTACTTAACCTAAATTATCCTAAGGACAAGCACACACACCCATGGCCGAGGAAGGACTCGAACCTCCGCCGAGACCAGCCGCACAGTCGATGACTGCAGCGCCTAAGACCGCTCGGCTACTCCCGCGCGGCTATGTATTTCTTTTGAAAGGAATTTCCGCCATTTGACTGTAAATTACTATTAATTTATTTCACATAATTTCACCTGACAAACAGCTGGATGGTCAAATGTATGAACCGACAAGGCAGCCGAATCGTGCTGATGTAATATTTGCACTACCTGCTGAAATGATGGATCGGACTGTTTCAAAATTTGTTCTCTGATTTTGACATCAGGCACAATGTACACGATCGCATCAAGCAACATAATGTCTGAATATAAAACACCACAAGCACATTTAAATTTGTATTTTCTTGCCATACCCTGCAAATCTGTTACGCACTGGCGATATGTTTGTTCTGACTGTTTTTTACAATTAAAGAATTGATACCTAGCTGCTACCACATTCACTTGTTGATCATAATAGTTTGTTAGAGAGGCGATAACCTGGTCGTTATCAAGTTCACTCGGAGTGGTGTTCGGAAAAAGATTGTTGATGAGGAGGAACACTGCACTTCCTGCCGTTGATAATAGAGAGTCAAGTTTCACAGTACCTGGAACATTGCGGCCGAGTAAATGTGTCTGGAACTGTGACAACTACTCGAGCCATTCTTCTTCTTGTTTACTAATCTTCCGAAAAGGTGGTATAGCAGCTGTAGTCGGCTGTGCTGGTTCTGTCGGGCGCGCAGCGTTGGCGAGACGACATGAAACTGTTAAAGCAAAGCGAACGCCCCTGCAAAGTAAAGACAAGACAGAATTAAGCCGCATGATAAAAAAAAAATTAAAGAAATAAGTCCGTGGCTGGCAGGAGTGTAGTTCCGCGATGAGACTCGTCGCCAGTTGTGGTGTCTTGCCCACACGTCGCTAATAGGGTGCCTACGGGATGCAGCGTTCTCAGAATGCTATACAACAATTCACTCAATTAACACTAGTAGTTTTATTTCCAGAAAGCAAACTGACAATACTTAACTTGACTATAGCGAATGTCGCTGGCGAGAGGCGACATGAAAACAATACAGTCTGATAGCGAAGCATTAAACACGTTGCAGAGCAGGCCGATCTAAGCGCTGAGGCCTGCAGGAGCGGCGTGTATATTCACTTGCTGCAGTGGGCGCGCCTGGCGCTGTCTGAATCCGCGCACCATTGGCCGCCCTTTCTTCACAGCCTTCTCTGCTCTTGCGTGCCGCCTCTTCGTTCCGGCGTTTATGGTTATGCCGGAACACCTACAGTATATGGTACTTTCCCGTAACCCTCCTCGCCTCAACCTTCGTTAGTCATTGTCCTCATCCACCTAGCCTCTTCCCTCTTCCCATTCCAGAGCTACACAGCCCTCTATTCCGTCAATACATCCAGTCTTTTTACTTCTTTCCTTTTCCGCTACCCCACTCTCTCCCTCACCCTCTGTCTAACCTCCCAACTGCACCAATCTGTCCTACCCACTCTCCACCTCGTCCCTGCACACTCCCCAGCAACACTGTACCCCACACCTACCCTGCTATCCCTCCCCATACCCGTCCCAGCCTTCTCTTAACTCCCACCCAGTGGCCTATCCTATTATGCACTGCTGCTGTTGCTCGTAGTCTGGTTTCAGCTGCCACAGACTGTGGTCATTTGTTTGTGAGTTGCGTTTGTGTGTCATTACATTTGAAAAAGGCCTTCTCAGCGGACAGTTATTTTGTGACAATCTTTTTGGTGTGTCTATCTGCCACTCAGCATCTCCGCTACATGGTGAGTAGCAACTATCCTTTTTGTAATATTGTTGTAGTATATTATATAGTAAAAATGGTAATATCAGTAACATGCTGGTACGGTAATGATACTGCTTTTTTCTGTGCAGACTGTCCATCTAACATTTGTAGATCTATATGAAAATACGTAAACAGTATTATAATAAAGATGTATGTATGCTATAGGCATTTAAAACGACATTTGTAGAAAAGCATTTCAATATTTTTTTCTGTTTTATATAGTTATACGATAAATTTCAGTTCTGTCTGTGTTCATTGCCTGCTTCTCACGTACAGGGTGATTCAGGAGGAATGTCACATAATTTGTGAGGTGACTCTACATGTGAAAACAACCCGAAAAAGTCCTACGAACAATTGTGCGATTTAAGATGGTTACTGAATTGGGATAGCAGCATTGTGACATTATCTCGGCGGTCTTTAATCCGGGCAACAACGTCGAAGATGGGAGCGACAGGTTTTTCACGTGTATCCATCCTACTAGCATATGCATTCCATTTAACTAGGTCCATAAACAGTGGTCTAAATGGGTTAAGTCGGGTGTTCTGGCATTCCAGTTAATAGATCCATCTATATCAATCCACATTGCGGAAATGTGCTATTCGGATACTGGGATACTTGTCTGGAACAGTGAATCGGCGACCCATCATGTTGTAGGCACATTTACCATGGTTACCCTAATGTCATGGCTTCCAAAAATGGACGAAGTTCTTCTATAAGGAAATGTGCTTATGCTATGGCTGTCATACGATTTGGCCCTGTCACTAGGCCATCAATCATACCACACTAGACACTTTCTGAGTACCTGACTTAGAATCATGTTTTTCAAGTGTCATGTGGGTTCTCTATCGCCCATGTATGAGAACAGCAAGTGTCTGTGATACCATTCCATGTAAATGTAGCCTCATCTGTAAATAAAGCGTATTGCATGATGTCTGTGTGTACTGCCAACCATTCACAAAATTGTTATCTTCTTACTGAGTCATCTGGATGCAACAGTTGCATGGGCTGCACATGGATTCGGCACAACACCTCGGAATGTAACATGTGCCACACTTACGTTTGTTGAATATACGGCTGATAGCTAATGCGCCATGTACTGGTTGTAGGACTCAGTTGTACCTTTGAAATAATGTCTTCCCTTTCCTCACCTGACCGGACAGCCCTACATTCTGATATTATGTGCATACTGGGTAGTGTTCCAGATTCATTTAAAGTTTAAAAACCCTGGGAAATACCATAGCACAGGGAGCTCACGTCTCTGGTATTATGCCACAACTACGCTGGCACATCCATTACACTACCTGTACACAAACAACATAATAATCAGTCACTTATTATTTGAAATTAAAAAATACAGTTATGTGAAACGATAAACTAAGAAAATTAATGTAAAACGTAAACAAACAATTTGAAACATAAAAAAAACACAAGTTAAATAAATAACTTGACTATTAATTAATGTTTAACTATTTTAATGAGGTTTTTGAAAATTCTCTGACAGCACATTGTATACAGCTTGTTTTCCAAAAAAAAATGACGTTTCGGAAGTCAGTTTTAATATGCTTGTAAGCTTCTTTAATTTGTACTGTAACAATAGTTTTCATTTGTCGAAATTAATTAATGACAGTGGGGTAGTTTGGAAACTTTCAAATTATTTCAAAATTCTATTATACTGTTATCAAGAACTCTTATATGAGAAACGTTATGTATACATCATCGTTTCGAAGATATTCTCATCAAACCTAATATGCCAAATTACCTTTCGGGGTAAAAGTGAAATTTGCCCAAAACAAAAAATACGTATAGGAAAGTTCGCTTTTCAGTAACAGTCAAAGAGTCTAACCACACACAATATCGATAGGAGTCAGCTTGCTTAGCTAGGTAGTAACGTGCTCGCCTCCCATGCAAGCGGGCTCATGTTCGATTCCAGGCCAGGTTGGAGATTTTCTCCGCTCGGGGACTGGGTGTTGTTTGTTGTCATCATCATTTCATTCTCATCACCGGCGCGCAAGTCGCCCAGTGTGGCGTCGGATGAAATAAGACTTGCACTTGCCTGCCGAACTTCCCCGAATAGGGGCCTCCCGGCCAACGATGCCATACGCTCGTTTCCATTTACATCGATAGGAGCCGACACGGCTCAATTACTGTATAAAGAGGTCACCAGCAACAACGCTGAAACGATGCTGAATATTTTGTAGACAATACAACCACAGCTGTAACTAATCGTCTTGGAAGTTAAGACGCTGCTTGAGCTGTGTTTAAACTTTTGATTATCAGATCACAGGTTTTATCAGTTTTCATAGTGAGCTTGTAAGCTTACTGTCATATCACTGGATTAGTTGTGGAGTACCTCTGCGGGCAGCAGCGTCTGCAGAGTCGAGCACAGGGCAAGGAACTGTTATGTTGTGTTGTGGGTAGCTCTGCATGTGAGAGGTATTGTTATTATGGAAGTTAAAGTGTTGCTACAAGTGCTATTACAGTAAAGTGATTCAGATGAAAGTGCGTAATGATGTAATTAAAAAATGAGCAATGCCGCCGATAACGTATTTGTGTACCCTCTCGTTGCGTGTCGCACATCATCAGTCATTCGTGCCGTGTTCGGTCTCTCAGATAAACTAATGTGAATCAGTAATACTATTTACCACAAAAGATAGTATTTAAGTGCCAGTGTCTTGAAGCGAGCGTGAGAAGGTGCGTTCGGTCATTGCGCTTACGCATATCAACAATCAACCGCGCCGCGATGGTTACGCGCACGCTCGTACAATTGAGAACTGTGGACTGTAAATTTAACTTCGTGAACAGTGTTAAATTTGTTACTAGTGTCAAGGAGGACTGGTACCAAATATCTGTGTATGCGTGAGGAGCGTAAGAACTTACGTACGATCATTCGGCTTCCGCATCATCAACTATCAACCGCGCCGTGTCGGTTAGGAGTACGCTCGTCAGAGTCATATTGTGGACTGGTAACCATCTATTAATTAGGATAAACACTTACGACGTAGAATGTAAACAGTGCAACCTGCGATTTTCTTTTATCGTCTCAGGATATAGTTGTTCATACCAGACGTAGGACAGTGTTGTGTTTGAACGTTGAGTGGCTCCCCTAAGCCCGCTTGCATATTGAGATAGATAATTTCAGGTAAT
Organism: Schistocerca nitens; assembly: GCF_023898315.1. Classification (NCBI taxonomy): domain Eukaryota; kingdom Metazoa; phylum Arthropoda; class Insecta; order Orthoptera; family Acrididae; genus Schistocerca; species Schistocerca nitens. The sequence goes on along the minus strand of NC_064617.1, from coordinate 709,463,113 downwards.
TTTTGTAAAAGTAGACATAATGTCTGATAGGATAGCAGCAATCAGTGAATTTTACAATGTTACTTACATTCCGTCTTGATTGCAAAACTTTTATTCATAAGACCGGTTTCGGTTCATCTAGAACCATCTTCAGATCTGTAACGATGATGATACTAATTTACTATTTCACGAATGCAAATCTTTTTTATCCTATCTAATCAAAATCAAATTATTATGTCGTGTGACGACGGCCTCCCGTCGGGTAGACCGTTCGCCTGGTGCAAGTCTTCCGAGTTGACGCCACGTCGGCGACTTGCGCGTCGATGGGGATGAAGTGATGATGATTAGGACTACACAACACCCAGTCCCTGAGCGGAGAAAATCTCCGACCCAGGCGGAAATCGAACCCGGGCCCTTAGGACCGACAGTCTGTCACACTGACCACTTTTATTTTTAATCTCATTTTGTTCACTTTTGTTCGTAGCATCTGCTCGGGGGCGGACGTCGTAAGACATACGCTTAAGTTCGTTGTTGATCCATTAACTCAGTTTTTTTTTATTACAGAGGGCAGCTAAATCTCTGACCGAACACGCTGAGCTACCGTGCCGGCTACCGCTCAGCTACAGGGGGCGGACATCAACATCAAATGTACCAGAACGTACCTCATATTTCGGTTACAGGAGTAACCAAAATATCAGGTACGTTCTGGTACATTTGATGTTGATTAGTTTGGATGAAAAAGATTTGCATTCGTGAAATAGTAAATTAGTCCCATTATCGTTACAGATCTGAAGATGGTTCTAGATGAACCGAAACCGGTCATGTGAATAAAAATTTTGCAATCAAGACGGATTATAAGTAACATTGTAAATTTCAGGCAAGCCAGCAGCAATGTGGAGCAGAACAATACGACCGCCGCGGGAGTATCAGGTACGTGGTGTGGACAGGGCGCACGGTCCGAAGTGAGAAACCAATTTAACGGTCTCCCACCCAGATGTACTCCCGGGCGTGTTACAAGCTGTCGTTCCACCGACCATTTTGGTCATAGATCCTTGTGTATAGTGCTGGTTTTGCTTCGATAACCTATGATCATTTAACGGTTTATTAAATTGGTCTGACAACGATTGTTGCGTTCCATGTTTCCGGGCCACTTAGTTCTTATGACTTAGTTACATGTCACCTTAGTTTGTGGTTTTCAGTGCCACGAAACCGGTTGTAATCCGACAGTAAACAAATTAAACACGGCTGAAGAGACTTCTTAATTCACACACATGTGTGTGAAATCTTATGGGACTTAACTGCTAAGGTCATCAATTCCTAAGCTTACACACTACTTAACCTAAATTATCCTAAGAACAAACACACACACCCATGCCCGAGGGAGGACTCGAACCTCCGCCGGGACCAGCCGCACAGTCCATGACTGCAGCGCCTTAAACCGCTCGGCTAATCCCGCGCGGCTCTTAATTCACAAGATGATGAATGACTTGTTGTAGCTGAGATGATTTTACCTTACAGATAACACTCTTTCGATAACGTAAGACTGTCTCATCCATGATTTACAAGAGTGTTTAAATGTTGTTGTTGTTGTGGTCTTCAGTCCAGAGACTGGTTTGATGCAGCTCTTCATGCTACTCTATCCTGTGCAAGCTTCTTCATCTTTGAATCACTACTGCAACCTACATCCTTCTGAATCTGTTTAGTGTATTCATCTCTTGGTCACCCTCTACGATTTTTACCCTCCACGATGCCCTCCAATACTAAGTTGGCGATCCCTTGATGCGTCAGAATACGCCCTACCAACCGATCCCTTCTTCTAGTCAAGTTGTGCCACAAATTTCTCTTCTCTCCAATTCTATTCAATACCTCCTCATTAGTTATGTGATCTACCCATCTAATCTTCAGCATTCTACTGTAGCACCACATTTCGAAAGCTTCTCTTCTCTTCTTGTCTAAACTATTTATCGTCCACGTATCACTTCCATACATGGCTACAATCCATACAAATACTCTCAGAAACGACTTCCTGACACTTGAATGTATACTCGATGTTAACAAATTTCTCTTCTTCAGAAAACTTTTCCTTGCCATTGCCAGTCTACATTTTTTATCCTCTCTACTTCGACCATCATCAGTAATTTTGCTCCCCAAATAGCAAAACTCATTTACTACTTTAAGCGTCTCATTTCCTAATCTAATTCCCGCAGCATCACCCGACTTAATTCGACTACATTCCATTATCCTCGTTTTGCTTCTGTTGATGTTCAAAATAAAGTTGAAAAATGTGTACGATTGTGAAAGGGCGAAGTGTTCTCCGTGCGGTAGTCGATACGCACGGGACGTACAGTCGGAATAAGCTAGCGTCATTAGGAAAAGCCTGGTAGAGCGCCTGGGAGAGTCTCTTCCGATAATTGAGAGTAGACCAGAGGCCATCGATCGCTCGGTAGGAGTACAGCGGCCGGGAAGAGCGGGGCGGCGCGCCTGCGGGAGTCCTCGGCGAGGCAAGCGCCACAGCGAGCCGCGCCGCGCCGCGGTTACGCCAGGTAAACAACACGGGACGGCGCGCCGCGCTCTGCGCTCGTCGGCAATGCGGCCGTGTGCGCACCTCCGTAGCCGCCGCAGCGTTCGCGTAATTGAACGCTAATGGAATATTTCGACAGCATAAACCAAGCTCCGTGAGCAGCACAAGAAAATTAAACGTCAGCTGCCGTTCTCAGCTCGGACTCTACAGTATATAATTTGAGGAAAGCGCTAATATTGACATTTAATTGCTACCCTATAGTGTTACTATTCAGGGAGAATATAATAATTCCAGTCCCAAAGAAAGCAGGTGTTGAGAGATGTGAAAATTACCGAACTATCAATTTAATAAGTCACGTCTGCAAAATACTAACGCGAATTCTTTACAGACGAATGGAAAAACTGGTAGAAGCCGACCTCGGGGAAGATCAGTCTGGATTCCGTAGAAATATTGGAACACGTGAGGCAATACTGACCCTACGACTTCTCTTAGAAAATAGATTAAGAAAAGGCACACCTACGTTTCTAGCGTTTGTAGACTTAGAGAAAGCTTTTGACAATGTTGACTGGAATACTCTCTTTCAAATTCTGAAGGGAGCAGGGGTAAAATACAGGGATGGAAAGGCTATTTACAATTTGTACAGAAACCAGATGGCAATTGTAAGAGTCGAGGGGCATGAAAGGGAAGCAGCGGTTGGGAAGGGAGTGAGACAGGGTTGTAGCCTCTCCCCGATGTTATTCAATCTGTATATTGAGCAAGCAATAAAGGAAACAAAAGAAAAATTCGGGGTAGGTATTAAAATCCATGGAGAAGAAATAAAAACTTTAAGTTTCTCCGATGTCATTGTAATGCTCTCAGAGACAGCAAAGGACCTGGAAGAGCAGATAAACGGAATCGACAGTGTCTTAAAAGGAGGATATAAGATGAACATCAACAACAGCAAACCGAGGATAATGGACTGTAGTCGAATTAAATCGGGTGATGCTGCGGGAATTAGATTAGGAAATGAAACACTTTAAGTAGTAAAGGAGTTTTGCCATTTGGGGAGCAAAATAACTGATGATGGTCGAAGTAGAGAGGATATAAAATGTAGACTGCCAATGGCAAGGAAAGCGTTTCTGAAGAAGAGAAATTTATTAACATCGAGTATAGATTTGAGTGTCAGGAAGTCGTTTCTGAAAGTATTTGTATGGAGCGTAGCCATGTATGGAAGGGAAACATGGACGATAGTTTGGACAAGAAGAGAATAGAAGCTTATGAAATGTGGTCCTACAGAAGAATGCTGAAGATTAGATGGGTAGATCACATAACTAATGAGGAAGTATTGAATAGGATTGGGGATAAGAGAAGTTTGTGGCACAACTTGACTAGAAGAAGGGATCGGTTGGTAGGACATGTCCTGAGGCATCAAGGGGTCACCAATTTAGTATTGGAGGGCAGCGTGGAGGGTAAAAATCGTAGAGGGAGACCAAGAGATGAATACACTAATCAGATTCAGAAGGATGTAGGCTGCAGTACATACTGGGAGATGAAGGAGCTTGCACAGGATAGAGTAGCATGGAGAGCTGCATCAAACCAGTCTCAGGACTGAAGACCACAACAACAACAACAGTGTTACTATAAATCGGCCTTGACATGGTCAGTATTGTGGACACAGTATATTGTATCGGTATACACAGAGGTAACAAAAGTCATGGGATACCACCTAATATCGTGTCGGACCTCCTTTTTCCCGACGTAGTGCAGCAACTCGACGTTGCGTAGACTCAACAAATCGTTGGAAGTTGTAAAGTTTCTGTTTTAAGTAAGGTGTGATGTTTATGTCTAACAAAGAACAGTTATATCAAGTGCCGTCCGGGTGGCCAAGCGGTTAAAGGCGCTACAGTCTGGAACCGTGCGACCGCTACGGTCGCAGGTTCGAATCCTGCCTCGGGCATGGATGTGTGTGATGTCCTTAGGTTAGTTAGGTTTAAGTAGTTCTAAGTTCTAGGCGACTGATGACCTTAGAAGTTAAGTCCCATAGTGCTCAGAGCCATTTGAACCATTTATATCAAGTGATGAGCTGATAGCTTGTCTGATTACGTGTTTCTGTATATTTACTTGACTCTCTTTTAAACAATCTGTCACCTAGCAAGGAAGCAATTCCAGCAAACCCAAACTAATTAAAACCTTTGTGCAATAATGACAAATTAGAAGAAAGTTTTAGTACCTTCCGCCGCGGAAGTCGACCATGCGGCAGAACAAATGGACGTGGTCAGCCCATAGAGGGCTCCGCCTCCGCGGCGGCTATTTCGGGCAGCGGCTCTCGCGCACCGAGGGTGCCACCGCTAAGCCACGTGCAGACAGCAGCCAATAGCCGCTCCCTCCGGTTTCGTATATAGGGACCCGCTCTGCCCTAGTCCAGCAGATCTAGAGGGTTGGATACCCTCCTTCGAAAGCGTCAGATTGCAAAGACTGGGCTACTCTCAGGGTGGAATCTCCGTCTTCGAAGATTGTGTCTTTCTGTCAGTCGGTCTGTCTGCCCGCCCGCCGCTTGCTGCTGTAGCTGTTCGTCCGTCCGCCTGCCTGCTCGCTGTCCATCGCCGTTGCCGTAGCCGCTGCCGCAGCCGCCGCCGCCACCGCCTGCTGCCCGTCTGTCTGTCTGTCGCCGTTCGTCTGCTATGAGCACTCCCACCTCCACTGTCATCTACACCTCCCCCTCCCCCTCTCCCACAATCACTTCCTGGAGTGCCGCCCCTGGCCTCCCTCCTTACACCTCCCCTCCCCTTCCCCCACTAACCCATCCCCCTATCTCCTCCCCTCCTGTATACCCACACCTCTACACCCTTCCTCCAGCCTCCACACCCTCGACAGCTCCCACTACTACCCCCGCCCTGTTGCCGCCCCTGCTGCCACCCCTCAGGTGGTCGGCTTCCTCTCTCTCACCCACCCTGTCGCTTCGTCGTCTGCATCTCCCTCACGCATCACGTCGCCCCGAGCCACCATCACCACCACTGAACTAGCTGCTTCTCCCGGCGCCTCCACTGCGCCACAGGGATCTGCCACCCGCCACCTCCCTCTCCTCCCCGTCCCTCTCCCCTCCTCCCAGTCTCCAGTCTCCAAAAAACCCCAAAAGCGCGTCATTACCGAATCTGCTCCCGCCACTTCCCACAAAAAATCAACACCACTTCCCCCTCCTCCTGCCATCTCCATGGACACCACCCCTCCTCCTACCACCCATACCCCGGCCCCCACCCTCCACACCTTTGTCCTGTCAACTCCCAATCCTAAGTTCCTCGACGCTCGTGCCCTCACCATGGAAATACGAAAGTACTTACCTGGTGCTCCCATCTCCTAACTCTTTCCCCGCAGGGACTCAGTCCTTATCAAGTCCCCGTCCCCATTCTTTCACACGGACCTCCTCCGAAAACTCCCACGAGTTATGTTTGGCCCCCACGCCTCTCTGACACCCTTCCTTTCCACTTCCACTCCTCGTCAGCCCCAGCCTCCCCGTCGCCCCCCCCCCCCACATACACCGCTGTGATCGCCAGGCTCAGCCCGGTGATCACAGAGGATGAAGTGTTGGCAGAACTGAACTCCCACCCGGACTTGCAAATCCGCTCTTCCCGCTGTATCCACAATGCCTCTGATCCCACCTACCTCCTGCAGGTATTCTCTGAGTCTGCCCCATCCATTGACCATCTCCTCACCCAGGGTGCCCTGATATACCACCGTCGCCACCCTGTCGAATCCACCAAATCCCCTCCCCAATCCTATCATTGCCAGCGGTGCCTGAGGTACAATGACCACCTGACTCCCAACTGCAAACCCCGCCCCCCCACCTGTCCCCATTGCAAGGCCTCCCACTTTCTTAAGAACTGCCCCAACCTCACTGCTCATCCTTCCTGTAATACTTGCAATGGCCCCCATCCCACCAACTCCCACAAGTGTAAAGCTAAACCCCTCCAGCCACCCCTGAGCTTACAGTCCCAGTTAGTCCCGTCAATCCCGCTGTCCATCCCAACAATTCCCTTCGTTCACCCCCCATGGTCGAGGACATCATCCGGTTCCTTACCGTTGTACTCCAAAACATTCACCCTTTTCAGCGCCCCCACACCTTCCAACAAATCTCCCTTGTCGCTTGCTCCGTTTTCCACCTGAAAACCTTCGCCACTTACTCCCACAACCAAGCCCACTTCACCTTCACCCGCCTCAACACCCTAGTTTAAGTCTCTTCCCTTCCCCCCCTCCTTCACGCCATGGTGCGACACGAGTATCACATCCTCTTCCATAACGTTCACTCCTTCTGCTCCAACAAATACCTCCTCACGCACACCCTCTCCCACCACCAGGTCGACACCTTCCTCTTGAACGAAACCTTTCTCCAACCCCACCATTCCCTCCGCACCTCTCCCTATATCCTCCACCGCACTGACGCTCCTGGTCCTCATGCGCAGGGTGGACTCGCGATTGGCCACCTTAAGCATATCCCCGTCTGGCCACAACCTATTCTCAATGACCCCACTGAACACCTTATTCTTAGTGTCTTCTTCCCTTCCCTCACCATTACCTGTGCCACCATCTATGTCCGCTCCACTGCTCCTCTTCCTTAAGACTTCATCTCGCACATTGACCGCACCTTCTCCACCTATGTGATTGCTGCCGACCTCAACATCCATAGCCGCACTCCTGCTGCCCTTCGGCGGTGGCATCAGTTCCTTTCCACGATCCAAGGTGACTTGTTCCCCTTCCCCAGCACACCCAACCCGAAAGTGACGCCACCCCTGATGTTGTCATATCCTCTGCCAACCTCTTTGGACGTATCGCTGTCGCTGTCGTAGACCCCATAGGTAGCGATCACATCCCTGTCCTTCTCACCATAACGTCTGCTCACCGCCCCCCTCCGGCTCTGCACCCTGCACCCCCTCCCAAGGTCGTCCATGACTATCACCATGCCAACTGGGATGCCTACCGGGACTCCATCTCCACCCAGGTCGAAAGCCACCCTCTTACCTATCGCCATCCTGACGACATCATCCACGCCTCGTCCTTCCTTCAGAAGGTAATTGCTGACGCCGTGGAGGCCCATGTTCCTACTATAACCATCCACCCACACCGTCCCACTCTCCCTCTGCAGGCTGTCCTCCTCCTCCGTGAATCCCGCCACATCTATCGCTCCTTCCTGCGCACTCGTGACAGGGATACACTCCAACGCCACCGGCAAATACAGCGACACGTACGGAACCTTATTACAGCAACGAAACGCCGAGACTGGCGCCAGACCTGCACACGACTCAACGCCACGCTCCCTATCAACTCCTTCAAGTACTGGTCCGCCTTCCATCGCCTTACTGGTTCCCCTTCCGCTCCCCACTACCCCCTTCTCCATAACGATCGCCCCCTTCCTAACAACCTCAGTAAGGCCAACCACTTCGCTTCCCACCTTTCCGAGGTCTTCTCCATCCCCGATGATCCCCACTTTGATTATTCTCTTTTCCCCACCCCTGACATAAACACTCCTATCACAGCACAAGACATTAAACTTATCCTCCGGTCCAAATGCAACATGGCCCCTGGTCACGACTGTGTCACTACCTTCACCTTCGAGAAAGCCCCTATTTCTTACTGACTGTCCTCGCCCATCTCTATAATATCATCCCCTCTACTGGCTTCTACCCTGACCTGTGGAAGACCTCCCGTGTCCTCTTATTCCTCAAACCCAACAAACCCCCTTCTGCTGCCTCTTCCTATTGTCCCATCTGCCTCACCTCCATCTTCAGTAAGGTCTTTGAATCCATCCTCTCCCACCGTATCCATCAGCACCTTGCTCAACAGCACCTCCTCCCCCTTACCCAGTGTGGCTTCTGACCCTCCTTCTCTGCTGAAGACCAACTCCTCAACCTCGTTTACCTTCTGTCCCTCCAGCTCAACTCCCGTCGCTCCGCCATTTTTGTTTCCCTTGACCTCCAAAATGGCCTCCAAACCTACGCCCTGCCTATCAAATTTGTTCATCTGGTCGCTTCCTTCCTCTCGCACTGTCCTTCCTATGTCACCCTCCACAAAATCAACTCCCGTATCTTTTATCCCGCGTCTGGCGTCCCTGAGGGTTCTGTCCTCTCCCCTCTCCTTTATCTCTTTTATACGGCTGATATGCCCAAGTCACCCCCAACAGTCCACCTTCTCCAGTATGCCGATGACACCGCCTTCCTGGCTCTCTATCCTACCCTTCAACGGTTCCAATGTACCCTCCAAACTCTCCTTAACCAGTTCACCACTTGGTGTAACCAGTGGTTCCTCCGTCTCAATCCCTCCAAAACCCAGGAAATCATCATAGGCCACACCACTCGCTCCTTTCGCCTCCATGATTTCTACCTCACCCTTTATGGTCGTCCCATCCAGCTCACCCCCACCCTGAAATACCTTGGCCTCACCATTGACCGACACCTCACCTGGACCCCTCATCTCCAGACTGTCCAGCAGAAAGCCCATTCCCGCCTCCCGCCTTCTGAAACTCCTGTCTGGCCGGACATGGGGATTGCATCCTTCTACCATCCTCCACACCTACAAATCCCTCATCCGTCCTATCGTCTGTTATACCAGCGTTGCCTGGATCTCCGCCCCCACCCGCTTTTACGAGGCCCTCCAAATCCTTGAACACCATGCGCTCCGCCTTGCCTTCCGTATCCGCCTTCCTTCCCCCACATGGCTCCTGTATGAACTGATCCCCTTCCCCCACCTCCTCCTGTTCCTCCAACATCTCCACATCCTTTACATTATCCGCAGGCTTGATCCCCCACCCCACCCCCTGGTTTCCTCCTTCCTCTCCACCCCCTGCCCGTTGCCGCGCCTCTATTGCTGTATCCCTCCCTCTCTCCACCTCCACACCCTCCTTCTCCTTCATCAGGGCAATTTCCAACACCTCCCCCTCCAGGATGACGAACTTTGCCGTGACATCTACCCTTCCTTTCAACTATAACCTGGCCTTGTTCCCCTCCCCCCCCCACCCCAGGGCCCCCGTTTTCCTCTCTCCTCCTTCTCCCAGAGCGGATTTTCCTCCCCCACCCCTTGAGGCCCTGGACCCCATACTTGCCTCTTTCCTTCCCACATCCCTCCCTACCTGGCCCTCTTCAGCGCGCCCCTCGCTCATCTCCCCCCTCTCTTCCCCTCCCTCCCTTCTTCCGGTCTCCCTCATCTCCTAGCGCCTGGCAGATCCTCCGTTTTGATCATCGTCAGTGTGCCACATCAGTGTTGTGTTTAGTGCTGTTTCACCTGTGCGTCAAGAGGTGTGATTTTAATTGTGTACTGCCTTGAGATAAGCCGTCAGTGTTTGTTCTGTGCTACGCCATCCGTCGATACCTTTTATGCTCCAGTCATACTGTGCCTTGTGTTCTTTTAACTGTCGCAGTGTGTGGCATTTTGTGTGTGCTACTTTTAAACAGTTTTTTATTTCCATTTTACAGTTGCCTCGTTTTTTATCTATTGCCTTCCATGATGTTCCCCCTTTTTTATATCCGTTGTTGTTGTTGTGGTCTTCAGTCCTGAGACTGGTTTGATGCAGCTCTCCATGCTACTCTATCCTGTGCAAGCTTCTTCATCTCCCAGTACCTACTGCAACCTACATCCTTCTGAATCTGCTTAGTGTATTGATCTCTTGGTCTCCCTCTACGATTTTTACCCTCCACGCTGCCCTCCAATGCTAAATTTGTGATCCCTTGATGCCTCAAAACATGTCCTACCAACCGATCCCTTCGTCTAGTCAACTTGTGCCACAAACTTCTCTTCTCCCCAATCCTATTCAATACCTCCTCATTAGTTACGTGATCTACCCACCTTATCTTCAGCATTCTTCTGTAGCACCACATTTCGAAAGCTTCTATTCTCTTCTTGTCCAAACTGGTTATCGTCCATGTTTCACTTCCATACATGGCTACACTCCATACAAATACTTTCAGAAACGACTTCCTGACACTTAAATCTATACTAGATGTTAACAAATTTCTCTTCTTCAGAAACTATTTACTTGGCATTGCCAGTCTATATTTTATATCCTCTCTACTTCGACCATCATCAGTTATTTTACTCCCCAAATAGCAAAACTCCTTTACTACTTTGTCTCATTTCCTAATCTAATTCCCTCAGCATCACCCGATTTAATTTGACTACATTCCATTATCCTCGTTTTGCTTTTGTTGATGTTCATCTTATATCCTCCTTTCAAGACACTGTCCATTCCGTTCAACTGCTCTTTCAAGTCCTTTGCTGTCTTTGACAGAATTACAATGTCATCGGCGAACCTCAAAGTTTTTACTTCTTCTCCATGAATTTTAATACCTACTCCGAATTTTTCTTTTGTTTCCTTTACTGCTTGCTCAATATACAGATTGAATAACATCGGGGAGAGGCTACAACCCTGTCTCACTCCTTTCCCAACCACTGCTTCCCTTTCATGCCCCTCGACTCTTATAACTGCCATCTGGTTTCTGTACAAATTGTAAATAGCCTTTCGCTCCTTGTATTTTACCCCTGCTCCCTTCAGAATTTGAAAGAGGGTATTCCAGTTAACGTTGTCAAAAGCTTTCTCTAAGTCTACAAATGCTAGAAACGTAGGTTTGCCTTTTCTTAATCTTTCTTCTAAGATAAGTCGTAGGGTTAGTATTGCCTCACGTGTTCCAACATTTCTACGGAATCCAAACTGATCTTCCCCGAGGTCCGCTTCTACCAGTTTTTCCAGTCGTCTGTAAAGAATTCGTGTTAGTATTTTGCAGCTGTGACTTATTTATATCTATGTTCACCATATTCTCTCCTTTGTTATTTTTAAATGTCTTCTATGGTTTGTTCTATGTCTTTCGGCTGAAAAGCAGCGCATATGCTGCTGCCAGCCCGCCCCGATGGGGAATTGAAATACAATAAAGAAAAGAAAAAAAACCTAGTCCAGCCAGTCTGGTACTCGCTCTGGATTTCGTTTCTATCTCGGCGGTACTGCGTGCTGGTCGTTGCTCGTTGTTGACATTTGCCTGGCTCTGGTTCCGAGTGGATTTACGTTTGGTGTTGTGGTTTCCACAAGCCTCCGTTTATCTCTTCCTCGTTGTGTCGCTCATAGTCGGTCGTGGTCGGTTGTTGTCAGTTGTCGTTGGTCTGTCGTCCGACTCGTCCTTGTGTTTACCAGGTGGTGCGTGCTCCACCGCAGGCGGCTTCACCGCCTGGCGGCTCCGATCCGCAGCCCAAGTCGTTCCTGCTGTTGGTTGTGGTTACTACAAAAGTACATTCAGTTCTAGTCGACCTTACTACGGCAAGTACAAAAGTGGTCCCTTTGCAAAAATCCGTAAGTATTGGTGTCGCCTTAGATAAAGCGTTGTTCTGCTCTCAGCACTGCTAAACTAACTACAGTTGCAAAAGCCAAAATGCAAGATATTTGACTGAGACACATTTAGAATTTGTTTAAATAAAAACTACTTGGAATTGGGAGGCGGAACATGACAGAGGAGAAAAACTATAATATCTTACTTGAAACTCTTACTATACTGTGAAACTAACTTGCAATTATTGAGCCATATCATAAAAATTACATTTATGTAAACAAATGATCTCACAAAAAATACAACAAAAAACTTGAGCTTACATTCAAAGCTATTTCACTTGAATTCGTTCAACAGCAAAAGCGCATAAATACATGAATATTGATCACTTTATTGCAGATCGATGTAATACTGTGACGAAGATTCTTCATCAAAATTTCGTAATAATATTCGTAGCATTTTCTTAATTAATTTCACTTTAAATCTTATTTCTTCGATAAATCACTAATTCACAACACTGAAATTGTTACACTGAATATACAGGGTGAATCACTAACTATTGCCACCTAGAATAACTCTGAATGTATGATAGGAGCTTATACGTTTGTGGGTCAAAAGTTGCATGGGACAACGGGGGCCACAATATGACGTTGGTTTTTTGTTGCTAGGGGGATCGCTTCGAGATATGGTCAACTTTGTTGTTTTTAAATGGGATGCTATACTCTGGTACTTATTTTCTGATAGCGTCTATCGATACGAGACCAATAATATGTAACACTAAGGTCTTTGAAGGTCAACGAAGTTCAAAAAGGTGGAATGAACGTCCATTTGTAGAAGGTGTTCGAAGTCATGGCCATTGGTATCAATGCAGTGCTGAAATCTCCTTATAATGGGTTGAGTGATATTCCTTATCACATAGGCGCTTGTCAAAGCATATGCTCTGACAATTCTCTCTTGCATATCTTCAGGCGTAGTTGGAACGTCTTTATAAACTATGTCTTTTACGAAATCCCACAAGAAAAAGCCCAGAGGCGTCAAGATTAGCGAACGAGCCGGCCACGACACATCTCCTCCACCTACAATCCAAGGATATGGGAATTGTCTCTGCAACTCATTTCTAGCCATCAGCGAAAAGTGTGCCGGACACCCATCGTGTTCACACCACATTCTGTTCCTAGTTCTTAAACGTATTTCTTCCAATAACAGACAAAGTTTCTAGCAGGAATGTGGTGTACTTCCTACCATTAAGATTGCCGTCGATGAAATAGGGGCTTATAATTCTGTCCTCCGGAATCCCGCACCATACATTCACCGACCCTGTATATTCAGTGTAACAATTTGAGTGTTGTGAATTAGTGATTTATCGAAGAAATAAGATTTGAAGTGAAATTAATAAGAAAATGCTACAAATATTATTATGAAATTTTGATGAAGACTCTTCGTCATAGTGTTACATCGATCTGCAATAAAGTAATCAATATTCATGTATTTACGCGCTTTTGCTGTTGAAGGAATTCGAATGAAATAGCTTTGTATGTAACCTCAAGTTTTTTGTTGTATTTTTTGTGACATCATTTGTTTACATAAATGTAATTTTTGGTGTGCAACTTGCCGCAGAAAACATGGATTTTCAGTTGCCCAATTATGCATGCTATGCAAATTAACATTTCCATGGTTCGTTTATGTAGCCTCGTCAGTAAATCATATCAAATTAATAAATGTGTCATCCCTCTGACTCTGAAGTTGAGCCCATCGGCAGAATTCAGTGCGACCTATACAATCCGTTCCAGTTCATTCTTGGTGGAGACTGATATGGTAAGAATGATATTTATGGCGATGCAGAACACGAACAACACTACTCTGGCTCATGTTAGATTCCCTTGCGATTTGACGCTATCTCACACAAAGATATCGAACAACAGTGGCAAGAGTACCAATTTTCGTCTCCTCGTTCGTAACTTTCCTGTGCCGGATATATTTCCGATGCGTTAAAGATCCAATTGTTCTCAATTTATCATGCACTTATTTAAATGTACGACGTGTAGGGTGAGTACGTTTAGGATATCTTTCAGCGTATAAGTCTCTAGCTCTCACTGAATTTCGTTGGCATTTTCCGTAAATGAGAAGCACATCGACTTGTTCTTCGAAGGAATACATCATTCACATTCGCTTGATTCGACGATAATAGTCTTACCGTTTCTATTAGTGCTGTGTTGCGAAATCGTCGAATGGTGGTTACACGTCAATGGCACGTTAGATGGAAACGCCATATTCGGCGAATATTTACACGATATACGAAAGAGAATTGTCAGAGCATGTGGTTCGATAAGTGCCGATGTGATAAGCAATATCACTCAATCCATGATAAGAAGATTTCAGCAATGCACTGACACCAATGTTCATCACTTCAAACACCTTACTGTAAATGGACGTTCATGCCACCTTTGTGACCTTCGTTAACCTTCAAAGACCTTACTGTTACACATTATTGGATTCGCCTCGATAGCCGCTATCAGAAAATAAGTACCAAACTATAGCATCCCAATAAAGAAACAACAAAGTTGACCTTCGTATCTCTGACGCGACCCCACCTAGCAACGAAAAACCAACGTCATATTGTGGCCCCCGTTGTCTCATGCAACAGTTGTCCCACAAAATTTTCAGCTCCTGTCATACTTTCGGAGTTATTCTAGGTGGCAGCATCGCAACAGACACTGGCAGCCTCTGGCGCGCTACTCCTGCTACTACCGAGCAACAGCTGCCCACTAGTGCGCGATCTAACATAGCACTTTGTTACACGCACTCTGTCTCAGCGACAGCTGCATCGGAGCGTTCTTCCACACGTACATCTTTGTAACCGATATATCGCTTACGCTCTTCGGTAATACGTTAAAATTTACAATTTTCATTATATGTACCTATTTCAAAGTCCTCTGCAGAAATACTGAGCCATGCTGCCCCTACATCCGTGAGAACTCTGGTAATAGGGTAGCAAGGAGAGAATGGGTACATGTAAACAGCGGGCGATGCATCACTTCCAGTAATATGATAACACTGTGACTAATAAGCAGTAGGTTATCAGGACAGGTTCTGGCTGAGATAAAGATCTTGCCTCAACGTCACAACGTCATCGACAAGAGCTTCTGGTGTCAGATTACATACTTGGCCGACTTATAGTCAAGGTCACCCCAGTACACTTCTCCCAGGGAACCACCGGCAGTTGATCAAGGTCATCCAGGTAACCGCCTCTCTCTTTCTCCCTTTCTCCCCTTCCTCTCTCCATATTCAAACACCCACTCCTACTCTTCATCTTTTATGACTAGGGCGCCTGAGTGGGTGGGGTTCATTCTGGAGCTGGGTAGCATAGGGAGAGGACGGGGCTGTGTCTGTCTGTTAATAACAGATTATTGTAATTAAATTGTCACATCACTCAAGATCTGTTGTTAATAACAGTTTAGTATAACGTGATTTTCGTCATTCGAGGCAATAGCAGAGACCACACCCAGGTGGATGTGTAAGCACTTTCATTCTTCCCCAATTTTACGTATTTTTCTCTGATTTTCGTATTTTTTCGTACTTTCCACAATTTTACGTATTTCCTATATTTTCCATAATTTTTCATGTTTTTCCACATTGTTTTGTGTTCTCGAAAATTTTATCCACCACGCAAATTCCATGCCACTGCTCCTGACGTCATATCAGTCGCATCTCGTTATGTCAATGTCATTACGCTCTCAGACAATTAAAATGTACCATATGCCCGAATTATTTGTCATTCGCAATTCACCAATTCATTACTCGTGTATGTGTGTATGATGTTGAAGTCTTTGTGTTAGAAGTGAACTGGTCGCTAGAAATAATGATGTCATAACATATTAAGTAATATGGCTGTACGTATTAACGTAATTTAAGACTCTTTGGCATTGCAATGTGTGGCTAAATTGATGACATCAGGCCATATTGTGGAAATGTCGGTAAATATTAATGTAATGTATAGTGTAAGACACTGTGACAAAGCAGTATATGGCTAAATCAATGACGTCACGATATGTTATGCAAAAAATCGTGGAAAATATCTTTCTGGTAAGGTGGAGGGCTCAAATATGTTCATTAAAAAGCACGAGATTGTTTCTAAATTTGATTCTTGCCAGATATTAGATGTTTTCACAAAATGTCAGTCTATACACTGATCTAGGCAACTTCTGTCCGTCCATTACCTCGGTGAGTTGGAACACCAAGCAGAAATACCACATCTCGAGAGATAAACCCTTGCAAAGTCATCCCTACAGTACTAGTGTATGTTATATCGAGCTCGCTCTCATATTAGTATAAATAATGATGTTATGGCATATTCTGGTAAATATTAACAAAGTGTATGACACTAGTTTGTGCCGTCATAACAAAATTCTGTAAGCATCACACATTTACTGATCCCCAAGACTGTCAACCAAAGACATCTGTGTAAACACGATATGTATACCAGTTAGCACACTGCTACAAATACACACTTAGATTATGAATAACTTCAGCCCTCCACCTCTTCATTCGACAGATAATGTGGGTTGAACGACCTAAGTGAGATGCCAGCAGGGTATGGAGGAACTCCTCAAGGGACCACCACCGCCACCGAATCCCTGGCCTCGAATGAGAGTGCTATGCATGACTGCCCAACACTGTGCTAGCTAGACCTCTCCCCACGAATGGTAGAGAAATTTGAATTACTTAACAATATGTATGTGTAATCGTCTCCGACACAACCGACCTCATAGCTGGCACAACTGGCACTGTTATGAAATCCATCGTTCGACTTTACGGATTAACGTTCCCAACAGTTTAAGAACCAAGCACTCCCCTTCCCTCCGCCTTTCTCTCTGGACCAATAGGAAAAAAAGGTCCCACTCTTCCGCCAACCATCCCGCTTTTAATACTAAAGCCTATGCATGGGTGGCACATGTCTTGCTCCATTCACCACAAGAAGTGGACCATTATGAAACACCAGCAATAGCAGGGATCAGCCAAAGCTCCCGAGTTGAATGAAGACCCATTATACAATGTAAAATACTGGATTATTATTAGAGATGTGAGACATAGCTAGAAGACAGGTAAAACATAGTATCCTTCATATGTGAGTGGGAATGTCGCAGTGCGACGAAACTGCTATATTCTCCCCTATAACTGAACCATACTGTGCATATCGGGAAAAAATTAGAGACAAAATACAATCCTGTACGTACACTGACGTTGGGCGAGATCAAATGGTTCAAATGGCTCTGAGCACTATGGGACTCAACATCTATGATCATCAGTCCCCTAGAACTTAGAACTACTTAAACCTAACTAACCTAAGGACATCACACAACACCCAGCCATCACGAGGCAGAGAAAATCCCTGGCCCCGCCGGGAATCGAACCCGGGAACCCGGGCGTGGGAAGCGAGAACGCTACCGCACGACCACGAGCTGCGGGCATGGGCGAGATCCACCAGTGCTCCCAGCTAGAATAAAAAGATACGTAAGGTGAAATAAACTCTCGTCATATCAGTGTGCGACGTCATTTTAAGATTCGTAAATAGATATGGAGCGTGTATGTATCACATACCCGCCGTCCAAAATGAAACTGAGCAATTGCACACTGACTGCTGAAAAAAAACAGCCTGCACGTACTTGATAACAGTAGAATCATTACCATTTCATCTCCACTATTGAAAAATCGTAAGATAAAACAAACCTCACAAATTTAATTAAACCTGTACAGTTTGTAGTGTCAACGATGTTATGGGTTAGCAGATTATGACTGGTAATATCATTAGTTTCTTTTATTGGAATATGACTGTGCAGGTGTTTTACATCTAGGGATGTTAGTGTGGCATTATTTAGTGTATGCATATTCTTGATTACATTTGGTAACTCAGAACTACTTTTAATCTCAAAATAGGTACTGAATGCGTAAACCGATTTAAGTTTGTTGTTAAGAAATTTATTTAGTTTATAGCATGATGAGGGCGTTTTGTTCACAATGGGACGAATAGGATTTTTTTATCTCTGCGAATTTTAACTTGAGGTCTAAACTGGGTAAGTTTAGCATTCATTATCTTTAGTGATTTCTTTTCATATATATTAAGAATGTACAGAAATTACAGAACTAACTGAATTTTTAAAGTTTCTTTCAGCTTACAATTTTTCACCTTCAATGGCAAAATGTATTATCAGAAAGGTCTCGGGATGGGTAATAATCTCACTGACAGATTTTTTGTGGCTGATTTAGAATGTATTTTTTGCCAAGTTTATACAGCTAAAATAAAACCTTTTTACTGTAAAAGTTATGTTGACGATATTTTATTACCGATAGAGGGTGACACCAAAGGGATTCCCAGCAAACAGGTAGCATGCAGCCGAAAATAACTTTTAGTACAGTAGTAGAAAAAAGGGACTGCATTAACTACCTAGGCCTCACTATCATGAAAGTTGTCAACAAACTTAAAATTTTTAGAAAACCCACATGCACAGATATTATCATCAATGTTGGTTCATGCCATCACCAACTATATAAAAAAAGCTTCTTCACCTCATTGATTCACTGGCTCTTTTGTTTACGGTTAACCGACAACGAAATACGTAAAGAACTCACCATTTTAATGCAAATAGTTTTTCTGTAAATTATGTTATGCGCTCATACAATAGGCTGAAGGAACAGGAAACAAGCAGCAGGGAAACGCACGCTCACCTAGGGAGCAGTATTAATAAAGAAAGAATGAAGGCCACTCAATGTAATTTCAATTCAATATTTCGCAACAAATAGAGAAATTTTTCGGAAAATCTGAAGTTAGGTGAGGTTCTCAAGCTAACAACACTGTAAAAATTCCTGTACAATATGAGTTAAGAAACGAACACGACAAATTTGATGACTGTGGCATATACAGGACTGGTTGTAATAGTTGTGTTAAGTATTATATCGACCAAACTGGTCGCTGTTTTACTGTAAAGTTTAAGGAGCATTTGACAACTGCCTTGCCGCAGTGGTAACGCCAGTTTCCATCAGATACCTTAAGTTAGGCGCTGTCGGGCTTGGCTAGCACTTGGAAGGGTCACTGTCCAGGTCTGCAGAGTGCTGTTGCCAAGCGGGGGTGGACTCAGCCCTCGTGAGGCCAATTGAGGAGCTACTTCATTGAGAAGTAGCGGCACAGGTCACGAAGACTGACAACGGTCGGGACAGCAGGGCCCCTCCGTATCCGTATCTGGTGATGTCTAAGGGCTGTGAGTATGACGCGATGGCCAGTCGGTACCGTTGTGCCTTCAAGGGCTTTTTAGACGGTGTTTCTTTGTTTCAAGCCAAGCAACAAAACTGGCTTTGGGTTACATTTAGCAGAAACCAGACGTACTATAGGGAATATTGAGTATAGTATCCATGTTCTCCACAGGTCGCAAAAAAGGCCATGCTCTCGATTTGTTGAAAGATCTTTAAATTTATAAAGCCAAAAGCAGAAGAAAGCAGACACATCCAACATCTGCTTTCTTTTTTTCAACAAAGTTTTACATTAGTCACTAAACGTCTTTCATAGTATATCTTTTCCCGTCGTTACGTAGTATAAAGTGCATTGCATTTTTTTTCTTCTTGTTGCATTGACCGCATTATTCTCGTGTTTGACTTCCCTTCTCTGTTTATATAAGTTATTTAATTGAAGATATAATCTTATTAATTTACTGGTACAATGCTTTATTATCTTTTTCGTGATGCGGCATGTCGGGACATATGAGAAGCCCTCTGGCGGTTAATTTTCATCTGACAACTTCTCGCTTGTGCTGCATTCTCGCGGCTACGCCAACAGGGGGCACTGATTACATACTTCAGTCTTTTGTTTCATTCATTCGTCTTTGTTCCCTAGTTATTTTACGAGTCATTTTATTTTTTAGCTCTATAAACATGTTCTTGTCTACATTATTATACTTCTGCCTAGAACCACCACAAAATTGCCTTAGAAGCACATAATGTCACTTTTCCTTTTTAAAAATTCTAAAATTTAGCTTTATTCTTGTTTCATTTTGTTAAATTTGATCACTGTAATAACTTATACACTTTATGAGCCCACTGTAGATTGTAGACATTCTGTTTTTCATTTTATTGCATCTTGTACAGTTATAAAATTAATTAATATGAATGAGCCTACAGTAGCGACATCTACGACGCATACGTGTTTTGTGGCTACTGTATGTCAATTTATATTGAACGTTGCGCTGTGAATAGGATGTCTCTGCCTGCACTGTGACCTAGTTTATACTATATTTCAGATATGTGCGACGAAGCTGAGGTTATTTTATGTGTATTTCTTGACGATGCCTCTGTGGTTTCATTATATTAGGACATATTGTGAAACAGGGATACCTCGTCGTATTTTAAGCGCATGTTTCCACATGAATGAGAGTTATACTATTCGTTACGTCGTATTTAATTATTTTAAGGTGTAAACTGTTCACTAGTTGTGTCTGTTTTCTCAAGCTTCTCTGTAAATCTGAAGATGATCATCGCAGAACGAAACCGGTAGTCTAAGAATCAAAATGTTTTGAGATACTTGACGGAAATAAAAGAAATAGTTTTTAGTTTCTGTGCAGTATACAACCTTTAAATCGAAAGTTCCAAATTTTACGAGGAGTCAGTGTGCTTGAAACTTAGATGTTGCTCAGGAGTATTTCTTGTTGTAAACTCTACAAGTTTATGTCAGGGTAGGAAACGAACTTTGATCTTCATTTAGTGTTAACATTAGTGAAGAGGTATGTACTAGAACTATGTACACAACACCTACTTGTGTTATTTTGCGCTGCAGTGAACAAGCTCTGCAAATCAGTTTTACGGACTTGAGTTTAAAAACGGGAACTATTATGTAGCTGTTCGCGATCGGCTCCTAGGTAGTTATTTTCTAGCCAAAGACATTTCAAATATGCCGTCAAGATGTGAAGTAACAAAAGGATTTTAATTTAATAAATAATCATACCCAGTCGCAGAGCCACCAGCATTTTGACGAGATATGAGCGATGAGTCGACATTAGACGGTAAAGTTTGGGAATTTAGTCGCTCACTTATTTAATTACGAGGATAAGTCCATTATTATCCCCAAAGTAGCTACAAAATTTTATTGTAATGAAATAAAAAACTTTCAAGAACATCATTTTCCGACAGTCTCCTTGCGCTTCATCGCACTTGATCCATCGTTGTACATGCTTCCTGATGCCCTCAAAAGAAAGTTCTCGGTTGAGCTGCGAGCCAGGAATGCACCGCTTCTTTCACTGCTTGGTCCGAGGAAAATCGACGGCCCCTTAATGCCTTTTTGAATGGACCAAACAAGTGACAGTCAGGAGGGGCAAGATAGGGACTATATGGAAGATGATCAGTACTTCAAATTTGAGCTTCTGGAGCGTTTCAGCAGTGTGGGCAGCGGCATGCGGACGGGCTTTATCGTGCAACAACGCTACACATTTTGACAGCAATCCTCGGCATTTGCTTCGAATCGCAGGATTTAGCCTGGCAGTAAGCATCTCACTGTAACGTACACTGTTTATTGTTGTGCCCCTTTCCCCATAATGTTCCAGTACTGGACCTTGTGCGTCCCAAAAAACCGTAAGCATCACTTTTCCTGCGGACGGTTGGGTCTTGAACTTTTTCTTGCACGGCGAATTTGGATGTTTCCATTTCATACTCTGCCGTTTACTCTCCGGCTCGTAATGATGGACCCATGTTTCGTCACCAGTAATGATCCTGTCTAAGAAGTTGTCCCCTTCGTTACCACAGCGATCCAAATGTTTTTATGCAGATGTCCAAGCGCGTTTATTCATGCAATTGTGTGAGTTGTTTTGGGACCCATCTTACACAAACTTTGTGAAACCCAAGTCTGTTGTAGATGATTGCGTAGGCAGAACCGTGACTAATTTGCAGACGATGTGCCACTACGTCAGTAGTTAATCGTCTGTCTAAGAGAATCGTTTCTTCATTTGTGGCGGTAAACGGTCGTCCGGATCCTCCACTGTGCGTAACATTTGTGCAATTTCGGAACTTTCAGTCCATTCGTAGACACTCCGTTGTTGCAAAACACTGTTCCCGTACTGTACCGAAAGTCTACGATGAATTTCGGCCCCTGATACGCCTTCCGATCAGAAAAAAACGGGTCTCTGAACGTTGCTCTTCTTTGGTGCAGATAGACAGCGGACCAGCCGTGACTAACAGCACGGCGCGACAACGAAACTAACCTAGCAGATTGAAAATAACAATAAATAAAGAACATCAACGTAAAACGACAGTACTACCAAAATAAACAAAAATATAACTAAATTGCGGATAATAATTGACTTACCCTCGTATATGACAAACGTAGCCTTAACGTTCTTTCAAAAGAGAGAGAGCCTCCTGCTCCATGGCTGACTACAGAACTACGTCAGACCATGAATAAGCGTGATTCGGCACACAGAAAATTCAAGCAAAAGCCAAGTTCTGAATGAAGCTACGGAACGAAACGGAGTGAAACGTTTGCAGTGCAAAAATCAAGCATGTCTGCTCTGTTGTGTTGTAGCTAGTGTCGAATTCTGCAACGTTGTGGAAAAAAATGCATAGCTTCGGCATAGGAACGACCAATCTGCTATTATAGCTGAAGGCTCTGCAGAAGACGCAAAAGATTATTTTCTCTACAACAGTCATTTCTCAAGAAGCGATAAATTAGAAGCTACAATATAAAAACCTTTATCGATAGATGCTTTTTCCTTAAACCTTGTTTCGACGTACACAGTGCAGAAAGTAATAATGAGAATCTCCTCTGAACAGTAGGTAATGATGGATTGAGCGTAGATATGGTTGAAACGTCGTCGATATTGTTATTGCTGTGCTCACATTCAACTTCAGTCTCTCTCTTGTTAGTGGTAAATATCCTACTGAATGGAAACAAAGTTTGATCCAACCAATATCCAAAATGATAACCCAAAATCACCAAGTGGCTACAGGCTGATCGGCATATCACCCGCATTATCTAAACAGTTGACGGATTGTCTCAAATACTGTTACACCCGCGATAAATATCGATGTGACACACAGAGAACACCACAGTACAGTAACCGCATTAATGAATGTGACTAACGACGTTACACATGGGCTGGACATACGTGAAGTTAACATTTTAACACTGCTTGATTTCAGCATACTGTTGATTTCGACGTATTACCTATTAGAATCAAACAAATGAATTTCGCAAACAGTGCAATACTGTGGTTCGACAGCTACCTCTTAAACACACGTCAACAAGACATCTGTGGCTCGGAGCGACCATCTGGGAAAACTGTGCTTTCTAGAGTCTCTCAGGGTTTCGTCCTTCATCCATTGCCTTTTCCGCTGTATGCTGAGTGTTCGTAAATTCCCGTTACAAACGTCTAGAACTTTAGAGGGAAGTGAGTACATAATATTCTGGACAGGAACCCATGTCCGGATACGTACGGTTTCCGTGCTACAGCCGTTTGAAAACATGTACGGTAGGTGGGTATGCAACAGGGTAGTCGTTGTAGGGGGTGCTGCGTCGAATCGGCTGATATCATTTGACGTCTACCTCTCTGACCTGATTCAAGCCCCATTCAAGTGTCTGTGAGTGTTAGAGCAACATGGCTGAGAACACGTTTGCAGAATACATCGGCCTGATCCTTCTGAATGGCAAAGCTCAAAGTAATGGAAAGGCTGCTCATTGCCTTCATCAAGATTCTCCACTGCATTGCAGACCCTTTTCGCCACAATTACCCAAAGGCTTCGAGAAAGCGTGCCTTCACCGTGACGAGGCGTGACTGTTTTGCTCCAAGAAGTCGCCACACAGCCGAAACGGAAGAGGCCGTATTGCATCGCGTTGAAGACAACCCGTCAATGAGCACACGAGCTATTTATTTGACTATTAATGAGCGGAATTGTAAAATTAGCGATGTACTGGGTCACGCCTAATCAGTAACTTGTAAAAGTGGTCGCGTTACCAACATGTTTTCAAATGATTGTAGCACGGAAACAGTACGTTTCAGGACATGGCTACCAACTCAAAATATTATCTACTCACTTTTCTCTACAGGCCCTAGAAGTTTGTAACGGGAATTTCTGAACACACTGTATAATGATATTTCATCGGTGTTTCATTGTTGTTATTACCGCTTATATCCAGACGATATCCAGCTGTACACAAGCTCCAGCCAAAAGAACATTGTTGCAGCGGTATCAAGTATGAAAGACGATTTTTGTTCAGTACCGCGATGGGCACAAGACCTAGGTCTCAAACTAAACGATAAGAAGTCACACAACGTCAGTTGAGTAGTGGGCATTTTCATGAAAGAGTCCCTGCAATGCTTCTCTTTGGTATCCAGTTACCATAAAAAAAACCAGCAAAGAAGCTTGGCATAATCTATGATGAGCATCTAAATCGTGAAAAATAATCTTTGCAGCTTGCATAAAATCTCTCTCCTGCCTACATGCAATCCAAAAATTTCGAAAATCCTACCATGCAAACGACGTGATTTTCACACACTCCGCTTACTTAATCTGCCGGGCAAGAACTGTTCCAGTTGCTATAAGGGACAATTTGGCTGCTGAACGTAAAGAATTGCAAGACAGCGGAGCTGGTTCGAAGCCTGCCTCGGGAATGGATCTGCGTGATGTCCTTAAGGGTTTAAGTAGTTCTAAGTCTAGGGGACTGATGACCTCAGATGTAAAGTCCCCTAGTGCTCAGAGCCATTTGAACCATTTACAGTATCTTGGTCATGTTATAAACAGTCAAGGTGTACATACTCTACAGTCACATTTGTTAGCCATATGTGACCTGCCAGTTCTTCGCAGTGTCACAGAATGGCAGTGAGTCTTAGGCAAAATGAACTATTATATTCGGTCCAAATCAAATGCTGCAAAAATCGCAGCTCCATTGCATCACTTGGTCGCAAGAACGTCCCTTTTGTTTGGACAGATGAGTGGCAAGAAGATTTTTCAAAAACTTAAAGTTGCATTGCTTAGTGATCGATGCTTAGTTCACTTTGATCCTGACAAACCAGTTGTATTGCAAGTTGAGGCTTCCTCTTACGGAATCAGTATCGTGCTTTTGCACAGAATTGGTGATAAAGATAGACCTATCGCTTTCGCATCAAAAGTGTTGTCCAAACGTCAGCGTAACTATTCACAAACTGATTGGTTGGTTGGTTGGTTTGTGGGATTAAAGGGACCAGATCACAAACTGAGAAAGAGGCTCTAGCTATGGTGTATGGTCACCAAATTCCACCACTATTTGTATGGCAGAAAATTTTACTTAGTAACGGATCACAAGCCTTTGCAATCCTTGTTTCATCCGATGAAACCGGTTCCTGTACGAACTGCCCAATAATTGTAAAGACAGGCTTTACTACCTCAATACCAGTACGAGATTGTGTATCGTACGACAGGTTAACGTGGTAATGCGGACGCACTTTCACGACTTCCAATTGGCCCTGGTACAGACTTTGACGCTTCTGCTGTGTCTTGTTGTCACATCGACGCTCAGGATTCTGATTTGCTTCAATATTTTCCGCTGAACTGTAGGAAAATTGCAGAGATCACGGAAGCTGATTCATATTTGAACATTTTGCTAACATACATTCGCACATCTTGGCCTTGTTCCTTGCATAGCATAAAGAACTCCGTAGTGCGCCGATACTTTGCACGTCGGCATAGCCTCGCTATACAGAAAGATGTGATTCTTGTACAAAATGACAGAGGACAGTCACATGTGTTGATTCCTAAGGCTGAACCGTGAATTTAGTTTCAAAACCTTTTTTTTAAGAATTTGCTTTATTTACTAGCGATTCATCAAGAACATTAACACATTTAATCACACTATGTGAGCGTGGAAGTAGTTGCCAGTGGGTAACTGATGAAAACAAATCAAATTTCTTTCAACAAATGAAAATTTTATTCCTAAAAGTCCCCCCCCCCTTTTTTTTTAGAAACAGATTTAAAATTATAATCAGAAAGAACCCTCTAAATATCAAGTTACAATTTATTCAGAGGCAGAAAGAACAAATTTTTGACTGTATGAGCTTTCGGGCTGAGAACCTTGCCGCTCCCTTTTGACACGGCCGTAGTCACTACCGCTCACAACAACCTCTGAAAGACTACACTGGTGCCAATCTGGAACACACCACATTACTTTAAGCTAGAAATTTTAACAACTCACACAAGTACATAAACTATGCACCCCGTAGGAGGGATGGAAATAGTACAAAACACTATTAAAAGATTAACTTGCCACCGAAAGTGCAACTTGATTTTAACTTCTAAG
Source organism: Schistocerca nitens (assembly GCF_023898315.1). NCBI lineage: Eukaryota > Metazoa > Arthropoda > Insecta > Orthoptera > Acrididae > Schistocerca > Schistocerca nitens. Next base: position 709,437,036 of record NC_064617.1, on the reverse strand, counting down.
AAAAGTCTTACGGTGGAAGGGTGGCAACTTTATATAGTAAAATGACCATTTAAATAAAAGCCCATGAAATGCACTCTTACATAAAATTATACAAGGTTGGCCAAACATGCTCTACAGTACACATATACCGCCTCTCAAGATGATAGGCAAGATAAAAACATATTTTAGGAATTCGGCCGTTACACTTCAAGCAATAAATTCGTTAACACACCGAATCCGACAAACATGACAGAGACAGCTCCAAACGACAGACCGACACTAAATGCCTAACAAATGCGGACGAGAGACAAACGAGCAAGCTGGGGACGGGAGACGGACCAAGAAAACAAGTCGAATTTAACAAGAGTAAATCACACAACATATCACCAAGCACTTAACTTCTGATAAACTGCGATTTCTCGAGAAGACCTGGCGCAGCACCCCCAAATCGCTCTCACGAACCATCCGCTGCCAGCCGCTGCAACGGACGCAGGAAGGCGCGCCGATCTCCCGTCTTTCCTGGTCCCCACCAACCGACCGACTGCCGGCTGCTCCGTCCGCGACTGCTGTTCCTTCGCGAGTGCACTGCTGGTGCGTCTCCCACTCACTTCCAGGCCCACGACGGCGGAAATACTGGCTCGGACCCAACCATGCAGAGGAAACACGCCCACTGGCAAAACGACATCCCTGCACCAGGAATGGACCGAGCCTAGCTCCACAAGATGGTAACTGAAGGGGCCCAGAAGCGCTCGGAGAACCAGTTACACCACGGCGTCGCAGCTCGCACCGGCCCGACTGATGTCGAGGGTTGACTCCTGATGCTCTAGTGTCGACCGCGAAGCCACTACCCCTCGCTAAACGGCGCGGCACACTGGACTCACGTGGTGACCTCACATGAGCCGACGCTCAAGACGGTCAAGGCATCTTGTGTCTCGGTGCGCGACCGACCAACCGATCGATCCAACCGGCCTTAAATGTTGATCCGAACGACAGACGTACTGGCACTCCAGACGACAGACAGACACTAACTGCCGCACAAATGCGGATGAGAGATAGACCAGCAACTGGTGACGAGTGACTGACCCAGACTCACTCTGACTGAGCAACTGACCGACTGACTAGACACACACCTAGCGAGTTTTTTTTTCTTTATTGTTATTTTCAAACCCGTACAAACAGGCAGGCTGTCAGCAGCATGTTACGCCGCTCTTCAGCCATAGAGTAGATAAATAAACAACAGAAAGAATACACAGATGTGACATAACGGTAGGTAATAAAACAGTAGACACATAAAGACAAACACGGAGCCGTTCACACTCGACGATAATCCACACTACAAACTGTTGTCACGACGCACTAACACTGAAGATGGCGATGGCACAGGTGACCGATGGAGTGTGACGGTGAACACTGAACACTAAACACGACGGCACACACGAGACACTGATGGCGATGATCTCCGGCGCGCGAATGTCCACTTACCGTGTGCGAGTCCGGGGACCTGCCAAGAGGGGAAGAAGAGTGAGGAGGGGGAGAGGGGAGAACAAAGATGCCAATGGCTGAGGATATGGGGGAGGAGGAGAGGGACAGGAGAGGGGAAGCCCAGGGGAGGAGTGGGGAGAAATGGAGGAGGGAGGGTAGAGGGAGAGAAGATGGAGAGAAGGGTGGGAGGGTGCCCAAAGGAGCAAACACAGGAAGAGGGAGGGAGGATCAAAGTTGGTAGGAGGGGTAGATGGAGGGGAGGAGGGCGTCATCAGGGAGAGGGAGCTGGCGGAAGCCACCTTGGGAGAGGGTAAGGAGGGTGGAGAGATGGAGACCGGGTGGGACATGGGAATACAGGCGCGGCAGCGGGCGGGGGAGGGAGAGGATGGGCGAGACAAGCGGGTGAGGAGGATCGAGTTTGTGGGAGGTGTACAGGATCCGTATCCTTTCAAGGAAAAGGAGGAGGTGGGGGAACGGAATGAGGTCGTACAGGATCCGCGTGGGGGAGGGGAGACAGATGCGATAGGCGAGGTGGAGAGCATGGTGTTCAAGGATTTGAAGGGATTTATAAAAGGTAGGGCGGGGGGGCGGAGATCCAGGCAGGATGGGCGTAACAAAGGATAGGGCGGATGAGGGATTTATAGGTGTGGAGGATGGTGGAGGGGTTCAGACCCCACGTACGGCCGGAAAGGAGCTTGAGGAGACGGAGTCGGGAGCGTGCCTTGGCTTGGATTGTCCGGAGATGGGGGGTCCAGGAGAGTCGACGATCGAGGGTGACGCCAAGGTACTTAAGGGTGGGGGTGAGGGCGATAGGATGGCCATAGATGGTGAGATAGAAATCAAGGAGGCGGAAGGAAGGGGTGGTTTTGCCTACAATGATCGCCTGGGTTTCGGAGGGATAGACCTTAAGCAACCACTGGTTGCACCAAGCAGTGAACCGGTCAAGATGGGATTGGAGAAGGTGTTAGGAGCGCTGCAGGGTGGGGGCAAGGGCAAGGAAGGCGGTGTCATAGCTGGAGAAGGTGGACGGGGGGTGACGGCGGCGGCATGTCCGCCGTATACAAAAGGTACAGAAGGGGAGAGAGAACGGAGCCTTAGGGCACACCGGCGGAGGGAAAAAAGGTGTAGGAATCCGTGTTATGGATGGTGACGTAGGAAGGACGGTGGGAGAGAAAGGAGCCGATCAGAAGGACGTAGTTAATGGGAAGGACGAAGGTTTGGAGCTTGAAGAGGAGACCGGAATGCCATACGCGGTCATAAGCACGTTCGAGGTCCAGGGAGAGGAAGATTGCGGAGCGACGGGAATTAAGCTGTTCGGAAAGGAGATGAGTGAGGTGAAGGAGAAGGTCGTCAGAAGAGAAGGACGGCCGAAAGCCACACTGGGTAACGGGAAGGAGGCGGTGCTGGCGGAGATGCTGGTGGATGCGGCGGGTGAGGATGGATTCCAGGACCTTGCTGAAGACCGAGGTAAGGCTCATGGGACGGTAGGAGGAGACGGCGGACGGCGGTTTACCAGGTTTAAGGAACATCAGGATACGGGAGGTTTACCACAGGTTGGGGTAGTAACCGGTGGACAGGACTACATTGTAGAGCCTGGCCAGAGTGGAGAGGAAGGAGACAGGAGCTTCACGAAGGTGACGGCAGGTGACACGATCGTGACCAGGAGCGGTGTTGCGTTTCGTGCGGAGTGTAGCAATGAGATCCTGTGTAATGATAGGGGCATTGAGTTCCGTGTGTGCAATGTTGTCCAAGTACTGGAAACCAGGTGCGAGGGGAGGGACAGAGGTGTCAGTTCGATCGCGGACATCCGGGATGAGGGAATATTCGAACTGGGGATCATCGGGGATGAAAAAGACATCAGAGAGGTAAGAGGCAAAGTGATTGGCCTTACTAAGGGTGTCTTGGAAGGGGTGATCATCATGGAGAAGAGGATAGTAGGGGGAGGGTTTAGTTCCGGTAAGGCGACGGAAGGCTGACCAGAACTTGGACGAGTTTATAGGTAGGGTAGCATTTAAACGGGTGCATGTCTGTCGCCAGTCCCGGCGTTTCTTAGCCGCGAGCAAATTTCAAATGTGTTGCTGGAGTTGCCGGTGGCGTCGGAGTGTGTCCGGGTCACGCGTGTGGAGGAAGGCACGGGAGAGACGGCGGGATTCACGGAGGAGGATGACGGCCTGTGGGGGTAAGGTAGGACGGTGGGGGTGGATGGCACCTAACGAGCTCACAGCGCCCCTTAAATGCACATGAACAGGCTACCTTTCCCCTTTCACACCAGAGGGAGACACCAAAGCTGCGATTGCCACAGCCGCGCCACCGCCAGAAACGGAGGGCGACTGCTTCACACTACGCGCTGCGGCGCGATCTTCAAAACAGCAATTTTTACCACGGCTCAAAGGCTTTGCAAAACGAAGTGTTGCAGTTACTTCACCAAAGACACTGGGGGATTGTTCGTACGAAACAGCGCGCCGACATTGTACTTGGCAGGGTATGGACACCCAAAAAGAACAGATGACTTCACAGCGTTACGCATGTGCGGAAAATCAGGCCGCTCTGCCACAAAAATTCTCTGCTTGGCGTAAGTCGCTATCACGATGGCAACGAGTGCGCATAGATTTAGCGCGACCTTTTTGGAACACTTGTTAGTTGATAGTGGTTGAGTCGTATAGCAAGTTACCTTTTGCTGTGCCAATGAACTCGACAACGTTACGTAGCACAATCCAGATGTTATCCTCTATTTTTTGCCTCAAAGGTTTACCTGAAGTTATAGTGTCGGACAACGGCCCTCAGTTCACATCAAATAAATTTGAAACATTATGTGAACGCAATGGCATACATCTAACTAGTGCACCGTTCTATCCACAGTCAAACAGCGAAGCGGAACGTTTTTTCAGAGCCTTCAAGCAACAGACGGCCAAACGTCGCTTCGCACACACCAGGCATCAAGCATTGCAACTGTTTCTCGCCTCCTATCGTTCGCATCCACGAGATGGACCATCGCCCTGGGACTGCTTCACGGCCGCCGTCATCGGACACTGCTCCACCTGCTCCACCCTCCTCAGCATACGGCCCGAAAGGAAGGCCGCAAGTATCGTTCGCGCAGAATGATATTGTGTTTTTCAGAGTTTTTAGCAGCAGGAGACAGTGGGCGCGAGGCGAGATCCTTCGTCGACTTGGCGCTTGCATGTCTCTTATTTCAGGTGCAGACGGAAGTCTGACGTCCCCTGCAGCCACAGCTTCCGGTCCAGCAGAACGTCCACGCTCCTGCCTTCCCCCCATTGTAGTGCTCCATTTACGACGACGTTCCGTCGCTTTGGTCAGGTGGGGGGGAGGGGGGAGGCGTGGGTGGTGGAATGTTACGGCTTGAAGTCAAGTCACGCCAATCGGGAACGACAGAGAAGAGAAGGCTGTGAGAAGCAGTCAGCCAATCGCAGGCTGACTGACCTCCGTTCCAAGACGACAACGCTACAGTAGTGGCCACTATGCGAAGAGGATATAAGCGTCGCGCCCTACTGGTGACGGCCCACTTGGATAGTAGGTTCAAGGTTAGTCTCTTCGTTAGCTGTTCAGAATATGCTTTTGTCAGTTAGTGATCAGTAGTCACTGCTAAGAGTGATTATTTCGTGTCACCCTTTGCTTACGACATATCTGTGTAAATGTAATAAAACCCATTAATACAAGTTGTTTGATTGTTTGTCTAGTGAACAGAGTAAGCAAGATTCCTAGACACAACATATAATTTCCGGAGTAACCCAAGGAAGTGTGCTATTTACGATGTATATAAATCAACTAGTAGAAAGTTTCGGAAGATCTTTAAGACTGTTCACAGATGATGCGGTTGTCTAAAACAAAGTAGCAACTCCAGAAGACAGTATCAATTTGCAGAACGGTCTGCAGAGGAATGATTAATGCTGCAGACTCTGCGAGTTAACCCTGAACGTAAGCAAACGTAATACATTGCGCATACATAGCAAAAGAAAGCCACTACTGAATAACTACACTTTTGATAAAAAAAATTGCCGGATACAGTATGTACTGTAAAACATCTAGGACTAAGTATCCAGAGCAATATTACGTGGAATGACGATATAAAAGAAATAGCAGCAAAATCAGATGCCAGACTGAGGTTCATAGGAAGATTGCTAGGGAAATGCAACTCATCCACGAAAGATATGGCTTACCAGTCGCTTGTTGGACAGATTCTTGAGTACTGGTCATCCGCCCGGAACCCTTACAGTGTAGGAGTAATAGAATAAATAGAGAAGATCCAAAGAAGAGCGCCACGCTTCGTCACGGATAGCCTGGTCGGCTTGAGAGCGTCACATGGTTGTTCATCAAATTCCAGTGACAGACGCTACAAGAGGGATTTCGAGTGAGCACTTTCCGGGAAAAGTCGGACAACATATTACTTTCTCTCACGTTCATTTCGCGAAATGGCCACGATGAAAAAATTCGAGAAGTTAGAGCTATTACAGAGGCTTACCGACAATCATTCTTCCTGCGTGCCATTCGAGAGTGAAACAGGAAACGAAGAATCGGTTAATGGCACCAGAAGTAACCTTCGCCACACGCCGTCAGGTGGATTGCTTTGTACTGAGTAGATGTAGATACAGAACACCTTGAATCATGGTGTGCGGAGCTAGTGGATAGGATGACAGGACTGTTTCGATAATTTCTGGAATGAGGCTGAAAGCTCACCTGTAAGTGCTACGAGTGGCGTAACCTGGTGCCATAGTCCCCATCACCAGGGGACGAATTGGCGTTTTTCAGGAGGATAATCCAAGATCCTCCACTGTAACACTGAGGAATGTACTTAAACTTAACTAGCCTACCCGTTCCCCTGATTTGCTGCTTTAAGCATATCTGGTATGCAGTAGAAAGATGTATGCTTTCATAAAAGATCCAGCCAGTAGTCTCAATGAACTGATAGATGTGTTTCAGGCACGGTAAGAAATTCCTCAAGATAATATTTGGAGGCTATTTGTTTCCATGGCACAATGAATACAAACGTGTATTCTTGCTCATGGGGCCACACCTCATACTGACGTTGATAATGGACGTCAGTTCCGGAGGAATTAAAGTTTAGTCATTTATTACGCATTATGTGACGAACACCTCCACAAAACCTGACAAACGTGGACAGTTACTTCATGGAGCAAGTCTCTCCACTTCCGTCCGTGTACTTACCCAACGTAATCTCTCTTCGAGAAATTTTAACTGATAGGACCGTGTTCCTAAGGATTTGCTGTTCGACCTTTGATAAGGAGAATTGCAGAAGCCGCAATCAGATGGAAAATTAAACTGTAACCTAATTGTTGTTGACACGTCTGTTATCATTTGCTGCAAAATTAAACATAAAAATTGGTAATGTTCTTCTCCAATGAAAGATGATATCCTTTAATGATGTTTATTCAGCTTTCAACAACAGAAATACACTTAACGGGTTACACTCATTCGCCTTTATGAAGCTGACAAATACAAAAAAATCTGACTTTCTAAGAAAGCCACGGACGATTTATTGTTCCTGTTTCAATCAAACACTCCCCTTAATAGAGTTTTGAAAACTTTCTGTCTCAGTTCACGTATTCCTGTCTGTCGACTCTTTCAATACATGTTCACTCAACTGACTCTGTCCCCTAGTGCCTTCGCTCACTCGCTACTGACCCACATCGTCGCGCGTGCTCTGTCCGCCCGTAAAGGCAGTAGACAATATAAAATTCTAGAAGCTAAGGCTCGGGAGCTAGCGCATGCTGATAAACAACTTACTGGCAAGCACATCGATCGCGGTATCATCACACCAAGTGACTGAATGAGTCACTATGCTCATTCATCGTTTAGGGTTCCGTACTTATATAAATTTATAAAGGCCTACAGATGTTGTCCTCCTGTCTGTGGGTACAGCAGAAAGACGGTTGGAAGTGAGGGTGGAGTAATAGCCTTCCGGCTCGTCTCGAATTTTACTGGAACGAGTAGACGTGGAGTTGACACACGCTATCATTCTGATATTACTAGGGAAAAAATTTCGCAAAAATGGTAACGCAAAAAATAGAGCGAAATTGGCGGTTTGTAGCGAAATAATCCAAAATCAGTGATTATTACGAGATATCGTGAAATTTGTAATTTTCCCGTATAAAAAGTTTATAAACCTGAGGACGAGAGCTTACCAATATTCGTAATAGTTATTGAAGGTTGAAGTAGAATGTTGCCTTATTTTTTTCCTCAAGGATGAACTCATGTTCAATCTTAAAATGACGTTTCATTTCTCACTTAACGGACGTTGACGTGACATCAAAGATACCAGTGAATTTTGTAAAAGCAAAATGCCGAATCTGGAAAAATAAAAAAAACCACTGAATTCTGCAAAAAAGTGACACCGGATTTTGCGAGAAACAACACCGAATTTGACGATAAAACACTGAATTTGGCAACGAAATAACGCCAAGATTGGCAAAAAATATCACCGAAATTTGAAGGAAATAACAACAAAATTGGAAAGAAGTAAAACCCAAATTGGGAAGAAATAATACGAAAAGAGAAAAAAAAAACCACTGAAGTTGGCAAAAGTAGCAGTGAAATTAGCAAAAAATAGTACCGAAATTGAAAAAAATGGCAAATAACAATACCAAAATTATCAAAAAACAATATTGAAATTGGTAAAAAATAACATCAAAATTTAGAAAAAATTACACCGAAGTCGGCAAAAAATAACGCCGAAATTGGCAAAAAGTAACACCAAACTTTCCCATAAAGTAAAACAATTTTTTCTTGTCTGTTGATATTCCACATCAGATTCACAAAAATTCAATAATAGGTGTTGTCAAGAGCTGTGGGGTGCAGACCACTGGATGACAATAACTGCAACAATTGGTTGATTTACATATTCTGTTCACAATTAAGACCACACGCATTTGCATAAAGTGTTAGAGTACAGCTACAGAGAATACACTCAAAGGACAAAATTTTAGACATCCTTCAATGGAGCACACTGGTCACTTTGGACCTTTCGATGGTGTAGAACCGTGACCCTCCACCGCTGATGTTGCTATGATCGTGAAGTGGTGTGGTGAATTTACGGACCTTGCTGGCTCCTGCCGTGGCCTCGGAGTCTAACGCAGCAGCGAGGTGGATTTTCATAAGCCTCCCACAGCAGGGGACTTCGGTACAAAGGCGGGCTCTCCAATATCACAAAGAGAGATATAAAAAATGAATCTGATGGACCTACGTAATAAATGAGGACATCAGATTTTGTGTCTCGACGTCACAAATACAATGCAGCATTGCACGACTAACTGAGTGAAGCATAGTTTTTTACCGATTTCTTTGTTTATATACAGTAATTGCAAAAACACTTTCAAGCAGCAATCACAAACTGTGTGTTAAATAGGAGGTGAACTGCAGAGTGAACACATACTGATTGTCTGGAACTTAAATGGATCAGAGTAACAACGATTTGCTTCAATCAAACTACTACACAATTCAGAACTAAATTTACTCGACAGACACGCATATCAGGAAGTGAGCCTGTATTAACCGACACCTTTACTCTTTCCCCGAATGTATTTGTGCTTAGATATGTAAAATATTACTGTGCCAGATTAAATATTTTGTAGGTTGATTAAGACAAGCCTCCAATTAAATCGACTGTAATTTGGTTTGGTGCGCGACATAAGAACCAAGTACATGGCGTAAATCAGCACGAAATTGCTCTCTGTTTTGATATAAGACACTTGTACATATATAAATATTTACTTGCAGTAAGGCGAGCTGAAAAGTAATGTCTCCAAATTTTTTATTCTCTTCTCAGTAACGGTTGATGAACTTTTTACACGTGACGAATATTACTTGATCGACTTCTTGTTTCGCTGACGCAAACTGCAAGCTTCTGCCACTAGAGGGCTCCGTATTGCAGCGTGTAACATGGCGGTGTGTAACGTAACTACACTGTTAGGCCAAAATATTATGACCGCAGCCCACCGCGACTTTGGATGTCGCCTGGTGGCATTGCGGAGACATGACGATATAACAAAAGTATTTACTCGGAGCAGACACGGACGGGGGACCGCCCTAGCGAAGAAATGGGCTGCAGATGGGGAAATCCATTGAAAAAGGCGACTTTGACAAAGGGCAGATTATTATTACGCAGAGCCCATGACCGAGTATCTAGAAAACGGCGAAGCCGGTCGAATGGTCACGTGTTACAGTCGTGGGCATCTACGGAAAGAGGTAAGATAGTGAAACAACCAAGAGGCGCTAAACGATTAGACGTCCATGACTCTTCGCACAACATGGGGTTCGGAGGCTTGTCTTCTCTGTCAAATAGGATATATGGTGATCTGTGGCATCTCTGCCCAAAGAACACAAAACTGGCGCAACTTCATCGTACAATGTTGAACATGGAGCTCCGCAGCAGACCATCCCTGCTTGTTCACATGATGACCCAATGTCATAGTCAATTATGACCGCAGTGGGCACGGGGCCATTGGATTCGACCGTCGATCAGTGGAAACCTGTCGGCTCTTCGGGTGAATCACATTTCTGGTACACTAGGTCGCTAGTCATCTCCACGCATGCCATCATCGAGATGATGGGCGGCTCGAAAAGTGCAGCGCGCCACGGACGCAGGCTGGTGGGAGCAGTATTATGCTATGGGAGACATTCTTGCATGGAATATGTCGTAGTAATCGAAGACATGCTGACAGCTGAAAACCACCTGCATCCCTTATTGCTTGATGTCTCCCACGACGGCGATGTCATCTTTCAATTCTTCATGTCTTGGCGCTAGAACCGTGCTACAGTGGTTTGAGGAGTATTATAGTGAACTCACGTTGATGTCTCGGCGACCAAATCGTCTGATGTAAATCCTTAGGAACCCATCTTGGTCGCTATCGGATGCCATCACTGCGTACGCAAATCAGCGGCCGGTTAAAATGGTTCAAATGGCTCTGAGCACTATGGGACAACATCTGAGGTCATCAGTCCCCTAGAACTTTAGAATTACTTAAACCTAACTAACCTAAGGACATCACACACAACCATGTCCGAGGCAAGATTCGAACCTGCGACCGTAGTGGTCGCTGCAGTTCCGAACTAAGCACCTAGAATCGCTTGGCTACCGCGGCTGGCTCAGCGGCACGGTATTTACGCTAATTACACGACCTGTACGTAGACATCTAATGCCACATACCTCAACAAACCTATTAACACACTGTCGGATCCCTAATACGCGCCGGCCGGTGTGGCCGTGCGGTCTAGGCGCTTCAGTCTGGCACCGCGTGACCGCTCCGGTCGCAGGTTCGAATCCTGCCTCGGGCATGGATGTGTGTGCTGTCCTTAGGTTAGTTAGGTTAAAGTAGTTCTAAGTTCTAGGGGACTGATGACCACAGCAGTTAAGTCCCGTAGTGCTCAGAGCCATTTGAACCATTTGAACCCTAATACGCAGAATCGTTCCAAAGACAGACAAACAAGTTACTAAGCAGGTGGTCATTATGTTGTGGCTCATCAGTGTATGACGGTGCGTTAGAAACAGTGTACTGCAATAAAATTTATAACCGCAGGAAACTTCTTCCACACATGGAGCATCGTCTCCTTCAGCGTGACAACGCTAGACAACACACGAGCGCTGCGACATCTGAAACAGTCCGACGACTTGGGTTCACTGTCATCGATCATTCGCCATACAGTCCCGACTTGGCACCACACGATTTCCATCTATTTCCAAAACTTAAACACCTTCGAGGACTTCACTTTGATACTGATGACGCGGTACAAGCAGAGGTGACATTGTGCCTCCATCAACGAAGTAAAACATTCTACAGCAACAGTATCTCTCATTCGGAGAAATGTTTTTGTTGCCTGGATGACAGTGTTTAGAAATAAAAATGTTGACGTGAAGAATAAAGGTGTATAATGTTAATAACGTTTGTTTTGTTTTAAAAGCTTTAAGAATTTACAAACAAAAAATTCAGAGGCATTACTTTTCACCATGCCCTCGTAGTTATAATTTATTGCGAAATTTCTGAGTCAATTATTGGTATTATTTTAAGCATTATATAATTTAAACTATTACTGCTTTTGTAAAATTGTTCATAAATGACTCACGAGCTTTGAATAGCAAGAGAAAGTCGAAACTATCGATTGTTACATTGCTGTTCGTTGTTGTCATTATTTATTTCAAGTGCCATGCATATTAGTAGTTCCACATCATAATCGCAAGACCATTAAGTGCGAGAATTACATTATTACTTAGTAGACTATTTATTTCTGAAAATATTATGAATAGTAAAAGACTCGAAATTGATGGTATCCGCAGCACCTAAGATTATAACTGCTTTTTTGTTTATATATGTCTGTATGACCTGGGCAGGTATGAAATTGAAAATAGAAAATGTAAAATAGAAGGGCCAAAGCCATGAGAAATGGAGATCTGCTTCGCACTGTAAGATAAAGAAGAATACCGGAATAATAACAAACTATTAGAAACATTCAGATATCAGCTGTTGCGGTGCAATTCACCGGGGACAGAATATTCTATTCCGAGAAAGAGTAAGCTTCCATAGCCTCTCGCTATTAATTTTTTGTGGGAGGGGTACACAGTCTCGATCGTCCCACAAGGCTACTAGTTTCGAGCGCGGCTCATTCTGAAGTGCATCTATAACTGACGTGGATACATCATCTTTTTCAAACAAAAATCGTTTGCCGTGCGTAGTTGTGTGTAGCGCAGTTGTCAACGTGGGTGAACTCGCAACGCATAGCCAAAAAAGCACGCCTTCGTACACACATATGTTCAAAATACTGTCCTTACGTGACCTATACACAGGTGGCGTGTACAGAAGCAGCAGTAACGTGGGTAGATAAATGGTTCAGATGGCTCTGAGCACTATGGAACTTAACATCTAAGGTCATCAGTCCCCTGGAACTTAGAACTATTTAAACCTAACTAACCTAAGGACATCACACACATCCATGCCCGAGGCAGGATTCGAACCTGCGACCGTAGCGATCGCGCGGTTCCAGTTTGAAGCGCCTAGAACCGCTCGGCCACACCGGCCAGCTGTGGGTAGATAGCTGAATGCGTAAGTATTAGGCTTGTATACGTGAATTTGATGGTTAGATTCTCAGTAGAGCGTAATAGAAGTGTACTAGCTTCACATACTACGGATGATATTTATGATTCACTGTGAAAGGTTCCAAGGCACAAATCGTCGGTTTTCTGGAGGAAGTTCATAGTGAATTCTGGGATTCACATGGGAAACCCTAGAAAAACTGTAACAATGAAATCCTGCGAGGCAGAGTACAAGATGTGGAATTCATGGTGCTAATCCCAAAGTAAACCAAAAATACTGCAGCCAATAATATGTGACTGACGACAAAATATTCTGGAGAGTCAATAACAGTCGACTAAAAACTGAAGTGTTAGAAGTCTTGGGACACTACCAAAAATCAGCGGTCGTAAAATGACTGACATATTGGCAGACTGCGGAGACTTGGTCCATGTTACACTCGCTACTTCGCCTGTTGTATTTCTCGATTTCCAAGAAGCGTACGACAGAGCAGAAGTTGACTACCTTTAAAGAGTCATGGATAAAAATGGTATTTGATAGGAAGCTCACCGAAATCATTAACGTATGTGTACGAAATGCACACATTAATGCGGATTTGATGACAATAGTTTGGAGCAGATAGTTATAAAGGGCCCTCCGTCAGAGTTTCCCTTCGTCTGCTTCACTATATGCAACGGGGCCTCTTCTCTGAATACTGAAAACCGCACTGGCTGTCGCACAGACTCCTGCAGGGAGGACATGGGGATAGGCATCCCTGGCGTAGAGAAGCAACTCAAAGAGTTGAAAACAAATAAATCGCCAGATTCACATCAAATCTCAATTCGATTTCGCTCCAGTTTCAGCCTCTTACATAGCTTGCATTTATCGCAGTCTCTCCCAGCGCAATGTTCCAAGCGATTGGAAAAACGCGCAGGTGATCCCTATTCATAAGAAAGCTGAAAGAATGTCAATATCCGTAACATCCCTCGTGTGAAGCTCAGCTTGCTACAGCTATGGATGGAGGCTACAAGATGATTCCATATTCCTATATTTCTGGAAGGAGTTTGACATGGTGCCCCACTGCAGACGATGAAGGTCTGAGCCTGCAGATTATGTTCTGAGATAAGTGAGTGACTCGAAGGTTTTTTATTTAACACAGAACTGAGTACGTTGGTTTCCCTGACGAGTGTTCATCAGAGGCAAGGGTCTCCTCAGGAGTGCCCAGGGAAATGTGATAGGACCGCTCTTATTCTTTATATACATAAATGATTTGACAGACAGGGTGTTTGCTGATGACACAATGGTGTATGGCAAGTTGTCGTCGTTGAGTGACTGTATGAGGATACAGAACGACTTAGACCGTATTTGCAATTGGTGTCCTGATTTTATTTTCCTTTATTGCAATTTACATTCCCCATCAGGGGTGGGCTGGCAGCAACATAAGCGCTGCTCCTCAACCGAGAGACATAAATAGTCAGGAAGACATGTAAAACAATATAAAGAAGAAAACATGGCGGAATATAGAAACAAAAATGGCAGAACAGAAGAAAAGAAGGAATACAAAGCAGTGACTGTAAATAGGAGATAAAAATTTAAAAAGAAGTACCTTATACAAAAAACACACACTATTTTAAAAGGCACCAGGTAAATTATGGCCAGAGCATAAAAGTCCCGCTGGGTGGGAGGGGGGGGGGGAGACAAGGGAAAAAGGAAAAGGGGAAAAGGAGGCGAGGAGGAGGGGAGAAGCATGAGGTGGGGGCACGCCGAAGGAGGGCCAGGGAGGGAAGGGACAGGTGAGGAAAACAGTCGAGGAGGGAGTGCAGGGACTAAGGGAGGTAAGGAGGTTGGTTGGTTGGTTGGTTTTGGGGGGAAGAGACCAAACAGCGAGGTCATCGGTCTCATCGGATTAGGGAAGGACAGGAAAGGAAGTCGGCCGTGCCCTTTCAGAGGAACCATCCCGGCATTTGCCTGGAGCGATTTAGGGAAAGAGGGAAGGAGGAAAACTGCTCTGGGAGAAGGAGGGGTGGTGTCGTGAATGGCAACTTGCTATAAATGTAGAAAAATTAAAGTTAATGCGGATGAGTAGGAAAAATAATCCTGTCACTTTCGAATACAGCATTAGTAGTGTGCTGATCTGCAAGGTCACATCCATTAAATATCTTGGTGTAACGTTGCAAAGCGATATGAAACGGAATGTGTTCCGGCGTAACGACGAGCGCCGACACGACGATCGAGAACGAAAGAGCAGAGAGGGCTGTGACACGACGTCAGCCAATAGGACGACATCAAGACATGAACGGAATCTACACGATGAGAATATAAGCGCCACTCCGCTTCGTTGTTGGCGCAGTAGAAGAGAAGCCGTCGTATAAACGCTACGGCAGTGACTTATGAAGTGAATTGTTTTACTTACATTGAAATTGTATATACCGAAGGACATTGATTATTTGTATGTCGCCATTTGCTTGGGACTCACCTTTGTGAATATGCAAAGTTAAGTATTGTCAATTTAACTTACTGTAATAAATTCCATTAATACGATTTGCTTGAATTGCTGTCTAGAGATCCGAGAAAACAGCTTTCTACACCCTATATTAGACGACTGGGCAGGATATTACATTGGCGACGAGTTTAAGAACAACCCAGTGCTTGGCGAACACGAAATTTTCTTCTGTGTTTTGCTGCCCCCTTCATTCTCTCTTGTCGTTTCTTTGCAGGGGCGTTTACTTGCTTTACTTGTCTCTTATCTTGCTTTTGCTAATCAGTGTTTTCAGGTGGGAGTTGCAGAAATTTTCTTCGCTTTTGTACTTATTTTTCTTGCTTGCCTTGTCTGTTACTTACCTTTGTCTCTTCCAACATGCCAACCCCTCCTATCCCCCCCTCCCCCCTCCCCTCTCTGTGCTCAGGCGCCACAGCTGCCAGCGTTTGATTTAACGCAGCTAATACAGATGTTTCAGTTCCAGACCCAGTAAATATCTACACTGCTGTAGACGGTGCAGCACCTACTGGCCAACACTGTACGCCCAACGGGACAAGCAACAGCTATTCCAAGTGCTATATTGCCTTTTCGACAGTTTCATGAACACTAAGAGGAATGGCTCGAGTGGTTGCAACAATCTGAAGCTCATGTAATTGCTCACAACATACCAGGTACTGTGAAACTCCCCTACTTCTTGTCTACGATAGGTAGTGAAGTGTTCCACCTCCTACAGAAGTAATTCGCTAACACCACTCTGAGTGAACTTTCGTATGATCAGGTTGTAGATTCGCTAACTAACTACAGAATGTGGTAGGAGCTAGATATCAATTCTCTAATTGCAAAAAAACGGTCAGAGTAAACATATCACGAGTGGGTAACAGATTTGCAGGGTATGACGAGGAAATGCAAATCCAAAATGCCTGCGGTGCTTTATATTCAGATGTTATGTTGCGTGATGCGATTGTGTACAATGTAACTGATGTCGAATTCAGAGAACGGATTTTGACACATTCTGATCCATCATTTGAGAAAGTAGTGCAAATACTACGTCAGTACGATTCAGGTAACGTGTTGACCGATAAATTTGAGCAGCCAGCAATTTGTCAGGTCGAGTCCCTTGTTTTCTCCTGGTCCATTCGGCAGCAGCATGTTGCACTCGCCACATTGCGTAAACAACTCTCCACACCACATAAGCAGCTCGCTAAATGGGCGGGTACCCAGGCGAACAAAATAATGTCATATTCTGGACTGTGCGGCTGGTCCCGGCAGAGGTTCAAGTCCTTCCCTCGGGCATGTGTGTGTTTTTGTCCTCGGCTAATTTAGGTTAAGTAGTGTGTAAACTTAGGGACTGATGACCTTAGCAGTTAAGTCCTATGAGATTTCACACACATTTGAACATTTGAACTACCCCTCCCGACTAGCACGGTGTTATGCTAGTGGCAAGAAAGAACATGTACAATCCATATGTTTGCAATGAACAAACATAAGAATTAGGCCCACTCACAAAAATCTAGTCATAAGGCCCATCTCATTAATGCAGTACATTCGAAGACAACAGGCATTAGCAAAACTAGTAAGCGAGCTGTTTCTTCAATGCTACGCCAATCCAAATAGCTTTTTGTTCAGTTGCTTCTTTGTGAAAAACATGTAAAATTTAAGCTGGACGTGGGTGCCTCTGTTGCATTGCTGAATCGTCACACATATGAAATATTAGGCTCCCCACGCCTGTCTAAAACTAGCACGCACATGACGGCTTATGCTGGACAAGACATTCCCGTTCACGAAAAATGTACTTTTCCTGCCATGTATCGCTCACATATGTGAATAGTGACTTTTACAGTGCTACAGTGAATGTATTTGGTCTTGATTCATTTGAATTGTTTGGTTTTAACATTCAGGACAATGTGTTGTCACTGTCTGTATTCCATGCAAAAGACAGTGTACCTAGCTTGGTAAAAGAATTCCTGGAACTCTTTTCTTAAGGTTTAGGCAAGGCTAACAATTTTATTGCACATATTAATCTGAAAGACAATATTCAGGCGAAATTTTTCCGGCGCAGAACAGTTCCCACTGCATTACCGGACAATGCCGCTTTTGAACATAAAAGAATTGGAAGATAGTGGAGCTATTGAGCGCATACAAGCTAGTTAGTGGGGAAGTCTATTGGTTTTTCTCACGAAACCTTCAGGTCGCATTTGCCCCTGTGTTTACTTTAAGTCTACGGTCAACCCACAATCTGTGATTGATACTTGCCCATTGCCACGCCCAGAGGATCTCATGGACAGATTAGGCGCTGGTCGCTACTTTACCAAAACAGATTTGCGCGATGGGTATCTTCAAGTTCCACTCGATGAAGAACCTCAAAAAGTGGGTAGTGAATACTCATTTGGGTTTGTTTAAATATTTGCGTTTGCCTTTTGGCAGTGCTTCCGCACCCGCCATTTTCCAACGTTATTTGGAACAGTTGACAGCTCAAGGGCCAAACCATTCAAACTATTAGGACGATATTGTCATAGCAGGTCGTACACCTGCAGATCATATTGTAAATTTGGGTGCTTTGTTTCATGTGTTATCCGATGCAGGACTAAAGTGTAGATCGGACAAGTGTGATTTTTTTTTTTTTAAACCTGAGTTGCAGTATCTTGGTCACGTCATAACCAGTCGAGGTATATGAGCAATGGCTGGCCCATGTTATGCGTTGGATTAAACCTTGGTGTTAGTCTCTCGCAGTTATCACGATTATGCCGTTATCCTCTCTCTCCGCGAGTGGCATCAGCGGTGTGTATCGATATTCGCACCTTGTACTGTCTTTGGCCTGGCGCTTATAGTTTTCGGCTGTACTGTGTGCGACCAGTTCGTCGGTTGGCGTGGAGCAGCGAGGAAATCTCAGCGGCGCGTAGTTTGGCTGGGGCCGCTCGCGGCGTCTACATGCGGTCGGACTGTGTGGGGCTGTTTCCATCGCTATGAGGTCCGTGGAATTTAACTGTACTTGGTTATTTTGAATTGAAGTGCACCAGCGAAATCTTCTGCCTTGTGGCCGTTAACTTTCCAGTTATCTGCCCTGGCCGTTGATGTATTTTCCTCATTGTGTTGTTTGACAGCTCAGTGTATAATTGGTTGTGGGCGCCAATACTTTCTACATTGTTCCATTGAACTCCCTGTTGTGTGCTAGCCGGGTGGAGTGTAAGTTATCTTATTGGTGGGCCCATTCACTGTCTGTCGGATCGAAAATGGTTGGGCCGACTGTCTGTCTCACCTAAGTGAGCGTTAGTGTTTGAATTCCAGGCCGACCCTCGGAAACTTCTGAGCGCCATTGTGTGTACTGCCTTTTCTTATTTGTTCTTGTTGTTTGTATTTGTATGGCTTCTAGCCGATTTTTAAATTAAGGTTGTTTTGCCCTTAAGGTGTAAGATTGTTTGGGCCTTCAGCCTAATTAAATAACTGTTTTAAGATAAGGCCTTTTGGCTTTTAAAAATTCTGATTTTGGTTTGAGTCTTAAGTTATTGGTATCTAGCCGATTTTTAATTAGAGTGGGCTTGCCCTTAAGGTATGAGATTGTATGGCATATTCATCCGGTTAATAAGTTCCAAAAATTAATGCTGTGTTTTATTTAAAAATTTTCGTGGTTCTTGTAATGTTTGGTCAAATAACTAAAGTTGTATGTTCGAGTGTAACTGACAGCCGCTTATTTTGGCCGCTTTCCATAATTTAAACTACCTGACCTGTCCTGTGGGTTTAGCAGGGCGTATCACTGGTAGCAGAGCGTGGTTACGCTTGTGCTTGCTATTCTAGTTGCTGTCAGTTTCACTCTTGTTTCGTTTGTGTTCTGTGCACCATATTGTTTTGGCTGTTATTTGTTTCAGGTGCTTATCGTGATGGCGGTCAGACAGTGTCCGGGGATCGGCCTGCTCAGAAAGGACCACCTTGTTTATGAGTTGGAAATACGGCGCCAACCGATTGAGGGCAGTGTTCCGGAATTGGTAGCCTGTTTGCGCGCTGCTGTTCTTCAGCTGGTTGACGTCACGTCGGCGGTGGTGAGTGAGACAGGAGAGGCAACTGAATTTTTGTTTGAGGTAATTAATGACCTTGAGGACACTGTTTGTCTTTTGGGGGGAACCCAACCTAGTGGCAGTCAGCTGCATAGGGTGCGGGCACAATTAATGCATTTAACTAATTGGATAGCGGATTTAAGCACGTTAGATTTGGAAGATCATTACAAAAAATTAACCATTGAGTTGGGAACTTTGGTGAGCACATTACAATTTAAGCTTACGTGTTTTGAGTTGGATGGGAGGAGGGTTGAATATAGGGACTTGCGCTGTCAGGGAGAGGGTGAGACCCAGCCTGGGGGTGGTACTGTTACATCCTCTGTCAAGTTAGATGCTGTGTTTGCCAAGTTGCCTAATCCTCTGGCCTATTTCTTCCGAAATATTACTGAATTGGTTATGGAACGACTCGATCAGGTGGAAAAATTGTGGTTTTTGGTTCGCCTAGAACAACACGCGGCCGCCTTTCGCATTCCACACCAATTAATTTTGTCGTTGTTGTACCCGTTAGCTAGAGGAGAGTTTCTGAACCTCCTCTCGCGAGCCATGGCGGAGGGGTTTTCTTTGCAGCAATTAAGGGAGCTTGTGATTAGGCAAATGTTGACCACTGGGGTTCGTAAACAGCTTGAGTGTCGTTACATTTGGAAGTGCAGTGGGATGAGGAGCAGTTACATCAGTATGTCGATAGAGTTCAGGCAGCCTCTTTGGCCTTGCTAATTGATTTACCTGAACAAGAATTGGTCTCTATCGTTCCTAGGGGAATGCGTGTGGCGGATAAGTCGCATTTTGTTTTCTTTGAGGAGCCTTCAAGCTGGGAAGATCTCCATGACATGGTCGTAGCAGCATCCGCATTACCACTTGACAACCATGTACGTCTCGAGGTTAAGGGGCAGGACGTCGGCGCTGATTCCGGAGTATCTACATCCGCTGAAGTTATCGAAAGGGAACCCCGGCGTTGTTTCAGGTGCGGCAGTACTGCTCATTTGGTGCACTCTCGTGTTCAGCCTCATGCACCCTGAAGCAATAGATGACGCCGGGTTGGGCCGCGAACTCGGGTTCGAGCTTTCAGACCTTGGTGTACTCGAGTGGTCGCTCTCTCATCACCCCCCTTGCTTGCGTTTGTTCTCAAGTAGGTGGCGAGCCGGTTTGTGCTCTTTTGGATTCTGGTAGTTCCTTTTCATTATTGAGTTTCTAGTGGTTTTTGGAATTTGGGCATCTGACGAAACTTCGGTCGGTCCCTTCGCCGGTGCAGAGATGTCGGGTGGCCAATGGCCAGGTGTTGCCTCTGCATGGTTGGGTCTGGGGGAGTATATCAGTCGACGATTTTTCCTGGGCTGTGTCCTTAGCCTTGGTTAAGGAACTGCCCGTTAATCTAATTTTGGGGTGTGATTTCATCAATAAAACCGGATTGGTCTTGGATTATTCCGGACACACCTTTTCCTTTAAGTTCGCTCCTGAAGAGAAGTTTGGCCTTTGCGAATGCGCTAAATCTATGGTGCATCCAACTGTCGGGGCGTTGGCCGTTGGGGCCGTAGGTAATGAATTTGATCTGGCCCATCTCTTGCCACATCAGGCTTCTCAATTACACGATTTGTTGCACAGTTTTCCACAGCTCCTTAGTGATAATTTGGGTGTGACTAACGTTCTTGATTATCATATCCGTCTGTCCGACAATATTCCGGTTGAGCAGTCCCCATACCACCTCTCACCCCCTAAGGTGAAGATACTCGAGGCTAAAATATCTCAGATGCTCCAACAAGGAGTGATTAGGCCTTCTACATCTGCTTATGCTTCCCCAATATTTCTTGTACCTAAAGATCAGGGGCATGATTTCAGACCTGTGGTTGACTACCGCCGTTTAAACGCTAAGGTTGTCCCTGAATCGCTACCCCTACCTGATCTGCATAATTCTTTTACTTGGTTTGCCGGGGATAAATGGTTTGCAGTCCTTGATTTGAATCAGGCCTATTATCAGATTCCATTGGCTGAAGAATGTAAACATGTTACCGAATTTTGTACTGATTGGAACTTGTTTGAGTTTAGCAGACTTCCTTTTGGGCTAGCAACTGGAGCGGCCGTGCTTACTCGTTTGTTGGGTAATATCCTTGGCGACTTGAAGTTAGTCTGTGTGTATAATTATTTGGACGACTTGGTTGTCTATAGTCGTTAGTTTGAGGATCATTTAGAGCATATCCAGCATGTTCTTTTGATATTACAGGGAGCCGGGCTGACCGTTAAGCCTAGTAAGATGACGCTAGCCAAACAGCAGGTATCTTTCTTAGGTCATATAGCGTCGGATCAGAGTATTTGCATTGACTAAGAGCAAACTAAAGCCTAACGGACTTTACCTCCGCCGACTGATAAGCGGGGAGTTGCTAAATTCATAAGTATTGCAAATTACTTTAGTCGTTTCGTTCCCAATTTTGCTCTTGGCGGCACCCTTAAATCAGTTACGCCAGAAGGGCGCGCATTTTGAATGGGGATCTGCCCAGGAGGCTGCCATTGAGCATATTAAGGCACCAATAGCCAATCCTCCGGTTCTTGAGGTAGCCGATTTTAATGGTTCAAATGGTTCTAAGTACTATGGGACTTAACATCTATGGTCATCAGTCCCCTAGAGCTTAGAACTACTTAAACCTAACTAACCTAAGGACATCACACAACACCCAGTCATCACGAGGCAGAGAAAGCCGATTTTAATAAAAGGTTTGTTGTCCAAACTGACGCTTCTAATGCTGGTATTTCAGCTGTTATCCTCCAGGAGTTTGAGGGGCGGAGGCAGCCATTAGCCTACTCGTCTCGTCGGTTAACTGATTCCGAACTTAAGTACTCCGTCTACGAGTGCGAGGCTTTGGCCATTTTATTTACATTACAGAAGTACTGCTTCTATCTTGAACATTGGGTTTTCCAATTAGAAACCGACAATGAGGCTTTGAGCTGGGCGTTGGCTAGGCCGCGTAAAACTGGCCATATTGCCAGATGGGCAGTACGCATTTCGGCATTTCAATTTGAAGTTAAACATGTGAAGGCCTCTGAAAATATCCTTGTGGATGTCCTCAGCCGGATGTTCGCCGAAACTACACCCAGTGAGAGAAACCGGCAGGTACAGGGAGACAAGTCTTAATTGTATGGTGTTGGGTGATATTCCCCTCTTGTTTGAAGATGTGGCTCAGCATCAGGATCAGGACCCTGGTTGGGCCCCCATTAAGCAACGTGTGTTGGCAGGAGAGCTGTCGGATGAGTATGTTGTTAACAGTGGTATTCTCTGTAAGAGAGTGGGCAATGCTAAGCAGTGCAAGATCTGTTTGCCTGTAACTTTGGTGCGCCCGGTTTTTCGATATTTTCATGATTCGTTGGTGTGTGGCCATTTAAGTACTCATAAGACTCTCCAAAAAATCAAGGAGCATTTAACTTTGCCCTCCATGGACCGAGATGTGAAAGAGATGATATCCCAATGTCACTTGTGTAATGCAGCCAAACCCAAGAATGCTCTTCAACAGGGTTTGTTGAGTTCTGACCGAGAGTCCTGTCCTATGCACAAGCTCTGTATATTGATTATTTAGGGCCATTATCTCGTACTAAGAAGGGTCATCAATATGTACTAGTTATTATCGATGCGTTCTCCAGATTTACTTTGCTCCTCCCAAGTCGCAACATTACCGCTGCCACCACTATTAATCGATTAACTAATATCTTCAGTGTTTTTGGCCCACCCAAGCAGCTTGTTAGCGCTAATGCTCCTGCTTTTCTTTCGGCTCCTTTCAAGGCCTTCTGTTCTCAGAAAAGTGTCAAGCATATCACGACCACCCCGTATTATCCACAGGGGTCCTTTGCGGAGAGAGTTAACCGAAATCTTAAGTCCGCGTTGATTATTTATCAGCAGAAAACGCCTAGTAAATGGGACTCCAGTCTTCCCTGGTTTAGTTTTGCCGTTAATACCGCCAGTCATGATGCCTTCCGAGCTATGCCCGCCTCCTTGATTCTTTCCTATCCGGTTAATTCCCCTCTTTCGAACTTGTGGGGAATTCAAGATCTTATTCCAGCCGATATTAGTGCTCGTGTTACCAAGGAAAACTGGAACTGCGCCAGGCGTAATATACTCAGAGCCCATAATACAGGGTGAAAAGTATTTAAACCGACAAACTCTGGGAAGTTGTAGGGGACATCAAAACAAATATTTTTCCCTAATGTCATTTTTTCCTATGAGGAGTATTTAAACCGGTAAAGGAAGATTTCTCTGGCGACAAATTAATTAAACCAACAAAAAAGGCCAGAGGGGACATATCTGGGGATCGAGCAGGCCATGGTACAGGACCACCTCTGCCAGTCCACGTTTCTGGAAACCGTCGGTCCAGGAATCGACGCACACGACGAGTGAAATGTGCCGGCGCCCTGTCATGTTGGAACCACATGCGTTGTCTTGTAGGGAGCGGGACGTTTTCCAGCAATTCTGGCAATGCTCTGGCGAGAAAATTGTAATAGTGCTTGCCATTTAATGGTCTAGGTAGCAGATACGGCCTAGTTAAACAGTCCCCAACAACATCGACCCACACACTAACGAAGAACCGCACTTGATGAGCGTTAGTAACTGAGCCATGTGGGTTATCCTCACTCCAATTGTGCATGTTGAAGACTCCATCACACCCGAACGTTGCTTCATCGGTAAACAACACAGAGGATGGAAATGTAGAATGCATTTCAGTGTCCCAGGTACCACTGCGAGAACTGTGCTCTGGGTGGACAATAAACTGGTTCCAGGTTGTGGACACGCTGTAAGTGAGATGGACGTAACAATTGCTCTCGAAGGACTGTTCTTACATTCGTCTGATTCGTCCCCATGTTATGTGTAATTGCACGAGTGCTGATTGAAGTATCCCGCTCCACATGCTGCAAGACAGCTTCCTCAAATTGCAACGTTGTTACTTTGCGACGGCGTCCCTGTCCAGGTAATCTGCTAAATGACCCGATCTCACGCAGACGTTGGTACACAGCAGGAAAGGTCGTATGATGCGGGATACGACGATTAGGATATTGTTGTTGATAAACCCGCTGTGCAGCTCGTCCGTTGCGGTGCGTTACGTAGTACGCACCAAGCATGTCAGTGTACTCACTCCAGGTGTATCACTCCATTAGTAAACAGAGACAATGCACTACTACACTGGTGGACAGCAGTTGCCTACAACTGAAGATCGTAATACGGCCTCCACCGGTTTAAATACCCATAGGAATAAATGACATATTTGCTTTGATGTCCCCCACAACCTCCCAGAGTTTGTCGGTTTAAACACTTTTCACCCTGTAAACAAGCTGAGCGCTGTAATCGTAGTCGAGAAACCTTTAAGGGCAGGCCAGGGGATCAAGCTTATGTCCGCAATTTCCCGGGGAGGCAGGTGCGTGGCGGGAATCTTAGTAAATTTACTCCTCGTTTTATGGGGCCTTGCACTATCGTGCCTGTTTTAGGCCCGATAAATCTGTTGGTCAAAGAGAACAGTTAAGGTAAGCAGTATTGGGTTCACCTTAGCC
This sequence comes from Schistocerca nitens, assembly GCF_023898315.1. Taxonomy (NCBI): domain Eukaryota; kingdom Metazoa; phylum Arthropoda; class Insecta; order Orthoptera; family Acrididae; genus Schistocerca; species Schistocerca nitens. Next base: position 709,412,494 of record NC_064617.1, on the reverse strand, counting down.
AAGTTAAGTTCAGGTAGCTCAGGGGTTGAATCACCTCCTCCCTGTGTTAAGTTTGAGGGGGGGGGGGTTAAGCCGTGGTTGGCTCATGTTATGCATTGGATTAAACCTTGGTTGCTATTCTGTGTTAGTCTCCCGTAGTTATCGCGATTGTCCCGACGGACTTTCGAGTCCTCCCTCGGGCATGGGTGTCCGTAAGATAGTTTAGGTTAAGTTGTGTGTAAGCTCAGGGACTGATGACCTTACCAGTTAAGTCCCATAAGATTACACATTTGAACATTTTTGTTTTGGTTATCGCGATTATGCTGTTATCCTCTCTCCACAAGTGGCAGCAGCAGTGTGTATCGATATTCACACCTTGTACTATCTTTGGCCTGGCGCTTATAGTTTTCGGCTATGCTGTGTGCGACCAGTTGGTCGGTTGGCGTGGAGCAGCGAGGAAATCTCCGCGGCGCGTAGTTTGGCTGGGGCCACTGACTGCGTCCCGGTGGTCTAGTGGTTCTAGGCGCTCAGTCCGGAACCGCGCGACTGCTACGGTCGCAGGTTCGAATCCTGCCTCGGGCATGGATGTGTGTGATGTCCTTAAGTTAGTTAAGTTTAAGTAGTTATAAGTCCTAGGGGACTGATGACCACAGATGTTGAGTCCCATAGTGCTCAGAGCCATTTGAACCATTTGAACGGCGTCCATGTGCGGTCGGAGTGTGTGGTGCTGTTCCCATTGCTACGAGGTCCCTGGCTCACCGATCCCGGACACGAAAGTTGAGTTTTGACTTAATCTACCAGCAAGTCACGATTGTGTCGTCTGGATTTTGTTGTCGGCTGTTGGGAATTCCCACAAGCAACAACGTGTGTTTTCAAGATGGCAAATTTTAGCCACTCTTTGATGGAGTTTAACTGTACTTGGTTATTTTGAACTGAAGTGCACCAGCGAAATCTTCTGCCTTGTGGCCGTTAACGTTCCAGTTACCTGCCCTGACCGTTGACTGAAATTCAGGCAGTGTATTTTCCTCATCGTGTTGTCGCTGTCAGCATGGTTGTGGGCGCCAGTACTTTCTACAGTACGTTGTTCCACTGAAGTCCCTGTTGTGTGCTGATCATGTGGAGCGGAAGTTATCTTGTCGGTGGTCCCTTTGACTGACTGTCTGCCTGTTGGTTAGGTTGTTGTCAGATGGAGAATGGTTGGGCCGAATGCCTGTCACACCTAAGCGACCGCTAGTGTTTGAATTCCACGCCGACCCTCGGAAACTTCTGAGCGCCGTTGTGCACACTGCCTTGTCTTATTTGTTCTTGTTGTTTGTATTTGTATGACTTCTATCCGATTTTTAAATTATCACTATTTTTGCCTTGAAGGTGTAAGATTGTTTGGGGCTTCAGCCTAATTAAAGAACTGTTTTAAGATAAGGCCTTTTGCCTTAAATATTCTGATTTTGGTATGAGTCTTAAGTTATTGGCTTCCAACCGATTTTTAATTAAAGTGGGCTTGCCCTTAAGGCATGAGCGTATTCAGCCAGTTATTAAGTTCCAACAATTAATGCTGTGTTTTATTTAAAATTTTCCTTGGCTCTTGTAATGTTTGATCAAATAAAAGGTTGTACGTTCGAGTGTGGCTGACAGCCGCTTATTTTGGTCCTTTCCACAATGTAAACTACCTGTCCCTGTCCCTGTCCCTGTCCCTGTCCCTGTCCCTGTCCCTGTCCCTGTCCCTGTCCCTGTCCCTGTCCCTGTCCCTGTCCCTGTCCCTGTCCCTGTCCCTGTCCCTGTCCCTGTCCCTGTCCCTGTCCCTGTCCCTGTCCCTGTCCCTGTCCCTGTCCCTGTCCCTGTCCTGCGGGTTTAGCAGGGCGTCTCCTTATACATTCACTTCAGTCACATATCGCTGTTATTGTTGTTAATTCCTTGCTTAATGTAAATAATTTGAAGGACTATTGACGATGGTTTGACCTATGCATTGATATTTATAATATATTACAGTTCACTGTAATTCAGTTCAGTTAAAGAATTAATCAAAAGAGGAATCTCAGTGCATAGAGCATTAGGCTATAATCTTGCATTTGGTAATTCAATTCTTGTTAGGAGCAAACTTATTTCTCTTACATTTATTTGAATTCTGTATTTTTTGAGGCGGGAACACCAAATAATGAATACCGAATCATAAATTTTTAGTAAAACTGGTGTATTTTAGTTATAATACTAATCACTTTATACATGTATGACTATTGATCTAAATATATCAATTTCTACAAATAGAAAAGCATTCTCTCTCTCTCTCTCTCTCTCTCTCTCATATATATATAAAGGCTTTTCAGATTTTTGTATCAAATAATAAATTGTTTTCATGTGTTCAGTAATTAATAATAAAAAGGCGGTTTTATCAAAAGTTTGTGATTCAGTGTTAGTTAATTAACATTTACATGTCATAATAAATATAGTAATCAAGTAAAAAGAAAAGAAGATGCTCTTAGGGCGAATGGAAACACTTAATTCTCGATTAGAATAGTAATGAACCAGGTATTTTTTACGCACTCAGTTACTGGCGGTTTCTTACAGCACTCTAAACTAAATTTCTCAGTACTCCGCAACTTTAGGTATTCATAGGTGAGTTTTACGAGTCTGTTTGAGAAATGCGTCGTAATGCATCAGGAGACGGATGTCTGGGCGCTAGCCATCAAAGCCTGTAAGTATGAAGAAAATCGAAGGAGGCCAGTCAGTAAGGTCCCCACAACAGGTTTGTGCCAGGTTACCGTCATTCTGGAAATTTCACTATGAAAACTGCTTATACGACAACTGCTGTATCTCATCGTGCACACGCGCTTGTTAATCCTAAACTCTTGAGCAATCTAAATACAAAGGCGGCTTCCTTAATGACTTCTTCAAAATGGTTCAAATGGCTCTGAGCACTATGGGACTTAACATCTGTAGTCATCAGTCCCCTAGAACTTAGAACTACTTAAACCTAACTAACCTAAGGACATCACACACATCCATGCCCAAGGCAGGATTCGAACCTGCGACCGTAGCAGTCGCGCGGTCCCGGACTGAGCGCCTTAACCGCGAGACCACCGCGGCCGGCAATGACTTCTTATTACTGTCTTACACTTTAGCTTCTTTAATTAATAAACTTACTTCTATTGCTCCATCACCTCTTATCTTCCTACAACGTTTGTCTCAATTTCAATGTAAGTACGTGACGTTTCATTTTCTGACTACTTTCTCTCGCAATACTAGCTCGCTTTCTCACACCCAACTTCTCACTGCGTCACTGTCAAATCTTGAAAAACACACAGGCCAAGATCTGAAAACTCATGTTGTCAGCAAGGCGATGACCAACGAATGTTCGATACCCAAAGAACTTGGACCCGATATGCACATATAGTACTCTTACAGAGGGGAAAATGTCCACGTATTAGAGCTACACGACGCTATGTGCTGTGGAAAACGTAGTGTGGCAAAAGAGAGACGACACGAGCTGGAGAGTAAGGTTTGTTGAAGGAGCAGCGGCCGCTGCAGTCGCCATGTGCGCTGAAGACAGCTGCAGACACAGCGGCCAGTGAGGGAGGGCGTCGCTCGGAAGGCTCTCTGCTATCGAGCTCTGGTATCGACCAAAGAGGCGGCGGCCGTCGCGGTCGCAGTCGCGGTCGAGATGGATGGCCGGTTTATACGCCGTGGAGCCACAGATAGCGCGCTCGGCATCAATCATGTAGGGCAGAGGTGGCCTGCAGGTTATTTATGTCGCGTGTTGACACGGGGCCGCCCAGGTGATAGGGGCGCAATTTACAACCGCCTCTTCTGCGGCCAGAAGTTCCACCTCTGAATCTCCCAGCTGCTCCGCAGAAAGGGAGACAACGCCGACTGCCTGGGGCGAACCACTGTGAAGCCTCTTTAGACTCCCGCTCTTGCGTGATTCTTTCTACTCGTTATCGTTTACCTGCTGTTACATACGAAGATATTTACGCACAGGAGTATGAGGTGGTATAAAAAAGTTCCAGAAATTTGAATTAGTTTGTACAAGTGGTAGTGTATAAACTGTTTCTCTATACATTCGCCTAGAGGCAGTGTGACAACTGAATACGTGCTCGGTTATATGGTTAGTTTGCGAGGTGCCGGGGCTAGCAGTGTATTTAACACTAAATTCTTCTAGAATCTTTATATGGAAATGATGCTTTAAGCCCCCCCCCCCCTTTCTAACTCCGACTTTTGCTGTTGCACATGGATTAAGAAGAAACGCGAACTGACTGTGATTGACCCTGCAGTGAAGTAGAAAAGAGTTTGGCACCTGCAATAATTTAATTTGATAGAAATTAATTTGATAAAGGAAAGTTTCATTACCGTAGTGAGAAATCAAAGGGTTGCTCTAAAGATCAACAGAATGAAAGTTCGGTCCAAAATAACAATTTGATTTATTATGACTAAACTCAAAATAATAAACAGAACACATGAAACATTTACAATACGTCAAATTGGATACTCAAACGCTGTGAAGGTGAAGTGACTAGATTGTGACATTTATGACCAAGTGGTATGTGGAGCTAATTCCTTGCAACTGAAATCTTAAGAGAAACACCCAGCCAACCCAACATTAGTTGCTGCTACTGTAGTGAGACCTCAAGACAATGAACACCCAAGATAGAACCACGTTAGAAAAGAAGAGAACAGGCGTGCTCTGCTGAGCTTTGATTGTCACGTAGTTATTGGTTGCTTCGACTTCCCGTCGTGGTGATGATAATTTTGCGAGTATAGCCCGAAACAAATTACCCTGGTCTGGTTTTCCAGACTAAAGACTTCCTAACAACACAAATGCGCCTCTGAGGGAGACGAAGAAGGCTCGCTACACAATCACTGACTATACAGTGATTGATTTTAACAAGCGAAGTCACACTGTAACTCCGATACAGTCAACTTTAGCCAAAACTGCTCAAGACGGACAACAATAGGCCGCTTGTACGCAGAACGCTCAATTGCCAACTGTACTCGGAAAGTTACGTTGAAGTCGAAACTTCAGCAACTTCGTCAAACAGTTACAATTAAATGAAAGTATATTAGATAGTCAACAGAAGGCAGGCTGTCCAGAGCAGCGAGAGCTCAGTCTTGTAACCTACTCCGACCGAAAGGCGAAAGCCGACTCCTTCAAGAGCACCCATACAAGCCGAACACAGAACATTCCCGCCCCCACGACAGTGACTGTGGTTAAACGTGCCAATCAGCAACTCGAAAACCTGCGGAAAATTCCTCTCTATTGCCGAAGCACTACTATTCCACCAATGGAGATACTTGGCGTCAATTTCTGCGCCGATTTTGCTACGTCACGGAGCTATCCCCTGAACAAGCCAATCACAGTTATGATTTTGCAGAAAAAACTGGAATTTGCCCAACAAGACTGTCTGGGAACACAAGTCATTCCCACGCCTCGCTGGTAGCCCGTCAGAAAGTGTTTTCACTAAGTTTCTGCGAATTAATGGAACCTCTAGCTCCAGCCGCTCCTTCAGGCCCCCGTGGGCGTGTCGCCCCCGCTCTTATGACAATGTCGGCGTCTGGACAGCATCCACTCGACTCCATCACACCCATCGGCATAACCCTTTCAAGATCAGCATAACCCGCCCCTCACTGGACCACCTGGGTGATGAGAGACGCTGCGTGGGAAGTCTGCATGTGAAGGAATAGCAACTTTTCACCACATGCAATTAGAGAGGAAAGTATTCATATCTTCTGAGTTCTCAATACTAGCCTTTTAATGACAATACTCAGCCATACTTCCCAAAATTGAATTACTCAGAGTAAGATAGAAATATGAGAGGGGTCTCATGCCACCTCTCAAGTTGTTGGTAAGCATATTTGCATTATCGTGCTTCTGTGAGTTTGCTGTTTTGTAATAGATACGTAGCGTGTCTGTTTTATTTTAAACTTGGGGAAATTGCTGCAGAAGCACGCTATATGTTGAAGTACATCTTTGGAAACAAAGCTTTAAGTCAGACACAGAATTACAACTGGTATAAGTGTTTCATAACCGGGCGAACGTTGACTGATGGCTGTCAGCTCTATCAAAAGATTTTCAGAAAGGGAAGGGGATCTGATTGTGCAAAATCGTAGACAGGCCATCCAAGACCTCTGCAACACCTCTGGAACACACTATGATACGTATGAACGTATCTCTCAGAAGACTTCAGCATGAGAAGAATAATGGCAAAGTTTTCTGCTTGAAGAAGATCAGAATCAAGATCGCGTGGAAGTCTTCAGGGATGTAAACAACTACTGCAAGGTGATCAAGACTTTCTTCCATAAGACGTCACTGGTGAAGCAGCAGTCTTCCTAAGGGAAGAGTCCTCCAGCTCGGCGAGAATGCCGAGCAAATAAAGGGTTCTTGCTTATTATTATTTTCTTATTTTTTGATTTTGGCGGGATTGTTGGTAAGGAGTTTATCCCTCCTATTCAGATTGCCAATAGTTGTATCGTGACATTCTAATACTTTTCAGCGAAGACATGTCGAGCAAATATCCTCAGAGGTGACGTACAGACGACAGGGTATTGTACCATGCACAACTGCATACCACCTACATTGTTAAGGAATTTTTGATTACTACAAGATGACAGTTGTTCTCCATTCGCCATACGCGCCACACTTAGCTTCGTGTGCCTTCTTTCCCTTCCTCGAGATAAAAATAAAGTTGAAGAGGCGAAGATTTGATACAGTGAATCACTTGGAACGATAATTGAAAAGGCTACTGCGCTCTCTAACAAAGAAAGACTCTGAGAAAGCATTTAAAAATGGCAGAAACAACGTACAAAACTTGAATGCTTGGCGCTTGGCAGATTTCAGATATTTGTTAAGACACATCGTCTCTACACAGTGAGCTGCACGTGAAATGTACCAGTCATCATGTACTGATGGACAGGGACCGCTGAGTTTTGCAGAGGGTGACTGTAAGAAATCGTGTAAAATCGGCGGAAGGAACCACTTGTCAATTCCAAACTGCCAGTAGCACTCCAGCTAGCAAAGTGACTGTGGGTGAGGAGTTAAAAAGAATGGAGCACAAAGGTGAAGGAACTCCTCATAAGCTACACATTTCTGTCTTTAGTTGTAACTCTCGCTTGAGGTGGAGTAAAGAGCAACGCCACTGAACCGTTGACGACTGGAAACGAGTGATTTGGAATGGTGAATCACGTTATACTCTGTTGTAATCCAATGGAACGGTCTGGGTTTAACGAATGCCATCAAGTCTAATGCTAACAGTGAAGTACGGAGGAGGTTGTGTTGCGGTAGGTGTTTCTCATGGTTCGAGTGTGGTAAATAAATGTCGTGTGATTAGGGTCTCCTGTCGGGTTCAGCGGGTGCCTGCCCTGCGGCGACTTAAGCGTCTATGGAGATGAAACGATAATGATTAGGACAATAAACACCCAACTCTTGGGCGGAGAAAATCTCAGACCCAACCGAGAATCGAACGCGGGTCCTTACGATTGACATTATGTCGCACTGACCACTCAGCTACTGGGGGCGGTGTGTGATGCTGTCATTAATCTTAAGAAACATTAAATGCGGAAGGCTACGGAAATACACTACTGGCCATTAAAATTGCTACACCACGAAGATGATGTGCTACAGACGCGAAATTTAACCGACAGGAAGAAGATGCTGTGAATGCAAATGATTAGCTTTTCAGAGCATTCACACAAGGTTGGCGCCGGTGGCGATACCTACAACGTGCTGACATGAGGAAAGTTTCCAACCGATTTCTCATACACAAACAGCAGTTGACCGGCGTTGCCTGGTGAAACGTTGTTGTGATGCCTCGTGTAAGGAGGAGAAATGCGTACCATCACGTTTCCGACTTTGATAAAGGTCCGATTGTAGCCTATCGCGATTGCGGTTTATCGTATCGCAACATCGCTGCTCGCGTTGGTCGAGATCCAATGACTGTTAGCAGAATATAGAATTGGTGGGTTCAGGAGGGTAATACGGAACGCCGTGCTGGATCCCAACGGCCTCGTATCACTAGCAGTCGAGTTGACAGGCATCTTATCCGCATGGCTGTAACGGATCGCGCAGCCACGTCTCGATCCCTGAGTCAACAGATGCGGACGTTTGCAAGACAACAACCATCTGCACGAAAAGTTCGACGACGTTTGCAGCAGCATGGACTATCAGCTCGGAGACCATGGCTGCGGTTACCCTTGACGCTGCATCAAAGACTAGAGAGCCTGCGATAGTGTACTCAACGACGAACCTGGGTGCACGAATGGCAAAACGTAACTTTTTTCGGATCAGTCCAGGTTCTGTTTACAGCATCATGATGGTCGCATCCGTGTTTGGCGACATCGCGGTGAGCGCACATTGGAAGCGTGTATTCGTCATCGCCATACTGGCGTATCACCCGGCGTGTGGTATGGGGTGCAATTGGTTACACCTCTTGTTCGCATTGACGGCACTTTGAACAGTGGACGTTACATTTTAGATGAGTTACTACCCGTAGCTCTACCCTTCATTCGGTCCCTGCGAAACCCTACATTTCAGCAGGATAATGCACGACCACATGTTGCAGGTCCTGTACGGGCCTGTCTGGATACAGAAAATGTTCGACTGCTGCCCTGGCCAGCACAGTCTCCAGATCTCTCACCAATTGGAAACGTCTGGTCAATGGTGGCCGAGCAACTGGCTCGTCACAATAGCCAGTCACTACTCTTGATGGACTGTGGTATCGTGTTGAAGCTGCATGGGTAGCTGTACCTGTACACGCCATCCAAGCTCTGTTTGACTCAATGCCCAGGTGTATCAATGCCGTTATTACGGCCAGAGGTGGTTGTTCTGGGTACTGATTTCTCAGGATCTATGCACCCAAATTGCGTGAAAATGTAATCACATGTCAGTTCTAGTATAGTATATTTGTAGAATGAATACCCGTTTATCATCTGCATTTGTTCTTGGTGTAGCAATTTTAATGGCCAGTAGTGTATTTTACGTCATTGTGTACAGGGTACAGTACAGGGGCAGTTCGTAGACGATGTTTGTATCAGCATGACGACGCACCCCATCATAAAGCAGCGTCTGTGAGGCACTATGAGGTGTGGCCCCTTATATCGCTCCTATCAAGACCCTGTATATAGTAAGAATGATTCATGCGTGCACAGTGACAGATGGTCTGTAGCTGGTTTAGTCGAGGACGTAGTTCAAATTTTCATCTGCTAGAGAACACGTAGTAAACAGAGACATTCAAGGAACAGGTCAAGAGAATGTTTTCGCGAATTGTTATACTTATTTCTTTAAGGATTTTTTGTTTATGTTTGTACAGTTTTTGTATATTCTTTTAGTAGTGTGAATGTTGCGTGAATGTGGTCTAAAGTAAGTATTTATTGTATTGTACTGTATTAAACCGGGGACCTAGAAACGACGGAGAGGCTTCGTCCTGCTGTAGGCCTCAGTGGTTCACAACCCCACAAGAGGCCACAGCAGTCCACTCACACCACCGTCGCCCCACGCCGAACCCAGTGTTATTGTGCGCTTCGGCCCCCAATGGACCCCCTCGAGAACATCTGTGTAACCACAAATGTTTGCGTGGTAGAGTAATTATGGTGTACGCTTTCATGGAAACGGTGTATGAGCAGCAATTCGCGACATAGTGTAGCTGAGGCGGAATATGGGGAACCAGACCGCATTCACCGAGGTAGCTGGAAAACCGCTTTAAAAACCATCCACAGGCTGGCCGGCACACCGGACTTCGACAGTAATTCGTCGGGCGGATTCGTGCTGTGTACCGGCACACCTTACCGCTCGGGAAGCAGCGCATTAGACCGCGCGGTCCAGTAAATATGGAGATCATTGTTGTACTGATAAACACTGTGCGAACAAGGGTGAGAAATTTTTAAGACAGTGTGAATACGGACGACGGGGAATTTTGTATCATAGTATGTTAAGTAAATTTATGGGAAAAGGAAAGCTAATTCGAGTGCAAATGAAAATAGGTAATGACGTAATATATAAACCAAATTTCAGAAAGTTAAATATATATTTCAGGAAAAAGTGCAGTTCGAAAGTGTGTTATTTGTTGATTGGTTAGTCATAAATGCGCGGACTATCGCGGGAGAATAATGTTTTCTATTGGCCTTAAAGAAAACTGCCCAATCAGAACGGAGTATTCTTCGCGCGTCTTTTCTCTTGGAGATATAGAATGCTTAGAATGCTTACAGCAGTCTAAAGAGTCGGAGCTCATTCTTACAAAGGTACGGTCGTGTGTAGTATGAGCTCCAAAGGAAGTTATAATTTGCCGCTTTTAGTTGTGCTACATGCCTCAAAAGTGCTTTAAAGTGAAGGTATATTTATTCCGGTGAGTTTTTTAGAAAGTGCGGATTTTTTAAATAATTTTGTGTATGGGTGAAGACAGCAATTCAGGGTGGCATATTGAGCAAATCGATGACTAATAACCTGAGTGCATTAGACACGGATAAACTTAGTATGGCGAGAATTTTCTTTTAAGAACAATCCGTGCTCAGTAGCTGTTCAGATTTCGGGAAATACGTTACCATAATCTTGCTAACGTGAGTGAAAGGATTTTTGCATGGATGTGTTAAGATTATCACGGGCTTGGCAGTGAACGTGTAATTCTGAAGGTTCAGAATATACCGAGGTTTTGCCAGTACTTCCACCTTTCATTCAAAATACATAGATACAGGAAATTGTTGTGGTTATGTTGGGAAAGTACCAGAGCTCCAGGCGCTAATAGAAAGCACTGATGCTCAAATCGTTACAGGCACTGAAAGCTGGCTAAACCCGGATATAAGCTCAGCCGAAATTTTTGCGAAGAACCTAACGGTGTTCCTTAAGGATAGGCTAAACACGGTTGGCGGAGGCGTGTTTGTTGCTGTCAAAAGTAATTTAACTTGTCGCGAATTTGAAGTAGATACTTCTTGTGAGTTAGTATGGGCAGAGGTCATTGATGGCAACCGGAATAAAATAATAATTGGATCCTTTTACCGACCTCCCAATTCAGATGATACAGTTGCTGAAAGGTTCAAAGAAAACTTGAGTTTGATTTCAAACACGTAGCCGAATCATAGGATAATAGTTGGTGGTGACTTTAATTTACCCTCGATATGTTGGCGAAATACATGCTCAATTCCGGAGGTACGCATAAAACATCATCCGAAATTGTGCTAAACGCTTTCTCTGACAGTTATCTCGAGCAATTAGTTCGTGAACCCACGCGAATAGTAAACGGTTGTGAAAACACACTTGACCTCTTAGCAACAAATAATCCTGAGTTAAAAACGAGCATCAAAACCGATTCAGGGATTAGTGAACACAGGGCTGTCGTAGCAAGATTGAATCTTGTAATCCCCAAATCCTCGAAAAATAAGCGAAAAATATACCTATTCAAAAAAGCAGATAAAAATTCACTTGACGCCATCCTAAGAGACAATCTCCACTCATTCCAAATTAATAATATAAGTGTAGACCAGATGCGGCTTGAATTCAAAGAAATAGTATCGGCAGCAATTGAGAGATTTATACCAAATAAATTAACAAACGACGAAACTGATCCTCCTTGGTACACAAAACGGGTTAGAACACTGTTGCAGAAACAACGAAACAAACATGCCAAATTTAAACAGACGCAAAATCCCCAATATTGGCGATCTTTCACGGAAGCTCGAAATTTAGCGCGGACTTCAATGCGAGATGCTTATAACAGTTTCCGCAACGAAACTTTGTCTCGAAACCTGGCAGAAAATCCAAAGCGATTCTGGTCGTATATGAAGTATGTTAGCGACAAGAAACAATAAATGCCTTCTCTGCACGATATCAATGGAAATAATATCGACGACAGTGCTGCCAAAGCAGAGTTACTAAACGCAGCCTTCCGAAATGCCTTCACAAAAGAAAACGAAGTAAATATTCCAGAATTCGAATCGAGAACAGCTGCCAACATGAGTAACGTAGAAGTAAACATCCTCGGAGTAGTGAAGCAACTTAAATCACTTAATAAAAGCAAGTCTTTTGGTCCAATCTGTATACCAATTAGGTTCCTTTCGGAGTATGCTGATGCATTAGCTCCATACTTAACAATCATATACAACCGTTCGCTCGACGAAAGATCCGCACGCAAAGAATGGAAAGTTGCACAGGTCACACCAATATTCAAGAAAGGTAGTAGGAGTAATCCACTAAATAACAGGCCCATGTCGTTAATGTCGATATGCAGCAGGATTTTAGAACATATATTGTGTTCGAACATTATGAATTACTTCGAAGAAAAAGGTCAAAAAAAAAAAAGAGGTTCAAATGGCTCTGAGCACTATGGGACTTAACATCTATGGTCATCAGTCCCCTAGGACTTAGAACTACTTAAACCTAACGACAGCACACAACACCCAGCCATCACGAGGCAGAGAAAATCCCTGACCCCGCCGGGAATCGAACCCGGGAACCCGGGTGTGGGAAGCGAGAACGCTACCGCACGACCACGAGATGCGGGCGAAGTCACACAGTCAACATGGGTTTAGAAAACATCGTTCCTGTGAAACACAACTAGCTCTTTATTCACATTAAGTGCTGAGTGCTATTGACAAGGGATTTCCGATTGATTCCGTATATCTGGATTTCCAGAAGGCTTTTGACACTGTACGACACAAGCGGCTCGTAGTGAAATTGCGTGCTTATGGAATATCGTCTCAGTTATGTGACTAGATCTGTGATTTCCTGTCAGAGAGGTCACAGTTCGTTGTAATTGACGGAAAGTCATCGAGTAAAACAGAAGTGATTTGTGGCGTTCGCCAAGGTAGTGTTATAGGCCCTTTGCTGTTCCTTATCAATATAAACGATTTGGGAGACAATCTGAGCAGCCGTCTTCAGTTGTTTGCAGATGACGCTGTCGTTTATCGACTAATAAAGTCATCATCAGAAGATCAAAACAAACTGCAAAACGATTTAGAAGAAATATCGGAATGGTGCGAAAAGTGGCAGTTGACCTTAAATAACGAAAAGTGTGAGGTCATCCACATGAGTGCTAAAAGGAACGCGTTAAGCTTCGGTTACACGATAAATCAGTCTAATCTAAAAGCCGTAAATTCAACTTAATACCTAGGTATTACAATTACGAACAATTTAAATTGGAAGGAACACACAGACAATGTTGTGGGGAAGGCTAACCAAAGACTGCGTTTTATTGGCAGGACACTTAGAAAATGTAACAGACCTACTACGGAGACTGCCTACGCTAGGTTTGTCCGTCCACTTCTTAGAATACTGTTGCGCCGTGCGGGATCCTTACCAGATAGAACTACGGAGTACATCGAAAAAGTTCAAAGAAAGGCAGCACATTTTGTATTATCGCGAAATATGGGAGAGAGTGTCACAGAAATGATACAGGATTGGGATGGACATCATTAAAAGAAAGGCGGTTTTCGTTGCGACGGAATCTTCTCACGAAATTCCAATCACCAACTTCCTCCTCCGAATGCGAAAATATTTTGTTGACACCGGCCTACATAAGGAGGAACGATCACCACGATAAAATACGGGAAATCAGAGCTCGAACGGAAAGATACGGGGTTTCATTCTTTCCGCGCGCTATACGAGATTGGAATAATAGAGAATTGTGAAGGTGGTTCGATGAACCCTCTGCCAGGCACTTAAATGTGATTTGCAGAGTATGCATGTAGATGCAGATGTAGAAAGTCAAGACCTTTTCCGATTCTTGGAATAGTTACACTGTATGCAGCCTGGTGCGAGTTGCAGTACGGTAGGTTTCTGCTCGGCTTTCGCACCGGCGAGCTGCTGCAACAAATTCACAAGTACGTGCAAGTAAAGGACGAAAGAGACCGCTTCGCCGCAAATGGTTTCTAAGAACTTCTGGACTTACAAAGTTCTATGATGATTCGAAATATTCTTACTCCCTAAAAGGTTCTTCAATCATCTGTTACCGATCGTCGTATGACGAGTGATTTTGCCTATATTGGTTACTAAAACAGCTACTAGAGTAGCCGCGATAATAGCTCCAAGCGCTCTGTGGATACCCTAAAGTACGTAGGGTAGCAGTAGTATGGAGGACATAGTAATAGGCGTCTCCGGCGTAGAGATGCACGTCAAAGCGTTGAAAACAAGTAAGTCGCCAAGTCCTAAAGGAATTCCAGTTCGTTTCTACAGAGAATTCTCTGCAGCATTGGCCTCTTATTTAACTTGCATTTATCGCCAGTGTCTCGTCCAGCGCATAGTTTCAAGTGTCTGAAAAAAAAAAAACAGGTGAGGGCAAAAGAGCAGACAAACAAAATAACAGACCAGTGTCCTTAACAACAGTTGGTCGCGGAATTATCGAAAAAATTTTCAGTTCGAATGTAATAAATATCTGTCCACAAATCAGCAAAGATTTAGAATGCATCGTTCGTGTGAAATTCAGCGTCGCCTTTTGTCGCACGATATTCTGTGAACCGTGGATGGAGGCCGACAGGCAGATTACATATTCCTAGATTTCCGGAAAGCGTTTGATACGATGCCCAATGCAGACTGTTAACGGAGGCACAGGTTCCGAAATATGTGAGTGTCTCGAAGACTCCTTAAGAAATAGGACTCTGTACGTTTCCCTCGATAACCTTCATCAGAGACAAGGGTATTTCCACGGAAGTTTGACTGGACCGCTCATATTCTCTATATACATAAATGAGCTGACGGTTTGGGTGGCCAGCAATCTGCGGCTGTTTGCTGATGATGCTGTGGAGTACGGGAAGTTGTCGTCGCTGATTGAGTGTGGGAGGATACAAGACGACGTAGCTAAAATTATTAGAAGGTGTAACGAATGACAACTTGCTATAAATGTAGAAAAACGCAATTTAGTTCAGACGAGTAGGAAAAACAATCCCTGTAATTTTTGAAAAGAGCATTAATAGTGCGCTGCTTGACAAAGTCAATCAATTAAATAACTAGACGTAACGGTGCAAAACAAATGAAACACAGCGAGCACGTAAGGCGAATGCATGGAAGAATGGTCGACTTCGGTTCACTGAGAGAATTGTAGGAATGTGTGTTTCATCTGTAAAGGGACAGCTTGTAGTAGAACACCAGTACGACGCTTTCTTTAGTACTGCTCGAGTATTTCGGATGCCCACCAAGTCGGATTGAAGAAAGACATCGAAGCAATCAGAGGCGGACTGCTAGATTTGTTACAGGTAGTTTCGACCAAAACACAAGTAATACGGACATGCCTCCCTAAACTCAAATGGGGATCCCAGGAGTCAAGATAAGGCTCTTCTTTCGAAACACTAATGAGAAAATTTAGAAAACAAGCAGTTAAGTTGACTGTTGAACGATTCTACTGCCGCCAACGTACATTTCGAGTAAGGGCCAATGAGATGAGAGAAATTAGGGCTCATTTGGAGGCATATAGACAGTCTTTCTTTTCTCTCACTATATGCAAGTGGGACAGGAGAGGAAATGACTTGTGGTGGTACAACATACCCTCCGCCATGCACCATACGGTGGTTTTCGGAGTGTGTATGTAGATGTGGACTTAGTAATCTTTTTGTATTCATAATGGCACGTGGATCTATACGCAACTCTGAAGTCACCTAACGGTCGCGTTATCTAGCACAAAGTGATATATAAATACATAAGGCGTTAATGAACAGCTCGTTATGCACGTAAAAAGAGATGTCTAAATGTTTTGTTTGGGATCTAAATTCAAATCCAGCAGCAGTAGCCTATCTCAACCAAGCAAAGCTTTCGTGCCTCACAGAAACTCGGGCAAGCAGAGATCGTCATTTCGTAATTGCTGACTACGCATAAAGAAACGTGAAATATCTCATTTTTGACCAGTATCAGTTATCAGTTGTCAACTCGCAATTACGTGACGACAGTTTCGTACTGAATCGGGATTCCTATATAGTTGCTACTGTCTTTGTTAACTATCCATGATAAATATTAACTGTATTCATGTTTAAACTTCAAATGATGTGAGAATAAGTTTTGCGTTGGACAAAGATTCGAGCCCCCCTCCTAATGAAATTGAGGCCAGGCATAATTTAATGGACGAATTGTGATGGGAGCCATGACAACTACGAAGACAGAGACAGTCGTATCGTTAGATGTGTGTCCTTCTCATCTCCAGTAAACACACGGTGTGTTTCTTCAAACGACTGACTGGTAGTCTTGTACGAGCAGAATTTAAGATCCTTTAGCAGGACGCAGTTACCGAAAGAATGGATCAGTACTAGACATGACGTGAGTAGGGAAATCCATGAAGTAAGGAAGCAAGCGTAGAGGGTTTCAGCATACTGCACAAATAACAGCTTTGTTGGTGTGGTCATTGTCCGCAACAGTATATAAATATTCGTTTAATAATCTGAAATGAGTAGTAGCACTACAGAATTGCTAGACAGTTTTATCCGTGACGAGATTACGATCGATAGTTAAGTTTTATCTCTGACAAAGATTATCTCTGCATATCACGTGTAACTCTGGTCACGCCCACTTTCTACGATATATAAGTCGCCCTCAGACGTCCGACCCGTCAGTCGGCAAGACTCACCGGAGGAGAAACATCCCTCTGAAGATGTCCAGCGCAGCTCTGGACGAAACGTTAGGAGCCGAAGAGTTTCATGGACCACGACCTTACATCCCGGAAGGTTTACCAGAAGATATGTCATCCGGTCGTGAAAGCCTTCATACTATAATCTGAAATGACTTTTCCTTGCTATATTACAGCTTTTTTACGATTGAATGCTGAAAAGCACTGCTCTGAATTTCTTATTATGTTGTCAATATCGGTTGAGATATTACATGTTATACATACACTGAGGTGAAAAAAGTCGTGGGATAGCGATATAGACATATACCGGTGTGGTAGTATCGCGTAGACAGGGCACAAGATGGCAGTGCATTGGCAGAGACGTCATTTGTAGTCAGGTGATTCATGTAAAAAGGTTTCCGACGTAATTATGGCCGCACGATGGGAATTAACATACTCTGAACGCGGATAACTCAATATCCCGAGATCCACAGTGCCGAGCATAGCGGATTTTTCACCACGGACAACGCAGTGGCCGACGGCCTTCACTCAATGACAGAGAGCAGCGGCGTTTGGGTAGAGTTGCCAGTGCTAACAGACAAGCGATACTGTGTGGAATAACAGCAGAAATCGATGTGGGACGTATGACGGACGTGTCCGCTAGGACAATGCGGCGAGATCTGGCTTTAATGGGCTGTGGCAGCAGACGACCGACGCGAGTGGTTTTCCTAACAGCACGGTATCACCTTCAGCGCATCTCCTGGGCTCGTGACCATATCAGTTGGACACTAGACGACTGGCAAACCGTGGCCGTGAGTCCTGATTTCAGTTGGGGATAGCTGATGGTAGGTTTCGAGTGTGGTGCGGACACCTCGAAGGCACGGACCCAAGCCATCAACAAGTCACTGTGCAAGCTCTTGGTGGCTTCATAGTAGTGTGGGCTGTGTTTACGTGGAATGGTCTGTGCCGATCATTGACTGCAAATGGTTATGTTTGGCTACTTCGAGACCATTTGCAGCCATTTACGTTCAAAAAAAAAAAAAAAAAAAAAAAAAACCAATAAAATTTTTATGAATGGCAAGACGCCATGTCATCGAGCCACCATTGTTCTCAGTTGGTTTGAAGAACATTCTGGACGAGCGAATGATTTGGCCACCAAGATCTCCCGACATGAATCCCATCGAATATTTATGGTATGTAATGGAGAGGTTAGTTCAAGCACAAAATCCTGCACCGGCAACAGTTTCGCGATTACGAACGACTATAGATGCACCATGGCTCAACAAAATTGCAGAGTCTCTCAACGATTTGTTAAGTCCCCACCACGTCGAGGTGCTGCACTACGCCAGGCAAAAGAGTCTTCGACACGGTATTAGGAGGAATCACATGACCTTTGTCACCTCAGTGTTTTCCTGGTCGACTTGTGCGCTTCTCTAACGCAAGTTGTAATCATCTGCCGCTGGACGGCTTCGAATTGTAGCGCTTAACGTGGCGGTTTGTAAAGTAATTATGTTGTTTCTTGAGAAAAATCGTGCTGTAATCGATTTTCTATCCGTAGAAAACGTGCCTCCAATTGAAATCCATAGAAGACCTAAAACCGTGTACTGTGATGATTGTATCGACTTCAGTAATATTCGACACTGGGTTCGGTGGTGCTACCCTCAGCATATGTAACAAAGCTTGGAGTGGACGACCGCTCACGGCAACCTGCTACACTCATCGGAATCGGGTTGATGTATTCATCAAAGAAAATCATCGGATAACGCAGAAACAGCTCTCATGTAAGTGTGTCAGATCAGGGAAGCTTATACGGCCCATCATAGCAGAACCGTGGTACAGGCAACGGTGTGCACGGTGGGTGCCTCGAATGCTCATTCCTGACACCAGAGGAAACTGGACATCTGTTAACAATGTCTTTTGCGTTTTGAGAGTGAGTATGATGGGTTTGTTGCGCGGAGTGGCCGCGCGGTTAGAGGCTCTCCTTCCAGTCGCAGGTTCGAGTCCTTCCTGGGGCATGGGTGTGTGTGTTGTTCTTTCCATAAGTTAGTTTAAATAGTGTGTAATCCTAGGGACCGATGACCTCAGCAGTTTGGTCCCTTAGGAATTCACACACATTTCAACATTTTATGGGTTTGTTAGCAATATTGTGACAGGTGATGAAAGCTGAGTTCACCATTTTGACCCCAAAAGCCAGCGAGCATATGTTTCCAAAAGTTAAAGCATAACTTTGATAATGATAAAGAAGTGCAAGCAGCGATGATGTTGTGTCTCCGTTGAGAAAGTTAAACATTCTGCAGTGACGGTTCCAAAAACTGGTCCCTCGTTGGGAGAAAACATCTCACATGTTTTAGAGCGATGCCGCCTCAATTTCTGGGAAACTGTGGAGCACAAAATGGAAACCAAACATCATCGCTATGGTCCTAATGCAAACTGATAGTGTGTGTGTATAGCGTTACAAAAAATGGTTCAAATGGCTCTGAGCACTATGGGACTTAGCATCTAAGGTCATCAGTCCCCTAGAACTTAGAACTACTTAAACCTAACTAACCTAAGGACAGCACACACATCCATGGCCGAGTCAGGATTCGAACCTGCGACCGTAGCAGTCGCGTGGTTCCGGACTGAAGCGCCTAGAACCGCTCGGCCACATCGGCCGGCTATAGCGTTACATTATGAAATACTGTGTGTATGGTGTGTGCACTGAATGGAGGGAGAAATGAATGAACAGTGTAGCATTGGACTTTCAGATTATGTAATAACTTTTTTGCTTAGCAATATTGTGTTCTAGGAACGAATGAAATCGAGTGGGACTTTTTTAAACCGGCTGGCTTTGTATTCTGAAGGATTTAAGTTCTAATCGTCTTCTGATCTTACAGATTTATGTTCTCTGTGGTTTCCCTAAATTACTTCAGAGAAATACTAGAATGGATCCTATTATACAGCCATGGTCGACCACCGGTGCACATCCTTGTCAGACTACACCTGTCATTACTTGAATGCATAGAAGTACGAATTATGTTATTTTTCTTGTTCTTAAATTGCAGTACCATGACATGTTCAACAACCATGTAAAAGTGACTCGAGGATGAGTAGAACTACTACTATTACTAAAAATAAAAAATAAATAAAACCTCCCGATCCCCGTGGGCACACCAGCATATGCACTGTATTTCAGTTCGCTGAGTTATCATTCTCTTCGCTAGCTGGTAATGTAGTGAAGAATAATTGCACATGGTGAAATGCATTGTGAGGTTAAATATCTTCACGTGACAACGACGTAAGCCTGGTATGAACCACTTCTGCCTTAGCGGGAGAAGAGTTCTATTTATCTGAGTGCAATGATAGAGGAATTTATTTACTGTCCTACTTGGAGATCAAATGAATCAGGTATGGCAATCGGATTTAGCGCATCCAAGTAAAATCACGAAATTAAGTGTTGAAATTAGTCACGACTACTCCATTTCATTACAATTTCTGAAAGATTAACTGATGTGTTAAACACGAAATTTTTCCAGCGTGTATCACGACTCTATACCAATTCGGACATTACAAGAAACGGCATTAATTTTCTGTAACAATAGCTGTTAACATAGCCAAATTCAAACTAAGATATTGTGTAAAACAAGGAAAAGTAAATAAAAAATAAAAAGAACCCACAATTAAAAGACAAAGTTGCAAATGCATGACAAGGCAGCGTTGGCCAGCACGAACATTGTCAAAATGTTCGTGCAGGAAAAATTCGAATTTCGTCGGTGACGCAAACTAGTGTTGGTTACATGATTACTGAAATGGAATGCTTGAACTGTCAGCGGGTGTCAGATGACGCTGGAAATCACGTCAAGCTACAAGTGGCTCAGCACAAACAGAAGCACAGAGCTTTGCGAGTATTTTTCAAAACACAGGTCATTACATCCGATACCATCAACTCTGTGCTTAATTAATGCACTGATGGCCGCAAATCTCAATTGCCAGTGGTAATGGCAATCCATTCTGAATTAATGTTACTAAATACGCTTCACCGGACTAGTTCATTAAGTACCACGTGCATATCTAATGAATTAGTCTGGTGCGATTGAAAATGTTTTCAGGACTTCTTTTAGCCTTGTTTTCAAAGGTCGCTGTTGTCGGGGAATGTTCAAAAGTGAGTGGACATAGATCATGGCGACTATGTTGCTGTAGTTCGTCATTTCATTTACATTAATTTCATTATCCTTTTTTGTAAATACATATCAAACACATATATGACGATTTAGATATTTACTGCATATTTGAACCTTTCAAACCCTATAGAAAAAAAAATCTTTCTTATCATTACAGATTACCTTCTTATGTCTCTCAACCGCAAAAGGTTTCGCAGTCTTAACCAGTTTATTGCAAAATTAAAAAAAAAAATAGAAAATACTGAGGAAACTATAAATGTGTCAATATCAGCCTTCGTGTCTAGATTTAACAAATAGTGGAGAATGAAAATATTCTTATGTTGTCTGTACTCTCTTCGAAAGAAATATCTTGCAAGACACATCCTTGAATATTAGTCCTCTGTTGATCGTCAGAGAATTGCAGTGAACAAAGAAATCCAGGATTTGAATGTAGATGTGTGCAATTCTCGACATCAGATATCACCTTACGGAGCAAACTCCGATTGGCATTCTCCGAGTTTCCACATCTACACCTATACTCCGCAAGCCATCTTACAGCGTGTAGCGGAGAGTACTTCTGGTACCATTTCTTACTCTACCACCTTGTTTGTTCCATAAAGGCATGGGATGAACGATTTCCGGTAAACCTTGGTACTTCGGAATGACATTTAATTTCTCTTATTTTCTAGTCGTGATCATTTTGCGAAACGTTTGTGTGAGGAAGAAACAAGTCATCTGACTCTTCTTGTGACGTACGCTCCAGAAATTTCAACATTGCAATTCTGCTTCGGTAGCTCCTGTCACTAAAACTTGTTAAGTATCCCCGTAACGATATTGCAGCGAGGTAACGATCCTGTGACGAAACACATCTCTCTTCGTTAGATCTTCTCCATCTCTTCCATTAAATCTACTCGATAAGGGCCCCAGAATGATGAGGAATAATCAGGAATCGGTGCATTCTTCCGTATACCACACAATGAAACTTGCATTTAACGGCTCTGTCATTGTGTAGGCCATTGGAGACGGGGTGATTTTTCAGCAGGGTAAGGATGGCAAAGAAATTGGGGTGGGGGGGGGGTAGCTTTGTTGAAGGGACTGTTCCAGAATTGACGTGAACTGATATTTACGGTCACGTCAAAAATTTCAAATCTGGAAACCTGGGTAAGGGTATTGGTTGCCCCATGTAGAAAGTGAGTGTATCAGTGGTCCGTCCCACATGGGACACTGCGTCTCGCAAGTCGAGCAGACATTCGGCTTTTTAGAGGTCATCCTTCTGATGTTTAACAAGCACCACTAGACTCGGTTGGTGCAGTTAACACCTTTTGGATGTAACAAAGATGACAGTAACTGGAACTCTTCCAAGTACAGGGTGCAACGACAGCACAGTGTGAATAAATGCTGGCTGTCCAGAACTATCTCATTGCTGTAAGGTTCAAAAGACCTCATAGGTAAGCATGTTTGTAAGAACGTCGCTTAAATATTCAGTTGGTCACAGCTTCATCTGAGATCAGTACCTGTTGGTGTGGCTGAATAAGCTTTTCTCCGATAATCTTCTGGTAACACCCGTGTACTATGGCGAGCTACAGTACAGCCATGTGTTTTCAGTGGCTCGTGGTGTCCGTACGATGGGGAGTCGCCACTGCCACTGTGTTGAAAACAGAAGTTATATTATGTCCAAAAAGTAGACGAAATTCAGTTGCTGGGTACTTAAATGAGACTGCAGCAATGTAGGAGGCATTTTTCAGAGTTATCTGTATTATTGTCATCAATGCTTCGAGTGCAAAAAGAAAATGAGTGGGTTCTGTTGTAGATAAGAGACTAGAAACACTGGTTTGGTGATCTTTCCACAGAAGATATTTGTAAATAACCTCCTCCAGTCTGAATGCGTCTCACGACACTTCTTTAGAGTGCTGAAAAGGGATCCAGTTAGTCTCTCTAGGATATAGAGGGAGCCATTTGGAAGATGAGTACTGCTTTTGCTTTCAAAGGCCACCGTCAAACGACCTGCAAAATTGCAGATTAGTATCCTTAATGTCGATTTGCAGCTGATATCTTGAGCATATTGTAAGGTCAGATGTAATAAATTTCCTTATATCCATAGACCAACATAGATTTACAAGGCATCACTCATCTGAAACTGAACTGTCCGCTTTCTCGCGTGATATGCTGCGAACCACGGATAAATGACAAAAGAGGCAAATTCCAAATTCCTAGATATCCGGAAAGCATATGACATATTGCCCCATTGCAAACTGTTAACGAAGGTCTGAGCTTATAGTAAAGGTTCACGTATCTGAGCTGCTCTAAGACTCTTTAAGCACGGTGTCCTGGACGGAATACCTCCATCTGGGACAAAGGTATCATCAGGAGTTCCCTTTGGGAACTGTAATAGGACCATTCTTGTTCTCTGCATACACAAACAATGTGACGGATAGGGCGAGCATCTGATGAGACCATAGCGTATGGGAAAGTGATGTCTCTAATTGCAGGAGGATAAAAAATGACGTGTAGAATTTCTGTTTCTAATAGTAGCTTGATATGAACGTGAGAAAATGTAAATTAACAAAGGTGAGAAGGATAAATAATGCTGTAGTATGCAAACACTGCATCATTGGTGTGCTACTTGACTCTGTCATGTCTGCTGAATATCTAGGTGTGATGTTGCAAAGCAAAATGAAACCGAACTAGCACGTACGGTCGGTACTAGGGAAGTAGAATAGTTGAGTACAGTTTATTGAGACAATTCTAGGAAAGCAGATCGTGTACAGAAATCTTGTGGGACCGATCCTTGAGTACCGCTCGAGAGCTTGGGTTCTCCAACAGGTCCTTTAAGAAGACATCGGATCAATTGAGAGGTGTACTGTTCGATTTGTTACCGGTAGGTTCGACCAACACGCAAGATTTACAGGACTACTCATGAACTCAAATGGAAATCGCTGGAAGGAACAAGACGTAATTTTAGCGGAACACAATTGAGAAAGGTTAGAAATCTGGCATTTACGACAGGCTACAGAACGACCCTGCTGCTGCCAACATACACTACTGTTTGTAAAAAGCAAAACACTCAGAACAACGGTCTACAACACGCCACGATAAGAGGACGTGCAGAGTAGCGGAACCGTGATAAGGGATTTAAATGGCAGAGAGGTGCCGTATACATAGGCCCAAAAGCACCCTCTGTTGTGTGACAGGATAGGTCATTGTTACGCGATGCTCAGCCAGTGCTGAGCCATCATACGCTGTGGAAACGTGTAACCAAGTGCGGCTATGCCTTGCCGACATCACATGGTGGAATATTGGTATGTTGTAATAGGATGACCGGAGCGGGTGACGTGGTCGGGTTTGTAGGGCGTGGCTGGGTAGAAGAAAGTGGCTGTTTTTATCAATCTTCCTCTTTATTTTGGTTCTTCCAATACAATTTCCGGTAGCTCAGCCCCACCGCTCATGTCGTGGTGCAGACATGCTAATGTATCGCAGCCTGGGGAACCTGACGCCGCGCTCGGTCAGCGGCTGCGTAGGTGGTAGGAAGTTAGCGGCACGAGGCCCGGCCCAGCTTGCAGACGCGGCGGCTCGTGACGACGCCGGGAGTCGCCGGTGTAGCAGCGGGCAACGCCCCCTGCCGACCGGTCCTCGGAGACAGCGTCACTGATGACGACGACGTGACAGCGACCTAACGACCAGTTGGTCGAACCGAATGCCGACGCCCACCTCTGATGCCCTTAAATAGTGCAGACCGCTGCTGAATCCGCCAGTTACGTGGTGGCGTGTTTATTAGGTTTTCGATGAGTTGGCTAACGCAACCGCGCCACACGCGGCCCGCGCCTGCGTAATTCTGCTAATGCTGCGTTCTGATGGCTGCCGCGCACGTACACACATACCGATGCTCGTTGCAAAACTGTGTCACCAGCATAACGCGCCGGCTGGCCTTCGTCCGCCGTTTGCCATGAGGCTGGCGCATCGCGCACTGAAACACACTAAATCACAATTTCGCACCGTATTTCGTAAAAATAGCCCCTTGTCCTTTACAATGTGAGTGAGTTCAACAGGGGCAGAATGATTGATCTCCGGGAGGCCAGTCTATCGTTCTCTGACTCTGTGGTTTGTACAGGGCATGCTGCTTCAACAGAGAGACGTATGTGGAACCAGTGGGGTGGAGGAGCCCGTACACAGCATACTGACCACAGCGCGAGATGTCCGCCATCTTGTCCTCTTGGCCTTAGCGGACAGAACAGCTCCATCCACAGTGTGGCACGATATTGGAGCACTGCAACAGGTGTGGACATATCGGTGTCTAAGGTATGACGCCGTCTCGTGTGGGCTAGACTGGTGACATGCATGTCATTGTGTCGGCTTCCACTGACCAGAGCCGACAGCACTGCAGACTGCAATGGGCCAATAAACGCCGACACTGGCATGCTGAGTGGCAAAATGTAGTGTTTCCGGATGAGTCTCGCAATGATGGACGCACAGGTGTTCGACGCCGCCGTTTTATACACAATCGGGCAGTGTGTACTGTTGAGTGTGATGCTTTGGGGCGCCATAGCCTGAAACATGCCATCTGACCTCTTACATCTTGAGGACAATCTAAACGGCTACTGCCACATGAGTGAAGTCTTACAACCCCTTCTGCAGGCGGTTCCACATGCAATACTTCAGCATGACAACGCCCAGCTGTAAGTGGTGAGGAACGTGCAAGTCTTCTTCGAAGATCGACGGGCATCATTGATTGATGACTTGCCCATTCACCTGACATACCACCTGTCGAACATGACTGGGATATGGTAGTCGGCAACTTTTTCGTTCAGTATGCGCATGCAAACCATATATGGCAGTATATTCAGGCGCTCTTTGATTCCAAGCCATGACGTCTAGCAGCTCTGATTGCAGCACGTGGTGGGGCAGTTGCATTTCTACAGTCACAGTGCATGTACCTGTCTGTAATGCTAATTAATTGTGTAATGTCATGTCCATAATCAGTGGAATAAACTTCATCATGATCACATCTCTTGGGCTTGGCGCTTCACTTTTTCCACACAGTAGTATATGTACATCACGCGTAAGAATCACGAGGACAAGAGAGAGGAAATCAGGGCTCCTATGGGCATGTGATGTAGATGTAGGCGTGCAGACATTCGTTTTACCCCTGCTTCATTTGAGAGTGGAACAGGAAAGGGAATGACTAACAGTCGTACATGATACACTCCGCCATGCAATGTATGGGCCTGTGGAGTATGTATATAGATGCAGATCAACTATAATGTGCCGTATGTGTTTTTAAGTTTTGTAGCTTGGAGTGATCTCATGGTAAACCAGTGATCTTAATCTGTATATCTGGCTGAAAATAGGCAATAATGTGGCAGTAATCCCTTAATCACTGATTTATGTTGTTCTTTTAACACATCTACCGATGATGGTGTTGTACGCCATAAATGAAGTGGTCACACTGAGGTTCATTAAAGTAGGAGGAATTTCTGCCCTGAAAACACGTAAGACAATTTCTTTAACCTAACGCAACGGAAACAGGCAGAACAGTATGGGCTTATCGAGACAGACACAATGTTTAGCCATACCTCATATATTTCTAACTCTGTTGCCTGATGCATCTGGAAATGACCTGGAGTAGGGGGAGGGGGGCAGGGGCTCGAAGTAAAAGATTGGATTCAAACCTTTGCATTTAGTAACAGTTACTTTCACATGAAGGAAATCTGTGTTGCATACCAAGCAATGTTCTTAAATGCTGCTTTACCTTACGAAATTAAGGCTTGACAGTAACTTAGGAGACAAAATGATCATCATAGGGAGTGCCTCTGTACTAACACGGGAAATATTTTCATAAGATGGTGCGTGATCCAACACGCTGCAGCAGAGATGTTGCTGAGGGCAAACAGCAAGAGAGAAAGTTGTTATTATTCATTCGCAGAGATTTTCGGGGCTGATAAACTCACAATTTCACTAATCAATTTGCACGGGACAAGAGCGGAGCGAGAGGAAAATGGATATGAATTACTGAATTACAGTGACTGAAGGAAGAGAACGACTGTACTGGTCAGCCTAAAACAGGGGTGTGTAAAGAATTTAGGTTGCGACACACATGCAAAGATTTCAGCTATTGTTAAAGATTTTGGTACAAAGAACTGTGACTACGAACAAGCTCTGATCACCATCTAACGTACGCCAGAAAGCAGTTGCATTGCATCTCATCATGATTGCGTCGTGCTGCAGCTGCACAGCGTGTTCACACCAGCCCACATCATCTCCAGCACGTTCAGATCGTTGTTCATCCCCTCTTCAACTGCCCACCGTTTACCCACAACACCACCAAGAGGACCAGTCATGGGTCGCACTGCAGCAGCCCTATCCGCTCGCATCAGAAAGCGCGCCCTGCGGATCTCTTTAACTGACAGATTTTCTAGAAAGAACTCAAGCTTCCGCCCCCTCCCCCTCTCCACTGCTACATGGGAATGGTAACTAAACGAAAACAGCAAGCCAGAACACTGCACAGTGTAAGACGCTAGCTCTGATTTTAATGTTTGGTAGCATGGAGTATTCTGATCGTAAACTAGGCAAAACATGACAGTAATTCCTTAATCACTAGTTCATATCGTTCTTTTAAGAAATCCACTGTAAGTGCAATGGACACACTGTGGTTAATTTAAGTAGGAGGAATTTCTGTTCTGAAAACAAATAAAACAATTTATTTAACCGAACGGAGAGCAAGAAAATTTTTAGGCGTATCTCATATACACTACTGGCCATTAAAATTGCTGCACCACGAAGATGACGTGCTACAGACGCGACATTTAACCGACAGGAAGAAGATACTGTGATATGCAAATGATTAGCTTTTCAGTGCATTCACAGAAGGTTGGCGCCGGTGGCGACACCTACAACGTGCTGACATGAGGAAAGTTTCCAACCGATTTCTCATACACAAACAGCAGTTGACCGGCGTTCCCTGGTGAAACGTTGTTGTGATGCCTTGTGTAAGGAGGAGAAATGCGTGCCACCATGTTTCCGACCTTGATAAAGATCGGATTGTAGCCTATCGCGATTGCGGTTTATCGTATTGCGACATTGCTGCTCGCGTTGGTCGAGATCCAATCTCACGAAATAATCATCAAACGAAAAAGCTACAAAGAACGAAACTCGTCTAGCTTGATGTGCGAAATCAGATGGCGGTATGGTTTGCCCGCTAGATGGCGCTGCCATAGGTCAAACGGATATCCATTGCGTTTTCTTAAAAATAGAAATCCTCATTTTTAATTAGATATTCGTGTAGTACGTAAAGAAATATGAATGTTTTAATTGCACCACTTTTTTCGCTTTGTGATAGATGACGCTGTAATAGTCACAAACGTATAAGTACGTGGTATCACGTAACATTCCGCCAGTGCGGACGGTATTTGCTTCGTCATACATTACCCGGGTTAAAATGGACCGTTTACCAATTGCAGAAAAGGTCGATATTGTGTTGATGTATGGCTATTGTGATCAAAATGCCCAACAGGCGTGTGCTATGTATGCTGCTCGGTATCCTGGACGACATCATACAAGTGTCCGGACCGTTCGCCGGATAGTTACGTTATTTAAGGAAACAGGAAGTGTTCAGCCACATGTGAAACGTCAGCCACGACCTGCAACAAATGATGATGCCCAAGTAGGTGTTTTAGCTGCTGTGGCGGCTAATCCGCACATCAGTAGCAGACAAATTGCGTGAGAATCGGGAATCTCAAAAACGTCGGTGTTGAGAATGCTATATCAATATCGATTGCACCCGTACCATATTTCTATGCACCAGGAATTGCATGGCGACGACTTTGAACGTCGTGCACAGTTCTGCCACTGGGCAGAATAGAAATTACGGGACGATGACAGATTTTTGCACGCGTTCTATTTAGCGACGAAGCGTCATTCACCAACAGCGGTAACGTAAACCGGCGTAATATGCACTATTGGAGAACGGAAAATCCACGATGGCTGCGACAAGTGGAACATCAGCGACCTTGGCAGGTTAATGTATGATGCGGCATTTTAGGAAGAAGGATAATTGGCCCTCATTTTATCGATCGCAAGCTAAATGGTACAATGTATGCTGATTTCCTACGTAATGTTCTACCGATGTTACTACAAGATGTTTCACTGCATGACAGAATGGCGACGTACTTCCAACATGATGGATGTCCGACACATAGCTCGCGTGCGGTAGAAGCGGTATTGAATAGCATATTTCATGACAGGTGTATTGGTCGTCGAAGCACCATACCATGGTCTGCACGCTCACCAGATCTGACGTCCCCGGATTTCTTTCTGTGGGGAAAGTTGAAGGATATTTGCTATCGTGATCCACCGACAATTCCTGACAACATGCGTCAGCTCATTGTCAATGCATGTGCGAACATTACTGAAGGCGAACTACTCGCTGTTGAGAGGAATGTCGTTACACGTATTGCCAAATGCATTGAGTTTGACGGACATCATTTTGAGCACTTATTGCATTAATGTAGTGTTTACAGGTAATCGCGCTGTAACAGTATGAGTTCTCAGAAATGATAGGTTCACAAAGGTACATGTATCACATTGGAACAACCGAAATAAAATGTTCAAACGTTCCTACGTTCTGTATTTTAATTTAAAAAACCTACCTGTTACCAACTGTTTGTCTAAAATTGTGAGCCATATGTTTGTGACTATTACAGCGCCATCTATCACAAAGCGAAAAAAGTGGTCCAACTAAAACATTCATATTTCTTTACTTACTACACGAATATGTTATAGATATGGGGGTTCCTATTTAAAAAAACGCAGTTGATATCCGTTTGAACTATGGCAGCGCCATATACCGGGCCAACATAGCGCCATCTTGTTTCCCCCTTCAAACTAGACAAGTTTCGTTCTTTGTAGTTTTTTCGTTTGGCGCTTATTTCGTGAGATATTTGGACCTATCACAGTCAATGGACCACCATGTATACTCTAATGAAAGATGTATTCAAATAAATGGATGTATTTCACAACTCTCGGAAGAGTGGTGTGTAAACCATGAATCCCCCAATCAAACTGCTGTCTGATAACTTGGCACAGGATGAAACTGCGAAACTGTCACTGATCAGCATCGCGCAGTTCCATCGGTCTTATCGAGGAGTTATTTAATTTCACATTTGAAAAGGACGAATTAAGAAATAAATTTTATTCTCGGTTCGTGGACGTGACTGTTGTAGTAAGCCTAACACTGAGCCCCAAAACTTCAGACGAACAGTGACAGAGATGTGACACCGTATCCTGAGGGCTGCCAGGTGTACGGAAGAGACAATAGGTGTTCTCGAGCACCACTCTGCTCTCTGGCTGCAGGCGGAACATTATAGCCGCGTGTATTATTCAGCTCCGTTAAGCGACGCCGCTCGGCGCACAATGCAGCCGGCACGCTGGAGACGCGCACACACTCGCCACCAGGTATCTGGGGAGGCTGCCCGTGGCTGGCGCTGCGCAGAAACGTGCCGCGTACGTCACGGCGTTGCCTACACTCGCCTGCTTAGGGTGCAAGACGCCGTGCGGTATTCTTTAAAGTTGGTATGTATCTTCTCCGTTTCTCAACCACAATAGTGAGCAGAACTTAAGGACGAAAGAAATATTCGCATGATGCGTCACTTCCGTGTAACATAGCTCCATGAAACTTGGACCATATATAGAAAGCGCTACTGGACTAAGGTAACGGACAGACAAAGGAAAAAATAACACTGAAGGGACAACGATTTATGATGCTGCCCTGGACATTGTAAATTCCGAGATATGGTTTGTTAATAGGGAATATCATCACCACAGACAAACAACTGCTGCAGTATAGTCCTGAAGGTAATTGACAGAAATACATAATGGGACGAAAACAAATGACAGTTTTAAACAAAGAAAAAAGCTACTCTGAAATGACAGCGATTTATGATGCTCTCCTGGACACTAGAAACTTTGGAGCATGGTTTTTTAATAGGGCGATTGATCACCATGGGCGGCAATGCCTTTTCATCGGCCTCATCCCATTCTGACCATAAGGCTGGTAACGATTTCTTGTGGTATGGCGTTCTGTTCTTGCACCAGGACAGCTCATAATTGCTGATTGGCCGTTGGTGCCTGAGGACGTGCTGTAATAGGTCTCCCCAACGTGTATCACACTTGCTCGATGAGATAAAGCGGCCACATCAGAAAAATAGCACAGTGTCACAATAACGTTAAGTATTAGTGTACCGTGTTCAAATACGAAGGTCTGTACGCCCTTGCAACATTGTGACTCCACATACACTATGTGATCAAAAGTATTCGGACACCCCCAAAAATACACGTTTTTCATATTAGGTGCATTGTGCTGCCACGTACTGTCGGTTACTCCGTATCAGCGACCTCAGTAGCCATTAGACATCGTGATAGAGCAGAATGCGGCGCTCCGCGGAACAAATGGACTTCGAACGTGGTCAGCTGACTGGGAGTCACTTGTGTCATACTTCTGTATACGACATTTACACACTCCTAAACATCCCTAGGTCCACTGTTTTCGAGGTGATAGTGAAGTGAAAACGTGACGGGACGCGTGCAGCACAAAATCATAGAGGTCGACCTCGTCTGTTGACTGACAGAGACCGCTAACAGTTGAAGAGAGTCGTATTATGGTATAGATAGACGTCTATCCAGATCATCACACATGAATTCCAAACTGCATCAGGGTCCACTGCAAGTACTACGACAGTTTTTCGGGAGGTGAGAAAACTTGGATTTCATGGTCGAGCGGCTGCTCATGAGCCACAAATTACGCCGGTAAATGCCGCACGACGCCTCGCTTGGTCTATTGAGCGTAAACATTGGACGACTGAACAGTGGAAAAACGTAGTGTGGAGTGATGAATCACGGTACACTATGTGGCTACCCGATGGCAGGGTGTGGGTATGGTGAATGCCTGTTGAACGTCATCTGTGTACTGCCAACAGTAAGATTCTGAGGCGGTGCTGTTATGGTGTGGTCGTGTTTTTCATGGAGGGGCCTTGCACCCCTTGTTGTTTCGCGTGACAATATCACAGCACAGGCCTACACTGATGTTTTAAGCACCTTCTTGTTTCCCAATGTTGAAGAGCAATTCTGGGATGGCGATTGCATCTCTCAACACGATCGAGCACCTCTTCATAATGCACGGCCTGTGGCGGAGTGGTTACATTACAGTAACATCCCTGTAATGGACTAGCCTGCACAGAGACCTGTAATGAATCATATAGAACACCTTTGGGATGTTTTGGAACGCCGACTTCGTGCCAGGCCTCACCAACTGACATCGATACCTCTCCTCAGTGCAGCACCCTGTGAAGAATGGGCTGCGATTCCCCAAGAAACCTTCCAGCACCTGATTGAACGTATGCCTGCGAGAGTGGAAGCTATCTTCAAGACTAGGGGTGGACCAATAACATATTAAATTCCAGCATTACCGATGGAGGGCATCACGAACTTGGAAGTCATTTTCAGCCTGGTGTCCGGATACTTTTGAGCACATAGTGTACCATAGCACCTGGACTACCAAATTAATCATGTTCGTCAGTATTCTTGCCTGCATTACGTATCCTCAGTTGACGAGAGGTGTGAAAATGTGATGCACTCAGGAAAGTTGTCGAAAATTATCGTTTCTGTTGTTCAGGTGTTATGGTATGGTGAGACATAATGTGGTATGGGAATATTGACCTCCACAGTCCGTGAGCACGGTATACTCACTGGTCAACGTTATTGTGATGCTGTACTAATCCTGCATGTGCATTTTCGGGGGTGAATTCGGCCCTGACTTCAGCTTTACAGATGATAACGAGCGAATGCATCTAGCTGCGCAGGTGGTGGAGCTCTCGGAACGGGCGTATATTTCGCGAATGGACTGGCCTGCACGTTTCC
This sequence comes from Schistocerca nitens, assembly GCF_023898315.1. NCBI lineage: Eukaryota > Metazoa > Arthropoda > Insecta > Orthoptera > Acrididae > Schistocerca > Schistocerca nitens. The sequence continues at coordinate 709,379,973 of NC_064617.1, read as the reverse complement.
CCAACTTAAATCTCTTCGAGAACATGTGGGATCCTATGGGGAGAGTTATTGGATCACGTCCGAAGTACCAATGATCATCCAGAAGTTGTCAACCGTGCTGGTGGAGTAGTGGATCGCCTTACCACTAGATCACCTTACCAATATTCTGGACGCTATGGGAGCACTCTGAGGAGCATGCATTGCCGTGCGCAATATTAACAACCACGTTCAGTTTTTGCAATGTCTAGGAGACCGTCATGAATCATAGTGAGTTTAGTGTAATTATTGTCTTTGAGTAAAAGAGATATTTCATTTCGCCTCTTTGCACATTTCTTTCATTTACCTTCTGTACTATACAGTAGCAGTTCCTTCTACGTATGGTGGAAGTTAAATCTAGCTATGTTAACATGGCAGTAACACACCAAGTTGAAGCAACTGCCGTCCTAACTTCTGCACACCAGTGCAGTAGGAAGTCAAGTGAACATATACTTTCAGTCTCTAGTGACATGAGTACTGGCGTTTCTTAACCTGGCTCTTAGGATACTAGATTAATGAGGAAGGAGATTTTCAAGACGAAAATGCACCAAACTGCTAAGCGCGTTCCGTGTGGGAACTATTTGAAGGGCACTGTAATGAGTTTGTTCGCAGATTTCCGTGATCACATTCTTAAAGGGCGCATTGTGGTTCCGCATGAGCAAGGAGTCATTAAATTTAAACCAAGCGAGGTGATGCGGTGGTTACCACACTGCACTGACATTCAGGAGAGTGGCGATTCAGAACTCTGTCCAGTCATTCTAATTTAGGTTTTTCGTGGTTTCCGTAGATCGCTTAAGAAAAATGTCTTGATGTTTAATTTGAAAGGACATGGCCAAATTAGATGGGGAATTAATCAAAATGTTTATATTTTAAATGCATTTGTACTAAGTTGGACAATAGTCCATAAAATGGTCAGTGGTGGCTGCTAACTAACATTCACAATTACCTTTGAAACGGCTCGTTCATTGATTCATCTTTACTGGGCAAACTTTGTATCTTTGGCGTATGTTTTTATCTGTGTCGGGTTTCTCTATTGGAAATGCCTTGTGGCTAGGGCCTCCCGTCGGGTAGACCGTTAGCCTGGTGCAAGTCTTTCGAGTTGACGCCACTTCGGAGACTGGTGTGTCGATGGGGATGAAATGATGATGATAAGGACAACACAACACCCAGTCCCTGAGCGGAGAAAATGTCCGACCCAGCCGGGAATCGAACCCGGGCCGTTAGGTGCGACATTCCGCCGCGCTGACCACTCAGCTACCAGGAGCGGACGTTTCTCTATTAATTATACAACACCCTACATTGTCAAGGGTCGGCCTCCATAACTGAGTAAAGTCGTATGGCACTATTAGCTGGGATACCCTGAAGGACAGGTTCAGCCACCTGGATTGGAAAGCTGTTTTGTATCCTTCACACCTGTAGAAATATTTCCATCGCGAAATGCCAGCGATGTGTGTTGGTTAAGTGTAACTGTTAAATGTAGGTGACTGTAACGGGTGTTTGTATAGGGTAGCGTCATGGATGTGACGGGTGATGATGAGAGTAGGTGACAAGATGGCAGTCGAGCTTAACGTCCCTGTCCGACAGGAGGATCACCATCAACAGCGTCACATACCCTCACACTAAGAGATACAGCGGAGGGAATTTAATCCAGGACACTGGCGCAAAGACTGGTGATCAGAGACTTTACGCCAACACCATTCCTGTCCCATTTGCCTTAGAGGTAGAGAGATAATTGCCAATAGCGCTCGGAAAATCCGAACAGCCATCCATCCAAGTATTGGCCCTGTACATCGGTGCTTAACTATGGTGATCTGAAAGAAAGCGATGTATCCACCGTGGTATGGCCGTTGACCGTAGCTAAGTGGACAGTGTAGATGGTTCTCACTTTTGGGAGATGAGTGCTACAGGATGCACTCAGGTTTGTGATACCTGAAAGATACGTAGTGTGGACGCCCCTATGTTTGTGTGTGTGTGTGTGTGTGTGTGTGTGTGTGTGTGTTTGTGTGTGTGTGCGCGCGCGTGCATGCTGTCTGTACCTGTACCAGAAGGATGGCGCGATTGTCTTTACGACAACGAGTGGAACAGATGTGAGGTACACTCTGTTGCTTTTACAAGTGAATAGCCTTCATGCTTTACAACATATGGTCACTGACATGATTGCAAAGTTGTGAAAAGAATGTGAGTGGAACTAAATGCGATGAGGTGCTGAAAAGTAAAGTCTCTGATTTTTTAATGTGAAAACTCTTAAGGCTTGTTAAATACAACAAACGTTATTCATATTATATACCTTCATTCTGCGTGTCTACATATTTGGAACCCTCTGCCACTAGCGGGCTCCGAATTGTAGTGTGTAACATGGCAGCATGTAACGTAAATCTTTCGGGGAGTGAGCAACAGCATGCTGTTATAGAGTTTGGAATTCGAAGAGTTCGTCCACACGTGGAGCATCCTCTCCTTCACCACGACAGTGCCAGACCAAACGCGAGCGCTACGATATCTGCAACTGTTCGATGCCTTGATTTCACTGTCATCGATCGGGGGTGCATGTCATAGCGGCACCTTATTAGGTAGAGGGCCCGCACAACCGACACGCAAGATGGGTTGCCGACCTCCTTTCAGGAGTGCGGAGAGAAACATCACCAGCAGATATAAACAAACAAAAAAAAGAAAAACAAAAAAAAAACCTCCATCCGAACAGGCCATGAAGGCCCAGCGGTAACGAACGGCCGCCGTGTCATCCTCAGCGCAGAGGCGTCACTGGATGCGGATATGGAGGGGCATGTGGTCAGCACACTGCACTCCCAGCTGTATGTAAGTTTGCGAGACCGGAGTCACTACTTCTCAGTCAAGTATCTCCTCAGTTTCCCTCACAAGGGCTGGGTGCACCCCGCTTGTCAACACTGCTGGGCAGACCGGATGGTGACCCATCCAAGTGCTACTCAGCCCGACCGCACTTAACCTTGGTGATCTGATGACAACCGGTGTTACCACTGCGACAAGGCCATTGGCTATATAAATAAAACAGGCGTTCCAAATAAACACGGAACTACTTCGCCAGACAAAATGTGACAGTGTTATATCAATCGGAATTGTTAAGACTCATGTAGCAATTCGCTGACCCAGCTTTATAAGCACGCCCGGACAGTCGGAGTGGCAGTGTTTACCTACCGCTAGGAACAGCTCTGGCCAGTACTTACGCCGGCATTGTATACACTCGCCGTAGCATTGCAGTAGCACGTTGTATTTTGTAATTAGTTGAGTAGATTTACGTCAGTATTTTCTTCCATTGTATTGTTTCCTTATCTGGTTTGCCACCACAGAAGTTGTGGGGTTTTCTTGTTGTTCTTGTATTTAAAACCTAGTGTGTGCCAAGAAGGTGTTTTTTCTTTAATTATAATAAAGTGTGTTCCAATTGACTGTCAGTTCTTTCCTGCCGACCGCAGGACACTACAGTGCCAGCATAGGCAAAATTGTGACTCCATCAACGAAGTGAAACATACTGCAGTGCCGGGATCAAACGACTGGTCTTTCGAATGGGAGAAATGTGTGACTACTTTGAGAAATGAATATGTAGACGTGGGGAATAAAGAAGTAGAATGTTAATAACGTTTTTTTTATTTACAAAGCTGTAGGAGTTTTAACTTACAAACTTCGGAGGCATTACTTTTCAGAACGCCTTCGTATTTCTTTGGCTCTCCGATTTCATCCAGAATGACAAGACGAAAAATTATTCTTTCAGTAAGTTATACGATGAATACACTAAAGTACAATCTTATTGTTTACTGAATGTTAAAAGTACCTGTTTCCTCAAATTTCGATAATTATGTATATGATTTTAGGATAGATAACCTCAGTAGCAGACGCTGCAAGATATATATTTGCTTCCAGCGAGGTTTACTATTAAAATTCTCGTGAGTTGATCACGAAGAAATAAGCAGAAAAAATGAACGGGAAAGCGGGAAATGAGAGTTATATGCATCACCCACTGCCACACAACGTAGGGTAGCTTGTTGAAGTTCGGTGTGGAAAAAGTTGAATGCACCGCCTAACTAACTTCACTGCGAAAACAGTCACATTATACAAATAACGGACCTGCCATTTCGCTTCAACCCTATGTTCTGATTTACTTGTGTGTTTCATTATTTGTATTATCACATAGGAATTAACTGGGATGATTTGGAACTGTGGGCAAAAGTCAGCAATCAAAATTCACGCATTATGGTACCTCTATATGATCTCTTTATCCATGAGTAGCATCAGTTGGATATGTTATACTCAAGAAATTTGTGGACTCTTCTCCGCCCCGGATTGAGGCAATTATCGAGATTAGAAGCGATGATACACGATATTAGCTTGATGTCCCTCGAGCGGTAAGGCAACTTTTCCACTGCATGAGTGAACCAGAATGTGCTTCTGCTTCATAGCGCTCTAGCCGACTATCAGCTCGTAGCGGCTCCAAAAACATTAAAAGATGCCTAAATTTGATAAACAAGAACCACCCTCCGGAAAGGGACTTCACAATACAGTGAGCTACAACGAATCACATTAGAAAAGAAGGGCGTTTGATGCCTATAAAAATCACAGTCCATAGCTGATGACTAAGTAGCGTACGGGGCATGTGGAAGCTCGAGTAGAGGGTTATGATGCACTGGTGCATAGAACCGTGTGGTGCTGAGGATATCTTGTAACGTCTCATATCTCGTGTTCTTAGTGCGCGTGGCTTACGTGCTTGTCACGAATTAAAACAGCCCGGTGATGCGGGCAGCGTGGCTGCGGGGGGTTACGGTGCACGCAACGTGGAGTGGCAGCTAAATCGCTTCGTGTGTCGCGTGAGCGCCGTGCCGCACACGAGCCGCAGTGAAGTGGTGCGTGTCGCAAGCAGCACTGCCGTCAGCGGACGAATCAAGGCAATTGCTCTTGCTCTCCGCTGCGGCGACACGAACGTTCAGAGTCAACGCCTCTCCTGCCAGCGCAAGAAGCTAAACCAAACTACTGGGTCAGAACGAAGTAGAGCGGGAGAAACTGAAAGGAATTTCAACCTTTGCCGTTCAGACTACTTTTCTACTCATTATTAATATCTGTTTATAGTCTTCTCAAAATTTTAATTCAAGCTAAAAGTCCAGAAGCGTTCTGAAAGTACACACTCGGCGACAGATTCGCACAAATTAAATTGTGTTGTAAATGACCATGTAACTTCTGCATTCTTCTTTTAGATCAAGTTGTCTACTATATTGTATGCGTTAGTCTGAACATCAACGAATATTTTTGCCCGTATCTTGCAATTGCGTTAGAACAGGGAGTATAAATGAATTTTTGTTGTTTCTTAACTTGTCCATTAATTGAAATCAGTTTTCTTTGTTGTCGTTTCTTATTCTTCCCAGATTTATATTGACATTGTTAGGTTTTCTTCAGTGATTAGGCATTATTTCATAGCTTTTTTCGTAATTATACACAGCCGACTACTCGTTGATATCATGGTTGCCACACACCCGACTGCTTGTTAACTTCATGCTCGAGGTCATCGTGTGCTACACGACCTCTTTTGTGAGCCATTAATTACACACCATCATTATGTTTCTCCAAAATTATTCCCAAAGGGTTGCTTCAAGTTCAGTTTAAAAAAGTGGTGATTTCATAACTCGGTATGTAAAAATGCCACCAACAGCAGCCTCTGAAATAACAGTGATTTACACAATACCTGTGTTCATACAATGTCTGTATGTCACATTACAACGTCCTTCTGACAGAAGAATTCATGTCTGAAAGACATAGTAATGTAACATACACTGTATATACGCAGAAACTGCGTAAATAATTCGTATATAGGTCTCGACGGACTAAAATACGTAAATAAAAATTTGTCTCTCCCTGTGTGAGAATCACAGAATGCGAGCATAGTGCATAAAGACAACATGACATACGGAAATTTGGGTCGGTCCCGGAGCCATGGACGAATAGCAGAAATATTTAAGGCGACCGCTCGCTATAAACGGGAAATTCTGGTTCGAGTCCCTTCCGGCACATATTTTCGTGTGTCACTAATCAAATGTCCTACTGAAGTCAAACCACAGTAGCAATTTACGAATCAATTTCGTAGTCTGCGCAGTATTCTTTCATCAAGGAGTACTAATCTCGAAAGGTGCGCGGGAGAACTACTTTAAAGTTTGGTAAGTAGCAGAGAAGTGCCGGAGAATGTGAAGCTCTGACGTCGCGTCATGAGTCACTCTTGGATAGCTGTGTGAGTAGAGGACAATTCCGCGAGAGGCCAAGAGCCAAGGTTCGAGTCCCGGTGCGACACACAGTTCCAGACATTCAAAAAGATCGACGCCCGTTTGGAACAACAGACCATTTCCACAGGCAGGGAATAGTTACGGGCAAAGAAACGTCCAGGTAACATAGCCAAGAGCCGAGGTTCGAGTCTCGGTGTAGCACACAGTTCCAGACATGCAAAAGGATCGACGCCCGTTTGGAACAACGGACCATTACCACAGACAGCGAATAGTTACGAGCAAAGAAACGTCCAGCTAACATGGCCAAGAGCCGAGGTTCGAGTCTCGGTGTGACACACAGTTCCAGACATGCAAAAGGATCGACGCCCGTTTGGAACAACGGACCATTACCACAGACAGCGAATAGTTACTAGCAAAGAAACGTCCAGCTAACATAGCCAAGAGTCGAGGTTCGAGACCCGGTGCGACACACAGTTCCAGACATTCAAAAGGATCGACGCCCGTTTGGAACAACGGACCATTTCCACAGACCAGACAGGGAACAGTTACAAGCAAAGAAACAGCTAGCCATTGGAATGTGCTGAGAACACTTTCTGTTCGAGAAGCGCTTATAGTGTCGGGGCCTTCCGGTGTGCCTGGGTCCACAGTTCAATGCCTGTCTCCTATAGTCTGCTTAATGTGGACATGTTGCGCTACATTTTTTATGGTTACAAAAAAAGAACTTTGACAACATTAAGCTGCCTTCATCGTCTAGACCTCCACCCAACTTCATGAGAGAACCACTCATCCACGCTGGTCGCCCCAACACTACTACAGAAGGGTCCAGAGAAGCATGATTCAGCAAGTCGCTAAATGTTTGGAGATGCGTGGAGGCCACATTAAGCATCTGCTCTAAAGCCTACGAATATTTTTTGAAGGACGAAATGTAAGTGATGGTGTGTTTAAAATAATACAACCGGCCACTCTTACTGAATTTAGTATACATTTTTAACATCTGCACACTGATAAATTACGTAGTATTTCTGTCCTATGACTCATCATTTGTTATTAGCCCATTATTACTATTCATAATGTTTCCTACATATCTGGGTGGTAATTGTTACGTTCAACGGTAAAAATAGCTGTACATGTTGGATATGTATCGTTAAAGATACAGCGTATTGACAGCCTTATTGGCAGTTGAAAATTATTTATTGATATGAAATTTTGTTAAGGCATTTTTGTACTTTTAGTATGCAAGGAATAACGCTGTGCCGTTTGAGTGCGTTAGTTCTGGTTCACCGGCCGCAGTGGCCGATCGGTTCTAGGCGCTTCAGTCTGGAACCGCGCGACCGCTACGGTCGCAGGTTCGAATCCTGCCTCGGGCATGGATGTGTGTGATGTCCTTAAGTTAGTTAGGTTTAAGTAGTTCTAAGTTCTAGGGACTGATGACCTCAGATGTTAAGTCCCATAGTGCTCAGAGCCATTTGAACCAATTTTGAGTTCTGGTTCATCCTGTATATTTTAATAAGCCACTGCACAGTGTATGGTGGATTGTACAATGTGATCTTCGTTTGCCTTACATTTACGTATTAAGCGAGGGTAAAATGACTCTTTTATCGTGTTATCATGATCCTCTGGTGATGTATCCAACGGTGGCAGCATAGTGGTTGCACAATCTTCACGGTATACTGTCACCTAAATTTACGCAATAGGGTCGTCTTTATTTGTAGATTTTCTCTTTTCCCCAGCACTTCTGTTAAGACTTTCGTACGGGTTATAACGACTTGTTATAATACTAACAGTGCGTCTCCGAATTTTTTCGATGTATCTTGCCATGTTTGTTGATAAGGACTTCACGCTGGAACACTACTGGTTGTACTAGTATCTTGTATACGATTTAAATTGCAGATGCAGTGCTCTATTCTGATACCTACTAGCAGGTTAAAACTATTTGCCGGAAAGGGACCAAAGCTGGAAAGAGGGGGAGAGGTATTACGAGATCTAAATCTCTGATGGTGGGTCGTGAAACGTACCTCGATTGCTCAATGTGAAGCAATTTGCTCGCGAAAGTCAGGGTTCTATATTCGGATTCCAGCCCAGCGAATAGTTTTAATCAGCTGTCAGGTTTCAAGACAGTGCATACTCCGTTCCATAGAGAAAGATTGTTTCTGTCATTTTTTAATTACTTGCAATTTTGAAATTAATTTTACAATGCCTTCTATAACTTGATCATGTGCACAGCATGCATGCACAGTTTCCACGCAATTTACTATATTTTGCGTAAAATGACATCAAATAATGATTTAGAAACCTATTATAAATTACGTCAGAAGTATGCAACTGATTTAAGAACACCAAAACTACCAACATTTCTCATTAATAGTAGTAATTTATATAATTTCACCTGAAACTATTTTGCAACAAGATTGTAGTGAATCTGAAGAGACCATTTCTGCGTCCGTCTGAGCGGAACTGAGCGTTATTGCGCTAATTAACATATAATAATTACAGGGGAATGCTCTCAAAAAGCTTTGAGATAAGGACAGGAACATGATAGACCTTTGCTTTTAAACGGCGCCCTGGAAAAAGTGGTTTGCGAGTGGAGAAAATCCGACGCGAAGAGCATCAAGTTGGGAAATGAAATAGACAACACTACGTGGACTGACTATCATTAACAGATGGCACGGTATTGATGGCAAACTTACCACAGTATCCCAAATTCTAATACAAAATTGATTGTATAAGCAGGATAAATAGATTTAAAAGTTCCTTTCTCAAAGACAGAGTTCATAACAACCTCTAAAAATTGTGCACAGAAATTACTCATAAAACAAAATGTATAATGTTAGCTCGTTCAGATATTTAAGTGAGTGGTTAAGGATAAACAGCAGTGAGAAGGAAATTTCTGAGATAAGAACAAATAAGATGAACGTTGCATTCCAGAACACTAGAAATGTATAGTAGAAGAAGGTACTGTGTGGCGCTGAAACTACTGTGGAAAGATGGCACAAAGAATAACGAAAACAGAAAGAAGACTGGTTACAACCATACTTGCCCCATAGACAACTGAGTACAACAGGCCATAACCTGAAAAAGAAAGCTACAAACATTCAGAAAACATTATCCACATCATGCGCAAAAGAAGAATGTCCTTCTTCAGGCGTTTGGATAGAATGGACGAAGAAAAACTGACGAAGCAAATCTTCAGTAAAATTATAAAGCTGAAAGGAAAATCATGGTTTCCATTGACACTAAGTGACCTCAAAGAAGCAAATATCAATATAATGTAGACACATAACAAGAATTTATTTAGGTACAAAATTTAGAAAGTGATCTTCAGGGACGAGCAAGAAAGAAAAGGAAAGCAGTTTCAAAACATCGAACAGCTCTGGAAGCAGAAATCAGAAGATATGAAACGAATGTGGATGAAGAGGAGGAAGAAGAAGAAGAATTCATGGAGCAAGAATTGAAATATTGTTTTAACATTCTACGTAAAATGGCTGTTCGAATACATAAATAAATAATTACTAAGTATGCTGAATTGATTTGGACAATTAGATCACAACTCCCTGTTTTGTTGTCTGGTGAAGGAAGTCATAAAAATGGAAAGCCATAGTATGACAAAAATGAAATTCATGTTACAGAATGACCGGTTTCGTAACCCCAGCCCAGCCATTAAGATACTTCATGGTTTCATTTAACCGAGACAGTTTCTTGAAATGACAACGGCCAATTTCCTTGTATAATACGTTCAGTTCCAAGTGTTACATTATCAATGATATCGACTTCAAAAGAGCATATAAATCTAACTTTCTTTTGTTTGTTTGCCATAGCGCCGTAATAAGGTCTTTGATAGGAAGGTAAGTGTACTGGAGAACGAGCTAAAAACTGAAAGACAACACGAAAGCAAATGTTTTGGGAAATTTAGGCCAAAAGTGAGTGCCTGTACAATTCATTTTCCTCATCATAATTAAATTTGCTAATTAGTTCTTTTTGAAATATCTGTGTTCATCTCATTTACAATGTGCGAAATACCATTTGCAAATGATAGACCAAGACAATAACTACGTTGTCTATTATCGTAGAAATATCTCTCTCGTGTGTCTGGGAAAGCATCACGAAGCATTCATATTTCAAATTTTCACCCGTAATTAGTTTTATTTGTCACTGGTTGTATTAATAACTGGCTTATATTCCCAATAAGATCACCTAAATATCATATTTATTACGTAAAGAAGGAAGAGAATACCCAGAATGGGCTAAATGTGTGTGGGATGGGGAGGGAGAGGGAGACGAGATTAGTTTTGTAGAAGTGAGAGAAGTTGTGCCGTAGTGATATGCATTGACGATTGGGAAGCTGTAAGTACCTTCTTACTGGCTTTCAGTTGCCCGATGTCCCACAGAAGGAATTCTAACACTAGAACGTTACCATCTGCCGTTCCTGCTCCCGCAGATGGTACGCTTCGCATAACACATAAATCACACGACAAAATTTGGAATAATAAAGTCAGTTCCTACATGCAGATCGCTATGACTTTTATGTAGCTTTTCAGGATAATTATAGTTAAAATCCTCCCACTGTTTGTACAATATTCAAAATGTCTGGATATTGGTAGTTGGATCTCCGTTGGGACGAAATTTTGCCATGTAACATGGACTTCTTTGTAGCCATGAGATTACTACTGAACGAAACAGTGATTATCATTCCTTAACTTCTAACGAATGCCAAGCCTTCTGAAGCCACATAGGCATTAACTGACTTTGGCCCATGACTCTATCACGAAGAAAAAGTGCAACATAAATTTAACTACCGAACTTCAGATAGACCAATCGGATAACGAACTTCACTAAATGCTTCCTAGTATCTTTCTCTGACAGTGTATATGAGATTAGTTGTCATAGGAGGAGGAATGGCGAGCTGGTATGCACAATAGGGAAAAGTTTAATGAATTACACTGACTAGAAATTGGCATCTATTTACAAAAGGGAGTGACAATATGGTTCTTTAAGGGCAAACTGTTTTTCATTACATTAATCATCATTATTCAGCAAGGATTAGGTTAACTAACGAACGAAACATGGACGCTCATGTGCTCACACGCAAAGATTCAAAAATTTAAAGAATAACCGAAGTCAAAACGCACCATCTTCTAGTAAAGAGTGAATCGTTATAACTGGCTTGCGACTCGCAACGGAAAGGACGAAATTTAACAGCAATCACGGTTCATGGGGTGAAAACATGTCCACATAAAGAGTAAAAGTCAGCCCCAACTAAACCTAGTTAAACGACAGCAAGTGACCACTCGCTAGAAGACCATATGCTTCTGAGAAAAGACATTCAAAATTATGGAAAGCACCTAAACGATAAACTGAACTAACCCCATCCGAAATCATGTTCCAAGTGCGCACGGAAGAGGCAAATCACACTCATAGGACCCGGGCACAGCGACTGACACACTCTGCACAAAATCTAACTTGTCTCGCCAACGTAGACAGAAGTGGAAACAACTTGGAGGGGACGAAATGAGCAGTCTAGAAGACGCCTCCTACACTCACTTGATAAGAGAAACAGCTCAAAATTTTCCATTGGTTCGACGTCCAAACTTTGAACAGGTGCCTGTACATGAGCCTAAGGGAACCAATCGTGAGGCAGGCAGACGCCACGAGAAACCGGCTCCCCAAGCCAGTTTCGAAAAAATTAAAGTCAACGGTCGTTTCCAGGTTCTGTACAAAGCTGAACCAAGAAATCTCACCTGAATTCCTGCTGAATTTGCAATTACCTCCACATTCATACAGTCTAGTAAACGTCCATGTTTAGGACAGGTCGTTAAATGTACGTGGACGGCTGAATGTCAAACGTAATAAAAATGAAGATAAAATCAACAAATTCGGTAAACAGCGTGATCCACTCTGGCATGATAATAATGTGCGAAAACACTCGTAGAGAAAAAAAAACTCTGCAGAAATTGACAAAAATACGTCACATGACAGGCGGATTGACTCCCACCTTTCGTAGTTAACTGCTGTACAATTTCAACTCTAAAACTGAAATAATTTCTGATACATTCATATTTTCCAAAAACATTGATTTTATGACTGCCCGTTATAAATAACTTCCTGACATTTCAAACAATCCTGTTGGAAGAACATCCGCAACTGAGCATTATAGCAGAGGCTGAAAATACAGCTTCAGTTGTGAATTATTTTTACACGACCGGTTTCGGACTGTTATAAGCCCATCCTCAGGTGTCGTACTGGAAATAGCATAAGACGGGAGATAATTTTCACACGCCACCCGGCCGTTCACAACTTGAATTTAGTGGGGCTAGTGGCCCCGCGTTCTTCTCTCCGTCAATAGGTGGCAGCGCTTTTGTCACTCTGGGTTACCAATTTGCCCCCTCGTTCGCATCCGCTGCTCCCTGATCTGCATTCATAGGCAGCAAGCACACCGCGCCTGGTACACGCGGCGCTGGGGGACCACAGCACAGCGTTAAGTGTAGTGATATCATTTGTATATATTCCCGACCCAGGCAGTCGTCCGTAGTACTGTATGGTGCCACTTTCGCATTGACATATGTTTTACAGCACCTAGCCTAACGGGCGGTTTCGAAATGTTTTTTAAAAATTTTAAAACTTTTTAGAAAAAGATTTGTTTTTAGTTTTTTATGTGTGTTGCGGCGTGTGAAAATTATCTCCTGTCTTATGCTATTTCCAGTACGACACCTGAGGATGGGCTTATAACAGTCCGAAACCGTTCGTGTGAAAATAATTTACAACTGAAGCGGTAATTTCAGTCTCTGCTGCTCCTGACATTTAATGTGTTTTCGTGAATGTCTCAGAAGGTAATTTTTAAACTAAACTTTTATTGCTAAATTATTAATTAATCAGAATTTTGTTCATAAAATATATCTTATGTAATGTTTTCCGTTTTGATCAATACTTTCTATTTTCAGTTGCTTCACATTGTTATTTTCATTCATTATGCTGTCAGAGTGAGTGAGGGGAGAATTCAGCATGTACAATATCTGTTAAAAAGTATCCGGATATCTATGAGTCGACCTTAATATGCGATGTATCCACCCTTCGACTTTATGACATCTTTAACTCTGCTGGGGACACTTCCAGTTAAGTATCTGAATGTCTCTGGAGGAATGGCAGACCATTCTTCCTCAAGAACTGAAACCAGTGAAGGTATTGACGTTGGACGATGGGGTCTGGAGTGAAGTCGACGTTACAACTCATCCGAAAAGAGTACCATTCGGACCACTTCGAAAACCTAGGCAGGCCTATCTATTTCAGGAATATTGAAGCCCACAGACTATTTCTTGACAGAAGATACTTTTTTACAGGGTGCACTGCCATGCTGATCAACGGTCACCGTCTTCGGAATGTTCCTCTACTGTACGCTGTAGTAAATGCTGTAAAATGTGTTCATATCCTTCCGCTTGTAACGTTTTCTGAAGCGCAATACAGAGGACAACACCATAATCACAAAAACACCCTCATACAGTAACATAAACTCCTCCGCACTTTTGGCACTAATATTGACGGCAGGTAACGTTCTCCAGGCTTTCGCTAAACCAACGCTCTTCCATCAGTTCGTCACAGAATATAGAGCGATTCATCGCTCTAAATCGCTCGTTTCCAGTCATCCAGTGTCTAGTGGCGTCTGTCTTTACATCCCCTTAAGCGTTGTTTTGCACTTTAACTCCCTAATCGTAGTATACGTGCTCACTGTGCTGCTGGCTGCACTTCAAAACTCACGAAAGATTCCTTCTGCTGGTTTCATGTGGTTTCTTATAGTCGCCCTCTGCATTGATCAACGGTTCCTGTCCATCCGTACTTGATTTCTGCTTAGTACTGGTTTAGTAGTGGTTGTTGCTTCTCGTTTTCACTTCACAGTCACATCGCCAACAGTTGACTTATGCCATTTTAGGAGGACTGAAATGTCGTTGACGGGTTTGTTACACAAGTGATATCCAACAACTAATCCACGTTCAGAGTCAATGAGCTGTCCTAACCCACCCATTCTGCTGTTACTGATTCTCTCTGACATCACAATACTCTCCGCATCGTTTTATACTGGCGGGTTCGCGTTTCGTGATGTGCACGGTGTCCATAATTAAAGATCCAGTTTAAGAACGCAGTAGAAAGGGAACCACTGCTCAGAATGATGTCAAATTTGAACAGAAATTTGTGGACGCAGAGGAAAACATCGTATCATCATCATCATCATCATCATTTAAGACTGATTATGCCTTTCAGCGTTCAGTCTGGAGCATAGTCTTCCTTATAAATTTCCTCCATGATCCCCTATTCAGTGCTAACATTGGTGCCTCTTCTGATGTTAAGCCTATTACTTCAAAATCATTCTTAACCGAATCCAGGTACCTTCTCCTTGGTCTGCCCCGACTCCTCCTACCCTCTACTGCTGAACCCATGAGTCTCTTGGGTAACCTTGCTTCTCCCATGCGTGTAACGTGACCCCACCATCTAAGCCTGTTCGCCCTGACTGCTACATCTATAGAGTTCATTCCCAGTTTTTCTTTGATTTACTCATTGTGGACACCCTCCTGCCATTGTTCCCATCCACTAGTACCTGCAATCATCCTAGCTACTTTCATATCCGTAACCTCAACCTTATTGATAAGGTAACCTGAATCCACCTAGCTTTCGCTCCCATACAACAAAGTTGGTCGAAAGATTGAACGGTGCACAGATAACTTAGTCTTGGTACTGACTTCCTTCTTGCAGAAGAGAGTAGATCATAGCTGAGCGCTCACTGCATTAGCTTTGCTACACCTCGCTTCCAGTTCTTTCACTATGTTGCCATCCTGTGAGAATATGCATCCTAAGTACTTGAAACCGCCCACCTGTTCTAACTTTGTTCCTCCTATTTGGCACTCAATCCGTTTATATCTCTTTCCCACTGACATTACTTTCGTTTTGGAGATGCTAATCTTCATACCATAGTCCTTACATTTCTGAACTATCTCTGAAATATTACTTTGCAAAATTTCAATCGAATCTGCCATCACAACTAAGTCATCCGCATATGCAAGACTGCTTATTTTGTGTTCACACATCTTAATCTCACCCAGCCAGTCTATTGTTTTCAACATATGATCCATAAATAATATGAAGAACAGTGGAGACAGGTTGCAGCCTTGTCTTACCCCTGAAACTGCTCTGAACCACGAACTCAATTTACGGTCAACTCTAACTGCTGCCTGACTATCCATGTAAAGACCTTTAATTGCTTGCAAAAGTTTGCCTCCTATTTCATAATCTCGTACAACAGACAATAACTTCCTCCTAGGAACCCGGTCATATGCCTTTTCTAGATCTATAAAGCATAGATACAATTCATTATTCCGCTCATAACACTTCTCCATTATTTGCCGTAAGCTAAAGATCTGGTCCTGACAACCTCTAAGAGGCCTAAACCCACACTGGTTTTCATCCAATTGGCCCTCAACTAATACTCGCACTTTCCTTTCAACAATACCTGAGAAGAGTTTACCCACAACGCTGATTAAGGAGATACCTCTGTAGTTGTTACAATCTTTTCTGTTTCCATGTTTAAAGATTGGTGTGATTACTGCTTTTGTCCAGTCTGATGGAACCTGTCCCGACTCCCAGGCCATTTCAATTATCCTGTGTAGCCATTTAAGACCTGACATTCCATTGTATTTGATGAGTTCCGACTTAATTTCATCCACCCCAGCTGCTTTATTGCACTGCAATCTATTGACCATTTTCGCCACTTCCTCAAATGTGATCCTATTTCCATCATCATTCCTATCCCATTGTACATCGAAATCTGAAACATTACTGATCGTATTTTCACCTACATTGAGCAACTCTTCAAAATATTCCCTCCATCTGTCCAAGGAATCCACAGCATTCACCAGCAGTTTTCCTGACCTGTCCAAAATACTTGTCATTTCCTTCTTACCTCCCTTTCAAATAGTGCTAATTGCACTCCAGAATGGTTTTCCAGCAGCTTGACCCAAAGTCTCCAACCTGTTTCCAAAGTCTTCCCAAGATTTCTTCTTGTATGCTGCAATTATCTGTTTGGCTTTGTTTCTTTCTTCAACATAACTTTCTCCGTCTACCTGAGTTCTAGTATGTAGCCATTTTTGATACGCCTTCTTTTTCCTTTTACAGGCTGCCTTGACTGTGTCATTCCACCAAGCTGTTTGCTTCATCCTACCTTTACACACTACTGTACCTTTACACACTACTTTAAATATGATGCTGGCAACAATCAGAGCAAAATGCCTCGGAAAACATCGTAGAGTAAAAAAAAACTTTAACTCCAATTTTATTAATAGATGGTGCTCTAAGCGTCTTAATTTTATATGGGGTCGGCTACAAATGACAGACGAATCGCAATACGACGGCTATGGTTTGAGTTGCATGTTACATCATCCGTATTGTTCAATGTGCAAGACTGCACAAATTCTGCAGTCAACAATCGTGGCACTGCTAGTTCGGTAACCCCATTCACCACGCCTAAGTCGTACCGTATCGAATGGGAAAAATCGGGCTTTAATTGTTCTGAGACCAACAATTTCATAAACATCAAAATGATCTCGGTTTTTAACTGTTCTGGGGTCACGAAACGCACAAAAAGCAAACTGACGTAGGTTTTTAACTGTCAGGGTTACTGGCGCAAGACATGTCCAATATACTGTCCAGGTATTTTATCCACAAGTTGGAGCAGCATGTTCCACAACAGATAGAAGTGTTTCGGGGTCACGTTCAGAATGCGTTGCGCAATGTTTCCCTTCAATTCAGCTACGATCGTAAATGGAGTACTGAACACTACATCTTTCAGATGACCTCACAGGCAGAAGTCACATTTCCGGCCGTTGTGGTCGAGTGGCTCAAGGCGCTTCAGTCCGGAACCGCGTTGCTGCTACGGTCGCAGGTTAGAATCCTGCCTCGGGCATGGATGTGTGTGATGTCTTTAGGTTAGTTAGGTTTAAAAAGTTCTAAGTTCTAGGCGACTGATGACCTCAGATGTTAAGTCCCATAGTGCTTAGAGCCATTTGAACCATTTTGCAGAAGTCACACGGGCTAAGGTCGAGTGATCAGAACTGCCAGGCTGTAGGGAAATGACGGTTGATAGCTCTAGCATTTTCGAAATGCCTCTGCAGCAGCCGCTTCACGGCCTGTGCAATGTGCGGATCAGCGCCGTGTTGTATAAAAACGATCCTACCCACACATCCACGCCGTTGAAGGGATGGAATGACGCAGGTGCACAAAAGACTATCGTAGCGTTTACAAGTGATGATACAGGAAACAAGACTCGCAGCACGTATCTCCTCGAAAAAATACGCCCTACGATAAACGAGCTGTCAACCCGCTCCACACAGACACTTTGCAGAATGAAATGGCATCGGTTGATGTGCGTGCGGATTTTCCGTTCCCACATTCTGCAATTCTGCTTAGTGACATGTCCTTGGAGATGGAACTGGACTTCGTCTCTCCACAGAATGTTCCATGGCCACTCGTTGTCCACTTTCATGTGGGAAAGAAATTCCAGAGGCAATGTTTGTCTTGCTGATAGGTCAGCAGGAAGCAACTTCTAAACATTGGTAGATTTGTATGGGTAGCAACGCAGGATGTTTCGTACGATTTTATGTACCGTGGTGGCAATCATGTCCAAAGTTTGGGGAACTCCTTTTACACTGCATGTCTGCAAATCACCGCTCGACCCCTCTTGCAATGCTGTGGTCACATATTCGGCACACGTCGGATCAACTGATTTCCTCCTTCTACCACATTTCACTTCAAAAGAACCTCTCTTTCCGAATTTTGTAATCATTTTCTGCAGACCCTTAGCAGATGTTGGATCAGTGCCTATTTTCATATCCTTGTGCGTTCAGGACTTCTGCAGGGCTACTGGCGCGTAGTCACCGTTTTTGTGAAAGAGCTTTGCCAGCTGCATGCTATCCTTCATAGACACAGTCATTTTCGGCGTCTCGGATGCACACTGAGGAACAGCTGTGTGCCGCGCGTCTGTTGGTGTGCATATTCTGGAACTTACAGCCCCATTATTGGTCAAATTTTTGTTAATCTTGTTTTTGTTCCATGACATTTTCCCCCAAAGTCAATAACACCCTGTTTAAATTTAGTCATTCTGAGCAGTGGTTCTCTTTCTACAGCGTCTTGAAACTGGAACTTTAATTGTGGGCACCCTGTACGTTGACGAATTCTGCACGACGTGCTTGTGTCCGCATGCTTTTGATCGCGTATCATATGTGGCGTATGAATCTTGAAGTGTGGTAATAATTTGAATGATTCGTATTTTGTAACTGTTGCGAGAGTTATTTGAGTATGGGTATGAATGATTGGGTTTAAAGTCAACTGTCTGATCCTCCAGTTTCTGTGTCCTCACTTCATATAATACCAGTTCTGTTATTCTGGTTCGGATGAACCGTTTATAAAAATGGACCTAAGACAAAAATCTCAGTGTATAGCGACCGGTCAAGTACTTAGTCTTACTGGGATCCTAAGTTTATATCTGACTTCCAATTTTCACGTGGATGTAGATGTAGATATATGTGTATGCCACATATAGCTACTAAAAATTCACAATTACCTATCTTCACGACTGTTCATAAAGAGTTTCGAATCTGTATGGGGTAGGAGAAATTAATTTATAGTTTTTAGGCTGATTTAATAACATGGTGTATTACAAATTTATTTTTAGTAAATATTTACTTTCTGTTTTTTAGTCGTGCGTGTGTGAAATTTTTCGATGGATTGTAAACATATTGATGGGATTACAACAGAGAGAAGTGTAAAATTTCAAGACTTATGCTTCTCTGGCTCAGAGGTGGGGACTGATATCCTCAATGGTTGGGGGGGGGGGGTGTTACTCCCAAAGTAGATGGTGCGGGAACGACAGGGAGAGAAGTGGCCCCCACCGTCAGGGGGGCAGGTGTAGTCTTCTGGTTCTGAGAGGCGACAAGAGTGCGAGGAACTGATGGGGCAACAGCAGCGGCTTAAAAGGAGGTCATAGCCACAGGACGTAGGCGCTCAAATTTCCTCTTAGCCTCAGTGTAGGTCAGTCGGTCCAGGGTCTTATAGTCCATGTTTTTCCTCTCTTTCTGTAAAATCCTGCAGTCTGGCTAGCACAGTGAATGATGCTCTCCGCAGTTGACACAGATGGGAGGCGGGGCACACGGAGTATTGGGATGGGATGGACTTCCACAATCTCGACATGTGACGCTGGAAGTACATTGGGAAGAGATATGGCCGAACTTCCAGCACTTAAAGCACCGCATCGTGAGAGGTATATATGGCTTGACGTCACAGTGGTCACCTTGACCTTCTCGGGACATGTGTCATCCTCGAAGGCCAAGATGGAGGCACCGGTGGCAACCTGATTATCCCTCGGACCCCAACCGACGCGCCAGACGAAATGAAGACCTTGATTAAATTGGCGCGCAGTTCTTTGTCAGACTGCAAAAGAAGGTCTCTGTGGAATATAATACCCTGGACATCATTTAAGCTCTTTTGGGGCGTGATGGAACAGGAACATCCCCCAACTTGTCACAAGCGAGTAATGCCCATGACTGGGCAGAGGATGCTTTTTTTTTTATCAAGACTGACCCAGAGCGCATTTTGGACAAGCCCTCCACCTCCCCGAACTTGTCCTCCAAATGCTGCACAAAAAACTCAGGCTTCATGGACGTGAAAGATTCCCCATCAACTCCAATACATATGACGTACTGGGGCGAATAAGCTTGACTGCCATCGTTAGCCTGGCGTTCCTCCCATGGTGTGGCCAGGGAGGGGAACGATTTGGGGTCATATTTATTAGCATTGAAGTTAGACTTTGCCCGCTTAGAGACTGCTGGCGGTGGACTACCAGTAAGAGATGACGTACATCCGTTTCATCCGCCCTGATGCCACCCAGTCTGATCAGGAGGCCTCCCCACAGGCGCCACCCAGCCTCAGCAAAGGCCACCTGGCAGGATGGCCATTGCCGGAAGTCCCAATGCCCATTGGTGATGGGCATCTACTCCTTGGCACACGTGGGAGGTTAACGGCGCAGGCATCAGGAGAGCGATCTCTATGTAGTCAGGGGGCTACAAGCGACAGTGTACATGGCAGCCCCATCACAACGGATTGGATACCGTGCTGGATATGAGGTGCAAAAAATTCCATGGTCATCGGCGGCGCAGAAAAAGACACTGCATAGTCGATGGAGGAAAACTCCCCCAGGAAGGTGTCCTCACCCAAGAGATAGAGGATGAGTGGGACTGCAATACCTTGACGAGTAAATGGGCTAAAGATCTCAATGCACGATGGACACGATGCACCATGTAAGGCGCCCTTCCCCAATTGGCTCGTTCTTCGGGAAAATTTAGAAAGATGGAGGTCAAACCCTACAGGGGACCATCACATAAAGGCCGAAAGGTGTGAGAGTCCTTTTAATCGCCTCTTACGACAGGCAGGAATACCTCGGGCCTATTCTAACCCCCGGACCCGCAGTGGGGATAGTACCGAGAGAAGATACTAAACTGATAAGCGTAGTATGAACTTTCTAGCCATTTGCTGAGTGGTTAAAGTTGTGCTTTGGACAGCAGATCGCGAGTTCTATACTTATGCTGGTTACTAGTGGGCGAATGTGCTATGAGAATGAATGGGATAGAAGTCTAATGGAATAGAAGTCTAATGGAATAGAAGTCTCCACGATCAAGTATTGCTTTTACTTTAGGAACTGTGTATTACTGTGTAATTGATAGCAGCATGTGTATTATTAAAGTGAGAATATAGAAGAGACATTTAGGCAAAGAACTCGTTATATTTAGTAGCTTCAGTCAGATATGGTAGAATGAATTCTCTTATCTGTTACGCCACAAAACAATTTATGCACTGACTTGACACGTGTGAGCAATCTGTCTCTTAAACAGCTTTTCCAGGCTCAATCACCAATACGTTTTTTCAGAATAGGCCGTGGTTCTAATAAGCTCACTAAAGAAAGTATGCAAAGCCTGTGATGTTGCAGGGCGGTACATACGAAGTCCGATTTCTCACAAAATTAAAATTAAAACTAAACAAAAATTTTATTTATTGATCTCAGAACATACTGCGTTACCGATACTTAAAATCTGAGTAGTCCCTACGATGTACTTAACTGACAGGGTATAGTTTGTATGGGATTCGTATATTTTCTTCAGTCACGTAGGTGAAGTTCTGATATGACAACCGCTTTCTTGCTGTATTTTTCGTGACTCAGGCATTCGGGTGAAGAACTACAGGCGACATGACACGTGGTATTTTATTCTGTGGCCCCTGCTGCTGGAACGTTCTTGTTTTTAATAAACATTTACGTCATACTGGAACAACAAAACAAACAACACAATGCGTATTCTACAGCTACAGATAATATACTCTCTGAATAACTTGTTAGCGAGTGACAGTGTGTGCTGTTTATTATGCCTTAATTATTGTTTGTCTCCGTTCCATTCCTGACTGGAGCGTGGGAAGGATGACAGTCTGTTTTTCTCTGCGTGGGAAGAATGTCTGTTTGTTCTCTGCGTGTGCTGTTATCCGTTTGTTTCTGGCTGCACTTAAGGCATGTTCATTCTCAAGTAAGAGTATTTTACACAAACACGAAAATACACACACACACACACACACACACACACACACACACACACACAGCGGACATCACCAGTGTATGCACACTACAACATTGGGGGTTGGAACTACTGCTCAGTACCAACAGTGAAACTAGATAACTCATTGCCACCAGACTAATGATTGTAATTTATAGCGATGTAAGCTAACGTGTAGTTATTAACTTTATACGATGTCGCTGTCCACGGAGATGATGATTTTCGCCTCTAAAAAGCGAAACGGGTTATAGCAAATTAAATTGTGTGTGATTTGTGGCTATTTTATCTGTTCGTAAATATACATATCATTGTATATTGTCATGTGTTGTTATAAGAAATGACTGGTGTACCGCAGAATCTGGTAAAGTGTGGTCTGCAACTGCTCACTAGTGCGAACACTTCGGGGGAGGAGTTACGTGACATATAAAAACGCAAATACAAAAATAGATGTAGGACGTACAATAGAAAGCAGTTCACGTAATAATGTTTCCGCTATTCTTCCACCTCGCTATTTATGTAGGTAACGTTGTGCCTGGAGGATAGTGTACCTAGGAACGTATGATGTTTCCTGATCGGTGTTTCAAGCTAGTAGCCTATTGCAGACTCACACGTAGGTACGCACAGTAAAGGCCGCCACTAGTGGATTCCGGCAATTCCTTCTGTTTCCGCTGTTGTGACACTTGAAGTTGTGTTTTGTGCAACATTTTAGATATTACGAATTCTAAATATTTAAGTGCTGAGTAATGTCAATTCTTCAGTTTCAGATTTTTATGGTGACAAAAATTCTGCTGGCACTGAGGTGACAAAAGTCATGGGATTCTTCCCCCCCCCCCGCCCCCCCCCCCTCCCATGAACCACGGACCTTGCCGTTGGTGGGGAGGCTTGCGTGCCTCAGCGATACAGATAGTCGTACCGTAGGAGCAACCACAACGGAGGGATATCTGTTGAGAGGCCAGACAAACGTGTGGTTCCTGAAGAGGGGCAGCAGCCTTTTCAGTAGTTGCAAGGGCAACAGTCTGGATGATTGGCTGATCTGGCCTTGTAACACTAACCAAAACGGCCTTGCTGTGCTGGTACTGCGAACGGCTGAAAGCAAGGGGAAACTACAGCCGTAATTTTTCCCGAGGGCATGCAGCTTTTCTGTATGGTTAAATGATGATCGCGTCCTCTCAGGTAGAATATTCCGGAGGTAAAATAGTCCCCCATTCGGATCTCCGGGCGGGGAATACTCATGAGGACGTCGTTATCAGGAGAAAGAAAACTGGCGTTCTACGGATCAGAGCGTGGAATGTCAGATACCTTAATCGCGCAGGTAGGTTAGAAAATATAAAAAGGGAAATGGATAGGTTAAAGTTAGATATAGTGGGAATTAGCGAAATTCAGTGGCAGGAGGAACAAGACTTTTGGTCAGGCGAATACAGGGTTATAAATACAAAGTCAAATAGGGGTAATGCAGGAGTAGGTTTAATAATGAATAAAAAAAATAGGAGCGCGTGTAAGCTACTACAAACAGCATAGTGAACGTATTATTGTGCCCAAGATAGACACGAAGCCCACGCCTACTACAGTAGTACAAGTTTAGATGCCAACTAGCTCTGCAGATGACGAAGAAACTGAAGAAATGTACGATGAAATAAAAGAAATTATTCAGGTAGTGAAGGGAGACGAAAATTTAATAGTCATGGGAAACTGGAAGTCGGTAGTAGGAAAAGGGAGAGAAGGAAACGTAGTAGGTGAATATGGATTGGGGGTAAGAAATGAAAGACGAAGCCACCTGGTAGATTTTTGCACAGAGCTCAACTTAATCATATCTAACACTTGGTTCAAGAATCATAAAAGAAGATTGTATACATGGAAGAACCCTGGAGATACTGACAGGTTTCAGACAGATTATATAATGGCAAGATAGAGATTTAGGAACCAGGTTGTAAATTGTAAGACATTTCCAGGGGCAGATGTGGACTCTGACCACAATCTATTGGTTATGAACTGTAGATTAAAACTGAAGAAACTGCAAAAAGGTGGGAATTTAAAGAGATGGGACCTGGATAAACTAACTAAACCAGAGGTTGTAAAGAGTTTCAGGGAAAGCATAAGGGAACAATTGACAGGAATGGGGGAAAGAAATACAGTAGAAGAAAAATTGGTAGCTTTGCGGGATGAAGTAGTGAAGGCAGCAGAGGATCAAGTAGGTAAAAAGACGAGGGCTAGTAGAAATTCTTGGGTAGCAGAAGAAATATTGAATTTAATTAATGAAAGGAGAAAATATAAAAATGCAGTAAATGAAGGAGGCAAAAAGGAATGCAAACGTCTCAAAAATAAGATCGACAGGAAGTGCAAAATGGCTAAGCAGGGATGGCTAGAGAACAAATGTAAGGATGTAGAGGCTTATCTCACAAGGGGTAAGATAGATACTGTCTACAGGAAAATTAAGGAGACCTTTGGAGAAAACGGAACCACTTGTATGAATATCAAGAGACAGATGGAAACCCAGTTCTAAGCAAAGAAGGGAAAGCAGAAAGATGGAAGGAGTATATAGAGGGTCTATACAAGGGCGATGTACTTGAGGACAATATAATGGAAATGGAAGAGGATGTAGATGAAGATGAAATGGGAGATACGATTCTGCGTGAAGAGTTTGACAGAGCACTGAATGACCTGAGTCGAAACAAAGCCCTGGGAGTACATAACATTCCATTAGAACTACTGACGGCCTTGGGAGAGCCAGTCCTGACAAAACTCTACCATCTGGTGAGCAAGATGTATGAGATACCCTCAGACTTCAAGAAGAATATAATAATTCCAATCCCAAAGAAAGCAGGTGTTGACAGATGTGAAATTACCGAACTATCAGTTTAATAAGTCACAGCTGCAAAATACTAACGCGAATTCTTTCAGACGAATGGAAAAACTAGTAGAAGCCGAACTCGGGGAAGATCAGTTTGGATTCCGTAGAAATAGTGGAACATGTGAGGCAATACTGACCCTTCGACTTATTTTAGAAGCTATATTAAGGAAAGGCAAACCTACGTTTCTAGCATTTGTAGACTTAGAGAAAGCTTTTGACAATGTTGACTGGAATACTATCTTTCAAATTCTGAAGGGGTCAGGGGTAAAATACAGGGAGCGAAAGGCTATTTACAATTTGTACAGGAACCAGATGGCAGTTATAAGAGTCGAGGGGCATGAAAAGGAAGCAGTGGTTGGGAAGGGAGTGAGACAGGGTTGTAGCCTCTCCCCGATGTTATTCAATCTGTATATTGAGCAAGCAGTAAAGGAAACAAAAGAAAAATTCGGAGGAGGTATTAAAATCCATGGAGAAGAAATAAAAACTTTGAGGTTCGCCGATGACATAGTAATTCTATCAGAGACAGCAAAGGACTTGGAAGAGCAGTTGAACGGAATGGGCAGTGTCTTGAAAGGAGGATATAAGATGAACAGCAACAAAAGCAAAACGAGGATAATGGAATGTAGTCGAATTAAGTCGGGTGATGCTGAGGGAATTAGATTAGGAAATGAGACACTTAAAGTAGTAAAGGAGTTTTGCTATTTGGGGAGCAAAAGAACTGATGATGGTCGAAGTAGAGAAGATATAAAATGCAGACTGTCAATGGCAAGGAAAGCGTTTCTGAAGAAGAGAAATTTGTTAACATCGAGGATAGATTTGAGTGTCAGGAAGTCGTTTCTGAAAGTATTTGTATGGAGTGTAGCCATGTATGGACGTGAAACATGAACGATAAATAGTTTAGACAAGAGGAGAATAGAAGCTTTCGAAATGTGGTGCTACAGAAGAATGCTGAAGATTTGATGGGTAGATCACATGACTAAAGAGGAGTTATTGAATGGGATTGGGGAGAAGAGAAGTCTGTGGCACAACTTGACTGGAAGAAGGGATCGGTTGGGATGGCTCTGAGCACTATGCGACTTAACTTCTGAGGTCATCAGTCGCCTAGAACTTAGAACTAATTAAACCTAACTAACCTAAGGACATCACACACACCCATGCCCGAGGCAGGATTCGAATCTGCGACCGTAGCGGTCGCTCGGCTCCAGACTGTAGCGCCTAGAACCGCACGGCCACTCCGGCCGGCTAAAGGGATCGGTTAGTAGGACATAAAGGGATCACCAATTTAGTACTGGAGGGCAGCGTGGAGGGTAAAAAAACCGTAGAGGGAGACCAAGAGATGAATACACCAAGCAGATTCAGAAGGATGTAGGTTGCAGTATGTACTGGGAGATGAAGAAGCTTGCACAGGATAGAGTAGCATGGAGAGCTGCATCAAACCAGTCTCAGGACTGAAGACCACAACAACAGCAACCTCCTAATATCGTGTCTGACCTCGTTATGTGTCGTGCAGTGTAACATTTCGACGTGGCATGGACTCAACAAGTAGTCAGAAGTCTCTTGCAGAAACGTTAAACCATGCTGTCTCTAGAGCAGTCTATAATTGCGGAAGTGTTGTCGGTGCAGGATTCTGTGCACGAACCAAGCTCTGGATTATGTACCATAAATGTTCGGTTGGATTCATGTGAGGTAGACTGGGTGGCCAAATTATTCACTCGAATCGGCCAGAATGTTCTTCAAACCAATGGCGAACAATTGTGGCGCGGTGAGAAGGCCCATTTTCATCCACAAAAATTCCATCGTTGCTTGGGAACGTGAAGTCCATGAATCGCTGTAAATGGTTTCCATGTAGTTCAGTTGGACAAGAAGACCCAGTCACTCTATGAAAACACAGTCCACACCATTGTGGTGCCACCACCGGCTTCTACAGTGTCTTGTTGACGACTTGGGGCTATGGCTTCGTGGGCGTCACACTCGAATACTATTATCGGCTCTTAAAAACTGATATCGGGACCCCCAGGCCACGGTTTTCCAGTTGTCTGGGGTCAAAGCGATAGGGTCGCGAGCCCAGGAGAGGCGCTGCCGGCGATGTCGTGCTGTTAGCCAAGGCACTCGCGTCGGTCGTCTGCTGCCACAGCCCGTTAACGCCATGTTCTGTGCGTCTAGATCCAACTATCATTCCGCGTTCTAAGATTGTTAATTTCCGTCGTGCGGCGATAATCTCGTTGGAAACCTTTTCTCATGAATCACGTGAGTAGAAATAACAGCTCCACTAATGCACTGCTCTTTTGTACCTTGTGTATGCGATATTACCGCCGTCTGTATATGTGCAAATCGCTGTCCCAATACTTGTCGCCAAGTGTATTTTTAAAATTAGTTACATAACTTGTTGGCGTTAAACCATATTTAGTCAGTCATGAACCATCTTTCACCTTGAAAAGGAACTTTCTAACGCACAAACACGTGCCATTTGCTAATAAATTGAGTTTCTTTATTGTCTTAACAATTTACCCTCTCTCGGCAATGAAAATTTGTGTTAGGTTCCAACACCTTACGTTTCAAAATGTTTTTAACCTGCAATTGGTTTTTGATAATACTACTTCTTAACGTGGTTTCACTTACTGATTATCACTGTACAACACATTTTAACTTTTTGTCGGCTGTATGGATAAAATAATGGTTTCCCATTTTCATGAGTGTGAGAAATACGGATTTGAAACTCAAAATTTCCTATACTATAGTTTTACAAAACTAGAGGCTTTATTGTATATGAAAAATACATAATTTTGAAACCTTAGAAAGACACACTTCAGACAGGGATTAGTTTAGATGGACGTTTTTGGTCATTTTCTTTTGTATTCACGTTCGGCAGTGTCTCCAGCTAATGAACAACGATTTTCTGCCAGCATGGTGCCGCTCCATCGCCGTACAAAGCGCTTTTCGATTACTGAAGTAGCGTGGTGGAAACGTTCCCCGTGTTCATCACCTGTATCCACCAAGTTCTGAAGGAAAAAGTAAAAAAGGCATTAAAGGAAATATAACTTTGGTGACATAGGCCACTTGATACGTTGGAGAATCTGATCATGTTATTCACAATCTCTTTATAATCATCCGATTTGTGACTTCCAAGAAAACAACATGCATTTTTTTCAGCGTCATTTAACTAGTTGGCGAGGGGGGGGGGGGGGTGGATTTGGGGGAGGAGACCAAACTGCGAGGTATCGGTATCGGTCTCATGGGATAATGGGAAATTGGGGAACGAAGTGGGCCGTGCCCTTTCAAAGGAACCATCCCGGCATTTGACTGAAGCTATTTAGGGAAATCACGGAAAACCTAAATGAGGATGGCCGGACTCGGGTTGAACCGTCGTCCTCCCGAATGCGAGTCCATTGTGCTAGTTGGTGACATCTGTCGTATTTGGTACCAGTAAATAACTGCTCTTTAATCTTTGCACCGCTGATATTGGGAAACTTTATCTTCAAGTGTGCAAAAGGTTTCCTTTCTCTGTCTAGCTCTTTGCAAATATCTTCATTAACCTCATTTTAATATGCAAGAGCGGGAGATAACTTCTTCAGAGCTTACTAGCGTCTCATACGACAGACTCACTTTACCTGGAATGCAGGCGTTTGCTTAGGCCACTCTATAGGTACTTAATTTTCATTCCTGTTGCGATTGTCTCACTCGCACTGAAAGCTACGGTACTTCGTAAAAACTGGCTGCATACCGGTCAATAGCCCTATTACTTTCAGATCTGCAGACAGTTTCCAGTTATACACTACTGGTCATTAAAATTGCTACACCAAGAAGAAATGCAGATGATAAACGGGTATTCAGTGGACAAATATATTATACTAGAACTGACATGTGATTACATTTCACGCAATTTGGGTGCATAGATCCTGAGAAATCAGTACCCAGACAACCACCTCTGGCTGTAATAACGGCCTTGATACGACTGGGCATTGAGTCAAACAGAGCTTGGATGGCGTGTACAGGTACAGCTGCCCATGCTGCTTCAACACGATACCACAGTTCATCAAGAGTAGTAACTGGCGTATTGTGACGAGCCAGATGCTCGGCCACCGTTGACCAGATGTTTTCAATTGGTGAGAGATTTGGAGAATGTGCTGGCCAGGGCAGCAGTCGAACATTTTCTGTATCCAGAAAGGCCCGTACAGGACCTGCAACATGCGGTCGTGCATTATCCTGCTGAAATGTAGGGTTTCGCAGGGATCGAATGAAAGGTAGAGCCACGGGTCGTAACACATCTGAAATGTAACGTCCACTGTTCAAAGTGCCGTCAGTGCGAAAAAGAGGTGACCGAGACGTGTAACCAATGGCACCCCATACCATCACGCCGGATGATACGCCAGGATGGCGATGACGAATACACGCTTCCAATGTGCGTTCACTGCAATGTCGCCAAACACGGATGCGACCATCATGATGCTGTAAGCAGAACCTGGATTCATCCGAAAAAATGACGTTTTGCCATTCGTGCACCCAGGTTCGTCTTTGAGTACATCATCGCAGGCGCTCCTGTCTGTGATGCAGCGTCAAGGGTAACCGCAGCCATGGTCTCCGAGCTGATAGTCCATGCTGCTGCAAACATCGTCGAACTGTTCGTGCAGATGGTTGTTGTCTTGCAAACGTATCCATCTCTTGACTCAGGGATAGAGACGTGGCTGTACGATCCGTTACAGCCATGCGAATAAGATTCCTGTCATCTCGACTGCTAGTGATACGAGGCCGTTGGGCAAATAAGACTTTTGTTATGTTGGAAAAAATATACAGATCACTGCCCATGCATTAGCATAAGGTGTTACAGTGCATTCATGTTACTACCTGCATTTAAACAGTGAGGATAACTTTCAGTGAAATATTTGCAAATGAAGAAACGGTTTCTTTAAATTGAAGTTATGTTAAGATCCTTTTAATGACACAGAAGTGAATCGCAGTAACATGAGTTTATGGTTTTCCTTTGCTTTCAAGTTCTCCAGTTTCAAATTTTCTTTACTTTCACTGTGACATGTGTTTAACAAAAAGTGGACAGTGACAAATAATAATTAAAATTCTGAACACTGTCTGTCGTCTACTCCCAATACAACCTCTAGTGGTGGAAGATTAACATATCATTCGTGCATCCAGCCATGTTAAGACGCACATACTAGCCAACATCTAAACAAACTGCTGTTTATCACGAGTCGGAGGAAGAGAAAAGGATCTGAAATTCACTCTGGTGCTTCCGACATGAAGTCAATTTAACACCCTGGGTGAACAAATTCCAGCCTTGCAATAGCTAAGCCAGTAACTCAGACTGAGCCTTTGACAATTTCAAGTCGCCACGGAGGCCGTTAAGTTCTTCCTGCGTATTGCGATGAGATGGTGCTGATCGTGGTGATAGATAGTCCAGATCTGGATCAACACACTCTCTGGTGGTTGCTGCTACTGTTTCGTTCCCTCTACTGTCAGGCAGCATCTCTGCGCTGTGTTCATCAATGGGCCAATCACCTGGTGGCTTAGGAGGTGTAGAAGCATCATGAGGACCAGATCGCATCGCTGAGAGCACATTTGGATATTGAAGAGCATGTTTCGATTTTGCATAATAATCTTTCTCTTTGGTCAAACAGAAATAGCAGTCAGTGGCATAAGCCATCTGTTCGCGCCACATCATTGGTACCATAAATGACACTGATGATCGAGAATCCTGCGACCACTTTCGCAGGTTACTTGTACATGTGCCACAACAAAAATATGCAGCAAAAGGCCTATCTGGGTCCCCAACTCTACAACCAAATTACAGAGCTTACAAGAGTAAGGTTATGGCTTTGGCTTTTCGCTGTATGTTCCTCACAAATGTAACAAAACATATTGGAGTTATTTACACACCGTCTCGATATTTTGTACAGATATTTCTGACATAATGTAGTTGTATATCACAAACTTGACACTAGCACAAATTACATCACAGTAGTAATTGCCATTACTGTGTAGCACTAATATTCTTTTATAGAAATTGCATGAAAACTCACTAGGTGGCAGCACAAGACAGGCCTGTCAATTCTGTTTATGGTGGATAACACTAGATGGACACACACAGAGATCAAAATACACATAGAGAAGAAAGTTTCCCTGTTTTATGCGAACTGAAAATTGTTTAGAATATATTTCGTAACAGAGGAAAAACTGATATCCAGAAGAAACTGTACGTAGTTGAGAAAAACGAAAATCAAATCTGAATTCAGCATACGAAAATTAGTCATAAACACCTGTTTTCATGTGTAGGACAAAAGGTGTGTTGTGCGGTATTATCTGTGTGTAACAAAGTAATAACGTAAAACACTGACTGTTAAGTACAGTGTTGACAAAATGTTCCTCTTCGTTCCTAGAGACATTAACAGTTTTTCCTGTTTTGGGAGACCTCACTTTTCCGCAGTAATTAAAAAACAAAATCTGCACCACACCTAAAGTGAAAGCCATTATTTCAAACTGGAATAAGAAAATGTATTAAACTTCTATTTAAGTCTGAAATGTGTTCCAGGGTACAACACTTTACCCTACAAACAAATCTGACGTGGCAAGAAAATCGAGAAATATTATCCAGAAATGAGAATCGTCTTTACTCTCTCTGATTCTGCCTTCCGTTTCAAAAATACTCAGTTATTCCTGTATAGCATCATTTTTAAATACATCCTATTCGTGCAGCCTTACACTGTTCTCAGGAATCTTATTCCTGACACATATGTGTTGCTGAGATGTTCTGTAGTTATCATCCGTGTTATCCATGTCATCGAGTCCTACAGCAAAACTGGCGCCCCCACCAACGTATAAAATTTCGTTCTTGAATGATTCAACGTTGCCTAAGATGACGTTTTTCGGACTGTTCCACATATTGTCTGTTCTTATTTAGTTTGTTATCCATATTATGACCAGTGTTGGTTGTTGTGTCGCAGTCAGTGAACTGGAAGTGTTCTCTAGGTGTGTTATCCGGAGATAATTTTGTTCGCACAGGTTAGCTAGCGAAGATCATTGCTTTGGTTTTCTGTACATAACTTTTCACATTATGTCTCGCTTAAATGCGTACAAAGAGTTACAGCTGTCTTTAAAGGCCATCCACAACATATTGAATAATAACTTTGTAATCCGCAAATAGCATTGCATTTAACTACAGTTTTCATTTATTTTAATTACTCGTCTTGTTCTGTGATTCTACGCTCGAATTACACATACTACGTAAATATTGAGAAGCGTAAGAGATAAGCTACAGCCTTGACGTATTCGTTATTTACAGTGTATTTCTCCAGTGAGTCAGTTTTTAAATAATATTTTGCAATGTTATTTTCGTGGTGAAAGGTGTTGAAGGAATACTGGAGAACTTATTTCTAGTTGTGGATATAATACCACGTAATACATTAAGCCGCTGTTCAATTTACTCTTTATTGGGCGACCGGTTTTATTCAATGACCATTATTCAGCATTCCTTGTAGCCACATGGATACAGGAAAATTTCCTGTGATAATGATGCCTGAAAATTATTATATTAAAATATGATTAATACTTACAGATTTCTGTTAACAGAAAGACTTACATACATACATAAAAACATAGTGTCAGAAATGTCAAAGAAAGGATCTCACGAAAGAGCCATAAATTTTTTCACGTTCTGTTGAAGATCCAAAATCCATTTTGAATGAAGCGTTCGAACTGAAAAATATAAAATATATTGCAAATTTTCGTGATATATTGTTATAAAGGTAATACTAGTTGTGAAGGCCAACTTACTAGAACTGAATTTAAAACACGGCATTTAGAAGTTAGTGGTGATTAATGTTATCGGTTGCTCATGAATCTCTGTCATTTTATTTTCTGCATTTTATGGATAGTTATCTGTAACTCCTTTCATCTACCTTTTTCGGTTATAAACATTATTTACAAGTGTATTTACAAGTGCATTTTGTGTACTTACTTAATCCTTGCTCCCAATAGAAATCTGTAAGTACTTCTTGAATTTTTCTTCAATAATGTTCAAACATCCCTTCCTGTATCCGTAAGACGTGTACACCAAGTGCTGGAAAATGGTCTACCACTGAAACCGGTAGCACAATAAAGTAGTAATTGAACAGAAGCTTAAGACGTTATAGGAAGTAATTTTTACAGTTTATGAGAGCTGTGGAACACAATAAAAATTTTCTTATTATTAATGTTTCTTAAATCAAAAAATAGGAATTTCTCTGTTTTCATACTTTTAGATGCATAATACATTACTGTCTCTATTCTGTGGAATGTTAGACACGTGCAATGGATTTGAAAGTTGTTTGTATTTCCATGCCGTCTTAAATCCTTCTTTCTTTATTTCTTATGTGTCGTATTGCACCTGGCCTATCTGTGGACGCCAAGCAGTCATGAACTCATCGTAACCGCTCCCAAGTCCCTCACTGAGATGTATAGAATTGTCTGATTTTATTCCGTTTCTTTGTGTGAACGAAAACAAATTTTTTTAACGTTTAGCTGGTCACATGTGTCGTTTCCCTAAAAAGGACATTTAACAATTTAAGAATATGATGAAGCACTTAAATATGCCAGTGATGGCTCACTTCCACGAACATTTTGTAAGCATAATGAAGACCATCGTCAGCGTTCTTTGCTTGATTCTGCTGACTGCAAGCGTATTTCCCTATGATTTTGCAACAACAGTTGTTAAAGCAATTAAAATGTCTGAAGTAACGAACAACACACTTCCTTGTTTGAAGGACATTGTTATTTACCAGCTGACCAGGTTTCCGGGCCAGAAAAATGTAGCTCTCAAGCAGGCATTTCTGACAATTTTCTATAATATTATTCTTCTGTAATATTATAATATATTGGAAAAAGTTTGACGCGTATGTTTATTGTGCGTGGAGTTATTTTCTCTGTAGCTGGAAACAAGCTGCTAATGGACTTGAATGTAATAGAACTGACATCTATTGATATAGCAGCTTGCAGAGTAAATCTCCTTAAGCGTTTCCTCAGGCTGTTAAAAATGCAAGAGATATAGTCATCTTTACATAGTGAAATCCTGGACCATTTAATTAATCAATAATGATAATACGTGGATATAAATTTACTTTTAAGTAATCATATATCTTGTAGCGGCATTCTGCATCGTCATTTTGGCATAAAATGCTATGAGTTACTACAAGTAATTCAGCTGAAAACTACCTCTAATGAAAATGCAGAAATCACCAGATTCTGTCTTGCGTATCATTATTTATTGCAGGCTGTGAACAAATGCTATAGGTGCATTGATTATTGGCTAACTGAGTTTATTAAATGATGTTTTTCTTACGTAAATAATATTTTATCTTTCGAAATGACCTTTTATAACATTCCCACATGTCTAAAATTTTTGTAACTGAGTGTTAGGACTGCCCAACTCGTCCCAATAATTCTGAAACTGAATCTGAATTACTTCATAAAAATATTTGTACCCTTCATTGATTATATTATTGACTACATAGGGAAGGTTTGGGAAAATGGCATAAATAGATACCATAAAAACCCACCAAGAAGATACAGTAATATCTAAGATCGGCTATGGATGCTTATTAATTGCCAGAAAAAGCAGGAGTATATAGACTAAAGTGTACCTGTTGACATATATGGGTGGGTAGCATGAATTCGGGAACGTAAAGGCAACTGTGGAAAGGAGAAACGCTTACATTAAGTGTAACATAGCAGACTTTACAGTCATGAAAACGGAGGATTGAACTATAGTGCTGGCAGCCAGAAGGAAGTGTCGTGTGGTTATAAGTAAAGTGCAGCTACTCATAGGGGTTCAGTGTGGGCTTTAATTATCGTATAGCAGTGAAACTTGGTAGATATACTAATGCGTTAATGCGGAATTGATTTGCGACTAAAAAAAAAAAAAAAAAAACAGTCCAAATTTTGGCTACAAGGTGCAAATGTGGCGCTATGAATGCTAGACAGACATATAAAAATGTTTCCATATGTAATGCCTTAGGAACAGAATGTGGGCAGGAAAGATTAAACAAGTGGCAAAACCATAACGTTGATTTTATTATTAACCGCTGCTTTTACATTTTGTTCAATGTGAACACGAGAGAAGTCTATGAGATGCTGCAACTGTAAACAACAGTTACTTGTAGCAGTTCCTGTAGGAGCTGAGCGATGTTTTCTTGTATATTGGCCTCCAAATCAGGTACCACCCGAACGTGTCCCTGGTAAATGCGTTCATTTAGACAGCTCCACAACCAAAGGTCTTTGGCTTCAGATCAATTGATCTTGCAGGCCATGCATCTGGAAAACCGCTGGAGATAACACGGCCGTGGAACGTTGCACTAAGAAGATCTTTCACTGGGCGAGCGACTTGAGATATTGATTGCTTCATCTTCCATGAAAGCTGGTTTCCACACAGTTGCGCTCTTCCAGAGCAAGAATCACATCCTGTGCAAGGGGGACTCGATAGTGTGAAGACGTCATGGTACACAACAGCCCCTGGGTGCGTTCTCTTCAAAGAAAAACGGACCAAGAATAAAGATGCTTGTGAATCCACACCACACAGTCACATACGGCGAGTGCACTTGACTCTTCGTGCACAACATGCTGTTTAACTGTACCCCAAATTCGGCAGATATGTGTCTTCACCCTGTACTGTAAAATGTGCTTCGTCGCTCTGTCACATACTAATCAACTTCAATCTGTGCCAGAAGCCGAAAAACAAATTCAGAACATTGTTGCAGATCGTAAGGTTCCGGTAGTAGGGGGACAAGTCAGGCGTCACTACACGTTGCTGGTTGCCTACATGAAGGCAAGTATACATTCAGGGGCAAATCTACATTCCGATCATGTAAGGAAAGACGTAATTACACTGTCACAGATCGCTTAAACATATCTAAAAACTCTCTGACGTCTCGCCACATGCGCATTCTGTCCGGAGCGCGCCGGAGCGACTTGTTAACGCCATCGGGCTCGCCACACCGCTGTCGACCATCGGCTTGTCCACAGCTACGTGAAGTACCACGCTAATCTCCGAACAAAAGCGGCAAATGGTGGTAACCCTTTGATACTGATACCTGAGAAATTCCTGTCGAAACATACACTCTCTACTCTCTCAAGGGGCCACAACATGTCGTGTGAAGTTGCTGGACAGGACACGCCGTCGGTCGGTCTGACTGAATTACAAACAAACTGTGATCCAATCCATACTGATAAGTTGCCATGGCTAGAAGTCAGAGATCGCTATCAATCAATCTGACGTCGTGAATGGATGTCTGAAGCACTACAGAATTCCTAAATTGTTTCTCTCCACTACATTTGGAAGGAGGAAGGACCTTCTGTGTGATAGGATAGAGACAACAGCAAATACCACTGCAAGACAGACTCACTGCGATGTATTGAGAAGCACTAAACAAGACAGATTTAAACCACTACTCAGCCCACAGCGGCAGTTGCCATGACTGCATGTCGGAGACAGCTGAAACGCTCACACATCCAACACACTTATGGCCCGAGGTCAATACTCAGCGAGCTCATCCCCTCATAGACCACCAATGCCAACGTTTGGAGGTCGGTGAGAAGTACAGCCGCAGCATCAGCAACGATCGTGGACGCACATGTATGCCAGAGTCCACCACCTTCAACCATGGACGGCATCTGGGGAAGACTGGAGTGGTAGGAATTCAGATGTCATCAATTTGTCCAGTGCAAACATCCGTCAGTTTGGATCTTCTTTCAAGCAACACAAACGTCCGCTTCTATCTCCATTCACACACCACACTGATCACAGCTCTAGCCCCCACTGCCGTAGGCAAGAATAGACAGGTTGGCGCATTCTTTGTACCTAGCCGCCTGTCACGAGCTGAGCTAACCCACAACTTCCAGTCGCTAAAGCATCCAGATCATTTCTGTCGACAGCTGCTGCGCACAGCAAAACAAACGCCGCCAGCCACGGTGCACTACAAAACAAACAGCTGTTGCTCGGATGTATGCCGTAGTTATAAGCAATTCTACCTAGCCACAGACTGCCCAGTTAAAAAAAAATCCACTTTACCCAATCCAAGACGACAATTTTGTTGGCCAAACACCTCCAATTTCTCACACGAAATGCCTTTTATGCAAGTTACTTTCAAAGACAGAAGAAAACGGTGCATACACGTATTTTCACATCCCTAACGTATCTTTACTTGTTGTGAAAATCCTGCAGCTGTATGGCATAGCCTACATTTCCTCTAAGTATTCTCTCATCAGATAGGAAAAAATCTGTTCTAATCACCTTAATCTGTGTTACGTCCTGCGTCACAGGACTACAGTATTAAACTCATTTTTGGCTCATGACAAAGTGCTATGATCTGCCTCTGTCACAGGATGCCTCCTCATTTTGAATTCTGTTAAAGTAACCAAACGTTGTGGCCGAGCGGTTCAAGGCGCTTCAGTCCGGCATCGCACTCCTGCTACGGTCGCAGGTTCGAATCCTGTCTCGGGCATGGATATGTGTGATGTCCTTCGGTTAGTTAGGTTTAAGAAGTTCTAAGTCTGGGGGTTTGATGACCCATAACGCTTAGAGCCATTTGAACCATTTTTGAAAGTTACCAAACGCTTCGCTACATATGAATTACCTTAAAGTAATAGCTAAGAGAAGCTGTAAACGTCTGGTTCATATTATACACTCCTGGAAATGGAAAAAAGAACACATTGACACCGGTGTGTCAGACCCACCATACTTGCTCCGGACACTGCGAGAGGGCTGTACAAGCAATGATCACACGCACGGCACAGCGGACACACCAGGAACCGCGGTGTTGGCCGTCGAATGGCGCTAGCTGCGCAGCATTTGTGCACCGCCGCCGTCAGTGTCAGCCAGTTTGCCGTGGCATACGGAGCTCCATCGCAGTCTTTAACACTGGTAGCATGCCGCGACAGCGTGGACGTGAACCGTATGTGCAGTTGACGGACTTTGAGCGAGGGCGTATAGTGGGCATGCGGGAGGCCGGG
Organism: Schistocerca nitens; assembly: GCF_023898315.1. Taxonomy (NCBI): domain Eukaryota; kingdom Metazoa; phylum Arthropoda; class Insecta; order Orthoptera; family Acrididae; genus Schistocerca; species Schistocerca nitens. The sequence continues at coordinate 709,342,267 of NC_064617.1, read as the reverse complement.
TGGACGTACCGCCGAATTGCTCAACACGTGGGGCGTGAGGTCTCCACAGTACATCGATGTTGTCGCCAGTGGTCGGCGGAAGGTGCACGTGCCCGTCGACCTGGGACCGGACCGCAGCGACGCACGGATGCACGCCAAGACCGTAGGATCCTACGCAGTGCCGTAGGGGACCGCACCGCCACTTCCCAGCAAATTAGGGACACTGTTGCTCCTGGGGTATCGGCGAGGACCATTCGCAACCGTCTCCATGAAGCTGGGCTACGGTCCCGCACACCGTTAGGCCGTCTTCCGCTCACGCCCCAACATCGTGCAGCCCGCCTCCAGTGGTGTCGCGACAGGCGTGAATGGAGGGACGAATGGAGACGTGTCGTCTTCAGCGATGAGAGTCGCTTCTGCCTTGGTGCCAATGATGGTCGTATGCGTGTTTGGCGCCGTGCAGGTGAGCGCCACAATCAGGACTGCATACGACCGAGGCACACAGGGCCAACACCCGGCATCATGGTGTGGGGAGCGGTCTCCTACACTGGCCGTACACCACTGGTGATCGTCGAGGGGACACTGAATAGTGCACGGTACATCCAAACCGTCATCGAATCCATCGTTCTACCATTCCTAGACCGGCAAGGGAACTTGCTGTTCCAACAGGACAATGCACGTCCGCATGTATCCCGTGCCACCCAACGTGCTCTAGAAGGTGTAAGTCAACTACCCTGGCCAGCAAGATCTCCGGATCTGTCCCCCATTGAGCATGTTTGGGACTGGATGAAGCGTCGTCTCACGCGGTCTGCACGTCCGGCACGAACGCTGGTCCAACTGAGGCGCCAGGTGGAAATGGCATGGCAAGCCGTTCCACAGGACTACATGCAGCATCTCTACGATCGTCTCCATGGGAGAATAGCAGCCTGCATTGCTGCGAAAGGTGGATATACACTGTACTAGTGCCGACATTGTGCATGCTCTGTTGCCTGTGTCTATGTGCCTGTGGTTCTGTCAGTGTGATCATGTGATGTATCTGACCCCAGGAATGTGTCAATCAAGTTTCCCCTTCCTGGGACAATGAATTCACGGTGTTCTTATTTCAATTTCCAGGAGTGTATATCACTTTATAAGTAAAGTAATATATCCGATTTTATTACGACCGTTGTCTCTCCCTGCGTAGGTAGAAGATTGAAATTTCGTTAGCCCTTCGACTGCTGGGGACGTGTTAACTCGTCATGCCTCTCCGTTCCCCTGGGGCACCCGACGACCCTTGGGTTTTCGCTACAGCTCTACGGACGTGTTGACGCGTACCGTGCCACCGGCCTTTTCATCACTAGGGTCGAGTTTAGGCGCGCCGAGTGACAGCTACCTGAGTGCGACAGACGTGTAAACACCCAGAGCTGTCTTTGCGCCCTGCTCTTCCAGTAGCAGTTCAGTGGTCTGCCTGTATAGTTCGAGAGTGCGTATATATTTGTTGCTGTGTTTCCTATTTGCAGAATTCGACTTCGCTTCCCGTGTTTTCGTCAGTTTCCTTGTTTTTATGAGAGAAATATCACCTCGACTTGATTGCACAGATAAAGAGATCCTGGATACGCTCACTAGGAGCGACAATGAGTGTAAATTATCTGATGTTGTTAGCAGTGATGAGTCTTCAACAGAATCTCGAAGCTGTAGTGGTCGGCCCTGTACATCAGGGGTGAGAGTAAGAATTACAGTCAGCAGTTTCTCCGAATCCGAGGAATCAGAAAATGATAGACGGTTCGGAAATGAGCGCGCGAAAGTGACTCGTGTGACTGAAAAAAATAGAAGAACTGATTTCCAGCCGTTGAATCATTACTTTGATGACGAGTTCAGGACACAAATGTCAACTAGATACTGATCCCAGCATTCTTTTATTAGTTGTGATATTTATGTCTGAAGGACTGTTGCATTTTATTGCAGACGAAACAAAAAAATGGTTCAAATGGCTCTGAGCACTATGGGACTTAACTTCTGAGGTCATCAGTCCCCTAGAACTTAGAACTAATTAAACGTAACTAACTTAAGGACATCACACACATCCATGTCCGAGGCAGGATTGGAACCTGCGACCGTAGTTAGCGTTCGCGCGGTTCCAGACTGTAGCGCCTAGAACCGCTCGGCCACTCCGGCCGGCGCAGACGAAACAAATCGTTTTTACTTTTACACCAGAGAAAATTCTGCAGAAACTGTGAATTCTCGACTGTCAAAGTGGAAAGACACAGGATTTGAGGACATGTATTGGTTTTTTGCTATTTGCCTTCTAATGGCGCAAGTTCAGAAGGTAAAATTGATTCTTGGTCCAGAGATACACTTTTGAACACACGGCAGTTTTCAGCAAAATTATGTTCCGGGACTGTTTTTGTCTACTTCTGAGAATACTACACTTCAGTGATAACTCTGTGAGTACTGGAGGCGAAAGTCTAAGATTAGGACGATTGTTGATAAAGTTCGTAAGACATGTCGTAATTCATTACGTCTACATCACAGGCTTTCTATAGATGAAAGTCTCTTGCTGTTCAAAGGACGATTACCTTCTAAGCAATTTATTCCAAACAAGCGAAGTAGATTCGGCATAAAGACATTTGTACTGTGTGACTGCCAGAGTAGGTAAATTTTGGATTATATTGTATATACAGGCGCGACAACAGAAACTGGATTCCACAATTTAGGGAAAAGTGGCGACGTAGTGGCAATTCTTATGGGAACAGGGTCATATTTTATATTATTGGTACTCCAGCCCGGACCTGTTTCTCTGGCTTCACAAGCATACAATAGCCGCATATGACACTGTTCGTAAGAATAGGTGCAACACGCCAAAAGTGCAGAAGAAATTAAAACGAGGAAAAACTGAGTTTAAATCCACTGACGGGATCCTTGCTATCAAGTGGTGCGATAAGAGAGAGGTGTGCATTTTGACCACAAGTCACACAACAGAAATGGTTGAAACATAGAAGACTGACACAAATACTGGCGAAAAAATAAAGAAACCGCGATGTATTGTAGATTACAATTCGTGCACCGTGGCTGGCGGCGTTTGTTTTGCTGTGCGCAGCAGCTGTCGACAGAAATGGTCTCGATGCTTTAGCGACTGGAAGTTGTGGGTTAGCTCAGCTCGTGACAGGCGGTTAGGTACAAAGAATGCGCCAACCTGTCTATTCTTGCCTACGGCAGTGGGGGCTAGAGCTGTGATCAGTGTGGTGTGTGAATGGAGATAGAAGCGGACGTTTGTGTTGCGTGAAAGAAGATCCAAACTGACGGATGTTTGCGCTGGACAAATTGATGACATCTGAATTCCTACCACTCCACTCTTCCCCAGACGCCGTCCATGGTTGAAGGTGGTGGACTCTGGCATACATGTGCGTCCACGACCGTTGCTGATGCTGCGGCTGTACTTCTCACCGACCTCCAAACGTTGGCATTGGTGGTCTATGAGGGGATGGGCTCGCTGAGTATGGACCACGGGTCATAAGTGTGTTGGATGTGTGAGCGTTTCAGCTGTCTCCGACATGCAGTCATGGCAACTGCTGCTGTGGGCTGAATAGTGGTTTAAATCTGTCTTGTTTAATGCTTCTCAATACATCGCAGTGAGTCTGTCTTGCAGTGATATTTGCTGTTGTCTCTATCCTATCACACAGAAGGTCCTTCCTCCTTCCAAATGTAGTGGAGAGAAACAATTTAGGAATTCTGTAGTACTTTAGAAATCCATTCGCGACAGTTACATTCTTCTATTCTTAGTGGTACAAATATGGGTAACATTTGGTCTACTTGTACAAAACCTGTTTTACATAAATATTTTCAGACACCTTAGATCAACGATAAATAACATGCTACAGTTAAAACTCTGTTCTCAGTGCAATTTTTCATGCTATTTTGCCTCAGTTGTTTGCCAATATTGGAAATTAAACTCATGTTCTGGGGAGGTGGGGGCTTAAAATTGGTTATTCGAATGAGACTGGCTTTGAGGCGTTAATAGAAAACGGTATTTGTAAAAGAAGTATCGAATATACTCTGCTTCCATCTTTTCATAAAAAGGAAAATCTTTTCGTCTAATCGTCTAATTTGTAGATTAGTGGAAAATAGTACTGGAATATACTACGCAGATGAAATGTTATATTTCAGAACCTTGTTTTGTTAGGTTACTGTATGGCAAGTTTCACGTTCGTCATAGCATTAGCCCACGAGATGCAAGAAGCCAAATTTCCACATTTTTTCGAGTGCCTATTTTTCTGGCCGATGTTACCTTGAATTTTCTGGCTAAATATGGCTCGTAAAATTCTTTTCACTATTATTTAAGAGAACGCATGATATTGTACAAGACGTCCAAATTTGATTTCCTTACAAAACCGCCAAAAATTCACACTGGCTCTACGCGAGTCGCAGTCAGTCCGACGTTTTTCAAGGAGTTCCTTGCAGGGTGGGGGAGTGGTTATGTACGTAAAAAACAATATTCCATTTGAGTCCATAGATATATCACGACACTGCCCTGAACAGTTATTTGAAGATTGTGCTGGGGCAGTTGAATTTAGTGAAACTAAACTTCTAATTGTTGCTGTTTATGGGTCCCCTAACTCAGACTTCAGAGCATTTTTGCTCAAGCTAGATGGGGTTCTTGATTCACTTTCTAGGAAGTACTAAAAATTAGTTATATGTGATGACTTCAATATAAATTTTGTATATGATGGCGCAAGAAAAAGGATGTTGGTAGAGCTCCTAAATTCATATGATCTGATGCAGACTGTTTTTTCCAACTAGGGTGCAGGTGAGCAGTAGCACAGTCATAGACAATATTTTTATTCATTCTTCATTAGTAGATGGGCATTCTGTTAGTAAAAGGATGAATGGCCTTTCAGGCCATGATGCACAAATTTTAACACTAAGAGACTTTTGTACTCAAGTGTCACATATAATTACAAACTATGTAGGAAAGTTTATCCAGCAGCAACAGAGAGTTTTTTTAAACTTTGCCAAGGAACAAGAATGGCAGCCTGTTTACAGTGCTGGTATCATAGATGATAAATATAATGCTTTCCTTAACACATTTCTCATGCTCTTTGAGAGTTGCTTTCCATTAGGCAGCCCAAGTGGCTGACTAATGGGATAAGGATATCATGCAGAACAAAGTGGGAATTATATCAAAATGTTAGAAGCAGTCACAATCAAGCTACAGAAGTCCATTACACACAGTATCGTAAGGTGCTTAAAAAGTTATTATGAAGGCAAAGAGTGTGTAGTATGCAAATCGAATAGCTAATTCACAGTATAAAATTAAAACCATATAGTCAGTCGTGAAGGAAGTGGCTGGTCAGCAGCACAAGGTTGATGACATAAAGTCAGTTTGCAGTAAAAATATTTCTGTTGCTGATAAATCAGATATATGTATAGTATTTAAAAATCATTTTCTGACCATTGCTGGTGAATTCAATAAAAATTTAGTTTCTACAGGGAATCATATAGCTTTCTTGGCAAATGCCTTTCCGAGATTGATGTCTGATATACTATGCTGTGGCTGAGACAAGGGGGAGATTGAGTCAATAATTAAATCACTGTAGACGAAGGACTCTTTTGGATATGATGGAGTGCCTAGCAGAATATTAAAGTACTGTGCTGCACATGTTAGCCTTGTATTTAGTCATATTTGTAATTTTTGCTTTAGGAATGGTAAGTTTCCTGAATTATTGAAGTACTCAGTAGTAAATCCGCTTTATAAAACGGGAGGAAGGGATAATGCAGAAAATTTTAGACCTATTTCTAGGCCATCAGTGTTTGCTAAAGTTATTGAAAAGGCTGTGTATGTAAGGACATCTGATCATTTTACTAACATATCACATGATTTGCTATCAAATGTACAGTTATGCTTTAGAAGTCGTCGAACAACTGAAAATGCTATATTATCTTTTTTCTGTGAGGTACCGGATGGGCTAAACAAAAGGTTTTGAACGCTAGGTATATTTTTTGATTTAACTAAGGCGTTTGAGTGTGTTGATCACAAAATATTGCTCCAGAAGTTGGACCATTACGGAATATGGGGAGTAGCTCACAATTGGTTCACGTCTTACTTTAGCAACAGACAGCAAAAGGTCATTATTCATAATGTTGAAAATGGCTGCGATGTAGGGTATGAATGGGATACAGCTAAGTGGGGGCTGCCCCAGGGATCAATGTTAGGCCCTCTAATATTACGGATAACTCTAAAATATTTCTGTTTACTGATGACACTAGCTTGGTAGTAAGGGATATTGTGTGCAACATTGACTCGGTTTGAAATAGTGCAGTTCATGTCTAAGTTCATGGCTTGTAGAAAATAAACTAACGCTAAATCACGGTAAGACCCAGTTTTTACAGTTTCTAACACACAATTCAACAAAACCTGACGTTTTAATTTCACATAATGGACATATGATTAGTGAAACAGAACAGATCAAATTTCTAGGTGTTGAGATAGATAGTAAACTGTCGTTGAAAGCCCACATTCAGGATCTTGTTCAAAGACTTAATTCTGCAATTTTTTACTATTCGAACGGTATCTGAAGTAAGTGATCATTCGGCAGAAAAAATAATCTACTTTGCTTATTTTCATTCGCTAATGTTGTATGGTATTATATTTGGGGTAACTCTTCCCATTCTAAAAGGATATTTTGGCTCAGAAACTGGCAGTTCGCGCAATAAGTGGTGTAAGTTCACGAACCTATTGTCGACTCCTGTTCACTACTCTGGATATTTTGACATTGGCCTCTCATATTCCTTACTGTCACTTCTTATTAACAATTTTAGATTATTCCCAAGAATAAGCAGCTTTCACTCAGTTAATACTCGGAAGAAATAAAACATGCATTTGGATGAGACTTCCTTAAGTCTTGTTCAGAAAAGTGTGCAGTAAAATGGTGCATCCATTTTCAACAAGCTATCACTTGAAATCAAAAATCTTAGCAGTAATCCACGCACTTTCAAATCTAAACTGAAGACTTTCCTCATGAGTCACTCCTTCTGTTCTGTCGAGGGGTTCCTTGAAAAATTAAGCTGATTCTTTTTGTATTGTTGATTGCGTTTATTTAAACTTATGGATTGACTTTTTCGGTTCAAAAACATTTTATTTTTATCTGTTATTGCACTCATGCTATAATTTCATGTATTGACACGTTCAATGACCACGGAGATTTGCTCCTCAATTTGGTTCTACGGAACTTGACATGTAAATAAAAAATAAATAAAATAAGTATTCAGCACAGCGCTGGTTGGGCAGCGCGGACTGCTCTGGTCCCGCCGGCAGTTCCAACGGCCAGGCAACTGCCGCAGGAAGCGGCGCCTCTGCGTGCCAGGCAGATGGAACATCTCCGGCAGTCAAAGAGTTAAAAGATGCTGCCGGAACGATAATATGCCTGATTACTGCTTCCACTCCCGAATCGTATCCATGGTAATGAAACTGATCATGAGAGTCACTTTGCATGGGGTGTAATTTTTTTTCAGCAGTTGGAGTACACTCATCAGGTAGTTGAAATGAGAATCCCTGGAGGGACGAGGATGTTCTCTTCGGGGACCACTACTGAGAACCTACATTTTAGCTGAATGCAGAGGATTCAACCACCATAACATACATTTTATGTAAGGACTGCGCTATTAAAAACACAACCACAATGACCATATTGCTGTCACCGTGCATAAAAAGCGCACACAAGACTCACTAATAGTGTTAGGCTTTCCAGTAGAAATGCTGTCTGCAATTTGGAATCAAGTCTATCCATTGAACCACATACTTGCCTTGGATCCTATGAAGACGTCTTTTAAGCGTGGTAGGAAGTCAAATAGGCCGATTTGGAGCAGGAGAGGCACCACAGGGCATTTTAATTTCCACTGTCTATACTTTTACAAATAAATTCATAGAACTTTGTCAGCATGACCAGGAAGGAATCAGAATTTACAGTCTTAGCAGTGAAAGTTCAAATAAAATTTATTTACATGTAAAATTTTATAATTTTTTCACTTACTAATGGTTGCATTTGTTGCCATAGGTACACTTTTCTTCATAAGTAAGAGAGATTCTTTGATGAATTTTGCACAGCACAAAAACCATATTTACAGTTGTATGAAACTATAGAATTTTCCAAATCTATTAAAAGCTGTGGTAAAAATTGACATAATTAACTATAAAATTTGAGTTTCTTCTAAACACGAAGTTTCAAATGTAACAGCTCATTAATTTTTTCATAAATTAAATAAATTCTAGAGTTTCATACATCTGTAAGTATCGTTTGTATGCTGCGCAAAATTCATCGAAGAATCTCTCCTACTTACGAAGAGAAGTGTACCTATAGCAACAAATGCAGGAAATAGTAAGTGAAAAAATTATGAAATTTCACATTAAAAATTTTTTTTGTTATGTTTTCAAACATTCACTGCTGTGAGTGTGAATCCTATATCCTTTCTGGTCATTCTGACAAAGTTTTATGAATTTATTTATAAAAGTATAGACAATGGAAATTAAAATGTCCTGTAGTGCCGCTCCTGCTCCAAGTCGGCCCATTTGACGTTTTTTAATGACTACAGCCAGTGGTGAATCATACTCATGTGACTATGGTATCTCGAAACGAGTCACCTTCTTCGAACCTATCTGCTAAGGACATCATACATCAAAGTTCCAGTGTAGTTTTCAGAAAATCCCTCTGCTAACGTCACCTGGTAGAGAACTCGATAAGATTTTACCTCATCTCTCTCTTCCCATATATCGAAAACAAATATCGTTTGCATGTTGAAATTGATCATATTGTGGTGATCCCATTAAATACACGTGTACTGGTCCATTGGAGCAGGTGGCCAGTGATTGAAGTCGCATCCACAGACCAGTGTGAAGTTTTATCGCACTTATTGTAGGAGGACCATATCCCATAGAATATCAGGCACAAGAGAGGGTCCCTGTGTTGTTGTTTGATACATTGTTTTTTCTGCTGTAATACTTCCAAGCAGTGTATTACTATAGCTTTGTGCACCGCCATACATTTTGTTTTTCCACCACGACTTGAAGGTCTGTGTAGGTGCTAAACTGACATTAACATGTCTCAATCCACTGACTCTCATGGAAAACTAGAAAAAACTGTAAATTATGCTGCTGCTCTTCTCACAACACACAGGATAATTGAAATAAAAGACAGAGGCTGTGTTTCTTATTGACAAAAATGTGGAAGACATCGCGACATATGGAAACTGGAAGAGTTTTGTGGCATTGTGGAGCGTTTCCAAACAGCTACCTGAATTTGATTAATGACCTCTACTTTTAAACTCTTCCTTCACGTGAATTGGTAGCAGATGTTCTGCTGTTCTGTTTTGGTTGATTCCTCGCATTGCAGTCATGTACATAATCACTGTCTCATGCAGGCCATCCCTGAATGGTATTGCTCCCATCAAGGGTCTCGCTCCAACTCAAAAAAGTGACATCGCTCCTTCAATATATGGTAATCAACAGCATATCAGAGGATGGATGTGATTGAAAAGACACCGTTGATATGTGACAATGTACTGCAATAAGCAACTCAGCTGATAGTGCAATCAATTTTAGCAGTTTTACGAGCTTTTCTGAAATTTCAACACCAACCAATGACACAACAGCATGTTTCCCCATTTTTGTAGCATCGCTAAACCAGCCCCCCATTACTTTCCGAGTACTATGCGAAATTAAATAGTTGACTGTGCAGTCTGCCCATTCACAGTTAATTTTCGAACTTATATGCCAAAGTATACGAGACAGCATCCTATACCAATCTACGTATTTCCAACACTTCGATCGCAGTGTGTAATTTACGATTACGATTGCCCATCTTTCTCTATGCGGATGGAAGTCGCAGAGCATTCTCGCATTCTTAACGTAAAGTTAGAGATTGAAAGATCCCCCCGCAATGTCCTTGACGAATCCTCCCTACAACGCAGGCACCAATTTAATTTGCAGCTGACCAGAAGTAGAAGGCTACATTCCTCGTCTTGTGAAGGAACGGAGTGAGCCGAGTCCATAACAGCTATTTAGCAAAGACTGTTCCACACCAGTCTTACTCACAGCACACATCCAAGTGCATAAGATCCCTCCAGATGCGCGCATGTCGAGGTAGTTAGCACCCCTTATCGATGTACAGTAGATTAGAGTGCTGGGACGATATACCAGACGGTTAAGAAGAAACATCTGGTTTTATGGGTGATGGAAATCCAGACAGACATAGTTTGAAGCATTTTATGTAAATCAACTGTGCTATTAATTCTAAAGTATTGTTCTATTGTATGGGGACAGTACCAAGAAGATATTGGTAAGAGGGAAATGATCATAGAACATAAACACACGCACTCCTAAAACTACATGGTTATGCGCTTAAACATACTATAATGTTAAAGCCATATGGTTTCCGACCTACCAGCCGTGTGGAATACAATGTTGCCAATATTTCAATGTAAAAAATATGTTTCCAGTGCATGACATAATTCTCCCTGAAATTTTCTCTATGATAAACTATACTGACCAACTGTAAAGTGATAAAACTACTACCTTGCAGACCAAAGAAAACATCGATTCCTTCTAACACAAGCACTTCAATGTTTCCAAGCAGAACAGAAACGTGCATTGTTTCCACGTGAGTGGTCAGTGCCCTCCAGGGACGGTCAGCATACTGAACTCACAGGCGTGACATATGTGGCGATGCGGAGGAGGAAGACAGGGCAATGCTCGACCACGCCAGCACAGAGATACGTAGAACAGAGGAAAGCCGGCACGTGTGTCGACATTGGTCACGTTTCTGCCTAGTGTGAGAAGCATAGATCATAGACTGAAGAGTCAGTCGCCGCCGTAGCAACTTCGCGACATCGGCGAAAACACCGAATAAATATCTCCAACGAACGGGAATGAGCAGGTCCTTCGAGGGGGGAAAGAAGACACGAAGAAACGTCGCCTGGATGGATGGACTGATGATTAGCCGGTGGACATCATACTCTGCTACAACGATCTAACTGCTACACTACTCGATAGAAGAAGATGTCAGTACTGTGCCAGTAGGTCATCGCAGAAGATGCGATCCCAGAGCGGTTGGAGGCGCCATGTCACGAATCGGGCGGCCACTCCCGCCGGAGGCTCGAGTCCTCCCTCGGGCATGGGTGTGTGTGTTGTCTTTAGCGTAAGTTAGTTTAAGTAGTGTGTAAGTCTAGCGACCGATGCCCTCAGCAGTTTGGTCCCATAGGAATTCACACACATTTGAACATTTTGCTATTCCAGATGTAGCCAGGAAGAAGTCTGTGTGGTACTTACCCAGGAGGCTAGTGAGGACGAAGAGAGTGCAGCCTCGCCAAATAGGTCAACTCTGAACCTAGAGGTTGATGAAGCTCGCCAGAAGATGCCAAACCTGAAGGTCGCTGGTTCGATTTTGAGGCGGAAAATTTCGCGCCACGCCATAGCCACTTTTCAATAACGCAACGAGCTAATTCACAAGGAGAAGACCGCGCCGACATCGCACTGAGTGAGGGGTCCGTTACTGAATGGAAGACTGTGCCACTGATGCACCGCTGCAACACGAGCCATTGCCATATCAGCGGTCACTGGGATCCGCACGCTACGACTCCGCTGCTCCGTAACCGCGAGGAATCGTATTACTCTGTTTGTTCAAATGGCCAATGTTTCAATCTCACCTCACCCACTAAGCCAAAGAAAGAGCCCATTCCACCACCGTCAATGTGTTGCTTTCCCTCCCACCATCCCTGATAAAATAATGTTCTTTGCTCTCCTCCATCACTGACACTCAATATATAGTGTCACTAAACCCCAACCCGCTACATTTGGTGTCAGATAACCTTGGCTCTATTTTGATGTGTACATTGTAGGGAATTTGTGGTACAAGAAATGCATGTAGCTGTTGCCAACAACGGGCCGCGACCAACCCACAGGCAGCAAGCGACAATTTGCAGCCAGTGGACAGTAGTTCAGTAACTGGTGAGTGCAAATTGGTTCCAGATCTTTTTCATTTTCAAGTAACGCTCTCGCGGTGTAGGAAACAAAGAATGTAATGCTCTCATTCTTTCAAAGAAATTTGACACTAGAGAATTTATTTTTGGATGGTATTAGATGTTCCTGTTATATTGATCGGAATTGTAATTAAATTTCTAAGTTACTAGCTGAGTCTATGGCCACAAGAACATAGACTCAATACATTGCAGTGGTATTTGTTTTTGCTATCCTGTCACACAGTAAGCCCTTCCTCCTTCTGCATGTAGCGGAGAGAACCAAGTTAGGAATTCCATAGTGCTTTAAAAACCAAATTGCGATATAAATTCCAATTGATAGCGATCTCTGATATCTAGTCATGACAAATTCTTACTAGAGATTGGATCACAGTATAAGTGTGTCGTGCTTAGTGCTTCTCAATACACTGCAGTGGACTCTGTATTGCAGAGGTATTTGTTGTTGCTGTTACTATCTCATCATGTGGTAGACCCTACCTTCTCCTTCCAAATGTAGTGAAGAGACCCAGTTTAAGAATTCTATAACGCTTTAAAAACCCAATCGCGATGTCAAACTCGCGATTGATCAATTTATTGTGTCTGATTGTTGTTTTGCAAACACACGTCTGTCCAGCCCTTCCTGTAAATTGTTTAGGGACATAGCATGCAACTGAGCTGAAGTTTGACATTTTCATCTACCTCAGACGTAATGGACTTCCTACCATATTACCTAACTGCGTCAGTATCCACAGACAGGAGGCAAGGGAAAACAAATCCAGTTGGATTTGGAAACCGGGTGGCTGCAGGATTGAATCTCGCCAAATATTTCATTCCTAGTATCCACTAATAGGAAGCAAGGAAAATCTGTCGCACACAATGGTTATCGATTTAATTAATTAGTCAATCAATCTGATAGAGTGAGGGAATATTTCGAAGACATCCAAGACATCCAAAGCTGTTGGTTACGATTCAGGACGACCGCGACTACGGTGCGTGCAGTGGCACACAGCATGACATGGCCCCTTGCAAGAGAGAGAGAGAAGAGAGAGAGAGAGAGAGAATGTGTTTCGAAAGGAATTTCTCAGGTATCAATATGGAAGGGTTGTCGCCACTTGACGCTGTTGTTCGAGTATTAGCGTGGTACTTCACGTAACTGATAGTTCAAATGGCTCTAACCACTATGGGATTTAACATCTGAGGTCATTAGTCCCCTAGACTTAGAACTACTTAAACCTAACTAACCTAAGGACGCCACACTTAACTGACATCACCACATAACTGAACAATAGGTTAAGGTTGGATTATCCCCAGGGGGTCATTATGCCCAAGGCAGGATTAGAACCTGCGACCGTAGCAGCCGCGTGGTTCCGGACTGAAGCGCCTAGAACCGCTTGGCCACAGCGGCCGGCGTCACAGCTGTGGGGCGGCCGACAGTTCACAGCCGTGCGGTAAGCCGGCTGGCTTTTCCAAGTGCCCTGCGAGACGTGAGAGAGTTTTTAGATATGTTTAAGCGATCTGTGACAGTGTAATTACATGTGCCTTACATGATCGGAATGAAAAAGTGCCTCAGTTATGTAAATATTCCATACACTGCAATCGATTTCCTGACAAATTCTTTAAATAAACTATATTGCTTGTACCACCCTGCATCCAGTAAATTGTTTAAATAAACAATATTCCATACATTGACTAAAGTGTTTAAACAATATTCCATATACAGCAATCGATTTCTCGCCAAATGGCCAATCAATTGATTCTTTTTCCTGCCAATTTCAATGTAGAGGAGGGGAGAGGGAAGGCTGGGGTGTTCTCCAGTTTAATTTACTGAGTTTATTAATTAGTCTATCAAATTTGTATCAAAAGTGTGCCTATATTGGCGAGGGGAGTTCGCAGAGAGGTGAATAAGGATGAGGGGAGGCGAGGAAGGAGGCGGAGTGCTAGAGGGTGACACAGAAAAGCGCTTAACTGAACAATAGGTAAGGACCTGTCAATCAAAAGGATGGAATATCCCCAGGGGGTCATTATTGGGGGGTCATTATTCTGTTAGCAGAACAATAGTTCAAGTACCTGTCAATCAAAAGAGAACAATAGGTTTGCCTCTGATTATATGCTTGCCCCAATGAAGGCAACCCACAATTTGGGTTGATGCCAGTTTTGTCCCCATACCTTCAGTTACTGCACTATCTGGCGTCTTGTTTGGGTACCCATGTAATATAGACAGCAAAACTTTCCATAGTGTTGACCACAGGATGACCTATTATTGTGATGAGTACTAGCACAACCTGGGGCATGTGCTGCATTGTCAGTTACTGCAACAGCGACTTCATCAGTAACTTCCACCCAGATAGGGCACCTTCCTCTTCCAGGTGCCACACTGAGCTGACCCATGTTTTGGAATTTCGTTATCACTTCTTTAAACCATTTAATGACATCAAGTTTCTCGACAGACATTTCAGGCCTGTGAAACTCTCTCAGTACAGCACTGCTGTTCACATAAAACCGTTTCACTAACAGCGCATGGTCCCACTTCTGGATAGCTGTAGTGTTCACTAGCGTTATTTCCTTCTTCCTCGGGCCTGTGTCTCGCTCCAACGCGGGGTCGGCTATGTGATGACGGATTTGGCAGTGTTAATTGCAGAGGGTGGCCGGATGCCCTTCCTGCCGCCACCCCGAAACCCCCGAGATGGAAGTAGTGTACCCCAGCTGTCTGAGTCTAGTGTAAGTCACGAAATAGTGCGAACGGTTTCAGATGTCTGTGAGTCGTGTAACTGTGGCGGAACGTGGCGACCAGCCCAGTATTCACCTAGCAGGATGTGGAAAACTGCCTAAAAACCACATCCAGGCTGGCTGGCATACCGGCCCTCGTCGTTAATCCGCCGGGAGGATTCTATCCAGGACCGGCGCGCCTACCCGAGTCCAGGAAGCAGTGCATTAGCGCTCTTGGCTATCCTGGCAGGTCTAGTGTTCACTAGCGTTATGGAATGTAAAACGTCAGCGTGGATGTCATACCTCATTCAAAAGTTGTACAGCGCGAGATTTGCACCTGGTGGCCACAAGTGGAACTTTCTTTTTTTGAACCATTTTTTCCATTGAAATCGGTTTCGTATTAACCCATTAGTATATCTACCAAGTTTTGCTGCTATACGGTAATTACATACCAACACCGGACCTCTGTGTGTAGCTGTACTTTAATTATAACCTCCAGGTCTTATGAGAGCGTCTAGAGTGAAGCAATAGAGGCTGCCGAATGGGACAGAAGTCCAATCTGAAAAAGGGAGGTAACAGTACTGAGGACTGGGTACACAAGTCGCTCTCTATAGGTCGATAGTGGCATTGTACAACAAACGGGAATTGTCAGCTGAAAAAAAGCGAAAGGTGGACGATTTGAGTATAGCGTCCCGTCGACGATAAACACAACCCCGGATTGGGGAAGGAAAACGACTGTGTCTTTTTCGTAGGAAGGCAAATGCCTTATGCGGTTTAGGGAAATCAGCAGAACCCTCAATCAGGAAGGCTGGAGTGGTATTTGAACCAACGTTCTCCTGGACCACCTGCGCTCGAAATTATCGTCTGTGACGTCACCCAGCAATGACAATATACCTCGCTAGGAAATACCACTTCATTCAGCATGAGGTCACTATTTGCATTGAATCGAAGAGAGGGGGACGAATCGAAGTGTTAACCGTAAAAATTCATTCCTCCATGACATAATATTCTACAAAATTATAATACTTGTAAAATGTGGGAACGAAGTTTCTCGCGACGGTACTTATATGTAAAACATTCTCGCTCTTCTTGCCGAGTCAGTTATGGATAAAATCTCGAGCTTTCGACGATTACCTCCATCGTTATCGTCAGGAGCTGACTGTCTTCACTGCAGCGGTGGTAGCCTTTTTATAGCCCGTGCACAGCTTCTGATTGGTCGGCTTATGATTGGTCGGCGATTACGTACTGCTGTCACAGACGATGTCACTGTGGCGCTGGTGGCGCCACCGCTTCCGTTGGAACGTAAACCTTGGAAGGAACGTCTCTGCTGCCTCTCTGCATCAAGCGCTCGTTTCCATGTACAGCTCAGATGGTATCCGCTATCGCAAGCGCTCGTTTCCATGCACAGCTCAGATGGTATCCGCTATCGCGATTAAAGTTATTATAGCTGATTCTTATTTCATGAACAGCATACATTCGAACACCCAGTTCACTCTCGAGATGGAGAAGGAAGGGAGACTGCGTTTCTTAGACGTTTTAGTACAACGACAGGCGGACGGGCGTCTTGGCCACTCTGTATACCGTAAGCCGACGCATACCGATTTATACCTGAATGCACAGAGTTTCCATCATCCTGCTCAGAAGAGAGCCGTTTTGAACACGTTGGTATATAGAGCAAAAACTGTTTCTGACGAGGACCACTTAAGGTCCGAGATTAACCATCTGAAGTACGTGTTCCGAAAGAATGGCTATGGTGCACGCGAACACGCGAAATAAAGGCATCGTTCTCAAAAAAAAAAAAAAAAAAAAAAAGGAAACGTCAAAATGCTGCACAGTTGCAAGATGAAACACCGATTGCGGTTCTTCCTTTTTGTGGCGCGATTTCCAGCAAAATAGGAAGAGCCCTGCGTAGACGAGGTATAAGACCGATTTTTCGTCCTCCTAAGAAAATTAAGATGATGCCCCCTTTTAAGGACAATCTCGGCCTCAGGGTCCCTGGAGTTTATAATATACCCTGTGAGTGTGGAAGCAATTACATAGGTCAGACGATTCGTACCGTTTCCGACCGCTGTGCACAACACCAACGCCATATCAAAAATAGAGAACTTGAGAAATCGGCAATTGCGGAGCACAGCCTCACGAACAAACATAAAATATTGTTCGAGGAAACAAAAATTCTGTCCCATGCCTCCACGTACTGGGATTCTGTTATTAAGGAGGCTGTTGAAATAAGAATGAGCTAAAATAACTTTAACCGCCATAGCGGATACCATCGGAGCTGTGCATGGAAAGGAGCGCTTGATGCAGAGAAGCAGCAGAGACGTTCTTTCCAAGGTTCACGTTCCAACAGAAGCGTTGGCGCCACCGGCGCACACAGTGACACCGTCTGTGACAGCAGTAAGTAATCGCCGATCAATCATAAGTCGACCAATCAGAAGCCGTTCACGGGCTATGAATAAGGCTACCACAGCAGCAGTGAAGACAGTCAGCTTCTGACGATGACGATGGAGGTAATCGTCGAAAGCTCGAGATTTTATCCAGAACTGACGCGGCAAGAATACTGAGAATGTTTTACATGCTTGTAAAATGTGTGAGACATTAAATTTGATGGCTCGTCATTTGTCTGTGGAGCGAGTCACCTGTTCCAGTAACCGTCCTCCATTGTTATGAGGGCCCGACGGGCTTTTTGTGAAGGACTGGCCTTCGAAGCTATAAAATGTTAGCGTTTAGGGGAGAAATCAGGAAGCGAGGCCGTGAAACCTCGGGTCACTGGGTCAGCGGGGCCAGGAACTTGGCGTGCCAAGCGCTGCCCCTCGTGTCACGCATCGCCTGCCAGCGGCCACCGCGCCAGTCGCTGCGCGATAAGCGCTGCCGCCAGAAACTGGGTCATCCTTCACGGCAGGCTTCACGGGGAACACTCACCGAGGAGGGAGTCTCAGGTACCGTTGCTACCACAGCAAACGAAACTCTGCGAACAGTGTTCTAGTTGGTGTTCATGAACTTCCAGCGACATGAGATACGATCTACCGTTATTGCTGTGAGCGACAGTTCAATATTGAAAATGTGATACAGGATTGTGAAGGAGGCCGGGATTAAATAAAGGGACTGGAAGGTTATTTACACCTTGCACAGAAACCAGATTACGTTCATAAGGGTCGAAATACATGAATGGAAAACGTAACTGAAAAGGGAGTGAGACAGTGTTTTATCTTACCCTTGATGTTTTTCTATATGTACACTACTGGCCATTAAAATTACTACTCCAAGAAGAAATGCAGATGATAAACGGGTATTCATTGGACAAATATATTATACTAGAACTGACATATGATTACATTTTCACGCAGTTTGGGTGAACAGATCCTGAGAAATCAGTAATAACGGCATTGATACGCCTGGGCATTGAGTCAAACAGAGCTTGGATGGCGTGTACAGGTACAGATGCCCATGCAACTTCAGCACGATACCACAGTTCATCAAGAGTAGTGACTGGCGTATTGTGACGAGCCAGTTGCTCAGTCACCATTGACCAGACGTTTTCAATTGGTGACAGACATGGAGAATGTGCTGGCCAGGGCAGCAGTCGAAAATTTTCTGTATCCAGAAAGGCCTGTACAGGACCTGCAACATGCGGTCGTGCATTATCCCGCTGAAATGTAGGGTTTCTCAGGGATCAAATGAAGGGTAGAGCCCCGGGTCTTAACACATCTGAAATGTAACGTCCACTGTTCAAAGTGCCGTCAACGTGAACAAGAGGTGACTGAGACGTGTAACCAATGGCACCCCATACGATCACGCCGGGTGACACGCCAGTATGGCGATGACGAATACACGCTTCCAATGTGCGTTCACCGCGATGTCGCCAAATACGGATGCGACCATCATGATGCTGTAAACAGAACCTGGGTTCATCCGAAAAAATGACGTTTTGCCATTCGTGCACCCAGGTTCGTCGTTGAGTACACCATCGCAGGCGCTCCTGTCTGTGATGCAGCGTCAAAGGTAACCG
Organism: Schistocerca nitens; assembly: GCF_023898315.1. Classification (NCBI taxonomy): domain Eukaryota; kingdom Metazoa; phylum Arthropoda; class Insecta; order Orthoptera; family Acrididae; genus Schistocerca; species Schistocerca nitens. Next base: position 709,323,594 of record NC_064617.1, on the reverse strand, counting down.
CAGCCACGGTCTCCGAACTGATAGTCCATGCTGCTGCAAACGGCGTCGAACTGTTGGTGCAGATGGTTGTTGTCTTGCTAACGCCCCCATCTGTTGACTCAGGGATCGAGACATGGCTGCACGATACGTTACAGCCATGCAGATAAGATGCCTGTCATCTCGACTGCTAGTGATACGAGGCCGTTGGGATCCATCACGGCGTTCTGTACTAACCTCCTGAACCCACCGATTCCATATTCTGCTAACAGTCATTGGATCTCGACCAACGCGAGCAGCAATGTCGCGATACGATAAACCGCAATCGCGATAGGCTAGAATCCGACCTTTATCAAAGTCGGAAACGTGATGGTACGCATTTCTCCTCCTTACACGAGGCATCACAGCAACGTTTCACGACTGCTGTTTGTGTATGAGAAATCGGTTGGAAACGTTCCTCATGTCAGCACGTTGTAGGTGTCGGCATCGGCGCCAACCTTGTGTGAATGGTCTGAAACGCTAACCATTTGCATATTATAGCATCTTCTCCCTGTCGGTTAAATTTCGCGTCTGTAGCACGTCATCTTCGTAGTGCTGCAATTTTAATGGCCAGTAGTGTATACTCGGCAAGCTGTAAGGAAAATCAAGGAGAAATTTGGAAACAAAATTAAAATTCATGGGGAAAAAACATTACGAGATTTATCGGCGGTATCTTAATACTGCCAGAAACTACTAAATATACGGATAATCAGCATTGAAAATACAAGATGAATAACACCAATACTAAAAGAAGGGTACTTGGCATGGTAAAATTGAATTTGGTGGAGGTGAGGGAATCAACGATGTTAACGAGACATTACTAGCAGATTAAATTTGGGCAGGAAAATAACTGACGGTGGCCGAGGTAGATAGGATACAAAATGCAGATTGTCACTACAAGAAAGAATTCCTCTGAAAGAAACATTTGCTACAAATTGCCTGGTACGAGGGGCAACCATTGCTGCCATAATACATTTCAACCGAAGACCCCAAGAGCTATGTCAAAATAATTCATATATCACGACAAATTCCATAACACGTCAGTGACATTTTCAGGTGACAAACAGTTAACCTAAATAACACACAAAAAGTCGTAATTGTAACTATCTTAAATCACGAGGAACAGAATCGAAACAATATTTATTAGCCAGTAAGGGATATAGCCCTTTCAGTACATAATGTCCTGAAAATTTCCTTAAGGTAGATAACAGAAGTTCTCTGTCTTACTGCACAGATAAATTTGTTAACATCTAATGTTAATTCAGATACTGTGCAGTACTTTCTGAATGTGTTGCTGTTGTGTGTAGACTTGTACGGCTTGAAAGGCGGACGATAAATAGTTCAGTCAAGAAGAGGTTAGAAAATTTTTAAAAGTGGTGCTACATAAGAATGCTGGATAGTAGACAAGTATGTCCAATTACTAATGAAGAGGTACTGAGCTGAATGCGACAGGAAAGAAACGTACGGAACATCTTGACTAAAAGAAGGGATCGGTTGTAAGATATATCCTGAAATATCAAAGAATCGTTGATTTGGAGGGAAGCATAAGCAATAAAAATTTTAGATGAACACCGAGACTTCACTACAGTAAGACGGCCAAGATTAAAGTGGGTTACAATAGTTACGCACAGATATATAGGCCTGTACAGGATAGTCCAGGGTGGAGAGCTGCAGTAAACCAGTATTTGGACTGAAAACCGCAACAACAGTACAGTGTTATTAAAAGCGAGTTAAGAGGTTTCAACAGGGTACTGAAACTATATTTCACGAAAAAAAAATATTGCGGTAACGAATGCCGATAGGCTAACAAAGTTTGGTTTGTTACATCATCCATTTTCTTCAACCAGTGTAGTTCAAATGGTTCAAATGGCTCTGAGCACTATGGGACTCAACTTCTGAGGTCATCAGTCCCCTATAACTTAGAACTACTTAAACCTAAGTAACCTAAGGACATCACACTCATCCATGTCCGAGGCAGGATTCGAACCTGCGACCGTAGCGGTCGCGGGGTTCCAGACTGTAGCGCGTAGAACCGCTCGGCCACCACGGCCGGCCAACCAGTGTGCAGCAGATAGTATAGTGACAGCAGGTACTGATGAAAGGCTATTTTATTCGCATCAATGCGCTACAGTAGTGGAACGATACTTCGGATCCAGGTTTCACAGGGAGACACAGACTGCGTGCATGTCTCGGGCCCTTTTACACAATCAACCGTCCACGCATAACAGGCACTATGTCTTGAGGAAGCTTCCCCAAACGATTCGTGGATTGTAATACATGTAGAGTTAACTGATAATTCACTTTTCTCGGTGATGGACAAATGTTTGTATCGACATAGGCAGACATTTTGAAGGAAACTACTGTTGTATGTTATAGTAGAATCGTCGCAGCATTTCCAGTTGTGGAAAAAGACCGTTAGAACATCGAAATGTGCACAATGATATCCAGTACGAATCTGACAACCATGCTGCTTAGTGCCCAAAGCCAACCTCATCATCACCACTATTAAGCGATGATATGCACAGTTTATAGCCTGAGAATAACTCTGTAAGAGGAAATCAGCGCGTCGTACAACAGTGGTTAAGAAAATGTTTGTGATCATGAGGGTGAATATCTACATTTGCGTCTGTATCTACTTCTAGATATACCACAATTCACTCAACAGTATACGATGAAGTGTACTTTGTACCACTACTAGTGATTCTGCTAGAAAATGAAACGAGGGAAGAAAGATTGGCTATATGGCTCTGTGATAGCAGTAATCTCCCTTTTTTTGTCTTGGGGGTGTGACGCGCGATGGACGTTGAAACCGGTAGAACGGTTCTACCGTTTAGGACAAACACTGAGTATCTAAAATTACTCTACAATGTTTCTTGAAAAGATCGTCTTAGTCCTTCCAAGGATAGTTACTCTAAACCCTAGGTGGCTTAGGTTACTCAACGAACAAACGAGAGCGATAAACATTCCACAATTACGTTTATAAGATATTATGGAAACAGTTAAAACAAGAACCTTATCGCTGGAATTTACTACACTGGAATTTGCCCGACGGCAAAGTGAATTCGCTACACGAGTGCAATTTACGACAAGATGGTACTGTGGGAAGATATGATGTGCGAATAAAGAGCACAGAAAGCCTCTGCATTGTCTTGCAGCACATCTACATTTAATGGTTTAGAGTTAAACGTTTATAGCTTCATTTACTACATGGGACATATGACTTTAGGACTTGTGTATCCGGATACTTTGTACAACTATCTCATGTATCGGTTAAGAGGCTGCCAGTGTGGATTTCTTCTTTCAACACTGTGCGGTTCCATCCCACTTCCACTTAGAATCCATATACGCGGCACGAGAAATCAACCTGACGTAACTGCATGAGGTTATTTTGTCTGTGATGGAACTACCACTTCTCATTAACAGAACAGATAAATATGTACATCTTAGTTCGATAGTTCCACGATTACAGGCTTCGAAAACTGGAGAATCAACCATGGAGAATGAATAACCAAAATGTTACGATTTTGACTGTAAAGTTTCTTTTTCAATTTGTTTATAGCCATTGAAGTTTCTACCCATACAGCCATCTATCTACTTATCCTTTATAATCCTAAGTACACAGTTCTTAAACTTCCTTAACGCGTTTTAACTAATTTAGGTAAAACGGATAGATTATAACTTGCACAACTACACTTAGAGATATAAGAAGTTCGTGTGAAGGTCCAGAATAGTACATTATTTGGTATGAACTTAGTTCAGTAAGCATAAGTGATGGAGGAAAGAGAGAGAGAGAGAGAGAGAGAGAGAGAGAGAGAGAGAGAGAGAAAGAGAGAGAGGGGGGGGGGAGGGGAGGGGAGATAAAACCGTACTGTAAGTTACCCACTCCATAGCTAAATATTTAATAGATTTTCGGTGGTGATAAAAGTACTAACAATATAGTAATACACACCGATGTGCTGAAACAGTCTGATCGCCAGATTAATAGCATGCTGATACACCTTTGGAGCTCAGTATAGCAGCCTTTCTACGTTGCACGGCTACGACAAATCTTTGGTAGATTTCTAGAGCTATGTGACTCCACATGTCTACACAAAAGTCACGTAATTTCCGTAATTTACGGGTCGGTTGATTTTAGGCAAGAAGCTAGCATCCAATGCTGTCCTACATGTGTTCCATCGGTTACAGAACAGGCTAATTTGGTGGTCAAGACATCAACTTGTTTTCACAGACATGCTCCTCAAACCAAAGTCGCACGATTTTGGATTTGTACCATGGGCAGATCCCATATTCGTCTATGAAATCATCAAGTTTGCACGGATGGAGGTGTTTCGCAACGCAGCTGTGATGGTGCCTGCGATTACTACCGAAGGTACTGGAATGAGTAGGTGAATGTGCCACATAGAGTAATACTATCCCATATGCCTGCGTCCTTGGTGCGGCACATCTTTCGAGCAGCAGTCACCTGGATGACGGCTGATATGGAAACGTCCATCGACCAGGTTGAACAAGAAACTTGATAAATCGGACCAGAGGGTACGTTTCCGTTGATCCGAGATCCAACGTTGATGATCCCAAACCAACTACAGTCGTAATTAACGAAGTCCATTGCACTCTGTCGTCGGATCTGCACAGATCCCCACCTACTCTCCTTCACAGAACGGGCAGGCCTCCCCCTGGCTTCACCGTTCTTAAATCACTTTCCACAGACACTGACGTCAGTAACATGTGAACATTGGTCAGCTTCGCCGTTGCCATGATGCTCAATCCCACGCGCTGGAAAATAACAATTTGGACTTTGTCAAAATCGCTTCCGTCAGTGGATTTCCCCATTTGAGTTCCCTATTCACACTAGAATGATTTACTATTCGTTTTTGTTTCGCTTATGTACGCTATGCAACAGTATTAAAGGATCGATTTTTGAAAACTCCGCAGTTATTTCACGTTCCAATGCATAACTTACAAATTTGGCTCAATGGTGCCTACAACCTTCCTCTACAAAGGCTCAAAAGCGAAGCCCCTGCGAGGTCATCTTCGGGCTTGGCAACACTTCAAACAGCAAGGTGTAAACACATGCAAAGAGAAGGCCAGAACTCAGTCCTCGTGACGTGTAAAGTGATTTAATGACACTTCCTCGCAGATTAAAACTGTGTGCCGGACCGAGACTCGAACTCGGGTTCTTTGCCTTTCGCGGGCAAGTGCTCTACCATCTGAGCCACCCTAGCAAGACTCACACGCCGTCCTCACAGTTTTACTTCCGCCAATATCTCGTCTCCTGGCTGTTTGAAGCGTTGTCGAGACCGAGGGTGGCGTGACAGCGCGCCACGCTTTTGGACCATTATATAGGAGAGTGGTTGGCACCTGTAAGTTGAATTTAGAACTTATGCGTTGGAATAAGAGACAATTACGCGCTTCGGAAAGAAGTTGCGCAGAGTACTTTCTTCACCGTGTCATGTGCCGGCAACGACACCAGGCAGCACTCAATGTCGTAGCGGGCAGTGGCCATAGTATAAAATTTCGTGGTACAATCTGTACCCTGGGAAAGATACAAATTTCACAATAGTCGTAATGTTTCGGCTCGTCTGTGTACATGCTCCATAGATCCGACATGAGTCTGTTGTAGTTACCGTGTTAAATTGTGTATAGTTGCTGGCGAATTCAAATTTTCTTCTATTATGTTTTAAGAGTTATACATTACACGTTCGTTCCATTCCGCATCGAGAGAAAAAGTGGTTTACATCCTTTGTGATTTCACACTCTCAAAAGCGTAGCTCAACAGCATTAATGCGGTGTTGATGCTGTCTGAATCAATCATCACTGGAACTCGAACATGTTATAGCGCATTTAAACATTTTATGCCACAGTCGTTGTTAAGGTACCGATGTCTGTTAGATATTACTGCTGTTGCAGCCACATGTAGTAAGCGGTTCTTCACGCAGTGGAGAATGGCAAAACAGAGACAGCCGGCGATCGAGGCGTTGCGAAGTAAGCGCAGCACAGATAGCCTTGCTGACAGTTGCTGTCTACCAACAAGCTGACGTAAGGACGCACACAGACCGAGCGCCAAGCGAAGCCTGGAGAGTGCTGAGTAAGGAGAAGTGAGGCCAGCACGCTAAGTTACGCTGCAATATAATGCGGGAGTAATAACAAACAGCTACCACCGAGGGTAAAAAACGTCCTCCTGCCGGATATAAATAGTGGAGCGCAGGCAGCAACTGACAGAAGCCATCAGGAAGCAGTTTGGATCTGAGGACGGACGTGGTCCGTGTCCGAATGTTCAATCTTCGTAGGTGACGATTCCGGAAGTCTGTTCCAGCTCGCATGAGTCATCCGTTCGCCGCCAGATGTCAGCTTCAGCTCTGGAGGTCGGCCCGAATTTGGTCGGCACCATGGCTGACTAACTACAGCGAGAACTTCCAGAAGGACCGGCCGCAGCGTGGTCTTGGTCACAGGCGCCGCCGAGGACTGACGCCCGGACCTCACGGCAACCCGGCCCCACGGTGTGTGGTCCGTCCATGACGGGACCTCGCGGACATCGCGACTGACGGCTTCCCAGCCGCCGGTGCAGCAGGCGTCGGTAGCTGACCTCACGGCGAAGCGGCTCCGTGAGCGGCGACGAGTTCGTTTCAACCACAGGGCATCCTGGCTTCAGTGGAGCACTGGTGGCCTGAGGCTCCGAGTGCGATCGGCGGCGTGCGTGGCGCGCATTGATGGGGAATTTACACAGCAACAGCCAGGCGGAGGGATCCGCAGGGCTGGGCAGCGAAGACGGGGGAGAAATTGTAAAGAAAGTTGAATAAATAATTGTAAAACTCCACGCGGTCTCAGTCTTTGGCGCAGCCACTGTGTCTGCTAGTAACAAGTAGCAAACGGCCGTGACAAGTATTGCAGAAGTCGCAAAAAGTGGCCATCTGCCGTAATACTGCTGATGTACTGGAATAACGCCGCATTCTTGTTTTCGAGGAATCTGCCCATTCTTTGTTCCACGGTTACCTCGTTAGTAGTCCATGTTTTGGATAATGTCGTTTGCCGGTACATTTAGATGTTTTTGTTCCACAGCTTATGTTATCTGTATTGACAGACTATCAGTAATTTAGTTTCCTATGATCTCATAGTGACCTACGATACAATACATGCTGAGTTGTCGTTTATTGTTTCTGATATTTCTCAGTACTCTCAACATTCCGTGTGGCACGGGATGACTGATGTTTTCGGTGTCGTTGTCCGTTAGGAGAGAGGCTGGGCAAATGTGGAAACACTGCGAGAAATGCATGCTTGAACGTAAATGCAGACGCTAGCCAAGCCCGCAGGTTGCGCTTTAGTGTCTGACCACGATCGGCAGCTGTGCCGTCTACCCAAAACATTGCAAGTGTCTGTGTGGCCAGGACAGCGTTCTGTGTAGTTGTGAGTGCATTAAGTCGCAGCTAGTGGATTTGAACATGGAAAAATTGTTGATGCTCCTGTGGTCGAAGCGTCCGCTATAAAGGTAGCGAAAGCGTTTGATGTTCCAAGAGGCAGAGTATAGAAGCTTTATAACGCACACAGCAAAAGCGAAAAACATCACCCGTGTAACAACTAAAACGGCTTCTGATACCAAATGTAACAGTTGTGATACTAAATGTGACACTTCTGTCACTAAATGTAACTGGGTTTTCTCTTTTGATGCAAGTCAATTGTCAGGATGAGCATTCTAAAGCATTCTGTCAGGGTGAAAATATTAAATAATTTTAACTTTTCTCTCTTAACAACATGTGGGCAGGGTGGGTTCTTCCTTGGCTCGGGTATGAGGTCGAATGAAACATCATTTTTACATAAGATAACTTTTATTGAAGATTTGTACAACTGTATCTTACGGGATGTTCTGGTTCGGAGAGCGGCAGCTGTGTCGTTTGTGAAGTCTTCTGCTGCGGCAGCGGCGGCGGCGGCGGCGGCGGCGTCTGATTACGCGTAGCGGTGTGTATCTCGTGTCGCCGTCTCGCCCAGCTGACTGGAGACGCGCAGCGCGAGGTGGCCCGTTTAATTATTGCGAGCGAAATCGTGCATCGGATGATACCTTGGGTGTCGCGTCCCAGTGTTTCTCTTCTCTAAGCGGCCGCGTGTGTTCTGCGTCGGCCAGCGGAGCGGCGCGGCGGGGGAAGGCCAGTGTGGCGGACTCGAACCACGGACTCCCGCTTGCCAGTCTTCGGCTGTCAGGTCTTCATCCCAGCCGTCTCCTTCCCGTCCTCACGAGTCACCCGGGTATGTAAAAATCCGACTTCAAATACCTTTTAACTTCTGTCTTCTGGCGCCGCGGCTGCTGCTTGCTATTCCATTACAGCGGCGGACTTGGTTCGTCTGTGCATGATGCAGACTCTTCTTGCATGACGGTCTTCAGCACCGAAACTGACTGAAAACTACTGCTACTCTTCTTTTCTTCCTTCTTCGTCTCTCGTCTCGTCTCCGTTCCCGTCTCCGTCTTCGTCTCCGTCTCCATCTTCATCTCCGTCTGGCTCACTGCGTCTCGCGTATTTATTCACTTCAGTTTACTGGAGGTGAACGACTTCACGGTCATTGCCTCTTCTGTCACGTTGAGAAGCTCCTCGAAGAATCTTCTTAACGTCGGTCATTGGCTCTTGGAATGTAGGCGAGGGCTTTTGATCCCATGTGACGACTGAGAAACACGTGAGCCGGTCATTGCCTCTTCTGTCACGTTGAATAGCTTCTCGAAGAATCTTCTTTACGTCGGTCATTGGCTCTTGGGATGTAGGCGAGGGCCTTTGCTCACATACGACAACTGAGAAACACGTGAGCCGGTCGGGCGATGCCCTGACGGCTGAATCGACAGCGCCCGCTTATGTGGAACTCGCTGACTTCACGGTCATTGTCTCTTCTGTTCTGCTGTTCGGCCCGCTGTTTGCGAGTATGTAACTCTCTAAACTAAACCAAGTTTTTCATTTATATTCTAATTTCTAGTTCACTTTGATTTCACTAATTTATTTACTTAAGTACCACTCAACATTCCTTCACCCTTCGGAGAAATTCGCCCTCGAATTTACTACTCAACATTCCTCCACTCTTCACACGGCAAAAGCACTAACATAAGCAATGAAAACTCTCGACTTAGAAGATTACACACGCTTCACATTAAGTATGTGGAAAATACTTTATCACTTTACAAAAGCACTGTACAGTCATGAATCACATAGTTCACACATAAATGGTTATAATAAGTGTAACAAATCTTTATGACAATGAATAAACAAAAATAGATTATTCACTTAGAAAGTTACATAGCAACACCTGTTTAATCTACCCTATACTAATGCAAGAATATCTATTCTACAGTATTGTTTACTTTAACATAAGACTGTTTAGTAAAGAGTGAAATACAATAAACAAAATTAATACACTAATGCTCAAGAGTAACCACTGAAGTACACCAGTTAAGAGTGTGGCATACAGTTAACAGGGATTTGATGAAGTGGTATATTATTATTTGGCTTATTTTTTCGTCTTAAATAAAAGAAAACTGTACAAAGCAGAAACACCAACACAAAAGTTCCAGGTATACCTGTTCCTAGCATTATAATTTTAGTTTTGTGTTCACCTTTTAATTTTAAGACATGTTTCATCATAACATTGGCATCAATTTTGCCTTGCTGTGAGTTTATGAACGTATCTAATGACTTCAGAAGGGAACTGTCAAGGGAGTCATTGAGGTAGGACAGGTTTTTGTGTAGGAAATGCTTGCATGGCGTTTTCTGAAAAAAGCAAACAACATGGTTATGAACCTACCAATCTCGTAAATACAAAAACAAAGAAATGAAGGAATACATTGTTAACTACAAGATCTACATGTTTCTACGTTCAACTTTTTTTTCTTAAAAAAGAAACCATTATCATTTATTAATTATTTACATATGTATACTATCCACAGTCTACTGAGATTCCACTAGGACATTCGCACTCTTGGTAGAAGATTGTATGGTGCCATGTCTGTATGTTGTGCTGGCGTGGCAACTCTTTTTCCTTTACGGGAACTTCCTCCACCCTTCGGAAAAGCAGACACTATTGTTGAAGGAATTACATCTGGAGCGCCCTTAAAAGGTTTTAAACGACTTGCATGCACAATGGTAGTTCGGGTGGGCAGTTGCAATTTAACGTTGACTGGTGACGTGATCTCAATAATTTGATAAGGACCTCTGTAGTTTGTTACAAATTTCTTCGTTTTTCCTTTCGCTATGTAAGGAGTTGAAAGCATAACCCACTGACCGATTTTGTAATTTGGATATTTAGCTTGGGCATTACCTAATCGTTCCTGTCGTTCCAAAGCCTTTGTATTAGATTTTTGAACCTTTTCCCATACATCCTTCATCATTCGACTGAAATCTCTTACTGTTTCTCCGACTTTTCCGTTTTTCTGCCTGATTACATCAAAAGGGGACGGCATTTTTCTGCCATAGACCAGTTCATAAGGTGACATGCCAGTTGCTTCATGCGTTTTGGCGTTGTATACCGACACGATTATTGGTAAATACGTATCCCAATTAGAATGTTGTTCGTTAATATAATAACTAACCATCTTGCCAATTGTCCGATGAACTCTTTCTGTGCGCCCGTTGCACTGAGGGTGTAACGGAGTTGTGCGTAATTTACGTATTTTTAGTAAGTGGCATAGCTGTTTCATTAATTCCGACATAAAATTAGATCCCTGATCTGTGATAATAGCTTCAGGTACGCCAAATTTAAGTATCCAGTTGTTAACTAAAGCTTGGGCAACTGTATTTGCTTGCTGATCTGGTAGACTCACCATAGCTAGATAGCGTGAAAAGTGATCTATAATTGTAAGGACATACTTATTGAAACGTCCCCTTTTGACAATTTTTACATAACTGTGCTTAAACTGACGCACAATATTTTTTAGCGCAACGCAATCTGACTTTCAACACACAATGTTTTGTTAGCGCAACGCAATCTGACTTTCAAAATTCTCTACAAGAGAATGGCCCTGACTAACATTAAACTATACGTCTCACAAATCACTTACCTCACAAAAATCTTCGCTCTCAAGCTACTGCAATACAGCGAGCGCCACTACTGCCAGCTAAATAAAAGATTCAAACTATGGAAGGCACTAACTACTGATAGGGATAGTTAGCAAATGAAAGATATTAATAGAGAACAAACAATGTATTTACCTTGATATCATGACAAATTACAAAACTCCGCCATCTCTCTCCCCACATCCACCACTGCTGGCGGCTCACCTCCAACTGCGCAACGTTACGCGCTGTTCACAGCCAGCTGCCTAACACTACAATGGTTGAGTATTACAACAATGCAAAGCAGCCACAGACTGCACACGGCACAGCCGGTGATTTTCATACTGAGGTGGCGTTACCAATAAAAAAACCTAAACAGCCTACTTACATAGCCCCCACGCTCCCCACAAAAAATTTTACAAATTTTGTTGGGCAGTGGGCAACACATATTTGTTAAAATTTTTCATAATCGTAATTACAATAACAAAGAAATCAAATGCACACACTTATTGATACAATGTTGGTCAAAAGCTAAAATTTTTTCTCACAGTCCATAAAGACAGTCCTGATCATTCATCACATTGCAGTGTTTTTCTCAAAGTCTGAGCAGTAAAAGAAAATGCACACGTAAGTAGTGGATTTCCATGCAGTCTTGAAGAAGTAGTGTTGCCCTTCCAACGGAAAGACAGTGCTGACTCTTGACATGCTGACAGGTAATGGGCCACAACAGAGCAAACCCACAGCGGAGTCAGTCGAAGTTTTGAAGAGTATTGGTGGGTAGGTCATCACAGAGCAGACCCACTGTAGTCCTGGTAGAGATTATGGTATTGGTGGGCCACCAGAGGTGCAGACCCACTGCAGTCCTTGTAGAAATAATGGTATTGATGGATCATCAAAGATGCAGACCCACTGTAGTCCTTGTAGAGATAATGGTACTGGTGGGTCATCAAAGATGCAGACCCACTGTAGTCCTTGTAGAGATGGCCAGCAGCCATCTGTTGTGACTGTGCAGGTGCACAATCACCATTGAAGAGTCTTGCGGATAATATAGCAAGTCCATAACCACCACTTGTGCACTCACAAAGTTTTTGGAATTGTCCTCAGAACCAGCAATGCTGTTATCCAGTCCCTTGCTGAATTATTAACACACGTGCAAACACTAACAGTCCCTACTTCTCACATATTGTCCATATACTATGACCAATAGAAACGTGTGCAGTGAAATGTAACTTACAAGTTACTTAATTTGATGACCTGGTGTCAATTACAATTTTATAACATAAGAACACAATAACAAAGGTACAAAACACATCATTCAAGAACATAACAATACAAATAACAGTTGCGGTAATAGGGGCTTTACAAAAGAATAGAAATAAACATATACATCAGTGTTACAGGAATTATGACATAATTTCATACATAAAAGATCAGAATAACTTTTGAAACATCAACTTCACACCTAAGCATTAACACAGAACAGATAAATGTCTAAACATCTTTACAAAGTAAATAACATATTATCAATGCAAATTATATTTGAGGATCACAGTATTCCTCATCATAGTGAATGTAGCTTAGTATTAGAAGAAGAAAAAATTGTATGAAACTACACAAAGACAGGAAGAAAACAAATACACAAGGGTACACAAACACATAGTGGGATAACACAATGGAAAGGACAGGGTTCGTTTTCAGTGTAACTTTTGGTACTGCAGTATTTTGTGAACAAAACCTTTTTTGTTCTTGGAGATCTCTCTTCGTTCATCATTATTCCCAAATGGTCCTATCTGTACCTCTTTTCTGTATTCTAACCATATTTCTTTCAAAATAATTATTTCTCATTGTACAATACTCATTTTGGCCCTATCTGTTTCTTGTGGCTTCTCAATGCATTTCTTCCAATTCATCATAGTTAGTTTCTTATATAGTCTACCCCCTCTTAAGCTAACTTAAATCTACTGAGCTCAGATGCTAAACTAAGGGACGAGGCAATGCAGCAGCACATAACAAATTAACACAAACAGCAATGACAAAAAAAACGCAGATTTGCGAAGCAAGCAGCATTAAGAAATTAGCAAAGCAATTGTAATATTACAACTAATCTAAGGCAATGTGCAACAAATAATAACAAGAAATCATTAGTAAAACTGGCTTAACAGAATAATACAAAGTCAAATTCAATAACACTATGCCTGGCAAACAGCAGCAACTGATACCTAAACATGACATAGCTCAAGCAGAAAAAATAGTACACTAAAGATAACAATGCAGATAAGGGAAATGTATAATCACATCTTAATGTCTAAGTAATTAAAGTGGTGCACCACAAAAACTAATTCTACAAAAAAATTACTAAGTACTAGAAAAGAAAATTATGTATGCAGTTCCTGTGATTAGTCCCTTCTTATTGTTCTTTCCTTTCCAAGTGCTCCTTTTTTTTTTTAAGAATGTGGATTACAAAATTATTATTTAATAGATCTGTAGACAGAAAATATTTAAATTAGTACATCTATAAAATTTTATTTTAACCAGCGCTGCAGTGCAGCTAGAAACTAGATATTAAATGAAATAAGCAACTATGTACAAAGCAAAGCATAAAAATATCATTCAGTAGTCATGAGGTATTTCATAAGTTAGTAGAAAAATCTCGCAACTAGAGAGACAGTAGTCATAATCAGGTGTATAGACATAAAAATATTTCTCGTCATTTCATTAGGCATCCAGTGTAAGAGTTCCTAACCGCTACTCATTACTCCTTACCTTATTACACATATACAAATTCGTCGACGCTTCTTCAATACTTCATCATTAGATACATAGCATAATCAAATTCTTCATATAACATTAGCTTATTAATCATAAACATACCTCAACAACATAATACACATCGTCGTCGTAAATATAACGTCATAACACCTCAGTCAACTCTCAAAAACGTCGTAGCTTTCTGCAATAATTTCAAATCCTAAAAAAAATTCTCTGCTCATTTCAATAGTGTCATCTACCTCAAACGTACCTTAAAAATCATGATCTCATACCAAATACATCATTCAAAGCTCTCATAGTATCACAATGGTTCCGAAAAAATATGAACAGTTTACAAAGTACAGACAAAATACAGTTTCATAAGTGTGAAGTTATCCAACTGTGTAATTACGTAAACATCTGTCACTGATGTAGTAAAAAGAATGTTTGTTTCTCTGTCAAATAATCAGATAGCTGTGTAATTTATGTGTTAGAGAAATATGGTACCGATGTGTAAAGTTGTATAAGCAAATACCATATTAGCTAGGGCTCCTTGTGCTCGCCAAACACATGGTACACAAAGTAAGCGTGTACCCCCATGAGGATTAATGTAATTATACCCTCAGGTGTTACAAATTACAGCAATGGAATGAAATGTATCACGGAAAACTTTCTTTGTAATTCAAAAATCTTAAAAAATAAATGTTTTAAGTACAAAATTAATCACTCAAATACGTGTCCTGTAGCGCTAAATGTGCGTCTTGTTGCAACATAATCTCTGTGGCAGTGTCGTAGTTATCGTCTTCCGAAAGCTAAGTTCTGCAGAAGTCAATGTACTTACCTCATGATAAACAAAAGTGAAATGCTTTGCGTATAGATATCTTAGTTATTACGCTTATTGCCGTGATGAGGAAAGTACTGTACTGTAACGTATTGTTGTGCTACGGAAAAGGCTGCCTCATTGTTGCTATACCACAAAAGTTACTACTAAAACATGTTTTAATTTCTTGAATAATGCCGAAAAACTGTGCAGATATAAAACAGATACACCGCAAAAGCAACATTGTAAATTGTCACTCATTAGTAACGTCGTGATAAAATCCTGTAGCTGTCACATAAACTAACCACTGTGTCATCTAGTATCTCTCAGAAAGCACTTTAAATCCAGAATGTATTTTCAAATAAACCAAAATGTTGCATTAAAATCTCAAGTTAAAAAAGCACATTATCTCTCAATAAACGGTGTTACATGTGAAATGTGGTGTAAACCTTTGCTCTTCCTAGTACGCAGAGTTTCAACTTTAACGCAATTATCAAGTGGTATACGTCGGTAAAGAATACTGGAATTTTTCTCAAGGTTAGCGTCTGTGTTATTTTTCTCGGAGCCAGCGGGCGCACGCGGCTGCCTGCTGTGCGAGTCATTGTCTGTTTCTTTGCTGGCGCGCGTCGTTATTCGGATTAGGAGACCGAACTTCTACAAATTCGCCTTGCCGAGAGGGCCCAGCTCTGTTTGAATCCCGCAAGTTCTGATGCAATTCAGGTCTGTCGTTAGGATCACATCGTCTGTCGTCATGTCGGTAGGTTCCGTAGTTTCTTCCTTGTCCGTCACATGGTGGAGAATTTCTCCCTGAATCGTAACTGTGCGCCGAACTGTTGCGTCTGAAGTTATTCTGCCTCCCTTGATAATAATAATTGTTTTGGTTCCCATATTGTCTGTTTCTATGATTGTCTCTGTCATAGTCATTACTACGGAAATGCGATCTTTCTCTGTAACTATTACTACTCTGCCAACGGTTGTCATACAGGTGGTGTCTGTTTTGGTCACGATTTGTGTTGTGAGAATAGCCTTGTCGTGTCCAGTTCTTGTTTCTGTCGTCACGGAATTGTGACGTATGTGACCTGTAATTGTTGTGTTCCTGTTCTCGCGTTCCGCGATTGTCAGTGTCAATTTCCAGTTCTTGTAACAGTCCCTGAAAAGCTTCAATGTCGTCTTTGCAACGTCCTGCCAAAATAATATGTCTTAAATGTTCAGGCAGTTTGATTAAGCAAATTCGGATGAGTTCTGAGGGGCTGTATGGGTTTGACAGGTACTGATTCTTGTGCAACATGTCTTCAAAATATTTCACAAGACTGGAGAATTCAGATTGTTCGAAATGTTTCATCATTATGATGCCATGTTTTACTCGGTCTTGTGTGGCTTGAGACCAATATGCTGAGAGGAAGGCATGGTAAAATTCTCCTTCACTATGACAATCGTGAATGACCGAACGCATTCTTACAGCTGGTTCATTCTCTAAATAGCCACACATAAATTCTAATCTGTGTTCTAATGACCAGTTAGGGGGAAAACAATGAGAGAATTGATGGAGCCACGCTTGTGGATGAATGTCGTTGGCAGAATTTTTAAACGTTTTGAATTTACGTGTAGTAATGAACAGCTTATAGTCAAAGTCATCATGTCGGCGAGTCGCATGTCGGTCATTGTTACGTCGTTTCGGCGGTTCCATTTCAAAATTCGGTGCACCTTGCCAATTTCTTTCATAATTTCCGAAATGCCCTATGTTATTATTTTGTGGCTTTTCCGTATTTATAAGTCCCTCTTCCCGTATTGGGGCGCGAGTGTCCTCTGAAATACGTAACTCTTGTATTACTTGTGTCAGCTGATCTTGTACTTCGCGGATTTCTCTTTGGTGTTGCGTATTAATTTGATTTTGATTCTGTTTGAATTTTCTAATTTGTTCATACTCTTCTGTGTCAGTGAAGGCTACAGGTCTTGTGTCATTCAGATCATCATCTACCTTTGTAGATAAGTTAGTGACCTGATCCGAAAGTTCGCCTACTTTCTCCGATAGTGAACACATTTCCTCCGTGTGTTTTTCTGAACCAAGTTTCAGAGTGTCCTTTTGTGTTGAAATCAAATCTACTGTGTCCTTCAAGTTTTCCTGAGTTTTTGCAAGTTGCATAACCGAATCGGTAGATGCAACTGAGTCAAATTTAGCTTGCAAGGTCTCATGATTTTCATGAACAGTAGTTTGCAGTTCTTTTACGGCTGCTTCGTGATTCTGTAGTGCATTTTCATGACGCGAAAAAATAGGTTCGAAATGCTCACAAATTTGTGTTTTTACGTCATTACAGACTTTTTGACATTTCGATTCAATGTGATGTAACTCAGTAGTTAAATCCTCACGTGTTTGTTCAAGAGTTTGCTCCAATGAGTCTAACTTTTGAAGATTTTGTTCCATTGCGTCTAACTGTTGCTGTGTTTGACTCTGATTTTGTTCCATTTGTTTCTGATTTTGCTCAATTGTGTCTAATTTTTGAAGCTTTTGCTGTGTTTGTCCCATTTGTTGTATTAATTGTAATAACAA
Organism: Schistocerca nitens; assembly: GCF_023898315.1. Taxonomy (NCBI): domain Eukaryota; kingdom Metazoa; phylum Arthropoda; class Insecta; order Orthoptera; family Acrididae; genus Schistocerca; species Schistocerca nitens. The sequence goes on along the minus strand of NC_064617.1, from coordinate 709,306,445 downwards.
TGCATTGGTGTCTGAAACATGTTCCTCAGTGGTTTTCGGCAGTGAATTTGCACCGGCAACATTCACATTTTGACAAGCAGAAAATGTGTCTTGACTTATTTGAGAAAACGGTGAGGATCCAAAACCTGAATCTACAGTATTTGCGAGATCGTGTCCTGTCATTTCGGATTCCTGAGGCGAGCTGTTGCCGACCGACCGATCGATAATGCTTCCCTGCTCACTGATTGTTTCACTGTCTACGCCATTGTTTGCAGCCCGCTCCATTTCCCTATGCGCAATTACCAAATTACTACTTTTAACATTAGTTAATTCACTACTCTGCGGCGCTAACATACTGCTTTCGTCTTCACTGCCATTTCTCAATTTAGTTTGGAGCCTAGTGTTACGTTTTTCACACGCCATTATTGTCACAGTATTTCACACGACAACACAGAAAAACACAATTTGAAGAGCAAAAATAAGAGAACACATTAACATAACACTGAAAATAATATCTAGTTAATTGCAGCTGCGAAATACTTGGTGCAAATCTACATGCATGCCACAACTATTTTACTATACAACAATGAAAAACTACAACTACAAAGGAAATTCTCTCTATAATTACGCGCTAGCAATAAACAAAATCTACACTAATTACACAAACTACAAGGAAAAAATCAGAAGATTCCAGTGAGGTATCCTAGGCTAAGGGTCGACATATGAAACGTCCCCTTTTGACAATTTTTACATAACTGTGCTTAAACTGACGCACAATATTTTTTAGCGCAACGCAATCTGACTTTCAACACACAATGTTTTGTTAGCGCAACGCAATCTGACTTTCAAAATTCTCTACAAGAGAATGGCCCTGACTAACATTAAACTATACGTCTCACAAATCACTTACCTCACAAAAATCTTCGCTCTCAAGCTACTGCAATACAGCGAGCGCCACTACTGCCAGCTAAATAAAAGATTCAAACTATGGAAGGCACTAACTACTGATAGGGATAGTTAGCAAATGAAAGATATTAATAGAGAACAAACAATGTATTTACCTTGATATCATGACAAATTACAAAACTCCGCCATCTCTCTCCCCACATCCACCACTGCTGGCGGCTCACCTCCAACTGCGCAACGTTACGCGCTGTTCACAGCCAGCTGCCTAACACTACAATGGTTGAGTATTACAACAATGCAAAGCAGCCACAGACTGCACACGGCACAGCCGGTGATTTTCATACTGAGGTGGCGTTACCAATAAAAAAACCTAAACAGCCTACTTACATTATTACCAGCAGGTGTTTTATGAAATGGCCCGTAGAGATCCACTCCGCAGATTTGATATGGACATGAAGCCTCGGGGAGCCTCTGTAAGGGTATTTTTGAACGAGAAAGTTCAGCTCGTTGTGCGCACGCAATGCAATTACGAACGTACTGCGCAACATCCTGCTTTCTGGTTTGCCACCAAAATCGCTCTGCTACACGTCTTTCGGTTGTCCGCTGTCCACCGTGTCCTGCAAGGATATGATCGTGGGCCTCTGCCATTATTTCTTGTCTAAGGTGTAGGGGAACAACAATTCGCGGTCCAAGTTTTGTTTTACGGCATAATACACCATCTTCAAAGCAAAATTGTTTTTGAGTTGCGTATTTTTTGCATTCTGTATCCTCATCTTGTGCCTTTCTCCAGTCCTCAGTATCTCGGCCTGTTGCTTCCAAAAGTGCTATTTTCCGACTTAGGCAATCTGCATTCGTGTGTTTTTTGCCTGGTTTATGGATAACTTCGAAATTCCATTTCGGAAAGACATAGGGCCCAACGGCTAAGACGACTAGATGGATCCTTTAATCCAAGCAACCATTTTAAAGCTGCGTGGTCTGTAATGACCTTGAATTTCCTTCCATACAAGTAGCATTTAAAATATTTGATACCATAAATAACACTTAACAATTCTTTCTCCGTTGTGGAATAATTTCTTTCTGCCGTTGTTAGTTGTCTCGAAGCGTAGGCTATGGGGTGTTCCGCGCCATTAATATTCTGACTCAAAACAACTCCTACTGAATGACCACTTGCGTCACAGGATAAAATAAATTCTTTGTTATAATCTGGGTAGGCTAATACTGGACTGCGTGTTAACTTATCTTTAAGGGTTTGAAATGCTGATTCACAATCTTCAGACCAATGAAATTTTGCACCCTTTTCCAATAATTGGGTTAAGGGTCGGGCAATTTCAGCGAAATTTTGAACATATTTCCGGTAGTACGATGCGAGACCAATGAAACTTTGTACTTCCTTAACGCGTTGTGGTGTTGGGAAGTCCTTAACTGCCGAAATTAATCGAGGATCTGTTTTAATTCCTTTTTCACTAATGACATGCCCTAGGTATGTAACCTCTGTCAATGCAAAACTACATTTTTCCATATTTAATGTTAATTTAGCTTTTCTAAGTCTCTGAAAAACATTACGAAGACGCACAGCATGTTCATTAATGTCTTTGGAGAATACAATAATATCGTCTAGATATACACAACATTGCTGAGTTTTGAGTCCTCGCAATACTCCATCGAGTAGTCTTTGAAAAGTTGCTGGTGCATTTTTCAAACCGAAAGGCATTCTTTTAAATTGCCAATGGCCTCCAGGGGTAGAAAATGCTGTTTTATGCCTATCTTCAGGTGCAACTTCCAATTGATGATATCCGCTACGTAGATCGATTGTTGAAAAGTATTTACTGTTACCCAAACTGTCAATGATATCAGTAATGTTTGGAAGAGGATAAACATCTGAGATAGTTTGTTTGTTAAGGTGTCTGTAGTCACAACAAAATCTATATCGTTTCGTACCGTCGGGAGACTTCTTTGGAATAATTACGATATTTGAATTATAAGGCGAATCAGAATATTCTATAATTCCATCTTTTAGATGCTGTTCTATAAATTCATCCAGTACTGGCTGTAAGTGATGCGGAACTCTATAAGGCTTCCTATAAACTGGGGGGCTATTTCCTGTTGGGATCCTATGCTGTGTGATGTCTGTTGCTGGCAGTGGACCTTCTGCAGTCAATAAATCTTGAAACTCAACTAAAACTGCTTCTATCGTGTCTCTATCATTTCCTTTCAAATGCTCAATCTTCTGGCGTAATGCGGTTTTATAGGCGTCTGGTTTCTGACCATCGTTAATATCTGAGCAAATGAAATCTTCTTCTTCAAAAGTACTGACTGTAGCTACTAATATTCCCTTATGCAACTCTTTGTCCTCCACTCCGAAATTGTCAATATGTACCGGTACTTTTCTTTCTCCCTCAACGTCTTGAACCCGTACAACACTTCTTCGTACCAAACAATGTGATACATCTAATTCCTCATTTTCATCTAATGGCTCTATTAGACATACTGTATCTGTAGGTACTTCGGGGTCAACTGTCATCCAGAAAAGTTTTCCTGAGCCAGATGGTATCTGATCCCGCGAATCAACCTTCAAGGACGTTGCACGCAGTATAGTTGATTTCGCCTTCCGGTTGGGGAAATCTTGCGGCAGCGGGCCCTTTGCAGCGGTGTCACCTAGCTGAAACACTATTCCGCTAAGTTCGACAGTTTGCTGTCTGAGGTCGATTTTAGCGTGATGTTTATTCAGGAAATCCAGTCCTAGGATCGCGTCGTACCCGTCAGTTACTTTTGTTACCACTTCTACATCTTCCTTAAATTGTACACCGTGAATATAGAAAATCAATGATGTACATCCTAATGACTTCACTGTACCTCCTCCTACTCCACTCAATCTATACCTTGGAGGGTCATATTTCTTTTCTCCAATACATTCATTACCTACTATTGATACGTTTGCGCCTGTATCCACTAGTATCCTTGCCTCTTTATCCTGTATGGTAGCAGATAACCAGCATTCCGCCTTCACATTCGCCTTAATGGCATGAAATTTTATTGGGAACGCCTGGCGGCGGTTCCGACATTCCCGTTGGAGTTTAACTGATTTCTATTTCCAAAAACTTTCTTAGACCTACATTCCTTGAATGTGTGACCTATTCTTTGACAATTAGTGCATTGAGGTTGTCTGCAGTTTTTTGCTATATGTCCCTGTCGATCGCACCTAAAACATCGTACTCCTGCTGAAAATACATTTCGCTTCTCCTTGTATCTGGTGGCAATGTCTATTTCTTCGAAAGCTGTCGCCACAGATACAGCTTCCGCAAAATTTTTAGGAAACTCTGCCCTGACACGACGGGACGTTTCAAGAGGTAACCCACGTAAAAATGTATCCAGAGCTCTATTTTCTGCCTCTTGTAAAATAACTTTATTTGCTTCATCACTAGTTGTCAACTGATAGGTGTTAATATTAACTTTTCTAATCCTATCTACAAAGCTTTCTAACGACTCGTTTTGCCTCTGAGTGATAGTGTTTAACTTTTCCCTATAAAATCTACAGCTGTTCTGTTTTTGAAAACGTTTAAGCAATCCTTTCTTCAATTCCTCAAATGTTGGAGCATTCCGTAATTCTTCATGGTATAAGACGTGTGCTTTAGTCTCTCCTGTCAATCTTAACTTTGTCATTTGTAAGAGCTGTTCATCTGACCATGATCCTAACTTTGCAGCTGCTACTAAATCATCAAAAAAGGCTGTTATGTCCTCGCCAGGTTTACCTGAAAAAGGAGTTACTAAGGCTGCTGCTGAGGAATCTAGGGTGGGAGGGATTGAACTGGTTTGCCTAACCTCACTCAACTGTTTAAATAATGCATTATTATCACTTTTAAGCTGTTCTATCTGATTAACTAAGCTCTGAATAGCTTCATCAGTAGAAACCGCTTGTGGTGCTGACTCTGACTTTGTACGATTTCGTGTCATCATTTTACAACTATTAGTTACACAATCTTACCACACTGAATAAAAAAGATGTTTAAATATTTTCGACAAACCCTTAAAATCACGAGAGAAAATACACTTCTAAATAAAGAAAATATTATGACTGCTGTGCAAACCTCTATCCTTTCACACATTAAACAATACTAACTGTGAACCTTTAGTGACTGTCATTCACACCTCATATTGAGCCAAGGGTTTTTTCTCTGACACCAAATGTAACAACTAAAACGGCTTCTGATACCAAATGTAACAGTTGTGATACTAAATGTGACACTTCTGTCACTAAATGTAACTGGGTTTTCTCTTTTGATGCAAGTCAATTGTCAGGATGAGCATTCTAAAGCATTCTGTCAGGGTGAAAATATTAAATAATTTTAACTTTTCTCTCTTAACAACATGTGGGCAGGGTGGGTTCTTCCTTGGCTCGGGTATGAGGTCGAATGAAACATCATTTTTACATAAGATAACTTTTATTGAAGATTTGTACAACTGTATCTGACGGGATGTTCTGGTTCGGAGAGCGGCAGCTGTGTCGTTTGTGAAGTCTTCTGCTGCGGCAGCGGCGGCGGCGGCGGCGGCGGCGTCTGATTACGCGTAGCGGTGTGTATCTCGTGTCGCCGTCTCGCCCAGCTGACTGGAGACGCGCAGCGCGAGGTGGCCCGTTTAATTATTGCGAGCGAAATCGTGCATCGGATGATACCTTGGGTGTCGCGTCCCAGTGTTTCTCTTCTCTAAGCGGCCGCGTGTGTTCTGCGTCGGCCAGCGGAGCGGCGCGGCGGGGGAAGGCCAGTGTGGCGGACTCGAACCACGGACTCCCGCTTGCCAGTCTTCGGCTGTCAGGTCTTCATCCCAGCTCACAGGTGACTACTGATGTGAGGCCGTCTCCTTCCCGTCCTCACGAGTCACCCGGGTATGTAAAAATCCGACTTCAAATACCTTTTAACTTCTGTCTTCTGGCGCCGCGGCTGCTGCTTGCTATTCCATTACAGCGGCGGACTTGGTTCGTCTGTGCATGATGCAGACTCTTCTTGCATGACGGTCTTCAGCACCGAAACTGACTGAAAACTACTGCTACTCTTCTTTTCTTCCTTCTTCGTCTCTCGTCTCGTCTCCGTTCCCGTCTCCGTCTTCGTCTCCGTCTCCGTCTTCATCTCCGTCTGGCTCACTGCGTCTCGCGTATTTATTCACTTCAGTTTACTGGAGGTGAACGACTTCACGGTCATTGCCTCTTCTGTCACGTTGAGAAGCTCCTCGAAGAATCTTCTTAACGTCGGTCATTGGCTCTTGGAATGTAGGCGAGGGCTTTTGATCCCATGTGACGACTGAGAAACACGTGAGCCGGTCATTGCCTCTTCTGTCACGTTGAATAGCTTCTCGAAGAATCTTCTTTACGTCGGTCATTGGCTCTTGGGATGTAGGCGAGGGCCTTTGCTCACATACGACAACTGAGAAACACGTGAGCCGGTCGGGCGATGCCCTGACGGCTGAATCGACAGCGCCCGCTTATGTGGAACTCGCTGACTTCACGGTCATTGTCTCTTCTGTTCTGCTGTTCGGCCCGCTGTTTGCGAGTATGTAACTCTCTAAACTAAACCAAGTTTTTCATTTATATTCTAATTTCTAGTTCACTTTGATTTCACTAATTTATTTACTTAAGTACCACTCAACACCCGCTACGTGACTGTGACGGTAACTGAAGAGGTTTGTGACGGGTGAAGTGGGCTGTGACGAAAACTACGAGGGCGACAGCTGCAAAAGTCGCGACTGAACTGAATATCGCATTCGCGAACCCTGTCAGCCGCAAAACAATACGAAGGGAGTCCTCAAGAAGGGAATTTGTGGGAGAGATGGGATTCCAAAATAACACATCAGTGATGCAGATGCCCCTAACAGGAAAATGGGGCGCCGAAGCCCTAAAACCAGTACTGTGCAGCAATTCAAGGAAGCCATTTGGTCACATGAGTCTTGTGTCACACTGTTTCCAACTTCTGGTCGAGTATACGTCCCAATAGTGAAACATGGTGGGGTCCAGATGTCGGTAGCCATATCGTTGTATTCCGTAGGCGCCATGTTTACTCTGGTAGATAGCTTAACTGCCAACGGTTATGTGATCATTTTGTCTGATCAGGTCCATCTCATGGAACAATGTTTGTTCTCCAAGGATGCCTCTGCGTTTAAGGATGACCCAGCTTGCACCACCCAGAGTTTGGTTTTGTGAGCACGAACGTGAATTGTCGCATTTTCCGCAGACACCACAGTCACAAGATCCCAGTATTACTGACACTTTGTGGTCTACCTTGGAAAAAGGACGAGTGATCGTGATCTAGCTCCATCATCGTTACCTGAAAGTACTGTTATTTTGCAGGGAGCGTGGTTTAAGAAGCCCTTAAAAACTATACAGGACCTGTATTTATCCATTCCGAGACGACTAGAAACTCTTTTGAATGCCACTGGATTTCCTATGCGTATTTTGGTTTTTCCATATTTTTACTCACCCCTATAAGCGCCAATCTAGGATCTGGTTGAATGTTATTGCTATTGGTAGTAAACTGCATGGAAAAAAGAGCTCCAAAGGTTTATATTAGTTCTGCTTTCAATATCGTGTTACCCTTTGTTAGTTTAAATTTTTTACCGTATTACCTTGTAAAGTCTGCTCTAACTTCATTCTTGAAACCAGAATGTATAGAATATTCGCACTATGGATATCAGATACAAGTTCCACAATGTTCAGTCTACACCCGCAGCTATCGTACACTGGTGAAGGGAAATGAAATGAGCGTATAGCATTTCTGGCAGCGAGCCCCCTTCTGGGGAGATAGGCCGTCTGGCGCAACTTCTTTTTATTTGACGCCACTTCGGAGACTTGCACATCGACGATAATGGTAAAATGATGGTTGCGACAACGTACAAATCCAGTCTTTTGTGGAGAAAATCCCCGACAAATCTGCAAGACGTGCTGTTCAAATATTAATCAAATAATCAGTTCTTGACGCCACCATAGACGGCCTGTGTGGCCGAACGGTTCTAGGGGCTTAAGTCTGGAACCGCGCTACCGCTCCGGTCGCAGGTTCGAATCCTGCCTCGGGTATGGATGTGTGTCATGTCCTTAGGTTAGTTAGATTTAAGTTCTAGGGGACTGATGACCTCAGATGCTAAGTCCCATTGTGCTCAGAGCCATTTGAACCATATGACACCAGCATAAGTACACAGATATGCGGCTATTACCACGAACTCGGGCATCTGTAACACTCCTTGCAAGTGTTGTAATTTTAAGGTATGTATCTTTGTTCACGTTTCAATAACATTTGTCCTACATCATTTAAATGGTCCAGAGAAAAAATAAGAAGCTACTCTGAAATAATTAAGCAAACACTTCAGTCTTTTAGGGTACACGTCCGCGACAAAGGATCTAGTCTCAACAGCTATACAGCTCAAGGGTGTTCAAGTCCTAAAGTGAGAAATCGTGACGCTGATTTACTTGCTGGATGTATTCCAATCTCTGTTTTACTTTACAGTTTTGCCCTCTACAGCTCCCTCTAGTACCATGGAAGTCATTCCCTCATGTCTTAGAAGATGTTCTATTATCCCGTCCCCACAGTGTATTCCACATATTCCTTTACTTTCCGATTCTGCACTGAACCTCCTCATTCCTCACCATATGAGTCCACCTAATTTTCAACATTCGCCTGTAGCATCACATCTCAAATGCTTCGACTACCTTCTGTTCCGGATTTCCAACAGTCCATTTCTCACTGCCATACAACCTGTGCTCCAAACGTACGTTCTCATAATTTTCTTCCTCAAAATAAGACCTCTTTGCCAGGAATCCCTTTTTTGCCAGTACTAGACTGCTTTTTATGTACTCGTTGCTCCGTAGTAATATTAGCATGTTTAAATTGATGTTGGATGCAGAAGTTATGCAAGATGAAAAAAAACTTGCACAGGAGAGATTAACTTCGAGAGTCGCATCAAAGCAGCCTTCGAACTGAAGAGCATAACAGCCACACTCTGTTTTATCAATCAGCTGCCCCAATTTATTTGGGCTTTTCTAGCTGCGTATTGCAGTAATGTGGAGCGCGAATTTAAATGTGTTCCAGTATTTCGGACACGTACCTGCAAGCAAGCCAAAATTGAATGGCGTAAATTTATTTTTTCGAGATGATATGATGGCTGTCCAGAAAGTAAGTTACGATCGGTCGCGAAATGGAAACGACTATGAAAATCCGATAAAGCTTTGCAAAAATGTGTTGGTCAGTGTCTCTAGTATGACTCTAAGCAGAATTATGTCGTTCTTTTCATTCCTGAGCTCTTGGTGAGCGCGTAAAGATGTTATAGAAAATAGTGTCTCCCGCCAAGTACGAGGGCCTGGTGAGAATTTTACCCTGAAGCTATGCAACCAACATTACATAAGTGTCGTGCGGTTTCTTCTTTAAGACAATTCTCAGCCTCATTCTGCAGGGGCAAATGAAGATGTTCCTGCATCGTTTCAATTGGAAATGTTTGGTTACCCACAATACAGCCCGTAATTGTCTCCCACTGAGTTTCATCTTTGCTCAAACGAACCGCTGGCTATGAAGACAACATTTGGGCACAAACAACGAGCTTTAGGCCAGCGTAGAGAATTGGCGGAAAGCACTGGCGGCTGCCTTCTATGATGAGGGTATTGGAAAGTTGGTACAACGCTACGACGAATGTCTGAGGCAGAACGGCGACTACGTAGAGAAGTAGCTGAAAGGTGTAGCTAACTGTTACAAATGAAACATTTCTGATTTTCACTGTGATTTTCATTTCGCGATCAATCGTTACCTACTTTCTGGACAGCCCTCGTAATTAAAACGTTGTGATTACTTCTTGTAGTATCTAAATATCTAGAAGAAATACTAAACAATTGGTTGTGAATTAGTGCCGAGTGTATCAGTAGCAGAATATTATGTCTCAAAACGCTTAGTGTTGCCCCAGCCTGTCGCAGGTTCGAATCCTGCCTCGGGCATGGATGTGTGTGATGTCCTTAGGTTAGTTAGGTTTAAGTAGTTCTAAGTTCTAGGTGACAGATGACCTCAGATGTTAAGTCCCATAGTTCTCACAGCCATTTGAACCATTTGTTGCCCCAGCCGTGCCTCGACTCTCCCCCTTTCCCATCGCACCTCGTTGTCCCCATCATCCGACACCATTCCTTCCTCTAGTCACCGAGAAACTAAAATCGATATGCACGCTATCTTCCTCCGAAGGCTGTGAATTCACGCGAGTCACGTGCCATTTATTCGCTTTTCGGTGCTCGTGTATCATATTTCGAAGTCGGTAACACAATTGCCAAACACGGTTTCCGCCCGCATTGCATCGAGTTAAGTTCCGCGGGAGCGTAACGCAATTGCAGCGCTCCCTGACAAGGGAAGCTTTAGCGGCGCGCTACCGACTGCGTAGGCCTCGGCATATCTCCAGCCCCTGCTATACAGCAGGGTGCAGTACTGCGACGCAAGCGCTAGTTGCACGTGCCTACGGTATTGTCTGTTAAAAAGGTGTTTAGCTAGAGAGAACCGGATGTATTTGTGATGTGGGGAAAGTGGCATGAATATGACGACTCACGTATGTCGCTCTTGATATATTTATATTTCTCCCGTATAGGTTTTTGTGCCATCTGAAGTGTGTTTGTAATTCACGTATCTGTCCAAAAGTGGAATCAAGGGCAATAACTTTCAAAGATAGCTGTATGAATGAGACTTGTAACTGTTTCTAGAAGCGTGAATGATTACTCTGGTTCATATTTGAACATGTACTAAAACTATGGTAGACGTCAGACATCTAACCCAAGCAGTATTCTACGTCGGATTTTAAAATTAGTTGTATAAAATTATTTTCCGAAATAAGGGATTAAAACGTTTGATGTTTCTTAATGAAAACTAGGTAAAAGTCTACAAAATAAAAATAATGGACTGTGTAGTGTAACGACGTAAGTTTTTTATAAATGGTTTTCTTTTGATATATGACCATGTGCAGACTTCGTCACCTACTTCAGTTACAACCCACTTCAAAATTAGGGTATACTCTTTTTAAATTGTCTCAGAATGGTTCTTGAACGAAACTGTAAAACATCATTTCAGTCGTATGCACAGAATTACGTCACTCGGGCCAATTGGTTTGCGTAAACTTTTTCAATTTTTAGATGTCGTTTGTTTCTCCTCAGAAATTATATTGATACACGTTATCTGATTTAATCGATATTAGGACCACATTGAATAAACCTTTTGAGATTCAAAGTCGCGATGAACGCTGTCAAAATTCAATAATCTTGTCAAATATATTATTAATTCATTCACATAATTCTTCATAAATAAATCCTCGGAACACGTATTTCAACTTTAATAGCATCCACTAGTTTATTATCTTCCTACATACAGACGTGAACCTGAGCCTTGACGAGACAAAACTAACATTTTCAATAAGATTAAACTTCCTATGATATCATTGTTGTACAAAACATTACAAATTCTCAATTATTTAATTTTTAGAAGCACGACGCAACAACTCGGTTTCAGGATCTTCTGTTGCTCTTTGGCTGTCGACCCGCGACGTATAGTGGCCAGCAATTTTCTCTCCGGTCCCGGCAACGAAGATACTGTCTCCGTTCGTTGCGCCGCCCTCTCCGTACATGAAACATAAAAAATAAATACAAACTTTAGACAATTAATAACCATTACAAATATTACAAAAAATACATAAACAAAAACTAAATTAAACCTATATTCACCTGCAAACTGGGCTGACATTGGTGGATGGGTGAGGCTTCAATTTCGCGTCCCACTACAACTGCCCAAGGATCGTTTCTTGCACCGCTGCCGTTTAATATTTATATTAGTGACATATCATCTGTTCTATGTCAGGCAACGCAGACGATCTAGTTATCGCAACGCAAAGTAAATCACTCGAAGAAGGAGAACGGATTATTCAAAAATGACTTGGATACACCCCATAACTATTACAAAAAATGGGAGGTTACTATCTAACCTCACCAAACGTATATCTTGCGAAGAGACCACGAAGATAAAAATCGGAGGGATTTGAGCCCACACAGTGGCTTACCAGCAATCGTTCTTGCCGCCAACCGTGCATGACTGGGACAGGAGCAGGGGGAAATGACAGTGGTCAATAAGGTACGCTCCTCCACATACCGTGAGATGGCTTGCGTAGTACAGATTTAGATGTAGGAACCTGACGTGTGTGCATTTCACCTAAATAACTGTCTGGCAGTTCAACAATTAAACGTCACATTCTGTGAGAAGAGAGTGCGACACAACTTCCATTCCAAATATCTCGGTGTTGTGCTAAGCCACTCATTAACATGCAAGGAATACCTTGAACATACAAGCCAGAAAATGAAACCAATGTCGATGCCAAATTTGTTGGGATAGCATGTGGGAGGGAGGGGACAAGCAAAAACCCTTCGCACAACAGCCACTGCTATGATGTGTTTGACCGTGGTGTTTCATACTCCCTTTGTTTAGAAAGTACACGTATTAAAAAATGGGCCGAGCAACTGAAAGAAAGTGCATTACCTGATCTAAGGTGGGAACGGGCTACTTCGCAAAAATGGAAGAAAGTCCACGGCCCTGACCTACCGCAAGGCTTCCTCATCTATAAGAGCACAAACGGTCTACCAAATCATCAGTTGATGGCCCGAAAAACCAACCTCGGAAAATGTCAAACACCCAAACTTCGATATCAGTGGAGAATGGAAGAGGAGACAGGCAACTTAGATATCGGAAATCCCACTAAAGAACTTCCAGGAATTAATCTCCCTATGAATAAATGAGAACAAGGCTGAACCGGAATAACAATGGACTATTCTAAGCGGAACTTCATCAAGCATAGGTGCGGTATATCAGTTTTGCAGCGTATTTCTGTGGGGAACCTGAGCAAACTGTAGATCACGTAGTGGAAGAGAACTCAGCAAGGAGGTATCAAGTACGTATCAGAGATCTGAATAGAAGCAATCGAGTCTACAGTTACCTAATTGATACATTTGGAAATATAAACTCGCATAACTTCCAGTAACATATTTCATTATGTTTTATTTTTGTTTATCTTCATATTCTATGTACAAATAGCTTGTATTCCTTTACGACGATAATAATGATAATAATAATAATTGTAGTAGAGGTGGTAGTAGAAGTAGCAGCAGTAGTAGTAGTAGTAGTAGAAATAATAACAACAACAATAATAACTACAACTAGGTAGTTCATTTGGTCGGCAGCATCATAGAATATATACTTCTACAACAACAAAATATTTTCGCTTTATTCTTCATTTCAGATGAAAAATAATGCATTATACTAGCCCTTTCATTTTAATTTACTTTTGAGCAATAGTTACGTTTATTATTCTCTCTCCTTTTTTCGTAAAATCCACTGCATTTTGAAATATATTTAGCTTTCTGTGGTTTTGTTTCAGTGTACACAAGTGTACTGATATTTCTTCATGAAAAATTCGCAACAGTTTCTACCATCAGCTCACGTGTTATTACAATTGCACATGTTCGGTTGCCTTCCCGCGTATTTGGTTGATTTCAGTGTCTTTGAGCATCACAACTATAGAATCCGTTGTGTGTGTGTGTGTGTGTGTGTGTGTGTGTGTGTGTGTGTGTGTGTGGTGTGTGCGTGTGTGTGTGTTCCAAAATTTTTCCTGTAAATGTTCTGCAACAGACAGTATAAGCCTCCAGGTATCAAGATTTGTCGCGGTCGCATTCATGTATAACATCTGTTCTGTGTTCGACTCGTACCGTGTGTGAATTAAAGCTCAGACATTCGAATATATTCACCATCTACTTCGTCAATAGCTGAGTGACTGCCGCTGTGATATATGTCTCTTATATAGTAGGGTTCTGACTTAATGTTGGTGAAGTGATGAGATGTGGGAAGAGATATGCGAGAGCAAACGTGGGAAACTGACAATTAATGGACTGCAAAATGGATGTTGCTGTTAAACGCAGTAGAGAAAGAAGAAAGGTGGAAAGAGTAAGTAGCGTCTGTGACGAGAAGGATCTTTTTGCAGACGCGCTAGAAGAATACACTATGTGATCAAAAGTATCCGGACATCTGGTTGCAAATGAGTTACAAGTTTGTGGCGCCCACCATCCGTAATGCCGGACTTCAGTATGGTGTTGGTCCACCCTTAGCCTTGATGACAGCTTTCACTCTCGCAGGCAAACGTTCAATCAGGTGCTGGAAGGTTTCTTGTAGAATGGCAGCCCATTCTTCACGGAGTGCTGCACTGAGGAGAGATATCGATGTCGGTCGGTGAGGCCTAGCATGAAGTCGGCGTTCCAAAACATCCCAAAGGTAGAATGATATTTTCATTCTGCAGCGGAGTGTGCGCTGATATGAAACTTCTTGGCAGACTAAAACTGTGTGCCGGACCGAGACTCGAACTCGGGACCTTTGCCTTTCGCGGGCAAGTGCTCTACCAACTGAGCTACTTGGAAGGTAGGAGAAGAGGTACTGGCAGAAGTAAAGCTGTGAGGACGGGGCGTGAGTCGTGCTTGGGTATCTCAGTTGGTAGAGCACTTGCCCGCGAAAGGCAAAGGTCCCGAGTTCGAGTCTCGGTCCGGCACACTTTTAATCTGCCAGGATGTTTCATCCCAAAGGTGTTCTACAGGAGCCGGCCTCGGTGGCTGAGTGGTTCTAGGTGCTTCAGTCCGGAACCGCGCTGCTGCTACGGTCGCAGGTTCTAATCATGCCTCGGGCATGGATTTTTGTGATGTCCTTAGGTTAGTTAGGTCTAAGTAGTTCTAAGTCTAGGGGACTGATGACCTCAGACATTAAGTACCATAGTGCTTAGGGTCATCTGAATTATTTGTTCTACAGGATTCAAGTCAGGACTCTGTGCACGCCAATCCATTACAGGGATGTTATTGTCGTGTTGAAAGATGCAGTCGCCGTCTCCGAATTACTCTTCAACAGTGGGAAACAAGAAGGTGCTTAAAACATCAATGTAGGCCTGTGCTGCGATAGTGTCACGCAAAACAACAAGGAGTGCAAGCCGCCTCCATGATAAACACGACCACGCCGTAACATCACCGCCTCCGAATTTTACTGTTGGCACTGCGTACGCTGGCAGATGACATTCACCGGGTATTCGCTATGCCCACACCCTTCCGTCGGATCGCCACATGGTGTACCTGATTCGTCAATCCACTGTTCATTCGTCCAATATTTACTCCGCTTACACCAAGCGAGGCGTCGTTTGGCATTTACCGGCGTGATATGTGGCTTATGAGCAGCCGCTCGACCATGAAATCCAAGTTTTCTCACCTCCCTCCTAACTGTCATAGTACTTTCAGTGGATCCTGATGCAGTTTGGAATTCCTGTGTTGTGGTCTGGATAGACGTCTGCCTATTAGACATTACGACCCTCTTCAAGTGTCGGCGGTCTCTGTCAGTCAACAGACGAGGTCAGCCTGTACGCTTTTGAGCTGTACGTGTCCCTTCACGTTTCCACTTAACTATCATATCGGAAACAGGGGACCTAGGGATGTTTAGGAGTGTGGAAATTTCGCGGAAAGATGTATGACGCAAGTGACACCCAATCACCTGACCATGTTCAAAGTCCGTGAGTTCCGCGGCAAGCTCCATTCTGCTCTCTCACGATCTCTAATGACTATTGAGGTCGCTGATACGGAGTATTTTACAGTATGTGGCAGCGCAATGCACCTAATATGAAAAACTTATGTTTCTGGGGGTGTCAGGATACTTTTGATCACATAGTGTACATTCGTACTGACTTGTAAGACGTAGATGCATCATTATAATCAGATGTTCAGAGAGCTTCGAGGAGTTAAAAAGAAACAAGTTGGGAATAACAGATAGCATTCCTTTGCAGTTCCTAAAATCATAGTGGGAAATGTTAACGAAACGTTTATTCAAGGTAGTGAATAGAGTTTGACACTGGAGACATGTGACCGGATTCCAGGGAGAAAATCATCCCTAAAATCCCGAAGGTTATAAAGGCAGATTAATGGGAGAACCATCGTACAATGAGTATAACCACTCAAAAATCAGAGTGGTGACAAAAATAATGGAAAAGAAAATTGAGCATTTAGTAGATGATGAGTTTGGCTTTAGCGCTAAAGAAGCAGTTCTCACTTTGCGCTTGATGGTGGAAACAAGACTTCAGAAGCATTAGGAGATCTTAATAGGATTAGTGGACCTAGAAGACGCGTTCGTCAACCTAAAATGATGCTTGATGTTTCAAATACTAGGAAAAATAGATATGACCTGTAGGAGAAGACAGGTAAGATACAGCCTCTACAAGAATCAAGAGGGAGCAATAAGAATGGAAGACCAAGGAAGAAGTGCTCCGATTAAAAAGGATGTAAGATGGGAATGCACTGTTTCTTCCCTACTGTGAATCAATGAAGGAAACAAATGAAGAAAATTAGTTATTGGCCGATTCTTGGTGGATATGAAGCGTTTCTTTTCAGCCACATGTACCAGCAGGTTGGAAGCGACCCAAGCTGAACACAGGAAGAACTTAGATACAGGGACCATCAGTACAACAGTTTTAAATTGTCTTAGCTGTGTTGGGAGAGTACCAGAGCTCCAAGCGCTGACAGAAAGCACTGTTGGCAGTGGCGTGTTTGTGGCTATTAGAAGTAGTTGTCTTGTAGCGAAATTGAGGTAGACAGTTCGTGTGAGTTAGTGTGGACAGAGGTCATTCTTGATAACCGGAATAAAATAATAACTGTATACTTCTACCGACCTCCCAATTCAGATGATACAATTGCTGAAAGTTTCAAAGAAAACCTTAGTTTGATTTCAAACAGCTACCCGACTCATGCAGTTATAGTTAGTCGTGGTTTTAATTTACCCTCGATATTTTGGCGAAAACACATGTTTGATTCCGGAGGTACGAATAAAACATCATCCTAAATTATACTAAACGTATTCTCTGAAAATTATTTCGTCCAGTTGGTACATAGTAAACGGTTGTGAAAACACACTTGACCTCTTAGCAATGAATAATGCTGGGCTAATAACGAGCCTCAAAACGGATAAAGGGATTAGTGAACACAGGGTTGTAGCAGCGAGATTGAATATTGTAATCCCTAAACCCTCCAAATAGAAACGAAAGTATATCTATTCAGAAAAGCAGACAAAGATTCACTTGACGTCTTGCTGGGAAAAAATTGCACTCCTTCCAAATTAACGATATAAGTGTTGACCAGATGCGGCTTGAATTCAAAGAAATGGTATCGGTAGCAATTGAGAGATTTATACCAAAAAAATTAACAAACGACGGAGCTGATCCTCCTAGATACAGAAAACGGGTCATAACGCTCTTGCAGAAACAACAACAACAACAACAACAAAACATGCCAAATTTAAACGAACGCAAAATCTCAAAGATTGTCGATCTTTTACAGAAGCTCAAAATCTAGCGCGGACTTCAATGTGATATGCTTATAATAGTTTCCACAACGAAACTTTGTCTCGAAACCTGGTAGAAAATCCAAAGACATTATGGTCGTATGTGAAGGATGATGCTAGCGGCAAGACGCAATCAGTGCCTTCTCTACGCGATAGCAATGGAAATACTATCGACGACAGTGCTGCCAAAGCACAGTTACTAAAGACAGCCTTCCGAAATACTTCACCAAAGAAGACGAAGTAAATATTCCAGAATTCGAATCAAGAATAGCTGCCAACATGAGTAACATGGACGTAGATATCCTCGGAGTCGTGAAGCACTTAACAAAAGCAAGTCTTCCGGTCCAGACTGTACGTCAGTTAGGTTACTTTCAGAGTATACTGATGCAATAGCTCCATACTTAACAATAATATACAACCGTTCGCTCTACGAAAGATCCGTACCCAAAGACTGGAAAGTTGCACATGTTACACCAGTATTCAAGAAAGGTAGTTGGAGTAATCTACTAAATTACAGGCCCATATCATTAACGTCGATATGCAGCAGGATTTTGGAACATAAATTGTGTTCCAACTTCATGAATAACCTCGAAGAAAACGGTTTATTTACGCACAGTCAACACGGAATTAGAAAACATCGTTCTTGTGAAACACAACTAGCTCTTTACTCACACTAAGTGTTGAGTGCTATTGACAAGGGATGTCAAATTAATTCTGCATTTATCGATTTCCATAAGGCTTTTGACACTGTACCTTCAAGCGGCTTGTAGTGAAATTACGTGCTTATGGAATATCGTAACAGTTACGTGACTGGATTCGTAATTTTCTGTCAGAGAGGTCACAGTGCGTAGTAACTCACGGAAAGTCATCGAGTGAAACAGAAGTGATTTCTGGTATTCCTCAAGGTGGCGTTATAGGCCCTTTGCTGTTCCTTATCCTCGTATATAAACGATTTAGGAGACGATCTAAACGGTTGTATGCAGATGACGCTGTGGTTTGCCGACTAGTAAAGTCATAATAACATCAAAACAAATTACAAAGTGGTGTAGAAATGATTTCTTTTTGGTGCGAAAATTGGCAATTAACCCCAAATAACGAAAAATGCCAGGTCGTCCACATGAGTGCTAAAAGGAGTTCCTTCAACTACGATTACACGATAAATCAGTCGAATCTAAAGGCCGCAAGGAATTACAATTACGAACAACTTAAATTGCAAGGAACCATACAAAATATTGTTGTGAAGGCAACCAAAGACAGCGTTTTATTGATAGGACACTCCCTGCCGCCGTTGGATAAGCAGCTGCCAGCAGCAAGTCGTATACTCCTAGCTTACTTATTTGTTACATAGTTTAATTCTTAATTTCTTTGCGTGTTTTTGGGTACTTGCATTGTTTAATTCATAAATTTCGGGCGTATTATAGTATTTGAGAGTTGTAGCATCGCGCTTTAGTACCTGAATAGTGTAAACTCGCGCAGTCGTCTGTGTTCTGTTCTTGTTTTGAACGACCAGTGTCGGTTGGTCACAGCCAGTGTGCTCCCTGCCGCTGTTGGATAAGCAGCTGCCAGCAGCAAGTCGTATACTCCTAGCTTACTTATTTGTTACATAGTTTAATTCTTAAATTCTTTGTATGTTTTTGGGTACTTGCATTGTTTAATTCATAAATTTCTGGCGTATTATAGTATTTGAGAGTTGCAGCATCACGCTTTAGTACCTGAATAGTGTAAAATAGCGTAGTCTCCTTCTGCCGCCGAGCAGTGTGTCAGCAGTGCGCAAGTAGCAGCATTACTGCATTTACTAGGCAACCTTGTATTTTAATAATCGTTTAAATTTTGTGTCGAATTGTTTGTGCTCTGTAGATTAGTTCAGACGTTCTTAGCACAACAGCTTTTAGCATGGATAGAGACTGTGACTGCTGTGTTCAGATGCGGGCTGAGTTGGCATCCCTTCGCTCCCAGCTTCAGGCAGTGTTGGCTTCAGTCACGCAGCTTGAAGCTGTTGCCAATGGGCATCACTGTGGGGGTCCAGATGGGGGTTTGTCGGGGACGGCCGGCCCGTCCCACGCATCCCCCGATCGGACTACGGCTGACCCCTCACCCGTGGTAGAGTGGGAGGTCGTCTCGAGGTGTGGCAGGGGGCGAAAGACATTCCGGAGGGCTGAACGGAAGGCCTCTCCAGTTTGTCTGACGAACCGGTTTCAGGCTCTGTCTCCGGCTGATACTGATCTTCGGCCGGTCATGGCTGCTTGTCCTGTTCCTGAGGTTGCCCCTCAGTCTGCAAGATCCGGGCGGTCGCAGAGGGTGGGCTTACTGGTAGTTGGGAGCTCCAATGTCAGGTGCGTAATGGGGCCCCTTAGGGATATAGCAGCAAGAGAGGGGAAGAAAACCAATGCGCACTCCGTGTGCATACCGGGGGGAGTCATTCCTGATGTGGAAAGGGTCCTTCCGGATGCCATGAAGGGTACAGGGTGCACCCATCTGCAGGTGGTCGCTCATGTCGGCACCAATGATGTGTGTCGCTATGGATCGGAGGAAATCCTCTCTGGCTTCCGGCGGCTATCTGATTTGGTGAAGACTGCCAGACTCGCTAGTGGAATGAAAGCAGAGCTCACCATCTGCAGCGTCGTCGACAGGACTGACTGCGGACCTTTGGTACAGAGCCGAGTGGAGGGTCTGAATCAGAGGCTGCGACGGTTCTGCGACTATGTGGGCTGCAGATTCCTCGACTTTCGCCATAGGATGGTGAGGTTTCGGGTTCCGCTGGATAGGTCGGGAGTCCACTACACGCAACAAGCGGCTACACGGGTAGCAGGGGCTGTGTGGCGTGGGCTGGGCGGTTTTTTTAGGTTAGATGGCCTCGGGCAAGTACAGAAAGAGCAACAGCCTCAAAGGGCGCGGGGCAAAGTCAGGACATGCGGGGACCAAGCAGCAATCGGTATTGTAATTGTAAACTGTCGAAGCTGCATTGCTAAAGTACCGGAACTTCAAGCGCTGATAGAAAGCACCGAAGCTGAAATCGTTATAGGTACGGAAAGCTGGCTGAAGCCAGAGATAAATTCCGCCGAAATTTTTACAAAGGCACAGACGGTGTTTAGAAAGGATAGATTACATACAATCGGTGGTGGCGTGTTTGTCGCTGTTAGTAGTAGTTTATCCTGTAGTGAAATAGAAGTGGATAGTTCCTGTGAATTATTATGGGTGGAGGTTACACTCAACAACCGAGCTAGGTTAATAATTGGCTCCTTTTACCGACCTCCCGACTCAGCAGCATTTGTTGCAGAACAACTGAGAGAAAATCTGGAATACATTTCACATAAATTTTCTCAGCATGTTATAGTCTTAAGTGGGGATTTCAATTTACCAGATATAGACTGGGACACTCAGATGTTTAGGACGGGTGGTAGGGACAGAGCACCGAGTGACATTATACTGAGCGCACTATCCGAAAATTACCTCGAGCAATTAAACAGAGATCTGACTCGTGGAGATAACATCTTGGACCTACTGATAACAAACAGACCCGAACTTTTCGACTCTGTAAGCGCAGAACAGGGAATCAGTGATCACAAGGCCGTTGCAGCCCCTGAATATGGAAGTAAATAGGAATATAAAAAAAGGAAGATTTATCTGTTTAGCAAGAGTAATAGAAGACAGATTTCAGACTACCTAACAGATCAAAACGAAAATTTCTGTTCCGACACTGACAATGTTGAGTGTTTATGGAAAAAGTTCAAGGCAATCGTAAAATGCCTTTTAGACAGATACGTGCCGAGTAAAACTGTGAGGGACGGGAAAAACCCACCGTGCTTCAACAACAAAGTTAGGGAACTACTGCGAAAGCAAAGAGAGCTTCACTGCAAGTTTAAACGCAGTCAGAACCTCTCAGACAAACAGAAGCTAAACGATGTCAAAGTGAGCGTAAGGAGGGCTATGCGTGAAGCGTTCAGTGAATTCGAAAGTAAAATTCTATGTACCGACTTCACAGAAAATCCTAGGAAGTTTTGGTCTTACGTTAAATCAGCAAGTGGCTCGAAACAGCATATCCAGACACTCCAGGATGATGATGGCATTGAAATAGAGGATGACACGCGTAAAGCTGAAATACTAAACACCTTTTTCCAAAGCTGTTTTACAGAGGTGTCCAAGGAATAGAAAAGCAACTGGAATCACTCAACAGAGGAAAGTCCACTGGACCTGACGGGATACCAATTCGATTCTACACAGAGTACGTGAAAGAACTTGCCCCCCTTCTAACAGCCGTGTACCGCAAGTCTCTAGAGGAACGGAATGTTCCAAATGATTGGAAAAGAGCACAGGTAGTCCCAGTCTTCAAGATGGGTCGTCGAGCAGAAGCGCAAAGCTATAGACCTATGTCTCTGTTGTAGAATTTTAGAATATGTTTTTTCCTCGCGTATCATGTCGTTTCTGGAAACCCAGAATCTACTCTGTAGGAATCAACAAGGATTCCGGAAACAGCGATCGTGTGTGACCCAACTCGCTTTATTTGTTCATGAGACCCATAAAATATTATATACAGGCTCCCAGGTAGATGTTATTTTTCTTGACTTCCGGAAGGCGTTCGATACAGTTCCGCACTGTCGCCTGATAAACAAAGTAAGAGCCTACGGAATATTAGACTAGCTGTGTGGCTGGATTGAAGAGTTTTTAGCAAACAGAACACAGCCTGTTGTTCTCAATGGAGAGACGTCTACATACGTTAAGGTAACCTCTGGCGTGCCATGGGGGAGTGTTATGGGACAATTGATTTTCACAATATATATAAATGACCTAGTAGATAGTGTCGGAAGTTCCATGCGGCTTTTCGCGGATGATGCTGTAGTATACAGAGAAGATGCAGCATTAGAAAATTGCAGCGAAATGCAGGAAGATCTGCAGCGGATAGGAACTTGGTGCAGGGAGTGGCAACTGACCCTTAACATAGACAAATGTAATGTATTGCGAATACATAGAAAGAAGGATCCTTTATTGTATGATTATATGATAGCAGAACAAACACTGGTAGCAGTTACTTCTGTAAAATATCTGGGAGTATGTGTGCGGAACGATTTGAAGTGGAATGACCATATAAAATTAATTGTTGGTAATGCGGGTACCAGGTTGAGATTCATTGGGAGAGTCCTTAGAAAATGTAGTCCACCAACAAAGGAGGTGGCTTACAAAACACTCGTTCGACCTATACTTGAGTATTGCTCATCAGTGTGGGATCCGTACCAGGTCGGGTTGACGTAGGAGATAGAGAATATCCAAAGAAGAGCGGCGTGTTTCGTCACAGGGTTATTTGGTAAGCGTGATAACGTTAGGGAGATGTTTAGCAAACTCAAGTGGCAGACTCTGCAAGGAAGGCGCTCTGCATCGCTGTGTAGCTTGCTGTCCAGGTTCCGAGAGGGTGCGTATCTGGATGAGGTATCGAATATATTGCTTCTCCCTACTTATACCTCCCGAGGAGATCACGAATGTAAAATTGGAGATATTCGAGCGCGCACGGAGGCTTTCCGGCAGTCGTTCTTCCCGCGAACCATACGCGACTGGAACAGGAAAGGGAGGCAATGACAGTGGCACGTAAATTGCCCTCCGCCACACACCGTTGGGTGGCTTGCGGAGTATAAAAGTAGATGTAGATATGGAAAATGTAACAGATGTTCGAAAGAGACTGCTTATACTACGCCCTCTTTTAGAATACTGCTGCGCGGTGTGGGATCCTTACCAGATATGATTAACGGAGTTAATCGAGAAAGTCCAAAGAAGGGCAGCACATTTTGTATCAGCGTGAAATAGGGGAGACAGTGTCACTGAAATGATACAGGATTTGGGGTGGACATCATTAAAACAAAGGCGGGTTTCGTTGCGGCGGAACCTTGTCACAATATTTCAATCACCAGCTTTCTCCTCTGAATGCAAAAATATTTTGTTGATGCTGACCTGCGTAGGGAGAAACGACCCTCGTAATAAAATAAGGGAAATCTAAGCTTGCACGGAAAGATATAGGGGTTTCCTTTTTACCACGTGCTGTACGAGATTAGAATAATAGAGAATTATTGTGAAGGTGGCTCGATGAACCCTCTGCCAGGCACTTACATGTGATTTGCAAATCCATATATATGTAGATGTAGGGCTCGTCATATACATAGCAGTTATAGTATTTATGATTGACTGAATTATAAACCTTTATATCTGCATATATATTTCAACATTCAGATCTGCTGTTAGCAACTGACTCTGCGACTACAGCAAAGTTAGTTAATACTTTTAGTGTTTGATATCAGTTGTAGAATAAATTAATATCTGAATTCTCCTGTACCCACCAAAGCACCACAAAACGGGCAAAGGAACTTACAACATTTACCAGTAGAGGACCTGTAGAATGGAATGAACAGTCTGATGAACGAAGAATGTTAATTGAAGAATGAACCAAAGGAGGACTAAGCTTGTGGGGAATAGAAGAAATAAGATTAACAATAAGCTTAACTTCAAAACTATGGTACAATAAGTAGACGGAGTGAAGGAAATCTGCTTCCTTGGAAGCAAAATAACGCATTAAGAAGGAAGCAAGGACGATAGAACAAGCAGACTAGCACAGGTAAAGAGGCATTCCTCGCTACACGTTATCTTATGGTGTCAAACACATTTGACGAAGAGATTTCCGTAAATGTTTGTTTTGCGCACATCATTATATGGAAGTGAATCATGGACTGTGGAAGAAGAGGGAAAGTTGAAATATGAAGCTTTGGAAATACATTATTACAGAAGCATTTTGAAAATTACATGGACTGACACCGTAAGAAGTGAGGATAGTCTTTGTAGAGTCGTTGAGGAAAGACCTATATGGGAACCATTGACAGGGACAGCATGATACGACACGTGATAAAGGAATTAATAAAATAGCTTCTATGATAGTAGAGGGAGCTCTAGGTGGCAAAAATCTTAAGGGAGACAGGTCGAAATATATAGAACAGATAATCGAGGCCATTGTGTGCAAGTGGTACTCTGTGATAAAGTGGTTTGCTCAGGAGAGGAAGTCGTAGCGACCGCTTCAAATCAGTCTGAAGACTGATGACAAAAATCGGCAGACAACTGAAGTTCGTCTCACATCTTGAACTTCTCGTATATCCATCCGCGGCCAAGGTATGGTCCTGAAGGACAACGTAGAACATCCGTAATACTGCTGCTTCACCTCGAAATCAGGTTTTTAATTTTGGTTCTCTGTGAACATCTTCTTACAGCGCCCTGTCGCAGGCTACAATATGAACGTAGACACTAACTCTGTTAAGTTTACTAGTGCGTATCCGAATGTCTATGGTTTCTCTTTTTACAGAGATAAGTTTTGACGTCCACTTACTTTCTGTGTAGGGCAAAATATTACGGCATATATGTGGCTCTCCATTACGTCAGCGATTGCTAAATTCTTCAGGGGAGATTGCGAAGATCGAGTATTAAACTCTGCTCCATTCTTTGCAACATGTTTCTATCAGTACGTGAACGACAAGTCTTTAATCAGGCATCATGGAACGTACTCGACAAACAAGCTTCAGGACTATATGAATTCTGCACACCAGAACACCGATCTTAAAAGGAAAGTATCAAAAAGGACAAATGTCGTTTTTTGATGTGTTGAACAAATGTTGGACGGGTTGCTGGACGTAACATGTACAAAATGAGTTGTTTTCTCCACCCTGCCCAGAAGAAAATTGTCTGAGTACTGTTAACAGACTGCCTACAGTCCGAACTGAAGACAGTTGAAGTATGTGTCCGGAAAAAACTTAACACCGAATTAGATCAGCATTCACTGGTAAACGATGTTCCAAACGTATTTAACCAAAGACAGTCTAATGGCACTTTTTCTATGCTGTGGAGCACATCACTTAAACCAAGACACATACTAATAAATGTGATGCCAGACTAGTGTTCCACAGCAGCAGAAAATTATAGACGTAATGCCTTCAGTAAAACACTTTCCGATGTTCGCAGCTTGCCATCTGAATGTGAAGAAAAAACGTAGGGCTGACAATCAGATCGATGTCCAAGCGCTGTACCGGTACTGAACATAAACGTCTTATCTATAACTTGGAAAAGTAACGGTAGGAAAAGGTAGTCTTACTTAAGGCCTTAAGATGCAAAGAGCTTGCGTTCAAATGGTTCAAATGCCTCTGAGTATTATGGGACTTAACATCTGAGGTCATCAGTCCCCTAGAACTTAGAACTACTTAAGCCTAACTAACCTAAGGATATCACACACATCCATGCCCGAGGCAGGATTCGAATCTGCGACCGTAGCGGTCGCGCGGTTCCAGACTGAAGCGCCTAGAACCGCTCGGCCACTCCGGCCGGTGAGCTTGCGTTATCCTTCGTCTTACACGTACCCGATAGTGAAAACAGCACTAGAAATTCGAATGTGCAGCTTAAAGTTTAACAGCGACGGTGACTATAATCGTAGTCGAACCTCGAACAGGGCACAAGGAAGACATCGTTAAAAAAAATTGATTTCAAGAAGAAGTGTTGGCTTTGTGAATTGTCTCTGTTTCTCTACGGGGCAGAAATTTGGCATACCCGTTCCAGGTGACGTCACTCTTTCAACAGTAAATCAGCATGCTACTGTAAAAGAGACTCACCAGTCAAGATAATATCGTTTCCTGACGAAGGAGACTGTAAATATCACCGAAAGCTCGGCGAAGTAAACGCACACAGTGTCTACATGCCAATTGCTCAGTATGTAAACCGCGCTAAGTTCTATCGGACAGTAGAACACAAAGCTGAAACTGAATTAATGTGGCATTTAACATAAATTCATTACCTAGAATCTGAATACTGTCTCTCGAGGGGATATATGACCTCTTGCAATACAGCCTAGTCACACGGGTTGCCCACATTGATAGACGTTAAGTTTTTAGGTTTTCCATGATTTCCCTATATCTCTCCAGGCAAATTCTCGGATGGTTCCTTTGAAATGACAAGGCTGATTCCGTTCCTCATCGTTGGAACGTTCCGAGCGTACGCTCCATCTCTAATTACCTCGATGTCGAGGGGACGTTAAACCCTAATTTTCCCTCCTTCTGCCTTGTCGAAAGCTTCATTCAGACCAGGAAGTCAACGTCGCCATGGGTGACGGCAAAGCAGCTACACCACTTCCCTAAACGGAGCGCTCAGGTTGTATTTAGAAGCCCACACGCCTCCAAACCAGCTGTTCTGGTTACAGCCTGATTTCAGCTTGCTTATGGCAAGGCGACTGAAAAGTGTTTTGAGCTCAGTGAGTTGTGGATACTTGCAAATGAAGCTTTAATTCATGTAAAGAAAACAAAAAGCTTGTGATTTATGTTACCGAAACACAAGATAGCTCCAGTGAAACACAAACGTGGTGAAAATTATTTGCAGAATAGTGACACACGGTTGTATGTCTAGAACATTTTCGGGTTCTCATATTCTACTTCGGAAATGAATTGTTATCCGAGTGTTTAACATGTGATATTGAGTCCACAAGTGCAGTATCCTGCTCCAGTGACATTCTGATTATATTAAAGTAACATAAAATACATATTACGAGACATTCAAAACTTCCAGTAGCTAGTGCGTACTATCCGTTTGAAGAGCCTCAGTACGAAACGAAGGGACTTTCCAGCCACATTATTTGCTATTTGAATTAATAAAGGATTACGAACAGAGAAATAAGGAATATAAACCAAATTAAATGTCTGATGATCATGGTAAGAAGACTATGAACTGGAACTGCATGCGACTGGGCCATGTCTACTGCGTTTGCCGATGGAAAATCGACTCCGCAGAACAGGTCACGGCTTAATGACAATTGTGATGCAACACCTTTCTTCGTGAAACATTCAGAGTTTAAAACTTCTGTACGCAGGTCAAAACCCGTTCTGTGTCTTCAAGAGGATGTCCAGTAACTTAATATCAAACTCATTCTACAATATACTGAACAGGACGGGAAGTTTCACTACTGGTGGCTAATGTCCAAACCTCATAGTGTTGTCGATAGGTAAGATGGAAACCTGTCAGATATGACTGCATGGTCTTGCACCAACAATGAGGAATATGTCGCATCCTATCATCAATGTAAGTGCCGAACCATAATTCCACTTCACCTAACGGCCGTTCCAGTGTTGATCAAACACGTGTTCTTATTACACGTCGGTCTTGTCAAGTATCTGAGCTATTAGCTGAAAAAAAAATCATCCACAGAAATTCTTACCTTCTACAGCAGAGCAACAAAGCTCTCAGATTGGTGATGTTGCTTTCGGCATAAATGTCACTGACAAACTGCCTATTGGCTTCTGTCTCGGGTTCTTCGGCCGACGTTCATCTAATGATTTTTCTGACGTTTCACCAGCACGAGTGGCTGGCATTGTCAAAGCTTCACCCTCCATTGCCGGTGGTGAACTGGAGCCGAGCTTTTTTTTTTTTTTTTTTTTTTTTTTTTTTTTTTTTTTTTTTTATACTATTCATTTCCGCTCCTGAAGGGAGGCGGATGGGCCGCTGGAGAGCTTGTTGCTCTATTGGGGCCAGAGATGAGGGTATTACATTTTTTCTTTTCTGTATTTATTTTGTACTTAATGCTAACTTACATACTAGTTACTGTTTTCCTAAAATATAGTTTGGCAATTTACAATTGTTTTGTTATCTTACAGACTAATTACAATTTTTACAATTTTTAAGCTGTAGAAGTCAAATAGAATTAGAGATTTAGATATGGAGCTAGTGGTAGAGATGAAAATAGAAATATAAAAACAAAAGTACAAGGGTACAAAAGTCAGGGCGACAGTGGAGTTAGGTTTATGTGCCGTTTTGTTGCTATCGATTCGGTAAGGTTTATGGTGGCGGGCGGTCGGGGTTCAACGCCTGGAGGTGTGGGGGGGTAGGAGTGTCGTTGTTCTGTATGTGTAATTGTCTTGCGTGTTCGTGTTGGTGTATAGTGTCAGGGAAGGTGTGGAGGGTGTTATTTATGATTGTTCTTGGTGGGTAGGTGTATTTGTGTTTGGGTTTGTTTCTGTGTCTGGGTCTGTGGGTGTATATTGTGTGTAGGTCAGGTCGGGAGGTGAGGATGGTTTTCCCATAGCGGGCTCTAAGGATGGCTAATCTTGTTTGGACAGGGGTGATTTTTGCTTCCTCAAAGACCTCTTGTCTGGGGGTGGAGGGTGGGAGTCGTAGGATGCTGCGAAGTATTCGCCTTTCGGTGCGAAAGATTCTTTCTGCTTGGGTCTTGGAGATGCAGGCGAGAGGCGCTGCCGCGTATTCAAATAGTGGACGGACGAAGGTTTTATAGGTATTTACAGCTGTCTTATCATTGCAGCCTGTAAATTTGCCTTGT
The DNA here is from genome assembly GCF_023898315.1 of Schistocerca nitens. Lineage (NCBI taxonomy): Eukaryota > Metazoa > Arthropoda > Insecta > Orthoptera > Acrididae > Schistocerca > Schistocerca nitens. The sequence goes on along the minus strand of NC_064617.1, from coordinate 709,277,840 downwards.
ACCCGTCGTATGAGGTGTTGTCGTTGACGGGCTTTATTCAGGGTCTCCTTGATGTGGTTGCTTAGGTTGAGATACTTGTCAAGGTGGACGCCTAGGTATTTGGCGTTGGAAGAGGGGAGGAGCTGGGTGCCCCACAGCGTGAGGGAGATGTGGTCGGGATTTTGGTTTGTTTTTTTGTGTATGTTGCGGTGTTTGAATAGGATAAGTTGGGTTTTGGTGGGGTTGGGTTTGATGCGCCATTGTCGCATCCAGTCTTCTAGTTTTGTCAGGTATGTCGCTGTCTGGTTGTTGATGGTGTTTATCGAGGGTCCCGAATTCCAGTATGCTGTGTCGTCTGCGTATAGTTGGAGTTGTTCGGTGGTTCTTGTCGGGGTGGGGATGTCAATGGTGTACAGGGAGTAGAGCAGGGGGGAGATAATCCCACCCTGGGCTACTCCTGCTTCGGGACGGAAAGGGGATGAGGTGGTTTGGTTGATGTGGATTTGGCAGCGTCTGTCGTTTAATAGGGTTTTGATTAGTCGTACTGTCTGCGGTGGGAAGCCTGTCTTAAGCAGCTTGTATAGAAGTCCGTCATGCCAGATTTTGTCGAATGCTCGCTCGATGTCCAGAAAGATAGCGAGCGTGCACTGTCCAAGGTTCTGGTGTCTTGTTATGTCTGATGTGAGTCGGAGAAGGGGATCATTGGTGGAGTGGAGTTTTCGGAAGCCGGACTGGAGGTGAGGGATGAGTTGGAGCTTGTCAGTAAAGTGTGTGAGTCTGTCTGTAATTATTCTTTCGAAGGTCTTGCGGAGGACGTCAAGGAGGGATATGGGGCGATAGGATTTGGGGTCTGATTTGGGTTTGCCTGGTTTGGGGATCATGACGACTTTAGCGGATTTCCACGCTGTGGGGATGGTGTTGTGGGAGAGGCAGAAGTTGAAAAGGAGGGACAGGAGGGGGATGATGGTGTTGAGGGGACAGTTGCAGAGGTGAAGACGCTGAATCCCGTTCTCACCAGGGGCTGAGTTTCTGCCTGAGAAGATGGCCTTTTTAATTTCTCTGTCGGTGATTACATTCTGCAGTTTAATTTCTTCTTCTGTGGGGGCGGTGGGGGAGACGAGTAGCAGGGGGAGTTCTGTGGTGACTGTGTGGTGGAATGGTTCGATAAATAGGGGGTCCTGTGGGAATTTGTGGGTGTCTTCTAGGATGGTTTTGAAGGCTTCTGCTACTTGGGTGGGGTCGGTGGTGGGGGAGTGGTCTACGTTTAGTTTGAATGTCCTGTCAGTGTTTTGTCCCGTGAGTGTCTTGAACTTGTTCCAAAATTTGCGTCCTTGTCTGTAGTCAAGTTTGGAGCAGGTTGCGTCCCATTGTTTTTGTCTGTGCTCAGAGGTGAGTCGCTTAATTTCGTTGTTTAGTCTGTTCCAGATTGTTTTAAGGTCGGGGTTTCTGTCTTTGTTGATTTCGCGGTAGAGTTTTCTTTTTTCTCGGATCAGTCTGAGTATTTCGGGGGGAAGGTGCGGTTTGAAGGAGGCGATGGTTTTGGTGGGGATGGCTGCGTCGATGGCTGTCTTGATGGTGTCAATTATTCTGTCATTGATGTGGTTAAGGTCGTCGGTGTCGGTAATGGTTAGTGGGGCCAGTAGGTTGTTGTTAATGGTCTCTTTGTACTTTGCCCAGTCAGCTTTGCTATAGAGTTTTATCGTTCGGGATGTTGGAGCTGGGGGAGGGGGGTTGATGGCAGTGGTGCTGAAAAGGATGGGTAGGTGGGGGCTGGTAAGGGTGTCACCTATTGAGTACTGGGTGATGGTATCAGAGAGGGAGGGGCTGTAGAGGATATGATCGGGGATGGAGCAGCCGTTGTGTCCTATGAAGGTGAAGGTATTAATGGGAAGTCTTGTCGCGTTTTCGGTGGTGAGGAAGTCAAGTAGGTCGGTACCATTTTGGTTGTGTGTGGTGTCTCCTAGTAGTTCATGTCTTGCGTTCAGGTCGGTTAGGAGGAAGTATTCTTTAAAGGTTGTTAGGTAGCGGAGGAAGGATCTTGGAAGTGGTGTATTTGGTGGGTTGTATAGGCAGGCTATGATGAGGCGTCTACGTCTGGGGCGGGGTATGGATATCATGACTGCCTCTAGATGTTGATATTGAGGTGGGAGTGGGACTTCTTGGGAGGCAAGGGTAGTCTTGGTGTATATAGCAACACCGCCTCTGCCGTCAGGTCGGTGTTTGGCGTAGTGGTCGTAGTTGCGGTTGAGTCTCATATTGTCGGTAGGTTTGGTCCAGGTCTCTGCTAGTCCAAGGATGTCTATGTCGTTTCTGCAGAGGCAGTCGTTGAGGAGGGCTTTGCGTCTGTGGATGCCTTCTATGTTGACAAAAAGGAGGTTGGTGGGTTCTCTATTGGGGTGTACTGCCATGAATGGGATTGGGGGAGGGGGGATGAGGGTGTTGGTATGTGTGTTTAACTTCTCAGCGCTTGCGAATATGGTGTTTTGATTATTGTTGTTGTGACGTTATTGGAGCCGAGCTCGCGGGCGCAGGCTATATGTACCTGGCGCGCCAACGTCCGAGGGCTTCTCCGCGGTCATTTCCGGTGCGGTTCTCCTCTTGCTACCTGCGACGGTCGTTCGCTGCAGTACGGGAAGCCAGGATCCGTTGACCTTAAGGCTTTCCTCTTTCTTGTTCAAACTGTTCGCGTGTTTTTGTATTTCTACAGCTTCTCTGAACAAGCGCGTGTGATAGTGCTTCTCTACAGCCAGAACTTCCGTGTCGGCGAATTTTATTACATGGTCGGTCTCATTCAGTGCGTGCTCTGCCACGGCCGATTTCTCCACCTGCCCCAACCTGCAATGTCGCTTATGCTCTTTGATCCTGGTGTTAATGGATCGTCCAGTCATTCCGACATAAACTTTTCCGCATGTGCATGGTATGCGGTATATTCCCGACATTGCAAGTGGGTCTCTTTTCTCCTTCGCCGATCTAAGACACTCTTTGATCTTCCTTGTCGGTTTGAAAATCGTCTTTACGCCATGTTTGCGCAATATACGGCCGATTCTGTCCGTCACTCTGGGAATGTATGGCAGAAAGGCCGTACCCGACAATTCTTTTTCCGGTTCCTTACTTCGCCGAGGGTTGGGCTCTGTTACACTTCTAATATAATTTGTGGAGTAACCATTGCTCCTCAGGACAGTTTCCAGGTGTTGCATTTCTCGTTTGAGGTGTTGCGGCTCACATATTCGTCCTGCTCTCGTTACGAGCGTACTAATCATGCCTCTTTTCTGGCTCGGGTGGTGGTTTGACAGTTTGTGCAGGTATCGGTCCGTGTGAGTCGGTTTTCGATACACGCTGTGTCCCAGATCTTCGCCGTCCCTTGTGACCAGAACATCTAGAAATGGCAGTTTCTTGTCCTTTTCTACTTCCATGGTAAATGTTATGTTGGCATGGAGGCTGTTCAAGTGTCTTAGGAAGTCACTGAGCTGTTCTTCACCATGGCTCCACACCACGAAAGTATCATCGACGTACCTGTACCACACCTTAGGTTTGCAAGTCGCCGAGTCCAGTGCCTGTGCTTCGAATTGTTCCATGAAGAAGTTGGCCACCACTGGACTGAGAGGACTACCCATGGCGACGCCTTCCAGCTGTTCGTAGAAATCGCCATTCCACGTGAAATAGCTCGTGGTGAGACATGCATGGAAGAGCTTTCTGATGTCTAGCGGAAAAATGGAACCGATGTGCTCCAGAGCGTCACTGAGTGGCACTTTCGTAAATAACGAAACAACATCAAAGCTGACCAGGATGTCGTTTGGTGCAAGTTTCAGTTTCTTCAGCTTCTCAATGAAATGTCCTGAGTCCTTAATGAATGTGTCGGTCTTCCCCACGTGTGGCTGGAGCAGAGAGGCCAAGTGTTTTGCCAGTTTATATGTCGGTGATCCAGGAGCGCTAACGATCGGTCTCAGTGGAACGTTGTTCTTATGGATCTTGGGTAATCCATACAGCCGAGGTGGTAGGGCTTCTGTGTTGCGCAGGTTTCTCTGTATGTCCGCCGGCAGAGAAGACGCCTTGATTAATCGATTCGTATTCCGTGTGATACGTTGCGTCGGATCTGCGCTTAGTTTTCGGTACGTCGTCCGATCTAATAGGTCTCGGATCTTTTGCTCATAATCTTCGGTCTTCATTACGACGGTCGCATTCCCCTTATCGGCAGGCAGTACCAATATACTCTTGTCGGCGTTGAGATTCTTAATGGCTTGTACCTCTTCTTTCTTCAGGTTGCAAGCTGGTGGTTTTGCTCGGCGCAGTATCCTGGCTGTTTCCGTGCGTATTTCCTCTGCCCTTTCACAAGGAAGGGTACGAATGGCTGCTTCGGTGTTGGCAATGATGTCCTCCATAGGTATAGTTCTCGGGATGATAGCGAAATTCCCTCCTTTTTGAAGAACAGACACTTCCTCTTCGGTCAATTGTCGTTCAGTGAGGTTGACCACTGTGTGTGACATGTCGGGAGTCGCCTTGTCGGTGTGCTTCCGGCATCTTTCAAACTTTTTCTTCTGTCGATCGGTGCAGCGCTCGAGTTCGTTCTGCATGCTCCTGTGAGTGATGCTGTCAATCTTGTCCCAGTCGTCTCGATGCATTCTGCTACTTAGTTGATAGAAAAGGTCCAGAAGTTCCTGATCCGTTCTTGCCAAGACTCTCCGTGTTGTATGTATTCGCTCACGAAGAAAAGCTCGTTCCATTCTGTCGTAGATACGATGTGCTTGGGCGGTGGTGAATAGGCGCTTACATCTCAAGAACTTCGGTGTAGCACATTCATCTCGGCAACGTGACAGAAAGGCGAGAGAGGACATCAGTCGCGCTTTCTTCTTCCGTCGTTGGTCAAGGCGTCGGTACAATCTGCAAATCTCCTCCCCGTAGAGGCGTAATACAAAATTATTGAGGCTTTCGTGGCCACTTGTTGACAAACTGCCTATTGGCTTCTGTCTCGGGTTCTTCGGCCGACGTTCATCTAATGATTTTTCTGACGTTTCGCCAGCACGAGTGGCTGGCATTGTCAAAGCTTCACCCTCCATTGCCGGTGGTGAACTGGAGCCGAGCTCGCGGGCGCAGGCTATATGTACCTGGCGCGCCAACGTCCGAGGGCTTCTCCGCGGTCATTTCCGGTGCGGTTCTCCTCTTGCTACCTGCGACGGTCGTTCGCTGCAGTACGGGAAGCCAGGATCCGTTGACCTTAAGGCTTTCCTCTTTCTTGTTCAAACTGTTCGCGTGTTTTTGTATTTCTACGGAAAAAGAATTGTCGGGTACGGCCTTTCTGCCATACATTCCCAGAGTGACGGACAGAATCGGCCGTATATTGCGCAAACATGGCGTAAAGACGATTTTCAAACCGGCAAGGAAGATCAAAGAGTGTCTTAGATCGGCGAAGGAGAAAAGAGACCCACTTGCAATGTCGGGAATATACCGCATACCATGCACATGCGGAAAAGTTTATGTCGGAATGACTGGACGATCCATTAACACCAGGATCAAAGAGCATAAGCGATATTGCAGGTTGGGGCAGGTGGAGAAATCGGCCGTGGCAGAGCACACACTGAATGAGACCGACCATGTAATAAAATTCGCCGACACGGAAGTTCTGGCTGTAGAGAAGCACTATCACACGCGCTTGTTCAGAGAAGCTGTAGAAATACAAAAACACGCGAACAGTTTGAACAAGAAAGAGGAAAGCCTTAAGGTCAACGGATCCTGGCTTCCCGTACTGCAGCGAACGACCGTCGCAGGTAGCAAGAGGAGAACCGCACCGGAAATGACCGCGGAGAAGCCCTCGGACGTTGGCGCGCCAGGTACATATAGCCTGCGCCCGCGAGCTCGGCTCCAGTTCACCACCGGCAATGGAGGGTGAAGCTTTGACAATGCCAGCCACTCGTGCTGGCGAAACGTCAGAAAAATCATTAGATGAACGTCGGCCGAAGAGCCCGAGACAGAAGCCAATAGGCAGTTTGTCAACAAGTGGCCACGAAAGCCTCAATAATTTTGTATTACGCCTCTACGGGGAGGAGATTTGCAGATTGTACCGACGCCTTGACCAACGACGGAAGAAGAAAGCGCGACTGATGTCCTCTCTCGCCTTTCTGTCACGTTGCCGAGATGAATGTGCTACACCGAAGTTCTTGAGATGTAAGCGCCTATTCACCACCGCCCAAGCACATCGTATCTACGACAGAATGGAACGAGCTTTTCTTCGTGAGCGAATACATACAACACGGAGAGACTTGGCAAGAACGGATCAGGAACTTCTGGACCTTTTCTATCAACTAAGTAGCAGAATGCATCGAGACGACTGGGACAAGATTGACAGCATCACTCACAGGAGCATGCAGAACGAACTCGAGCGCTGCACCGATCGACAGAAGAAAAAGTTTGAAAGATGCCGGAAGCACACCGACAAGGCGACTCCCGACATGTCACACACAGTGGTCAACCTCACTGAACGACAATTGACCGAAGAGGAAGTGTCTGTTCTTCAAAAAGGAGGGAATTTCGCTATCATCCCGAGAACTATACCTATGGAGGACATCATTGCCAACACCGAAGCAGCCATTCGTACCCTTCCTTGTGAAAGGGCAGAGGAAATACGCACGGAAACAGCCAGGATACTGCGCCGAGCAAAACCACCAGCTTGCAACCTGAAGAAAGAAGAGGTACAAGCCATTAAGAATCTCAACGCCGACAAGAGTATATTGGTACTGCCTGCCGATAAGGGGAATGCGACCGTCGTAATGAAGACCGAAGATTATGAGCAAAAGATCCGAGACCTATTAGATCGGACGACGTACCGAAAACTAAGCGCAGATCCGACGCAACGTATCACACGGAATACGAATCGATTAATCAAGGCGTCTTCTCTGCCGGCGGACATACAGAGAAACCTGCGCAACACAGAAGCCCTACCACCTCGGCTGTATGGATTACCCAAGATCCATAAGAACAACGTTCCACTGAGACCGATCGTTAGCGCTCCTGGATCACCGACATATAAACTGGCAAAACACTTGGTCTCTCTGCTCCAGCCACACGTGGGGAAGACCGACACATTCATTAAGGACTCAGGACATTTCATTGAGAAGCTGAAGAAACTGAAACTTGCACCAAACGACATCCTGGTCAGCTTTGATGTTGTTTCGTTATTTACGAAAGTGCCACTCAGTGACGCTCTGGAGCACATCGGTTCCATTTTTCCGCTAGACATCAGAAAGCTCTTCCATGCATGTCTCACCACGAGCTATTTCACGTGGAATGGCGATTTCTACGAACAGCTGGAAGGCGTCGCCATGGGTAGTCCTCTCAGTCCAGTGGTGGCCAACTTCTTCATGGAACAATTCGAAGCACAGGCACTGGACTCGGCGACTTGCAAACCTAAGGTGTGGTACAGGTACGTCGATGGTACTTTCGTGGTGTGGAGCCATGGTGAAGAACAGCTCAGTGACTTCCTAAGACACTTGAACAGCCTCCATGCCAACATAACATTTACCATGGAAGTAGAAAAGGACAAGAAACTGCCATTTCTAGATGTTCTGGTCACAAGGGACGGCGAAGATCTGGGACACAGCGTGTATCGAAAACCGACTCACACGGACCGATACCTGCACAAACTGTCAAACCACCACCCGAGCCAGAAAAGAGGCATGATTAGTACGCTCGTAACGAGAGCAGGACGAATATGTGAGCCGCAACACCTCAAACGAGAAATGCAACACCTGGAAACTGTCCTGAGGAGCAATGGTTACTCCACAAATTATATTAGAAGTGTAACAGAGCCCAACCCTCGGCGAAGTAAGGAACCGGAAAAAGAATTGTCGGGTACGGCCTTTCTGCCATACATTCCCAGAGTGACGGACAGAATCGGCCGTATATTGCGCAAACATGGCGTAAAGACGATTTTCAAACCAACAAGGAAGATCAAAGAGTGTCTTAGATCGGCGAAGGAGAAAAGAGACCCACTTGCAATGTCGGGAATATACCGCATACCATGCACATGCGGAAAAGTTTATGTCGGAATGACTGGACGATCCATTAACACCAGGATCAAAGAGCATAAGCGACATTGCAGGTTGGGGCAGGTGGAGAAATCGGCCGTGGCAGAGCACGCACTGAATGAGACCGACCATGTAATAAAATTCGCCGACACGGAAGTTCTGGCTGTAGAGAAGCACTATCACACGCGCTTGTTCAGAGAAGCTGTAGAAATACAAAAACACGCGAACAGTTTGAACAAGAAAGAGGAAAGCCTTAAGGTCAACGGATCCTGGCTTCCCGTACTGCAGCGAACGACCGTCGCAGGTAGCAAGAGGAGAACCGCACCGGAAATGACTTCGGAGAAGCCCTCGGACGTTGGCGCGCCAGGTACATATAGCCTGCGCCCGCGAGCTCGGCTCCAGTTCACCACCGGCAATGGAGGGTGAAGCTTTGACAATGCCAGCCACTCGTGCTGGCGAAACGTCAGAAAAATCATTAGATGAACGTCGGCCGAAGAGCCCGAGACAAAAGCCAATAGGCAGTTTGTCAACAAGTGGCCACGAAAGCCTCAATAATTTTGTATAAATGTCACTGTAAGGAATGTCGAGATAACGTAGGAAAATTCACAACCAGGCTTAATTCGTCGTAAAGGGATAATGCACGTGGAAAATTACAGCATTAATGAAACAAATGCCGTTAATGTCATTAAATATCTGTCGCTGAATCTAAGAAATCGAAGCGGAATGAACACCTGAAATAAGAAGCTTGGCTTCTAAAGAAAAATTATAGGAAACACTTTTGGAAAAAAAAAAACAGAAAAATGCTAATGAGTAGTTATTTGCTTGTATGTAATTTACTAAGGTAGTGTACTAACATCTATGTTTCACTACTTTATTTGTTTAGCAATACTATCGAAGCAGCTGAACAAATCCTCTGAGCCACTCTTCAGTTTTTTGTTCAACATTTTTCCGGATTTTTTTTTTTTTTGTGTGATGTGAATATGACTCCAGTTTCAAAAGACCCGTTTTACGAACTTTATTTAGTCGGTAGAGTACTTTGAGAGTTTGTTCTATATTTGCAAATCCATATCCTGTATTGTGTACGTGTGTGGTTGTTGGTGATGATGTACGTCTGTTGTGACGGATTCCGTTTAGTGAAACAGTGGTACCACTAAATATCGATTTTCTAAGTAGTTTTGTTTTCCCTGTGGCAGAACTCACGTATCCAGCACCTCACACATCCAAACGTTTATGCACAAATATCATGAGACACGAAAAAACTAAGCCGAAAATTTTAATCGTTCTTCAAGGAATAAATCATTCTTTAAGGAATAGATTAAAGAACATATACATTGGATGAAATTAGAAATAGAGAAAATACACAAATGTTTATTGTGAAATACAGTTTGAAGGTATGGAATAGATTCCCGAGGTGAGGATGGAGGACATCAGATGTTTAGTAACCACTGTGTTGCGTTTGTCTGAAAATATTACAAAGCAATCAAGAAAATGATACGGAATTGTTAGAAGAAAGGCGAAAACATCTCTGTCACAAAAAACGTTGCGTAAATTTAGTGAACAAGAGTTTGAAAAATAGTGCAATGAAATGATCGTATAGCACTAAATATAGTGGCCAGGAGACACCGCCTGGGGTTAGCTTTCTAACTGGCGCCACTCCGACTTGCACATCGATGAGGATGAGGTGAAATGATGAGGAACCCAGTCCGTGAGCGAAGAAAATCTCCGCGCCAAACTATTCTGTTGACACAGACGGGTGAGTGTAAAAAAGGAAGGAAGAAAAATTTGTTTAACATCCCGAAGATAGCGGGGTCTTCAGAGATGCTTCACGTGAGTGTCTTAAGGTCAAGGTATGAGAGAATGGTGAACGATGAGAAAAACAGTAACTGATTCACACACCATTCATAACGTTTGGTTTCAAATTCAACCAAAAACTCTCCGTTCACTCGCCAATAAAGGTGAAACTTTTCCATCTGTAAGTATTTACTTTCACGTTCAGGATAACGTTCGCTATCGTTTGGGAAAAACACTGAGGTGACAAAAGTCAAGGGACAGCGATAAGTACATACACTCGTACATATGACGACAGTATCGCGTACACAAGGTACAAAAGGTCAGTGCGGAGCTGCCACTTGTACTCAGGTGATTCACGTGGTAAGGTTTACGACTTGATTATGGCCACACGACCGTAATTAACAGACTCTGAACGCAGAATGGTAGTCAGAGTTAAGCGCATGGGACCTTCCACTTCGAAAATCGTTAGGAAATTCAATATATCAAGAGTGCGCAAAGAATACCAAATTTCAGGCATAACTTCTCACCACGGACAACGCAGTGGCCGACGGTGTTAACGACCGAGAACAGCAGCGCTTGTGTGGAATCGTCAGTGCTAACAGACAAGTACTATGCGTGAAATAACAGCAGAAATCAATGTAGGGCGTAGGACTAACGTATCCGTTACGACACTGCGGAGAAATTTGGTGTTAAGGGCTATGACAGTAGAAGACAGAGGCGAGTGCCTCTGCTAACAGCACGACATCGTCTACAGCGTCCCTCCTAGGCTCCTGACCATATCGGCTAAACCCTAGACTACTGGAAAATCTTGGCCTGGTCAGATGAATCGTGATTTCAGTTGGTAAGAGGTGATGGTAGGGTTCGAGTGTGGCTCAGACCCCACGAAGCCATGGAGCCAAGTTGCCAATAAGGTCGTGGGAGCTCCATAATAGCGTGGGCTGTGTTTACATGGAATAGGCAGGGTCCTTTGGTCCAACTGAACCGATCATTAACTGGAAATGGTTATGTTCCGCTACTTGGAGACAATTTGCAGCCTTTCATGGACGTCTTCTTTCCAAGCACTGATGTAATTCTTATGGATGCCATAGCGCCGTGTCACAGTTGTTCGTGGTTTGATGAACATTATGGACAGTTCCTACGAATGATTTGGCCACCCAGAACTCTCGACATGAATAGCATCGAATATTTATTGGACATAATCGAGAGGTCATTTGGTGCACAAAATCCTGCACCGGCAACACTTTCGGAATTACGGACGGCTATAGAGGCAGCAAGTCTCAATATGTCTGCAGCAGTTTTCCAGCGCCTTGTTGTGTCCATGCCACGTCGAGTTGCAGCACTAGGGCGGACAAAAGGAGGTCCGATACGATCTTAGGAGGTATCCCGTGCCTTCTGTCACCTCAGTGTGATTAATTGTAAACTTAATCAAACGTCACAGTGTACGACTCCTGTATTCAGGCGTTTTTAAATATTATTTTATTTAGGGTCATATAATTTAAAACTGCCATAGTGCTTCAATATTTTGCCGGCCGCTGTGGTCGAGCGGTTCAAGGCCCTTCAGTCTGGCGCCGCGCGGCTGCTACGGTCGCAGGTTCGAATCCTGCCTCGAGCATGGATGTGTGTGATGTCCTTAGGTTAGTTAGGTTTAAGTAGTTCTAAGTCTAGGGGACTGGTGACCTCAGATGTTAAGTCCCATCTTGCTTAGAGCGATTTGAACCATTTTTTTCGATATTTTAATGGCTACAAAACCTATCAACTCTGCTTTCGGTACTAAACCGCAGATACCCGTAACCTTTTTTTTCCAAATAGTGAAACTTCGATGCCATTTGAGGAATTTGTATAGCATGTGCAATATAACTGTGTAGCTGTAGCCGTGTGGGGTCAAATTTAAACTACCTATTGGCTGGGCGAATCAATTAAATTGTACTAATTCATTATGAAACTCAAATATTATTTTTTTCTAGTTGCTAAGTGGTAATGGTAACAGTAACGGTTATTACACTGTAAAGGAGCTTTTCCAATGAAGCCCTTCGTAATTGGCTCGAATTAATACATTCGACTTCTCGGTTTAATTGTCCTGTGCGCGATTTCCGTAATGCAGTTATGCTGGTGCCAGAAACACAGTTATCGGTTACGCTGGCACATAAACGAACTTAATCGGCAACAAAAAAATGGCTCTGAGCACTATGGGACTCAACTGCTGTGGTTATCAGTCCCCTAGAACTTAGAAATACTTAAACCTAACTAACCTAAGGACATCACACACATCCATGCCCGAGGCAGGATTCGAACCTGCGACCGTAGCAGTCGCACGGTTCCGGACTGCGCGCCTAGAAAATCGGCAACAGCCTGAATGGTGTAGTTTTCGTTTTACTGCAGTTATGCTCTTCACGGATCCCACAGAAATCCGCGTAATTTTAATGTGTAGCTTAAGCTACCAAAAAGCAGATGCAGCTGGCACTAAAGAAAACCGTTTCAGACGTGAAAAGCAACAGAGATAAGATTCATGGTGCCATAATCCTGACAGACCAGATAGCCGCCTCTAAAATTTAAATCTTAACGTCAATAAAGAGTAAAGCGTGGTAATTAGTTAGTTCCTTTATAGTCGTTTTATTCGAAATTTGATGTCTTACGCTCAAAGTGAAACAACGTGGTGGAAGCAAATTAAGTTAACTTGCCATTTACGTGTTAAGGAACTGACGAATCAGAGATAAAGGCTGGTCTGAAGATGTATTTCTCTGCACAACTCGGAAGAAGGAATAGTTAGCTTTGGAAGATTCTGTTCAGGCGATGGCCTGAACGTATGGGCGACTGCCAGGATCAGGATGTGTAAGGCACCGCATATCTATGCCTTCCTTGTATCGAGATTGCAGAGCCAGATGCATGCCTCATCTCGTCAGTGAATACTACCCAGCCTGCTCACGAAGCACCATCTTGTACCAGTTCATTAGAAATACCGCCCTTAACCTTAACAAATACATTACCTCTCTTTAACCCAGAACTGTTATAAAATATGCAAGTATTATTTTATAAAAATGGAGAAACAGAAATTACGTACATGTTTTTAAAATGTTTTAATCTGGTGGACATGCAATGAGCACACTAAGTACAATATTGTAATTTTCAAAACTACAGCAAATTGGTGATAGCCTTCATGAAAATCATAGCACTTCACCCAACTGGACTAGCTTACAGGAAGAGAGCAGTAGGTCAGTAGAGCTGTTAAGAGAGTGTTTTGGAAAATATGTGGGAAGGAAACCAAACTTTCGGAAAGGGTGGAAATTCGCGGTATCTCTGTCCCAGACGTGGAGAGGATAAGGAATAGTCAGTTCAAGTTGGAAGGATGAACAGTCTTTGGGTGGCTTCCGTGGTCAGGTAAGTACAAATGGTTAAGTCTCTTTGGAATAAGATGTGGCGAATGTCTAAGTGTGTAGTTTGGGGTGTGTGTTGGTACAAGTGGGGCAGGGGAGAAATGATGGTGTGGTTGCCGTCAAATTTGCAGGAAGTGTAAGAAATTCAGAGGAGGCGGAGGAAGAGGACGGAGTAAGGGTAAACACATACGAGAGGCGAGGTGGAGTACTTGCTGGTTTTCGAGGATTTCGAGGAAGTGGTATCAGTTCGGTGAAACTGAAATCTAGATTTCACTGGCGTAAGAGATGATTCCATGCAGTTTCGGTCTTGCACCCGGTAGAAATCGGCTTCTTGCCATAATATTTCGGCTGACAACCGTTCAACAAATTTTGGGTCTAAAACAGACCCAAAATGGAGATTAGTGGTGGATGACACTGACTTTAAACGTAACCTTGGCGCGGAAGCGCATGCAGATATGTTACCGCTGCATGACCACCCTCTGTGGAGTTTAGCGCCCTCTGTCGAATGTTATTCCATCTGAGGCTAGTAGGCGCATGCGTAACGACGATATACGAGCATGGATTCCCTATGTCAACCTGCGGGCTCGTGGAGTTAAAATTAATTGGTAAAAATATTAAAAAATATGCGAGACGTGTGATTAGAATGAAAATGTTTTTCTGCATGTACTAAAATAATCATCGAACGCCTTATCAAGCTGAAAGCCACCATCACGATCAATAACATCTTCTGCCAAGCGTATTCACACAGACTGTTTAATAGTTGAATCCGAGAGGGGTCTCTTCGTGGTCAAGATTTGCGTGGCAAGATGTTGACATCATCCGGCAGCAATGTCGAAACCTAACATAGCACTGATGAAGCCAGGAAAACTTCAAGAATAATATAAGAGAGGACTCATTGCATTAAGACTTCTTCGGTGTGGAATATGGACAAGGGATGTAATACAGTGCACTTTTTGAGATGTGGTTAGTAGATGCAGCTTCTATGTTAGTTTACTGTCAAGAGTTAGTCCGAGTTATTGTAATGTGTTACCTAATTACATGGGGTTGTTATAAATGGTGAAGCAGCGAGTGGTTCTTCCTATAATTATTGACTGGGGGTGGGGGCAGAGGTGTAAAAATTTTCCTTCCAACCTGCTTGCCCCTGTCTCCGCCGCAATCGTTAAAGCAGCTCAACCTGTCACACGGAGACACAAGGGTGCATGTATACTGAAGGACAGTGGTTAAGAAAGCGAACTTGGGTTTCCGCTAGTCTGGCAAGCTTCATGGGACCCGTCCAGCCAGCTGCCCCTGACAACAGATTGCGTTATCAATACAACGTGACGAGCCAGGTATACGTTTGCGAAGGTAGTTTCACTGCATTTTATTTAACGTAACGGTGAGTGCTGCAATATAAACAAGCCAAACTTAACGGATATCGTGGGAAAATTAAGAATTTGGGATATATAAATCAGCCAATAAATTGGAAATTTGTGGTAAGGTCTTATGGGACGACACTGCTGAGGTCATCGGTCCCTAAGCTTACGCACTACTTAATCTACGCTAATGACAACACACACACACACACACACACACACACACACACACACACACACACACATGCCCGAGGGAGGACTCAAACCTCCGAATGGGGGAGCCGCCCGGACCGTGACAGGACGCCCTAGACCACGCGTCTACATCGGGCGGCAAAACAGCCAAGCCTAGCAGGGTAAAAGTTGTCGTGTGTGTATGAGGCAGCATCAAATGAATCGGTAGGCTCTCTCCATGGGCGCCACCCAGCCACAGTAAAGGCCAACTGGCATGATGGCCGTTGCTGGGAGTCCTGATGCACCAGAAAGACAGGCGTCTACTGTGTAAAAAGCTACTAAAATCTCATTCGGGAACCTCGGGTATGTTATGACATGTCTGTAAATCTGACCATCAGTTTCCTCCATTCATAAATACTGAACTATATAAATAGAATCGTCATAATTTCTGAACGGTTTGCGTTAGGATGTTCTGACTGCACGGTTGGCCACAGGGCGTGATGGAAATTAGTATGGGCAGTATGGTTTGGTTTAACGACGAATCCCACTTTCATCTGGATGGGTTGGTCAATAAGCAAAATTGGCGCATTTGGGGAACTGAGAATCCGCATTTCGCGATCGAGAAGTCTCTTCACCCTCAACGGATGACTGTGTGGATGCAATGTCCAGTCACGCAATAATCGGTGCGAAATTCCTTGATAGCATGGTGACTACCGAACGCTACGTGAAAGTTTTGGAAGATGATTTCATCTCCAGGATGATTTCGGCCCTATTATCCAGAGTGGTTCTGATTTCGACAAGATGTGGTTCATGCAATTCGGAGCTCGACCCCGTGGAAGCAGGAGAGTGTTTGATGTCCTGGAGGAGCAGTTTGGGGACCTCTCTCTCTCGCTCTGCGGTACCCAGAGGCCACTGACATGGGCCTCGATTGGTCGCCATATTCTCCGAATCTGAAGAAATACGACTCCTTTTGGGGTCTATATTAACGACAAGCTGTACAGTAATAACACCAAAACAATTGCTTAGCTGAAAACATCCATTCAGGAGGCCTTCGACAGCATCGATGTTCCGACATTTCAGCAGGTCAGGTAGAATTTCGCTGTTCGTCTGCGCCACATCATCGCCAATTGTGGGAGGCGTATCGAAAATATCATATCCTAAATCCGAATATCTGTAGGGACGTTTACATGTCGAATAAAGTGTGTGCAAGCCGTAGTTTGTAACTAATTTACGTTTT
Source organism: Schistocerca nitens (assembly GCF_023898315.1). Lineage (NCBI taxonomy): Eukaryota > Metazoa > Arthropoda > Insecta > Orthoptera > Acrididae > Schistocerca > Schistocerca nitens. The sequence continues at coordinate 709,261,921 of NC_064617.1, read as the reverse complement.
CTTCAAGTAGCTCAATAACTATCACCCAGTATTTTGGAACAGGCAAAGGCTGAGTGTCTGACAAGTGTGTGGAAATGTGTACTAAGGACTAGAGGTCATTCAGAAATATACATGTTTTTAGGACAAACATTAATTTAAATAGGAAAAAATGTGACTCAGTGGATATTAAAAACGACATTCTGCTGGTAGCAACGTAGTGGGAAGAAAGCTTAATATAAAAGAGAAGCTTCTTTTTTCAGACATGTACTTTTCAGATTAGCGTAATATGGAAAACGAACTTCGTGCTTACCAAAATGCGTTTCGGGAATTTAGAAGGAACTATTTTGGACATTTAGAACGAATTCAGCAATCCTGAATACACATCCTGGGAAAAGTAATTAAAATTGGTATAACTGAGATCATATTTTGTTGAAACACTTTAAGGCTACAGAAATTAGACTTACAAAACGTTACTTTTATTGGCGCTTCGGTATAATACACATCTTTAGGTTCTTAGGCGGAATTGGAATTGACCAATCAGTGCAGCCAATGCATTCAGGGGTACTGCACCATCTGGAGGAAGATATACGTTGCAGACATTTATTTCCTGTGTCGTCATTATCCTGACAGCCACAGCTTCACAGAGGGGTTTGAAAGAGCACAGGTTCGCTGCATATTGAGTTCAGGACATAGACACAAACTCAACCTGACACTCTGTTATAGTAACTACAGTTCTTGTAAAATCCCCTATAGCCGTGGAGGGCAGGGATCCACATTTATGGGAACCAGGTTTCCTGAAGGGCAGGTGTAAAGCTTAAGAGTTGCCATAGCTCAGCCAGGTAGTGGAAAACACCGCCGCAGTTCCACTGGAGGATGACGTTATCGTGAGGCTGGGAAGGCATGAAGTGTGCAAGGAGGCAGGTTATGCCTTAGGGTCACCTGCTGCCGCCGATTCTATATTTGTAGACATTTCTATGGTGGATGAGGCATCAGTGAGATCCAGGTCTGCAGGGGACACTAAAATCTCCACCACATCCTCAGATGCAGAACCAGAAGGCAACAGAGAGTGTCCTGTTTCTTAGCAGACTTCTTCTTAGTTCGCTTGCTCTCTCGATTTTCTTTAGGTGCTTGCTGGTAATGTGTCTCTGAAGCAGCTTCAGGCACGGAGGAAGACTGTGAACCTCTTCACCCAGCAGATTTTGGCTCCTTGAGCCACTAGCGAGTGTCTGCTGTGGCATTAGCGAAGATCTCGGAGAGAGGGCTCCAAGGGACCCCTTTTGCACAAGAGGAGCCAAGAGGGCTGTTGCTTCTCCAGCAGGGGGGAGGGGACTGATGTACCCTGCATTTGGGGGGGGGGGGGGGCTTGTTCCTGAAGTAGGTGCTTTGGGAGCAACAGAGGAAGATTTTCCCCCTAACACCAAGGGGGTGGATGTATTCTGGTGGCCCAGAGGGCCCACTGTTCGTGGCACAGAGTGAGGAACCTTTGGCACTTGGGACAGCGGTGGTGACGTAGCTGCAGCATCTGTCGATGTCGACCGAATAGGCTGTAATCTTTCAAATTTATGTGTAGCCTCTGTGTAAGTCAGCTGGTCCAGAGTCTTGTGCTCCATGATTTTCCGCTCCTGTTGGACTACTGGACGGTCTGGCGAGCAGGGGAGTGGTGCTCTCCACAGTTGATACAAGTGGGAGGTGGTGCACATGGAGTATCTTGCTGCAGTGCATGTGCACAGTCTCGACATGTGGCATTGGAAGTGCAGCTGGAAGACATGTACACGAACTTCCAGCACTTAAAGCACTGCACAGGGGGAAGGACGTATGGTTTAACATCACAGCAGTAAACCATCACCTTGACCTTTTCAGGCAATGATCACCCTCAAAGGCCAAGATGAAGGCACCAGTAACAACCCTGTTGTCTTTGCGTTCCCTGTAAATGCGCTGGATGAAATGAACACCCCGCTGTTCTAAATTGGCGTGGGGCTCGTCGTCAGTCTGCAAGAGAAGATCACAACGGAAAATGATTCCCTGGACTATGCTGAGGCTTTTATGGGGAGTGAAAGAAACAGGAATAGCACCCAGCTTGTCACAGGCGAGTAACGCTTGGGATTGGGCTGGGGATGCTGTCTGAAGCAAGAGTGCGCCGTTTCCCATCTTGGACAGCGCTGTCACTTCTCCAGACTTATCCTCAAGGTGGTCAACAAAAAACTGAAGGTTCGCAAGTAGAAAGAAGTCCCCAGCAGTTCTGCTACAGACTAAAAACCGAGGCGAATACGGCTCTCTCCGTTCTGTAGACCTATGTTCCTCCCGTGGTGTAGCGAGAGAGGGAAACGATTTAAGGTCATACCTGTCGGCATTGTATTCGATCTTGCCCTTCTTAGAGACTGCTAGTGCCGTACGGTCACCAGCAAGAGATGACTTAGTCCGCTTCATTGCGGCTCATCCGCACTGATGCCACCCACTCCGATCAGGGGCTCTCTCCATGGGCGCCACCCAGCCACAGTAAAGGCCAACTGGCATGATGGCCGTTGCTGGGAGTCCTGATGCACCAGGAAGACAGGCGTCTACTCCTTGGCATCCATGGGGAGTTTACAGCTCAGGCATCAGCAGTGTGATTCCTGTGTTGTCAGTGGGCTACCACCAAATGGGTACATGACGGCCCCACCACAACAGACTGGCTAACGTGCTGGATATTGTGCACAGAGAAATCCAATATTGTCATGGGAGCGAAAGAGGACAGGAGACAACGGAAGAAGATGACATACCCAGGAAAGTGTCCTCGCATAAACAGTTGAATCGCAGGTGGAGATGCAAAGCCATGACAAGAGATTCTGGAGATCGAATCTAAGGGCACTATGGATAACTCGTGCACCACATAAGGCGTCCTTCCCCCTATAGCCTGCATTTCTGTAAAATTTTGAAAGTGGCAGGTCAAACCATAGAATGGGACCAGAGCTAATAGGGCCGAAAAGTGTGAGACTCCTTTTAGTCGCCTCTTACGACAGGCAGGAATATCTCGGGCCTATTCTAACCCCCAGACCCGCAGGGGATGGTCTGCCTGACTAACAGGCCAGCATGGGCAGGTTAAAAGCGGAATGTGTATACCTCTGCTTGCAAGTGTGGAGTCTGAGGCGGCACTGGTTGCACCAAGAGGTGAGGTGAGGTGAGGTCGAACGGATCATTGGGATCTCTGTGGGCTACGAGGATAAGGTAGGAGGAGGAGGCTTAGATGATCCACAGGATAGGAAAAAATACACTGGGTTGGAAGACATGGGAATTAATGCTGTTTATCATTACACAGAATAGGTTGTTGGATAGAAAAGATGCAGTAAGGTGGATTTAGGTTATTGGAATTCCATATGTCTAGAGTCTGAAATGGAGACTGCAATACCATGTACGATCAAATGCTTTCTCACTGTCTGAGGCTAAAGTGATGTTAGACTTACGATTAGTAAGTTGGTGGGTAAGGCACAGGAACTCAGCACACGCTCCAGAACCCCTAAAAATTTGTCGCTACCGTCTTTCCAATCTTGGTATATCTCCAGGGCAGAACGTATCCAGAAGTGGACAAGAAATTTAAGAATACTTTCTAATGGAAATGCTGCAGAGTTCATTTAATTAAACGAACATGAACTTTTAAGAGAAAATGTGGAATCTATTAGATAAGATCGTGAAAGGTACAAATGAGAAATATGGAAGTATTAAGAAAAACATCTAAACATTTATGCTTGATAGGCATCTTGATGCGTTACTGTTTCGAATATCACTGCTACAATCAATACATAAAACCATGCTACAAATAACTTCAAATTTTTTATATAAAAAAACAGAAGATATTCTTTAAATAACAAGTCTCGTGAAACGGGAACACACATAATACATTACAAAAATGATTAAACTGCTAAGTTACCGCCGTAAGAAGTACACATTCTTATTCCGATAAAAGCAAGGAGAAATTTATTGGATGTGAAGCTGTAAGATATTTGGAATGTCAATACACAAAGCAAATCCCAACTATCTCCACCTTAGTAACCTATTATAGTAAAGTTCCCGCCACTTCCGCCTCAAGTGACAGATCAGAACTACGGTCTTTCCAAAATTGTGGCGCAACGTCATGCTCATTGAGCAGCAGTGACCAATTCGACTCCGCACAGCTAAAGCATACCAGTAGACCCAGAAGAAGGCTACTGTAACAGTGGTCGAAATGTTGGTTTGTCCAGTGTAGTTTTTTACAGTATGACGCGGTGCGATACTCAGTAAACTTTCATAACAACTGACTGGCCGCGGAAGCCTTTGTAGTCATATCTAAAGGCAATGTTTACAATAACGCTTTCGACTTTGCTCGCAATGAAGGTAACAGATGATTTTTTAACGAGCTGCAGGACCTTAATCTTGCGTGAATGGTATAAAAGACTTTGAAACTCAGTAACTGTCTTGGAATGACTTGAAGTTTTAGTCAGAAGAAAGGAGAAATTTAAATTAGATGTCAGTATAGTATGCAGTGTATGCAGTGCGAGCTATAATTATAAAATATGTTACTATACACAGAAGCAATGACAATGTTTTACCTGTATTTCTTGAAATTTTCACGGTGTGTTAAATATTCCATCATCTTTCTGGCGTGCATACGGGGTATTATTAATGGCCAAAGAGGAGTCTTCGATACGAGTCGTTGGCTTTGGCGAATGACGTAAAAAACATGCGAGGAACGTCGTAAATATTATGCCTAATGCGACGTCTCACCTATGTGGATTTCTTCACCGCAATATACAAAAACAGTGAGTTAAAAAAAAAAAAGAAAGAAAAGAAACGTCGCAAAAGACTTCGGATTACGAATATCATAATGAAAGAAATAGCTTTTATAACGAAAAAGGAATATGCGTATCTGTATATAATGTCATTACTAATTGACAAATACTATAGATAAACTGTTGGACAAGCAATCGAATCATAACCGAGAACTGTAACTATCGGTATCTGTTGAAAACGCAAGATAGTACCAAAGTAAGAAATGCGCATTAATTTTCTCAAAACACAGTCCGCGTGACTGAAATAAAAAAACCATGCCTCTAAACGAAAGAGTCAAAATTATCACGCAAAGAAGTAAACTAGAAATACAGTAACACGCTCAGCTATTTTCCAAAACCTGCTACTGTTGATAATGGGTCCCACGATTCTCGGAAATAATATTTGCTTCGCGAACAGCCGTAGCTCATATTATACACGGAAACAGTGAAATATTTCTAATAAATAATTCCTCGTAAATCGAGTAGTATTCGGAAATGATTCAAATAAGCATCACAACGAACAAACTGATAACGATAAATCGTTAGTATGCTGTCAGACAATGACAATACTCATTCGTACATAAATCAGCTGTAGTTTTCTACTAACCACATAGTCCAAATATTCGGCAAAGTCGCAGATGCAAGTAGGATACTACGAAAAGCATCGTATATCACGACATACTATACGGATTACCCAGGTATCGTAGATTTGTATTGGCATTCATTTCCTTTGACACTTCAACGATATTCACACATTAACAAGGATCTCTTGCTACACTAAAGGTGAGTCTCTTAACACATGTAGTTTCCTTGGTTTCAACTAGAAAAATGTCGAATTATAACCTAACCTAGCTCTCAGGCTCAGATACAGATCAGTCTACCACCACAGAAATCTTCTCTGCTGTCAGATTAGTTGGCTTCGACAACTCAAAACCAAATTGCAGAATTTTAATCTAAATTCCCTCAAGTTACGCTACGGTTCAGTGAGTCACCAAAGACACCTTTTTCACTGTAAGATTCGTTGTGTTTGCCAAGTCACATCCAAATCGTCGCATTCCATCCTAACCTAGATCTCCGGCTAAATCAATCCATTATCGTGGCATTAAGTTGTTCTATTCACTCACGGGGTAACCACTCTCTCGGAAATACGGAACTTCTTCAACAATGCCAAAAAATACGGCTCTCTTTTCACTCCACCTCCTCCTCGGCATACACTCGATTGCTATCTGGCCGGCCGAAGTGGCCGCGCGGTTCTGGCGCTGCAGTCTGGAACCGCGAGACCGCTACGGTCGCAGGTTCGAATCCTGCCTCGGGCATGGATGTGTGTGCTGTCCTTAGGTTAGTTAGGTTTAACTAGTTCTAAGTTCTAGGGGACTAATGACCTGAGCAGTTGAGTCCCATAGTGCTCAGAGCCATTTGAACCATTTGATTGCTATCTACAAGTTCGCTAATACTAATGTCAAACAATTGACATCAGTACACAATGCAAGAACCGTTACACAGCAAGTCACTGCTAGACAAAACTAGTATAGAAATGAAAAATATAAGGTAATAGGGTAGGCAACAGTTCTTACCAATAGCAGATTAGTATCCCCCAATAGGCTGTCTATGAACTATTAAAAATCGTAGTATTTCAAAACCAAAGATTGAAAATTGAAATAAAAACAAAAAATGCACCTCCGTTTCAAAACAGAAACTTAACTCTCCTTCTTTGGCACATACATCATCCCCAGACCTTCCAAAGAAACCTCAAACAAGCAATTGTTTTGTGAAACATTCTTCCTCCAGACATACTCATGTAAACGACTCTGCAGTACTGAAATCTTCTCTTTCCACCGCCCAATAATACTTTTTATTGCATCCCAATACCATTCAACTGCATTTGTACATACCCGACATACCCGCGTTTTGTCCCTAGATTCAACGGAATGATTTACAGCCAAGTGCATGTAACCAATTTCGTCTAATCCCTTGTAACAAACCCACCCATCTGACATTATGACTGACCCATCTGGTATATTAATTTTCAGTAACTGAAACATCCGTCAAACTGTCCTACCTATAATTACCTTAAAAAGAGTGATTCCCTGAAAGAACTCCCCCCCCCCCCCACACACACACACACTCATGGTCCACCGTGGCCTCTCACACCTTTTCTTTGTTTGCAAATTGTCTTTCGTCAATTCTATAATAACCCCCAGCCCACCAAGTTTGCCCCTTCTCATAACTAAATCAAGACAAACTTCCCAGCATAACGAATACCAGTCTATAACAGTTTTATGGGCTGTTTCTGTCTCATGAGCAACAAGCCAAATAGGAGATCTTAAACGAATAAAAAAAATAAAGTAAAAAATACTTTTCATAAGAGGCCTTGATACCTCAAACTACGTCCCTCTACGATCTGACCGCCGCAAATGATCTTTTGACAGCGCAACGTATATAAATCGCTCGTGCGTTTCTTCGAGACCTGGCACAATCTTATCTCGTTGCCACAAACATTACACTTACAACAGTAAGCAATAAAATTGTACTGTCTGGTAAAACTGATAATATTCACTGATTCCCTAAATTCATCAGCCAATTTCACAACAGTGAAACGAACGTGAGGATCGTGTTGATCGCCATTCTCACTTATTTCCACATCTTCAAAATCGTAGACAGAACTTGGACTAGCACTTGCCTCAAATTTCTCGAGGCTGCTAACAATATCAAATCCCGCGCAAACATTAACAAATTACTTTCTGTATTAATAAACGGGATTAGGACCGACAGAAGGTAAGGCTGCATAGAAATTCAATTCAAAATGCGCACTAAAATGTGCCGCCACTGCAGCTACTACGTCACAGGTCAAAGCCGACGGCTAGTTTCGAACATTCCTCTAGACGCTTATTAATTATTGTTCCGATATTTCAGTTAACAAATTTTCAGCCATCCTCGGGATGAGTCGCACGCAAGATTTTTAATAACTTTACACATTAATACGGAGTATACACAACTGCGTTAGAGATAACTCTGTTGGTAAAAAATCATAGTTAAAAATTTATGTGTCTAAGAGTAAAGCAAAGCAAGCGCTTAGTCAGCGACTATGTACGGCATATGTTCGAATGTCAGGTAGTGACTTAGAACAGTATATCTTTTGGGAGAGGAGACGATTTGTCGAACTGTGTGCAGGTTGTCTGCTGATTGTATTGTAAGAGCTTCGTTGTCCATTGAATCCCAGTAGGATGAGGCTGTATCGAGTTTCTTCCCCGTAATCTATGGAATGGTCAGTGGAAATACAATGTTCAGCCACAGCAGGTTTACTGGTCTGTAGAAGGCGGGAGTATCGCTACTTCTTGCTAAGTTCTTGTAGAGAGCATACTATTTTGTTCTATGTAACTTTTACTTCGACCACAAGGAATTTTATATACAGCCACCTTTCGTAAAAGCAGATCATCCTCCACAAGAATTAATAATTTCCCGAAGGCATGCCCGAGAAGTGATGAAACATTTTACCCGTTCGTGTTTTGTAAAATGCGTTGGGTACCCTTCTGACACGAGCACCGCAGACCTGCGGAGAAACTTGTGTGTATTTGCAGTTACATTCACGTGTGTAACTTAAGGAATCTTCGAAATACACGTAATGACAAAACGCAAAGCGGTAATGAACACACTAAAGGAAACGCTGCTCAATTATGACATGTGACAGAAAAATACGGGGACATGGTGTATAGTACAATCGGCAACCGAATGTACATGGCACCTTGTGTAGCGTGCCTCCGTAAACAGGTCGTCAGTAAGGGACGTGAAACCCTCGCACACAGCAATACAGGATGTACAAGGATTTCAATAATATCGATGAGAAAGTTTGTCACCGATTACGGGAAAGCCTCCTGATCCTGGACCAACGACCTCTAGGGATCAGGAATTCTTTGCCTTGGAGTGCCGTACAGTAGGAGGTTGAGAAGTATTGCTGTGAGTGTTGTGGCGCGGGTCGGGGAAACAGTCCCTCCCTCAACGGCTGCCAGTCTGAAGAATATTACATTTCTAATAGATTTCATTATCAGCCTTGTTCTGTTTTGTCACTCGCCCATTCATGGTTCCCCAGTTTCTTTTAATTCTAATGCACACCACCAGTACAAAGGTGAAAATGCAGGAGAAGCTTGCATACAGGTGCGACATTCTCATTGCTAGTAAGAAACAGACTAGTGTAACCTAGCAATGGCGATGTTTTAAATGAATGAAACGATAAATGTATATTGACGAGAAGAGTAATTTCAAATGTTTCATTCACAGTACCGGTAGTAATAAACTACTTATACAGGATCTGCCGTTACCAGGGATACACAAAAGAGAAAACTGTGCAATATTAATCATAGAATGCAGGTTTTCACGACCGATATCTGCGTTATTATTGACATTCGTTTTATGGGCATAAGGCAGTGTTCCAAGGCTTAATTCTCTGCTTAACGTTTCGTATTCCACGCCTGGAGACATCTTCAGAGGCTTTAAAGATTTCAGAAAACAGTGATTTCTGGAGTTCCCCAAGGTAGTGTTATAGGCCCTTTGCTGTTCCTGATCTATATAAACGATTTGGAAGACAGTCTGAGCAGCCGTCTTCGGTTGTTTTCAGATGACGCTGTCGTTTATCAACTAATAAAGTCACCAGAAGATCAAAACAAACTGCAAAACGATTTAGAAAATATATCTGAATGATGCGAAAAGTGGCAGTTGATCCTAAATAACGAAAAGTGTGAGGTCATCCACATGAGTGCTAAAAGAATCTCGTTAAACTTCTGTTACACGATAAATCAGTCTAATCTAAAAGCAGTAAGTTCAACCTAGGTATTACAATTACGAACAACTTAATCTGGAAGGAACACATGAAAATGTTGAGGGGAAGGCTAACCAAAGACTGCGTTTTAGTGGCAGAACACTTAGAAAATGTAACAGACCTACTAAGGAGACTGCTACACTACGCTTGTCCGTTCTCTTTTAGAATACTGCTGCGCGGTGTGGGATCCTTACCAGATAGGACTGACGGAGTACATCGAAAAAGTTCAAAGAAAGGCAGCACGTTTTGTATTATCGCGAAATATGGGAGAGAGTGTCATAGAAATGATACAGGATTTGGCCTGGAAATCATTAAAAGAAAGGCGTTTTTCGTCGCGACGGAATCTTATCACGAAATTCCAATCACCAACTTTCTCCTCCGAATGCGAAAATATTCTGTTGACACCGACCTACATAGGGAGGACCGATCACCACGATAAAATAAGGGAAAGATATAGGTGTTCATTCCTTCCGCGCGCTATACGAGATTTAAATAATAGAGAATTGTGAAGGTGGTTCGATGAACCCTCTGCCAGGCACTTAAAATGTGATTTACAGAGTATCCATGTAGATGCAGATGTAGATGTACAGCCTCAAACAAGTTTAACAAGCCGAACTAAGTCGTTAAAGCCTATGAAGATGTCTCCATCATCGAGAGACGAAACGTTAGGCAGAGAATTAAGCCTTGGACCACTGCCTAAGGCCCACAAAACAAAAATCGCATATGAGCGACATTATTTCGGAAGTATCGGCCCAATGAAAAAGTGAGACGACTTTAAGTGTTTACGTCGCTCCAACCTCACCACATCAGTCACAATTACAATGTCGACGTAATTCTTTTAATGAAAGCCGGCCGAAGTGGCCGTGCGGTTAAAGGCGCTGCAGTCTGGAACCGCAAGACCGCTACGGTCGCAGGTTCGAATCCTGCCTCGGGCATGGATGTTTGTGATGTCCTTAGGTTAGTTAGGTTTAACTAGTTCTAAGTTCTAGGGGACTAATGACCTCAGCAGTTGAGTCCCATAGTGCTCAGAGCCATTTGAACCATTTTAATGAAAGTGTTTTTAGAACGGCTCTTGATCACATCACATTTCACACCAGAATCGTTATCTCATTCCTGTTGCATACATTGTCCTCAGCAGCAGACAGCATAAATGTTCGTTCGAAATGAAGACTGGGGAACGAGCTGGTCACACTAGACATGCGTCGTCGTATGGAAGGTACGCGTTTGCCAGTCCAGATCTCATGGACAGGCGTTATCGTCTAATAGATATACTCCAGGTCTTATGCACAACGAAAAAGAATTGCACCCCTATAGAAGGCCAATGTCACGTTAACACCAGGAAACTCAAGCAGTAACGTACAAGCTCCTAACACGATGCCATTCCAATGAGAAATCTCGCTCTGCGATATCAGACTCTTGCCATAATATATTGGGGGCTCTAATGTAACCCAAGGCTCTTCCGGGTGAACTGACAGTGAAAATCCGTCGGAGGACCAAGCAACGTTTCATCCATGGATAGCACACTGCCATCCGAAAGCAGAACACTACCGCATTGTTCTCGGATACTGCCACAGTTAGTAGGTCATCAGGTATGCCAGACCTGAGCGTCCACTTTTGTGACAGGTATGCATGTGGAGTCCGCTGAGAATACATGAAACCACTCGAACCGAGCAATACACAGTCAGATAGGAGATGTGTTTGCTGGAGACTGCCGCAAGGTTTCCAGACAACACAGGAACTATGGTGCTTGGAGGTCTTAGGGCCTTTAAGAGAAAGTAACGGTCCTGACGTGTTTGTTGTACTATTCTGCTTGCATTCACCTTGAATACCGTGCGCCAAATGGACACGACAGGCTGTCAGAATAATAATACATAATACTTCCGTGCATAATGCGTTTCACGTGGTCTCTTACTGACGTGTCTTGTATGTCACTTCTTTCTATGTTCTTCTAACACAATTTAACCCTCACAGCGACATCGGTATTGCAGCCCTTTAAATAAACCAAATGTGGCTTTGGCAATATATTATGAATATTTGTAGTCAACGGTTAACAAACGTGTATAGCTGTTTCGGCAGTCAGTCCGCTGAATGGTTACATGCAGCTAGTTTATTCCATACAGGCATCTTCATTTCTGAATATCTGCTGCAGACTAAACTGCTTACTGTATTCATCCATTGGTCTTGCTTTAAAATTCTCCCCCCTTCACCCAACTCTACTCCATTACCAAACTAACGATTCCTTGATGCCTTAGGATGTGTCCACCGGCCGGATTGGCCGAGCGGTTCTAGGCACTACAGTCTGGAACCGCGCGACCGCTACGGTGGCAGGTTCGAATCCTGCCTCGGGCATGGATGTGTGTGATGTCCTTAGGTTAGTTAGGTTTAAGTAGTTCTAAGTTCTAGGGGACTGATGACCTCAGCAGTTAATTCCCATAGTGCTCAGAGCCATTTGAACCATTTGAGCCTTAGGATGTGTCCTATAAACGGATTCCGCCTTTTAGTCAAGTTACGCCCTAGGTTACTTTTTTCCCAGTTTGATTCAGTACCTACTCATTAGTTACGCAATGGACACCTCACTAATCTTCAGCATTCTGAAGCACCACATTTGAAAATCTATTCTCTTCTTGTCCGAACAGCTTGTAGTCCCCGTTTCACTTGCTTAAAAGCCTATACTCATCAAAAATATCTTCAGAAAAGACTACCTAACATTTATATTTATATTAGATGTTAACGAATTCCTCTTTTTTATAAATACTTTTCTTGATACAGCCAATCTATATTTTACATCCTCTCTACTTCGGCCATCGTCACTTATTTCCCTGCGCAAACAGCAAAATTATCTATTACTTTCACTGTCTCATTTCCTATTGCAGAAGCGCCTGATTTAATTCGACTACATTACATTACTTTCGATTTACTTTTGTTGACGTTCATCTTATATTCTCTCCTGAAAACACCGTTCAGCTGTACTTTCAAGTCCTTTCCTATTTCTCAGAGAATTACAACGCTATAGGCATACCTCAAAGATTTTTTTTCTTCTACATGAACTTTAACTTTCCAAATGTCTCCCTGTTTTCTTTACTGCTTGCTAAATGTACAGATTCAATAACATCCGGTAGAGGCCACAACCTCTCACTCACTTCCCAATCATTGCTTTCATTTCGTATCGTTCGACTCTTACAACTGCGGGCTAGTTTCTGTAAATATTATAGATAATTTTTTTCTTCCTGTGTTACATACCAGACACTTCCAGTATTTCAGAAAGTATATTCCAGTCAAAATCATCGAAAGCTTCCTTTAGATCGACATACGCCGTAAAAGTTGTTTTGTCTTTCTTTAACCTATCTTCTAAGATAAGTAATAGAGGCAGCACTGCCTCGTGTATACCTATATTTTCTCGGAATTCAAACCGATCTTCTCCGAGCTGGATTCTACCATTCTACTAGTTATTTCATTCTTCTGTAAATAATTCGTGTCAGTAATTAATAATAATTACTTAATAATTGGATTATCCCGTAGTATTCACAGCTGTCAGCGCCTGCTTTCTTTGGTATGGGAATTATTACGTTCTCCGCAGAGTTGGAAGGTATCTTGTTTGTTTAAAATATCTTGTACGACCGGTGGAATAGTTGTTATGTCTGGCTCTCCTAAGATCTCAATAACTCTAAGGAAATTTCGTCTACTCCAGGGGCTTGTTTCGATTTAAGTCTTTCAGTGTTCTGTCAATTTCTTGTGACAGTACGTATCACCCATGTCATCTTAATACACTTCCTGTTGCCTTTTTATAATAACGCCTTTAAGTTCTTTTCCCTTGCATAGCCATTCTGTATATTACTTCCACCTCTCAGCCTTTCCTTATTTGCTCTTTGTATTCAGATAAGTGCATTCCTTTTCTCCAAAAGTCTATACATTTTTATATTTTTTCCCTTCGCCAATTAAATTCAGTAACTTTTGTGCTATCCAATGATTCCAACTAGGCTTTGGCTTTTTAATTATTTTACCCTTTCCAACCTCTATTATTTTCTCTGTCAAAGCTACCCATTCGTTCTCTATTGTGATCCTTTTCCCTGTTTCAGTCAGTTGTTGTCTAACGCTCCTTCTCAAACTCTCATCAGCCTCTGGTACTTTCAGTTTATCCAGATCGCACCTCCGTGATATACTACATTTGTGCAATTTCTTCAGTTATAATCTGCTGCTGAAAACCAATCAATTATGGTCAGGGTTCATATTTTCCTCTGGAAATTTCTTACAGTTTAATGTGTGACTTCAAAATCTGTACCTTATCATTACATAGTCCAGTCCCGGTAGGTGAATGGTCAGCGCGACAGAATGTCAATCCGAAAGGCCCGGTTCGATTCCCGGTTGGACCTTGGAGATTTTCTCCGCTCAGGGACTGGGTGTTGTCTTGCCCTAATCATCATCATTTCATCCCCATCAACGCGCAAGCCGCAGAAGTGGCGTCAAATCGAAAGTCTTGCACCCGGCGAACGGTCAGCCCGACGGGAGGTCCTAGCCACACGACATTTATTTATACCATTATATAATCTACCTGAAAGCTCTCGGTGTCAGCAGGTCTCTTCCATGTAGACAGATTTCTTTCATTACTTAAGTTTTAGCAATGATTTAATTATGCTCTGTGAAAAATTTTACCAGGTGACTTCCTCTTTCGTTCCTTCCCCTCCATGTTCTCCTACTACTTTACCTTAACCACCTAAATATCTAAATAGCTTTTTATCTCATCATACATTGTCTCTGTCTTTTCATGATGTGCAGAGCTAGCTGGCATATAAACTTGTACTAATGTGGAGGCTGTTGGCTCCATGTTTATCTTGGCTATGATAATGCATTTACTGTACTGTTCTACTAGCATACCAGCACTGCTATTTTCTTATTCATTATTAGATCTACTCCTGCATTATCCATATTTGGTTTTGTATTTATAAACTGCATTCACCTGACAACTTACTTCACTAATTCCAAAAATATCAAACTTTACCCTATCCATTTTCTTTTATAAATTCTCTAACCGATTAAAGGATCCAAAATCCCATGCCACGACGCATACAATACCTGTTTTGTTCTTCCTGATGACGATGTTCTCCTGAGTAGCCCATACCTGATTATCCGAAAGGGGACCATGTTATCTCTGGAATATCTCATGCAAGAGGCTGCAATCATTTAACTATACAGTGGAATTGCATGTTCTCAGGAAGAGTAACTGTAGTTTGCCCTTTCTTTCAGTTATTTCCAGTACTAACACTGAAAGGCCATTTAGGCTAACGTTACAGAACCAGATCAGTCGATCATCATAATTCTGTATGTGTATCTTCATTTCTTTGCGGTGCAGTGAGTGTACACCAGAAATTTAATGGAGTATCCTAATTCTTGTCTATGCAGGATCTGAAAAGGCTGGTGCCCCTCCTCAGAAACCAAAGTTTGTTCTAAAGCATCCATAGATGACCCTCGTCTGTGGTTGGACGGGCAGTACAGCTTCCGGTATTGTTGAGCCACGCAAGCATATCACCTCGGCAACATCCATGGTTCATTGGGGAGGCTTGTATGTAATCTTCGTAAAATTTTCGAGGATGCTGGCAAAAGTAAGATTCGAAAGAAATTTGATATTTCCTTCTTTCTTTACGTACTTAGATAGTTAGCTTCAGACAGTTAGGAAAGATTCCAGTGAGAGACGACTGGTTATAAAAATAATTTCATACGTTACTTAACTTAGAAGAACACCATTTAATTTTTGTGATGTTTCATCGTAATTACTAGACTGGTTTTTGAAATTTAGGGGTTATTTTGTTGAACATTACGATATGTACTGATGTTAATACTCACATTACATTTGTTTGTAATGGCTTGTCCGAGATATTCCACCGAGGGTCTACTCAAATTGACAACTCCAACATTCTGGTAACATTTATGAAACTCTTGTTAAAAAGGTTTTCAATACTTTACGCACCTATTACTAATGTATAATTTACTCTTAAAGCGATCTGCTCCTCCTGATCTCTAGGTGGGCGAGCTTGATGACTGAGCGCCAGGGGAGGGCCTGATGAAAGTACCTGGTATTGGAACAATTAGTCATTAGACAAAATAAAAGAGCGACTATAGACTAAGGAAAATAATTTTATTTATGGTCCTATCGGACTCTATCTTCACTATAGCCCGTATGGTTTTTCTTGTGCTGCCATAGAATTTGTCGCGCTGTAAAACATATTACATAATGTAAAATAGTGCTAACGATTTCAAATTATGAGAAAAGAGGTGTAGATTATAGGGAAAAGTGGATAATACAAAATATGAACAAGAATAAGGAGGAGAAAATAAGCATGGAAGATGAAGAACGAAGCACTACGTTAAAAGTGCACATCGAACAAACAATACAAGAAATAAAGGAAGGATCCAAGAGTAGATTTAAAATTCAAGATGAATGGATATCAATTATAAAATTCGCTGATGCTATTGGTATCCTCGTTCGATGCTGACTTGCTGAACTAAGTGAGCAATCTAATAAATACAGAATGTTTACTGAGAGTAATTCGAAGAAAGGCGGAAGTGATGAGGATTAGCAGAAATGCGACTGGTGATAAACTTTAGGTCATAATTATGGTCCAAGTAGTGAAGGGAAATAACGCATGACAAACGAAATAAGGATAATAAAGGAAGCAGACTAGAACAGGTGAAGAGGATACTCGTCACTGCAAGAAGTCTACCAGTATTAAACATCAACCTTAAGTTGTGTGGTATGGTAGGAACTGTAGGAAGTAGTAAGGTGCCAGGCTAAGATTAATTCAGACATCTTTTTGCAACAAAATTACTGTCAGAGAAATTCCTACTCAGTTTTTACAAACACATTTTTTAAAACAGGGAATCATTACAATACCCTTGGTTAGATATTAACGTTGGTCCTATACTGATGACAATTAGGGATGATACAATGTGTCAAATTTAAGTTCAAGACAATTACTACAACATTAATTAAAAGTTTCAGCTGAAACTACGTAACAAATTGACATTAAAAGTTAAATATTCTGATTCATGCAATGTCCCCACTCGGTTCAATTTATTTTATCCTATCTAGGATGTGATAATTGCTTTATTAAATGTGTGTGGCTACCGGAGTCGTAAATTACGGGAGACAGTCGCGGGCAGTAGATGCTCCACTATGTAGTGCCTGATCCCTTCTCTTTGTCTGTGAGAGTTTGCAGTCCACCACACGAATTAGTTTAAATGGTAGGAAACAGATGTTAACAGCCAATGATAGTAGAGGAAATCTAGTAATTTTGATCTTAATTGCCTTTGAGGTGGCGAACATACAAGATGTTAGTTCCACATGGAGCACTTAAAATAGCAGGAATGTCTAATATTAATGTGCCTATGTTCACACATGTTTACGCGGATTGGAACTTTAATAGTGGCAACTATTTATTTACAGCTCATACAAAATAGACAAGTATTTCAAAGTTTTACTGACCTTAAGAGTAGTCACCAGCCAGTAGTTGCCAGAGATGGGGAAGTCTTAGGATACCCTTAGCAGTGCCAGTTGTGTTGACAGTTCGAGCAGCGCGGTCTATTGCCCAACAAATTTGTAGCAACTCTGAAGCGAATGCCGTGAAGTCTTTCCTTCAGTTTAGAAATCGAGTTGAACTCACTAGGGCTAGAGTCAGCAGATTGCAGTATGTGGTATAGCGCTTAGCAGCCCCATCAGTCAGACAAATCAGTAACAGCTTCCACTGTACGTGCTTGAGCATTGTCCTGCAAAATTATGGCCAGGTCGTGCAGAAAGTATCAGTTCTGTCTCTATGCTGTTCATTTTTGGAACACAGCCTACGACCAGCTTATAGATGGATGAGCTTAAATGTGGGGGTCATCAATCACCTTTAGACAGCACTTTGGAAACGCTACACAACGCCACCAAACCTTTCCAGTTTTCTTATGTTGTAACTGTCTTTTATTTAAAAGCATCCAGTGTGTGTGGTATGTTATAGTAGCAGCAGTAACAACGTGATTTACACTGTACGATATATAGTTTTCTGTGAGAAGCAATGGATCAGAACGTCTTAATGTCAATTTAGAAACTGACACAGACCTCGAAGTCGTGGCGCGAAAAACCAAATGTATGGCAGTGTACAAAGTGTGTTACAGCAGAAAGAACAATGTTTCAAACAATGACACAGGGTCACAGGGAGCGACTCTTGTGACTTACAGTATAGTTTGTAGAATACGTTCATCCTCCTACAGTACAGGCGATGTAACTTTACACTGGTCTGTGCAATGGGTCAGTACTTCTATATTTAACAGGATCGTCACAGGTGCTCGATGCTGGCATACATACGCTATTTGTTTTCGATATATGGAAGGGAGAGAGGCAGTAAAAAACTTATGGAGTTCTCTATTGGATGAAGTTAATAGAGCCTTTATAGTTCATAACTTTTCTCTGTTGGATGGTACAGAATAGCGATGGTATCATGATGGACGTGAATGGGCCCAGAGAGACACGGATCTGATTTGGACTGCGGTATCTGTATGTACTTTGGGGATTCACTACAATGCAGTAGCAAAATCCTTATCCTTCTCCCAGTTCCCGTACTGTCTTTTATACTATCTTGTGTTGCACGAGTAGGATTCGTTTGCACTGACCTTACATATCGTAAACTGTTGGCAGAACTACGACAACTTGTTCCCATTTCCATCGAATGATCAAAACACAGTCCTGTCACACTAACTCAGGTCACTCTGTTTCTACATGGATTGCAAACTGTGGTGTATATAGCTCTCTCCGACTTCTGCTCAGTTCCGACTTAAACTGGAATGATCACATGCCCAAAGCTGCAGAAAAGGCAGCAGTTGCAAGAGGCATATGGACTATCTAAAATTTTACTGTAGCAGATAGGTTCGGAAAAGGTGACTCGTTTCACAATATGAGAGTGATAGAAATATGATTCGCTAGTGGCTGTAATCATTAAAGGACTTCTCCATCGGATACAGTGTAGGTATGTGGTTGAATGGAAAGACTTGATTCCAAATCCCAGACAGTATTTCTACTGGAGAGTGTAACACTAGAGATTTGAAGAGCCTGTGTACATTTCTTACGACCTCAATCAGCACATCATCTACTGTTTGTGATCCTTCTCAGTCAGCCTTCGCCTGTAACCAGTGGATACATCGCAGAACCTCTGACATGGCATCAAGACAGAATGTGTTACAAATACTGGAGAAATATCTAGCTGTGGCATGAGGGAGATGCAAATATCGCTTTCATACCATGTTCCTTAGCTGAATCACTTTCCAAATTCAGTGATTTTATCACGAGGTTGCATCGTTAGCTATGTATAAGCGCACTGTTGGACTGATCACCGTCTATATTCAGTGTCACAGTATTTGTCTCGAAAAACCAATTCATTTGAAGGTAACGCCATACGTCGATTTATAAAGTCAGCATAGCGCTTAACATGAATACTCGCGTGCACGTGTAGAAGCAAGACCGATTGTGATAGTGATATGGTCATTGCGATCTTTTTTAACATACAGCGGTTTGTAAGACGATTATGTCTCTCTTTCTAAGACACACTCACAGGAAACACTTAAGTGACATGTCCATCGATCGCTGATTTTCGGTCAGTATTATTTCGTAACGCCAGCAGTCAGTTATTGTCAGAGTATTATACTTGGTAGTAGGGATGAGTGATAGATTCGCCTTGAGCATCAGTCTTATAAAGTGTGTCTGTGTTCCAACATGTGCAAAGGGACTGAATATGTCCAGTCATAAGGAAGGTATGGATTTGATGTGGAATACTGTGATAGTAAAGGGGAAAGTATGTCAAGTCATAAGAATGTAGATATTTCTATTACCAGAGCCACAGCTGTCAGCAGGGTGTAATTCCGATACTTTGCTCACTGTCGAATGTCATCCAATTCAGGCCCCAATCATAATATTTAATTGTGAGTACAGTGATAAAATATATATGGGGCCAGTTTTCTAGTGTAGTTCTGTCTGTGCCGGTTGCCTGTGGCGGGAATGATTCACATTTATGGCTAACGGTAGGAGCTGTCCGAATGGATAGGCCTGTTGGGATGCAGGAATGTAGCTGACTTAACCATGGCGTCTTCCAGACAGCCGAATAGTGGACTAATACTTAGTATGTGTTGGATAGCTTTCGTGATCATGTGGAAATATGAGAAGATTCAACATGGATGTGTGTTTGCCATTATTCCCTTCCATGTTCATTGACTGGTTGACTGCTTCTACACATATCGCACCTTTATTTAGTTAAGGGGACATAGATTGTGGTGAGTGTATCTAGCAGGTGAAAACTGGGTGGAAGACACATTTGCTGGTTTTCTAGACATGAGAAACACCTTAGCTGATTTTGTAAATTATAAGAATGATTTGAAATCTATTACATCACCGACATGGTTATTTGCAAGGGGAAATATCAGTTTCTTCTTTTTTTTCGAGTTCTCATGTAAAGGTCTTTGCAGATGGGGTAAGTTTCTAGTTACTCAGTGGTTTACAGAACGCTACACCTTGCTAAAGTTACAGGTTTGTAGAGAAATAATTTCCAGTCTGTATCTTTGGAATTATACTGTGTGAGCGATACTACTGATATGCAAACGATATCGCTGTGAGCATGATATCGAGAAGTATCACGTAAATGATATGATATTATGGCAAACTATGTAAATTTACACATGTTCTGGTAATCCCAGAGTGTGGAGATGGGTGGATGACCTCCTGACCTTGCGGGAAAATATCTGGTGCTGCAAGGAGTATAGCTACGGTGCATATGCTAATGCTGTCTGTCTTCGCGGTATATGCACAAGTGTCTGGCGGTTGATAGCTACATGAACGATTCAAAAGGGGCGATTTTGTGTGGTGCAGGATACGAATTGTATGTTTACTACATCGACAGGGTATGCTGTGATATATTGTCAGGTTGGAGATTGGTTTCACGCTCTAATATTTAATCTTCCGTCCTCAGTGGCAGAGCAGTGTAATTGCGTAAGTCTTTCTGTATTTGACGATTTGTAGGCCACTTTTGCAGGCGTTAACTATCAGTGCAATATAGCGATCTGTACAAAATAGATTTTCTGCTGAAAGTCTTGTCTACAGAAAGTAAAAGGCAGACAGCGCTACCACACAACCAGCATCAGTAATTTGGTAGGTAAATTCAGTAAGAGCCGATCATAATACTCTATTCTTTCACATTACATCCTTCCTGCCGGGACATAGGCCCTCTATATAGTGGTGAGAATGTTCGCATTTCGGAGATGTTTTCTGAAAGCAGGACTTAACGATTTCCAGGAAGGGTAAAATGTGAAGGACGGGTTGCAACGTTAGGACCATCAGGAGGAATGCATTCGGCGTTATTCTGGGCTATTTTCGTACACAGGTTCAGTTAGGACAAGAATTTCCATGCGGACAAGCTGAGACATCCCAAAAGCTCCTACTAAAGCGACCGTTAACTATTTCTGTGACACTTTAAAATTTCCGAGAGTTCGACTTCACTCTTATTTGTGACATCAGTATAACATTAAGAACCTTTCAGATGCACCTGCGATGGTGAGTTGCTACGTGAACATTTCAATGCGATGTATCAGCAGATAAATGCATGTATGGCTAGATGCAGCTCGCATGTCCTGTGCTGCGTGTGGTAGCCACGCGGTCTGAGGCATCTTGTCATGGTTCGTGAGGCTCCCTCCATTGGAGGTTTGAGTCCTCCCTCAACCATGGGTGTGTGCGTTGTCCTTAGTTTAAGTTAGATTAAGTAGTGTGTAAGCTTAGAGACCGATGATCTGAGCAGTTTGATCCCATAAGATCTTACCACAAATTTCCAAAATTTGCATGTCCTGTTAGGATCTCTAGGAACAATGCACCCTCTTCTATTCTGGGAAGCATTGGAACAGATTTCGATAGCGTGACCTGTGTCGTCAGTATGACATTGAGAACCTTTTAGCGAGGGTGAGCTGCTCGGCAATTAGACTTTCGCTGGACCACAGGTAGAGAGGCATTGAGCCAGCAATGGTAAACATGTGCTCGTCCAGAGGGTGATGTTTCTCTTATTTACATAGTCATGTGACGTCAGTATAACACTCAAGGAATTCTAACTGTATACACGAAAATAGACGCGACTTTCACCTGCCAGTTGCATGAGAAGAATGGCTTGTGCCCGTGCATCCACCTGGCCCTGTAAAGCGTCTGTGAAGTGTAGGCGGCGTCAGCATGTGCGCGTGTTGGAACAGTTCGCTGATATGTTGCAGTTGACGATAGTGTTTGTACCTTGCATTGTTTTCGGTTGTTTAAGCGTTGTGAGCGTGTTTGCAGAGCCTTTTACATGCTTTATTTTTTGACAATTTACTTGTTGTTTTCTTGTCTGTATATCAGTGTACTGTATTATTTTGGTGATTTACGAATAGTTTCAGTGTAATAAATGAACTACATGAAATCCATCGCTACATAAATTGTTCTGAAATAAATAATGTACACTCCTTTCTATCCAGCAGCCCTGAAGAGGCTGAGTCCTTTTCCCGCCATTTTTCCCACAGACCGCCATCTTGGATAACGTCACAGAAGGGACGACAGCTCCCTCTGGTGGTGGTACCATATACTAGGTCAGCTGGACTCCAGACCTCATGGTGAATACACTGGATAGAGCTACTGCCTCAAATTGTTTAAATAAGCACTGCCTGTAAAATAAAGACTTACATCCATGCTATCCAGCAACCCCTCACAGGCTGAATCCTTTCCCCACCAATTCCTGGGAAGAGTTAGCGGTTGGACGACTTAGGTTAATGAAGATAGCCTAAGTTACCTTTTTTCCCACCATCTTCTCAGGTTAGTGTAGGTTGCCCAATTGATCGTTTTCCACCAAAATTTGAACATCCCGCCGTAACGTTGCCATATATATCGCTGCCATTTTGGATCCGCCATGTTGAATAAATTTGGCCACAATGGAGAGTGGGGTGACGCTCTCTTTGTCTCATTACTGTCGTTCACTGTCAAAATGTGCACGAACATAAGACCTGCTAACACCTGGCCCCAACAAGGCATCGCTATCACACCAGATCCAGACAAGATGGTTTCCGACACAAACTCTGATTTGTTCCGAACACCAGCCTGGTTCGTCATGTTCCTTGTGCCACTGTTAACCCAAAACTCTTCGCTGACTGCATGTGCCGCCTAGCGGACCACGTTGAGACGACAAGTTACTTTCTGTCAAAGAGAATCTGTACCACCACCGACTCCACCAGAGGGGCAAAAAGTCGGAAAAATACATAATAACTTCGTGAGGGTTCCACGAACGGAACAGCGAGAGTATAATTATTGTAAATGTACATATGCAGCAGAGCACAGTATGGAAAACGGGAAAAAAAGGAAATCAAAGCGTTTGAAACACAAGGCTACTGTAGGTTGCCCAAAATTATACGGACTGACAGTAAATGAGGAAATTGTCCGCAGAATCAGAAAAATAAGGACTATTTTAAAATCTCTGACTAGAAGAAGGGATCGGATGACTCACCATGTTTTAAAGTTAATGGATAACGTCCATGTTAGTAGACGGATCTATAAAGGATAAAAACAGAGATTGTAATATATCCAACAAATAATTGAAGACTTCAGATTAAAATACATTCTGTGATGACGAGGTCGGCACGGGAGAGAACATCGTGATGGGCTTAATCAAACCAGTCGAAAGATGGATGACCACGAATATTCCACTGTGACTTAAGCTGCCATTGTTCAGACCAGTGACGAGATGCTACTCCTGTGTGCTGCTTCAGTCCCTTGTGTTTTGTGCATATGGCTTGATTAAAACCCCACCTCTAGGAAGTTTTCAATTCTGGGAACATCACCTTCTGCGTACAACGAATACATGTGAATGAATGAAGTCAGTGGTAGCTGGTAGCAACATATTCACAATGAGCTCGCAAAATGTCCACTGGAGATCCCATGTTTACTGGGACACTATCGACAGAAAGAGAAAGAGAGAGAGAGAGAGAGAGAGACACAGAGCGAGAGAGAACAGTTACTTAGTCACAGTTTTGAACATTGATACAGTCTTAATATTCAACGTTCTCAATCTGCATGTGAATCACTTCAAGTAGATTTAATTACGTCTCTATGCCATGTTATGATGATTAGCGGTATCTTCAATATGACCAATGTCAACACCTAAGAAAGTACCAACTATCTTCCAGTTTTGCTAAAATACATCGGAATATATTTTTCTCACCAATGATAGTTCGTTGTGTTATCATTTATCTTCTTAAGGCCCCTATTCTATGCGTTGTCTTTTACGTTATGGTTCTTTTTTAAGAAAATGAGCTACTGCAAATAGTGGCCCCTCTTATCGTTCCGACCGCATTATGTATCTATTTACAGCAAAGCACTGGTCTTTCATTATATGACAGACCTATTTGGGTAAATAAGTTTCACGATTGTACGCCAGGGCTAAGACGCTGCCAATATTTTAAGGCTACACTTTTCACTATAGCCGGCCGCGGTGGTCTCGCGGTTCTAGGCGCGCAGTCCGGAACCGTGCAACTGCTACGGTCGCAGGTTCGAATCCTGCCTCGGGCATGGATGTGTGTGATGTCCTTAGGTTAGTTAGGTTTAAGTAGTTCTAAGTTCTAGGGGACTGATGACCACAGCAGTTGAGTCCCATAGTGCTCAGAGCCATTTGAACCATTTTTTCACTATATGTTAGCTATCATAGATAAAAATATTTTGTAAATGTTGCACAAGAAATTTTTTACCTATGCACTGTGATGTTTTTAATCGTAGGATAGCCTGGTGATAGTACTTGGTATAGAAACTGGTAGTCATCTGATAAAATAGTATAACTATAGACACAAGCAAATAAA
This sequence comes from Schistocerca nitens, assembly GCF_023898315.1. NCBI lineage: Eukaryota > Metazoa > Arthropoda > Insecta > Orthoptera > Acrididae > Schistocerca > Schistocerca nitens. The sequence goes on along the minus strand of NC_064617.1, from coordinate 709,237,480 downwards.
TACACTCCTGGAAATTGAAATAAGAACACCGTGAATTCATTGTCCCAGGAAGGGGAAACTTTATTGACACATTCCTGGGGTCAGATACATCACATGATCACACTGACAGAACCACAGGCACATAGACACAGGCAACAGAGCATGCACAATGTCGGCACTAGTACAGTGTATATCCACCTTTCGCAGCAATGCAGGCTGCTATTCTCCCATGGAGACGATCGTAGAGATGCTGGATGTAGTCCTGTGGAACGGCTTGCCATGCCATTTCCACCTGGCGCCTCAGTTGGACCAGCGTTCGTGCTGGACGTGCAGACCGCGTGAGACGACGCTTCATCCAGTCCCAAACATGCTCAATGGGGGACAGATCCGGAGATTTTGCTGGCCAGGGTAGTTGACTTACACCTTCTAGAGCACGTTGGGTGGCACGGGATACATGCGGACGTGCATTGTCCTGTTGGAACAGCAAGTTCCCTTGCCGGTCTAGGAATGGTAGAACGATGGGTTCGATGACGGTTTGGATGTACCGTGCACTGTTCAGTGTCCCCTCGACGATCACCAGTGGTGTACGGCCAGTGTAGGAGATCGCTCCCCACACCATGATGCCGGGTGTTGGCCCTGTGTGCCTCGGTCGTAAGCAGTCCTGATTGTGGCGCTCATCTGCACGGCGCCAAACACGCATACGACCATCATTGGCACCAAGGCAGAAGCGACTCTCATCGCTGAAGACGACACGTCTCCATTCGTCCCTCCATTCACGCCTGTCGCGACACCACTGGAGGCGGGCTGCACGATGTTGGGGCGTGAGCGGAAGACGGCCTAACGGTGTGCGGGACCGTAGCCCAGCTTCATGGAGACGGTTGCGAATGGTCCTCGCCGATACCCCAGGAGCAACAGTGTCCCTAATTTGCTGGGAAGTGGCGGTGCGGTCCCCTACGGCACTGCGTAGGATCCTACGGTCTTGGCGTGCATCCGTGCGTCGCTGCGGTCCGGTCCCAGGTCGACGGGCACGTGCACCTTCCGCCGACCACTGGCGACAACATCGATGTACTGTGGAGACCTCACGCCCCACGTGTTGAGCAATTCGGCGGTACGTCCACCCGGCCTCCCGCATGCCCACTATACGCCCTCGCTCAAAGTCCGTCAACTGCACATACGGTTCACGTCCACGCTGTCGCGGCATGCGACCAGTGTTAAAGACTGCGATGGAGCTCCGTATGCCACGGCAAACTGGCTGACACTGACGGCGGCGGTGCACAAATGCTGCGCAGCTAGCGCCATTCGACGGCCAACACCGCGGTTCCTGGTGTGTCCGCTGTGCCGTGCGTGTGAACATTGCTTGTACAGCCCTCTCGCAGTGTCCGGAGCAAGTATGGTGGGTCTGACACACCGGTGTCAATGTGTTCTTTTTTCCATTTCCAGGAGTGTATATCTGATAGTGAACCCCATTGAAGAAACTTCTGGGAAGCTCTTTCGAAGATTATAGATTCTCTGTTGTTATTATTTGTCTGAATTATATTCGCCGTCTTCAATCATCTTAAGTATTTAGGCAAAGCAAATGTTCTAGAATAACCATTTCAGTCTGTAGTGAGCGCTGTTTTTAAAGTTTCTGGGGAATTGAAACCGTGTACCGGACCGAGACCAACTTTTCGCTGGCGAGGATATCGCGAAGAGTTTGCTTAGCTGCGGACTAGAGGGTTGTTTCCATAGCAAATTTTTCACCCTGAAGTGGAGTCCGTGCTGTTCTCAAACAACACGTGCAGGCTGCAGCTCAGTCACCTCTTTGCGACAGCCTTTGAAGCTATCCACGAGAGATTCTGCGGACTACGGACACCAGTAAATAGCCGGCAAAGCCGAGATTCTGAATCCGAGATCCAGTGTGGCACACAGTTATAATCCGCTAGGAAGTTTCAACAGACAGACTGCCTCTGACTTTCGGAAACATTGTGCTCTCTCTTCTAAAACTGCGTCTCTTGATTCATGAGGTTATCATGCTTAACGTTGCTTTTGCCTATATTGAGAAGTACAGGTTCATTTCCTTTCGTTAACTCTTCAGCTTAAAAAAAGAGAATATATTTATATACACACTTCTTATATTCGATTGTTATAATTTGTTATAATTATTCGGTTTCTGAAATATTAGTATAAGAATGAATTTCAACTCTCTAGCGGAGTGTGCTCTTATTTCACACTCTTTCTACTTCTTCTTCCCTTCAGGTATTAGTTGAAATTAGCCATTACGGTACCCATCATTTCCGGGGTCTTTCTGTATCTCTACTTCCTTGGCACCTACAATTTATAGCCTTTAAGCGGGGCTGTCGCCTTCCATTCTTTCTAGTTACTCGTTCCAATTTCTCCAACAATTTACATTTTTGTCATTTAGACTAAACCTTTCCTTGTTCTTTTCTAATATATTGATTTTTTAGTCTGTATTCGAATGTGCAACCATTAACTCGTGTTACGAATTTCATTTCCTGTTAATCACCCATGTGTTGCCTCCAGAGAACAGTGTGGGGAGTGGAAATTTTGTATAATTTAACTAGTATCTCTCCTTGTTTCGATAATTGTTCCAAATACTCGGCTGCATTTACTATTTGTAAGCTTAATTTCTACAGCTTCGCCTTAGCCATGCTTCACCTTACACACTAGGTAACTGAAGCGATTTATTTGTTCTAAAATCTGATTTACTACTATTTTCGTTCTAATGTGTTCTTCCCCCCACGAAGGCCATTGGCTTAGTTTTTTGTGTTGAGATCTCTGTCAAATTTTGCACTTATTTGTTTCAGTAAGTAAATTCCTTTTATCGGCTGGGATCACTGCCTCGTCAGCACACAGTAATTTATTTAAAAGAGTCCTCGTATCTAGAAATATACTTGCTGCATATTAAATACAGGGTGTTGCAAAAAGGTACGGACAAAATTTCAGGAAACATTCCTCACACACAAAGAAAGAAAATATGTTATGTGGACATGTGTCCGGAAATGCTTACTTTCCATGTTAGAGCTCATTTTATCACTTCTCTTCAAATCACATTAATCATGGAATGGAGACACAAAGCAACAGAACGTATCAGCATGACTTCAAACACTTTGTTACAGGAAATGTTCAAAATGTCCTCCGTTAGCGAGGATACATGCACCCAGTCTCCGTCGCATGGTATCCTTGATGTGCTGATGCAGCCCTGGAGAATGGCGTATTGTATCACATCCGTCCACAATACGAGCACGAAGAGTCTCTACATTTGGTACCGGGGTTGCGTAGACAAGAGCTTTCAAATGCCCCCATAAATGAAAGTCAAGAGGGTTGAGGTCAGGAGAGCGTGGAGGCCATGGAATTGGTCCGCCTCTACCATTCCATCGGTCACCGAATTTGTTGTTGAGAAGCGTACGAACACTTCGACTGAAATGTGCAGGAGCTCCATCGTGCATGAACCACATGTTGTTTCGTACTTGTAAAGACACATGTTTTAGCAGCACAGGTAGAGTATCGCGTATGAAATCATGATAACGTGCTCCATTGAGCGTAGGTGGACGAAACTAAAACGAGCTCTAACATGGAAATTAAGCGTTTCCGGACACATGCCCACATAACATCTTTTTTTTATTTGTGTGTGAGGAATGTTTCCTGAAAGTTTGGCCGTACCTTTTTGTAACACCCTGTATGTGCGCAGGACCAGGACTTGAGTGCGGCTCCTTGGAAGGTACGAGAGAGGTACGGGTGGACCTTAAGGTGTGAGGGCCGGTCGTGAGTCTCTCTTATGTAGCTCAGTCGATAGAGAACTGCTCTCCGGGGGACAAACCGCCCATATTGGAGATGTGGAGCGCAAGGATGTAATCTGTCGTGACGTCTCCTTCAGTTGACATCGAGAAGAGATAGTACAGTGCGTACATTTCAAACACATGTAGTCGGCTGAGAGTTAAGAGTTGACTTAAGCAGACTCGTTTACGTGGCTCCCACCCACACAGGCTACGCTGATTACCTGCAGGCAGCAGGCGACCTGCAGCGGTGGAGGTATACGGCACGCGGTGATTAAGCCAGAGACCCGTCGCCGGCGCCTGGGGGAGTTGTCGGACGTGGCAGTTAATCTGAGGATTACCGCGCTGGGTCGTTCCCGCCTGTCACCCCCAACCACCCCTTGCCACCGTCCCTCCTCAAGCTCCAAGCTGGAAGCTCCTAAGCGCCTTTTTTTACCTCCTGGAACCTGTAGCCGGAAAATTTTCAATCATCACGCGCGAGAAGTCAATCTCATTTGGCGGCGTGATTGGTCGGCGCAGTTCGTTTGCGTGCGCTGAAAGCGTGGCGGGCCTTCCACGCTGACGAGGCTGACGGCACCGCTCGCTCGGCTCCGAAGTTTTACGTCGGCGTTTTTTTTCCCCCCAGTAACAGGACTGAAATCGCAGCTTCACGAACTAATGGCTCGTTATTTTCTTAATTACACTATTTATTTCGGATGAAGAAGACCTAATGGCAGAAGTGAACTATAGTTTCTCACCACAGATAAAAGCGATGTTAGGTTTGTAACTTCATGAATGAAAAGGCGCAGTTCCGAAAGAAAAGCACTAATTTTCCAGACGCCGGAGGCAGTCTGTTCTCATAGTTCCTGGTACATTAAAACTGTGCGGTATACCTGAATTTGCGACTTTGGCTTTCGCAGGCAGTGCTCCTACTCAGCTCAATTAAGGTATCAGTGTGTTCTTAGGAAACGTAGTTCTGCCTTGGGCAAACACATTTTTCCTTCTTTTAGTACCAAAACATGTTTCGGAGAAGCTTCTCCATCTTCAGTGGGTTCATTTATTCTCTAAGCAATGCATGTTGGTGTACGCATAGCTGTATGATATTTGCCGCACAGCTGTAATTACTACCTTCCAGTGTGGCTTTTTTTTTTTTATATATATGTCGCATTTTCTTGCTTCTACATGGTGGTTGAGTGGAGTTTCCTAACACGCATTGTTTCTCTGTTTGTGTGGTGTTCATTTGTTCAACTGATCTTCACAGTTTCCTTCCTTGTACCTACATCTGTCTGTCCAACTTACGCGACTGCCGTCTGTAAGAATGTCCAGCCCTCTGCAAATGAACTTGCTCGCCTTAGAGAACTTCAATCTCCCATCCTCATTCCTCGGTATCCCACTTTGATTCTTGCTGACGATTCTCTTAAACTTTCACTCCTCTCTTCATAATTGCTAAATTGGGATTTGAATATATATCCACTGCTTGGTAAGTCTTACAATCCAGCTTCTGAACTCGGAATCGCTGTCTGACCACGAAGTAATACAGCTGGAAGATTGGCATGCCTCCAGGCCCTTTTTTATTTTTTATTTTTACACTCATCTCAGTAGTGGAATGTCAGTCGTGACGATAAGAACGTGAGGATAAAACAACACCCAGTCCCCGACCAAAGAATATCTTCGATGCGGACGGGAATCGAAGCCGGGCCTCTTCCGTAAGGAATCCGAAGCGCTGACCGTGCAGATACCGATGCTGACATATCCAGGCCTTTACCATGCGTACCTCGTCCTATTTTTAGTTTTGAACGGTATATTCTGTATTACTTACTGAAATTTATCGCACGACTCCATTAGTACAGCTGCTCTCACATTCCTTCTACGAAACCCATAGTCTCCCGTAACCCTTTCTTTCTTTTCCTTCCCCTGCTACACCGACTACACCATGACTATCAGATTGTCATCTCCCTTTAGATATTGAACTATACGTCCAATATCTTCTTATATTTTCTCTCTCTGTTCATCTTCTGCTTGTGACGTTGGTATGTATACGTGGACTACTGTCGTTGTCGGTTGTTTTCTGTATTGTATGAGAATAATCCTGTCAATGAACTCTTCGCAGTAACACACACTCTCTCTCTCTCTGCTCTACCTTCCTATTCATCACGAATTCTACTACCGTTACTCGATTTTCTGCTGCTCTTGCCATAATTCCTTCTTTCTGTTTCTATTGATTGGCCGCTCCACTGCGTATAAACTGAGCCTTTACATTTCCATTTTCAAATTTTGTGTCTTCCCTACTACACTTAGACATTTGGAATTCCACACTCCAACTCATAGAAAGTTACTTCTCCGTCGGTTATTCAATCTTTATCTCGTGATCACCTAGTCGTTGGCCTGCCGCTTCCCGAAATCCGAATGGGGAACTGGTTTGTGGCTGTCTGCCAATGGAGAGAACATTATGAAACTTTCCAGTTACTGATCAAATATTCTATGAACGTGTCTTTAATGCAGTGGTTTCCAGTGCCCTCTGTTTCCCCACGCCGTTATTGGTTGCTGATGCTCCCGCCATTTAGCGGCAGTTTCCCATCACAAGACGAAGAGAATGCACACTTACTGACTTGTTGCCTAGTATTTTAAAACAAGTACAGAGGCGAGAGCGTCCCCCGAACTTCTGACTGCTCTTCCGTCCTCTGTGATAAGGCCGTTGGCAGGACGAGGCTGACTCCTTATACCGAAAGCCTTTGGTTGCCATTGACGACGATGTTTATTCAGAATTTAAGCTGTTCCTGGGATAGATCCTGGGACACAGGATGGCTTGAATACTAGTCAGAGATGCTACGTGATTTTGTCTTCTTGTCTTTTCTTTTACTTGGTTGTTTTTGAGCTTCCTTACTTTGTTTTACAGCCTTTCCATTTGCTCACCTTTAGTTCCCTTCTCCACTTGGCTTCTGTGCCCTTTATACTGTTTGTTAAAGTGAAATAATTCTCCAGGAAGATGGAAGTAAGTAGCGAATGCAACTGCACTCGTGCTCATAAATTAAGGATAATTCTGAGACGTGGTAAAACAACGCTCTGGTTGGCGGTTTGCAAGTTTAAATCACCTCAGGGTATGACCATGCGGTGCATCTGACATGCGGTCGTCGCACGGTGGCGCTGGTAGCAGTCCACATACGCAGAGGTGTGTTGGTGCATGTCAGAGTACGGTGCAGCGAGTAAGTGTGCAGACGTTATCAGACTTGCTAATGGTGACTGCGTGTTGAAAATGGCTCAAAGAACACATATTGATGACGTTATGAAGAGTAGAATACTAGGGCGACTGGGGGATGGTCAAACATAGCAGGTCGTAGCATGGGCCCTCCGTGTGCCACAAAGTGTGATCTCAAGATTATGGGAACGATTCCAGCAGACAGGAAACGTGTCCAGGCGCTACAGTACGGGACGTCCACAGTGTACAACACCACAAGAAGACCGATATCTCACCATCAGTGTCCGCAGACGGCCATGGAGTACTGCAGGTAGCCTTGCTCGGCACCTTACCGCAGTAAGTGACTGGAACAGTTGTCTCCAGACACACAGCCTACAGACGACTGAACAGACATGGTTTATTCGCCCAGAGACCTACAAGGTGCATTCCACTGACCCCTGGTCACAGGAGAGCCCTGGTGTCAAGAACGCAGTACATGGTCATTGGAACAGTGGCCCCAGGTTATGTTCACGGATGAGTCCTGGTATAGTTTGAACAGTGTTTCTCGCCGGGTTTTCATCTGGCGTGAATCAGGAACAAGATACCAACCCCTTAATGTCCTTGAAAGGGACCTGTATGGAGGTCGTGGTATGATGGTGTGGGGTGGGATTATGAGTGGTGCACGTACAACCCTGCATGTCTTTGATAGAGGAACTGTAACAGGTCCGGTGTATCGGGACGTTGTGTTGCACCCCTTTTCAGGGGTGCAGTAGGTCGCACCTTCATCCTGATGGATGACAACGCACGGCCCCACCAAGCTGCCATCGTGGAAGAGTGCCTTGTAACGGAAGATATCAGGCGAATCTAGTGGCCTGCCTGTTCTCCAGACCTAAATCCCATCGAGCACGTCTGTGATGCTGTCAGTCGACGTATCGCTGCACGTCTCCAAACCCCTACGACACTTCAGGAGCTCCGACAGGCACTGGTGCAAGAATGGGAGACTATACCCCAGCAGCTGCCCGACCACCTGATCCAGAGTATGCCAACCCGTTGTGCGGCCAGTGTACGTGTGCATGGTGATCATATCCCAGGAAACAGTGGCTATTTGTAGCACATGTATTTCGGGACGGTTTTCTCAACTTATCACCAATACCGTGGACTTATAGATCTGTGTCGTGTGTGTTCCCTATGTGCCTATGCTATTAGCACCAGTTTTGTGTAGTGCCACATTTTGTGGCACCACATTCTGCAATTATCCTTAATTTATGAGCATAAGTGTAGTTCGTTTGATGTGGCAACTTCTTTTTTGATATTTATTTAAATTAGATTTCTTCTTAATTGTAAATTAAATAAAAGCGATAATTTTTGATTTCACGGAACTAAAAAAAAAGTAATGGTACAGTAAATTCCCTTTTGATGAGCTTAGCTTGCTTCATTCTTAAAGCATTAAGTAATTTCTCCTTCTTATTAAATGCTTCATGGTTCTCTTTGTTCTAAATATGAAATTGTCCAAATTCAATCACTCGGTGACGTCTAGAAGCTGAAGTTTTTGATTCGTGTAAAGGAAAAATTGATAAATAAATAAAATTCTTCTCCTTGTATCAATTTTTTCTTTATTGCCTTTATCGTTTCCTTAACTACTTTGTATCACTGTGTCCTAACATCTGATGTCAACTGGTTGTCGTGAATGTTCTTCCACATCTCAGTCCAGGTTACATGAGGGTATTTAGCTTCCACTCTGTTATTACCAGAACTTTTCTTAATATAGTGGTACCACTTCTTCGCCTTGTACATTTTGTCTCTTTGGGTTTCGTAGTTGATCTCAACTATGGTGGTTCTGAGAAAGCTGAGCTTTGACTGTTTTTCTTTTGCCAACACTCACGGGTCCTACTTGGCTTTTCCGGCTGAACTGCTTCTCTAAGCATAGTTTTCAGGATGGTAGGGCAGAAGTTTGGCCTTTAAGAACAATACCTATAAGTAATGGTTTGCACCGCCCATCAATGCCCATAATCCGGTCGCACCTCCTTCAAATACGAGGTGTGGCTAGAAAAAAAACCGGACTAGTACTGGTGAAACAATAAAACGAATGCAATAAGGCTGAAAGTCGCGTGGCCTGTCACGTGACTCTCGCTCCGCCTACTGCTCGAGTTTCATCTGCCTCCTGCATTCAGTCTGCCCGTGGCGTCTGTTTTAAGTAGTTGACGTTTTGTCTGTGCGTCGGAAAATGTTGAGTGTACAGAAAGAACAGCGTGTTTACATCAAATTTTGTTTCAAACTAGGAAAATCTGCAAGTGAAACGTTTGTAATGTTACAACAATTGTACGGCGATGATTGTTTATCGCGAACACAAGTGTTTGAGTGGTTTAAACGATTTAAAGATGGCCGTGAAGACACCAGTGATGACAGTCGCACTGGCAGACCATTGTCAGCAAAAACTGATGCAAACATTGAAAAAATCGGTAAACTTGTTCGACAAGATCGCCGTTTAACAATCAGAGCAGTGTCTGAGTTAACAGGAGTTGACAAGGAAAGTGTTAGGCAGATTCTTCATGAAAGTTTCAACATGAACAAAGTGTGTTCAAAAATGGTTCCAAAGTGTCTCACAATTGAACAGAAGGAACGCCGAAGAATGATTTGTTCTGACATCCTGGAAAACATTGAAAGTGATCCCACCTTCTTACAAAATGTTATTACTTGCGATGAATCGTGGTTTTTTACTTACGATCCCGAAACTAAACGCCAATCGATGCATTGGAAAACTCCTGATTCTCCACGACAAAAAAAAAAGCACGAATGTCAAAATCGAAATTCAAGGCAATGATGATTGTTTTTTTTTTGACATCAAAGGGATTGTGCACATTGATTGGGTACCAGAGGGACAAACAGTGAATCAGCATTACTACATTAGCGTCCTGGCTACCCTACGTGAGCGAGTACGGAGAAAACGGAACGATTTGTGGAGAAAAAAGTCATGGATCCTTCACCAAGACAATGCCCCAGCTCACAGTGCGTTGTCAGTGAAGACGTTTTTGGCAAAACACAACATTCCATCTTAGATCATCCACCCTACTCACCTGATTTGGCCCCCTGTGACTTTTTTCTTTTCCCTAAAGTCAAGTCAGCTTTGAAAGGAACTAGATTTGAGACTGTTGAAGCAGTAAAAGAAAAAGCGACGGAAGTAATGTATGGACTTACCGAAAATGATCTGCAGCATTGCTATGAACAGTGGAAAATTCGTATGGAGCGGTGTAGAGACCGAGGAGGAGAGTACATTGAAGGAGATAACATGAAATTGTAGATAATTGTAAATAAATGTTTTTTCCAGCATCAGTCCGGTTTTTTTCTAGCCGCACCTCGTACATTGCGCAATAGAATTAAAGGATCACATTTTCGAAACCCTGTAATTTTCTCCATTGCGACCCAAGCGTTTGAAATTTGTCTCAAAGGTACGTAAATCATTCCTCTGTAATGGTGCAAAAGCGTGGCGCCCTGCAACATCACCCTCAGGCTCGTCTACGCTTCAAACAGAAAGGTATCGACACAAGAGGCAAAAGCCAAAACTTCGAAGTTCATGTCACGTGTAGGGTGGAGTAATGATGCCACTTTGGCTGTAAATTTCACCACAATTTTGCCCAACGCCTTATTGGGGGGGGGGGGGGGGGGGGGGGGCTCACACCATGCGTAGGTCGTCACAGCCTCTCGTACCCACATGCCACACCTTCTTTTCACGTCTCTGCGATGTAAGTCAGAAACACGACACCCAACGTTCGGTTCACGAGGTTTTATTATGGGTGACCGAGGAAAACCTTTCAGACACACCGCCACACAAAAGACACGAAAAGCCATAAGGGATAGTATGAAGGGGGTCCATAAAACCACCCCATTCAATGCTGCTTTGATTTCCACACATTTCACGGTGGCAGTGCGATGGACAACGGGAAGGCGTTCTTGAGAACCTTTGACACTGTTGACACCCTCGAACATTTCAATATTTCCCTAAGGACTTCTAGGGCTACATACCCATCACTGAAATGATCGCACTCGTTTGGAGTGGAGCGCGACCGTAATTTTTGCTCTCGTATACGGACTTGAATCAGTAGGTACCGTTCAAAACCAATCAACGAAATGTAAATGCGATCCGAACAGCGAAGGGTACTTATACTTTTTCAATTCTGCTGCGGCGTAGTCACGTGGAATTGCAATATTAACATATGCGTGAATAAAACTGCAAAGGGACCCTCTATGTATCTCCTCCCCCCACTCCCCCCCCCCCTGCCGTTTCGGCAGTACCCTAGGTTCCAACTAGGGGACTTTACTGAGCACATTAGGAATGTACCTTCCGAAATTTCGACACCAAATGAGCCAGGAGGCTGCTCTAACGCCTGAGAGTTACGCAACCCCTTCGACAACTCTTCCGTGGTCTTTGCCTACCTTCAGACACCGCAGCCTCCTGGCTGAATTGGTGTGTAAGATTATGGAAGGTATGTTTGCAACGTGCTCAAAAAATTTGCGTGGGGTGCCACCAAGGATCTTGCTGAAATTGGTGGTAACAGCAGTGTCAAAGGTTGTCAATGACATGTTTTTGTTGCTCATCGCACTGCAAATTACCTTTTTCAAGTGTGAGATGTGTGGGAATCATCGCCTCAGGGAGAGAGGTGGTTTCATTAGACGCCCTTTATGCCACTCCTTGAGATATTTTCATGTTTTCGTGTCGATTCTGAACGGCGGAGTGTGTGAAATGTTTTCCTCGGCTACCCCTAAGAAAACCGCGTGATTTCAACGCTGGGCGTCGCTATTCTGACCTCCATGGCAGAGATGTCAAAAAATAAATAAATAAATAAATAAATAAATAAAAAATGCCTGAAGTGTGCGTAAGGAGGGCTGTGACGATTTTCTCGTCGTGTGACAAGTTAACAATCGCGTTTGGCAGAAATTCGGTGGCAGTATGACATCATTATCCCAGTTTACAGCTTACGTGAAATTCCGAGCTGTGTCCTTTTTTCGCATGTGACAACTACTACTTGCTGTTTAATGTATCGCCGAACCCGAGGGGGGCTAAGCTTTTGTACCATTACAGAGCAATGTCATAGGCACTTTTGAGCCAAATTTCAAACTTATGCCTCGCAATGGGAGAGAATTAATGCGTTTCGAAAAAGTGACTCTTCAGTTTTGTTGCGCAGAGTAGTAACGTTAGTGTGCAGTATTTTAATTTGAAAATATTTCCACACCATACGAAGTAGCCAGTCGCTGATTGTAGATGTTCCGCTACTGGCGGTGATGCTGGCAAAACAGAAGCATGCATTCCACTTTCGATAAGATGAACTCTTTCACTAATTTTAGGTTCTGTATGATAACCAGACTTCGCTCGGAATGTAGCTGTATGCTGGTCCTAACTTTTTTCAGAGCCGAAGGCCCACCCGTGTACCCTTGATGACGGCTCGACATAAAGCTTTACGCCTCGCCTGGGTCCGTCATCACCGATATTGGACTATTGATGACTGGAGACATGTTATTTGGTGGGACGAGTCTCGTTTCAAATTCTAACGAGCCGATAGATAAAGACAACCTCGTGAGTGCATGGATCCTGTACGTCAGCAGGGTACGGTTAAAGCTGGTGGAGGCTCTGTAATGGTGCGCGACGCACGCAGTTGGAGTGATATGGGACCCCTGATAGGTCTAGATACGATTCTAGAATGTGACATGTAGGTAAGCATCCTGTCTAATCACCTGCATCCATTCACGTCCATTATGCATTCCGACGGATTTCCAGCAGGGCAATGTGACATCCCGCACGTCCAGAAATACTACAGAGTGGCTCCAGGAACAGTTTTCCGAGTTTAAAAGCTTCCGCTGGCCACCACACTCCCTTGACATGAAGATTACTGAGCATATCTGAGATGCCTTGCGACATGCTGTTCAGAAGAGATCTCCACCCCTCGTACCCTTACTGATTTATAAACAGACCTGCAGTATTCATGGTGTCAATTCCCTGTAGCACTACTTCAGACATCTTCGAGTCCATGTACTTCAGAGATTAGTCGAGTCCGTGCCATGTCGTGTTACAGCACTTCTGTGCGCTCGCAGGGGCCCTACACGATATTAGGCAGGTGTTTCAGTTTCTTTGGCTTTTCAGTGTATAACGTTATGATACTCAGATGATAGGACAAGCCAAAAAGTCAAAATGAGTAACTAACTGGAAAATGCAGAGGGGAACATGGCTCAAGAAGCGACAGACGCCGAGGAAGACTTATGTATATTATATGCACTAGCAGACTTAAGGGGGGTCCGGATTTAATAGAAAATGAGGAGCAGGAGATGGCTCGAGAAACTGTAGGGTTAAAAGAATATTGATGAAACAAGTACTCCAGATGTCAAAAACGAAAAAGAAATTAACAAAAACGAAATGGGGAATATTTTTAAAGGGATATCCGATCACAATTTTATGAAATTTTTGAAAGAAATTAGTGAGGCAATTGTCTATAAAATACAAGAACTTAACCATAAATCAGGAAAAATAAAAGCATGTGCTAAGAAAACTAACTCTAAAATAGAAAAATTATCTACGAAAACTATAGTTAAAACAGAAGAAATTAACATATCTTCTGTAAGAACTATAGATAAGTTAGAACAGATTTCCAGGGAAATTCATCATAAATTGAGTCGTGATAAAGGGAAGATGGCACGTAACGTGTGAACAGCGCTCAGTACAGCTTGTCAGTTTATCCATACTTGGAAGGTGTTCTTTGGCATGCCACTGGTGTGTAGCTCTGCAAATCATGTGGAGAGTGTTTCTAAAACATACACTTCCTTATTTTGCTCTCCTGCACGTGAATCTTTAAAAGACTATTAAAACAACTAGGAACATTCAACCATCCTACCACTGGCAACGTGAGCAATACGGAAGCTCAGCCAGCTAGGTGGGAATGCGGACAAGCTGAGGGGTGTACCGAGATAGTCCGTACAATGGCGATAAACACGGTGTCCATGTACCTATAATAAAATTATGATGCCTGGAAATTACGGGAGCCATAACAACAGAATGACCGGAACTGAAATAAAAACCGGAGCCTCAGTCAATAAAGAAACACGCGCAGTGGGAAACTGCGTAATGATGTCTGTAATTAACGAAACATAACGAGAGCACATAGCGCAGGATCAGCGGATTCCATCAACGAGCGCCAGTGGCGTGGGGCATAAATGAACGACCGTCGAGTCGTAATTCTTCTGAAATGTGTTGGGCACATGGCCAAGTGCTGTTATAAAGTAAAAGGAGAATAAATATCATGGGTGTAGTGATGTTGAGTATACTGAGTGATAATGAACTACTAGTAAAGGCTTCGAATTTCATGTTTATGTTTATGCAACGATAAAATGTGAAAAGAACACGCTCGTGGATTTCAGTTGGATGATAAACAAACCGACAAGAAAATGAGAGTAAAATGTTAAAATTTTGCGTGAATAATTTAATGTAACCAAAGAACTCTATTTAAAGAGAATTTTTCGAATTTTGTGTTTATTGTTTTCAAACTTGAATTTAAAATATGCCACTTTGCATATTTTATATTGCCCATCATCATAAGAAGGGTAATGGGCATAGATATTACAAGAGCATGGGAAATGAAATGACAATATGGTGTGGATAATAGGAAACCGAAATTCCATGTGTCTTTCATATTTATGGAACGTTATGAAACCTATTTGTTTTTGGTAAATATCCAACGAAATCTATACAAAGTAGAATGCAAATGTTTGTTTGTTAAAAATCGTGTATCTCCTAAAACTGTTGAGCGATATATAGATATACAGTGACTTTTTATAACAATGTTTCCCCATTATAAAATTTATACATAATTGTGTATTATGCATACAAAAATAGATATATGAAAACACACGCATATTCGAAAGCAACATTATGCCAAAATTTGAGAGCATTCGGTCAAAAACTTTCGGAGATTTGCGATTAGGAGAATTTACAGATTATATTTACGTACACTTTAGATGTAAGTATAGACGCAGACGTTTGTTTCTCCAAAATATTAAATCTCCAAAAGTTCTTCATACATTTCTTTGAAATTTTGACAGTTCATCTGAATATTTATATGTTATCATTTACCTACTGGAATGCCATCTGATATATATGTTATGAAAGGGGGAACGTTATAAAAATGTAAAGGTTGGTTTGATCATGTATGATTATTTTGAGATTTTAACATAACATTGTATTTTAAAACGGGTGTGATTTTAGGTATCCAGTTCTTTAATATGTTATATCTTTAATAAATATGTTCTGTGTAAAGGAAAGCATTTTTAGTAGAAGTCTCAAACTGTATCGTTCCAGTTTACTTAAGATTTTTACATGTTACTGTAACAAACGTTTATACACTACATACTTTTTAATATGTAGTAAACGCTGAGGTAACAAAAGTCGTTGGATACCTCCTCCTATCGTGTCAGAACTCCCTTTGCCTGGCGTAGTGCAGCGACCCGACGTGGCATGGACTCAACATGTCGCTGCAAGTCCCCTGCAGAGGTACTGACTTACTCTGTCTCTTTAGCCGTTCACAACTGGGAAAGCGTTGCCGTTGCAGGATTTTGTCCACGAACTGATCTATCGATTATGTCCCATTAATTTTCGATGGGATTCATGTCAGACGCTCCGCGAGGCCAAATCAGTCGCTCGAATTGTACAGAATGTTCTTGAAACAAATCGTGAACATCTGTGGCCCGGTGACATGGTCAATTGTCACCCATGAAAATTTCATCACTGTTTGGGAACACGAAGTCCATGCATAGCTGCAGATTGTATCCATGTAGCCGAACATAAACATTTCCAGTCAATTATCGGTTCAGTTTGACCAGAAGACCCAGTTCATTCCAAGAAAACACAGCCTACATCATTACGGTGTCACCACTAGCTTCCACAGTGCCTTGTTGACAACTTGGATCGTCTGCGCACCAATCTCGCCAGTTGGCAATGGAACGTAACCGTAGACTGTCCTTATGTGATAGTTGGCTTTACCATGCTCTAGTGCTTTATTAACTTAATGAAGGGTATCATTGCATAATAGTGAACTATTACTATTTTACAGTCTTTGCAAATAAAAGCACTCACTCATCTGAGTCATGCTTCACGGCTGCTGAGTGTGTGATGGCAGAAAACTGTAATGTTGTAGCTTTAATTTGGTATGAAGAAATCGGTGCTAATAGCCAATGAAAGCGGGTTGAAAGCTGTGATCTGTCTGGGGAAGTTAACCGTGGATTACTGGGCAACATTAACATTAGGTATCTAGTCTAAGTTTTCCAAGTTCCCAAACAGACTAACATTAATGATAATCTTTTAATAATCATACAACAACCGGTAATATATATATATATATATATATATATATATAAAAAGGAGAATTTGAATAAAAAGAAAGAAATCAGTTTATATTTGGAAATTTATTTTTAAGATTGGTCATTGAAATTTCACCATATTAAATTCTATTCGTAACAAGCTGGTGCCTAATTTAGGATGGTGAAAATCTTACGGAACACATCAAATATGGAGCCAAGATTGGGAGTCTGCATACAACACTGCATTCATAAAACAACACACAAAGAACGTTGAAACGCATGCAAGAGAAAGTTAACCACTACAAACACATTCAAATTTTTACCCAAAGAAATTACGTTCGTAGCACAATCCTGTCCATCATGTAATTACCACACACTGGTATACTAAATTCATATTAACTCTTTGTGAAATCTTAGCGAAAAGAATAGCTGAGGGCTACTTTGATGATTACACCACATGCTTCACGTGGTCAACTTGGTTTACACAAAGCGTATAACTCCACAATAATTTCGATAATTAAAATAAATTAGATCAAAAAGCAATTTACAAAAGGAAAACCTCGAACTGGTTGTTAACGTCTTACTGTTAACCTGACGGGTCAAACAGTTATATAAGCACGTGGTACTGGTCTCGCAAAGTACACCCCACGTGTGTTGAACATAAAGAAAAGTTGCTATATTGCAAAATATTGTCAAGACGAGACGTTATAATCACACAAGCATTTGCATTTAAGATTGATCTTAGTTAGAGTTACTGATCAACACGTGGTTCCACTTTGCTCACAAAGTAGTAACAAAGCAACTCCCAGAAAATAATATGAACTTCACACGAGAATTACACTACGCTGCAATTTAAGATAACCTTAGATATCTTAGAGCTAACCCGAAATAAAGGTGATTAAATTCTCAGTTAGGCTGAACTTAACAAATCCATTGTCCTACGGACTTAGCAGACACGCGCTTAGCCGGAGATCTTACCATTTCAGACGCTCGCCACCGCCAGACTGCAACTGCCTACTGCCGAGCGTGCTTCCTGAGGGTGGCTCACAAAGACAAACGGAAGGGGCCAGAGGGGCAGCTTCCTATACCAACATGACAACGGACGGCCAGGACCATACTAAGAATAGAAACCTCTCTGCTTTAAGAAAGCGTAGCTACCTGTTCCGACGTTGGTCCTACTGTTCTCTAGCAGACAGCCTTGTCTGCTACCCTCAAGCATGCAACTACAGACACATTTGATCATTCATCCTCTCACACAGAAAGGAAGGGGGATGACAGTATCTTATCATATACAGTATATAACAGAAAGGGGATGTAGGTTCCGTATGAGACTGTGTGACATGAATTACATATAAACTGTGTTTTAAAGTGTAGTAGTGTGACAGATCGTTCTTGTTTACGTGTAAAAGTAACACGTTCCACTACTCAGTCTCCTCCCAGATAGTCAGAAACGCCACAGTAAATTTAGAAGAGGAATTTATTCCATAAATGACAACAGATTTAAGAAATCAAACATGAAAGGAATCCAACAGAGATCTTTCATAACCCCAACGCTCCGGGAAAAGACTGTGCAGGGAATTTTCTGGCCATGCTAGGACATTCCCAAGCAGGCTTCTCACACCCTACTTAAACCAAAAGTGTAAAGAAAAGGCAAAAGGTCACCAGCTACTTGCTAAAACACAATAATTTCAAACATCTTTACAATCTACCAATTTCAAAGAGAAAAAAAAGCACACAATCTGTGACACCTATTTAAAAGATCGTGTAGACCTAAATCGGTCAGCAAGTATAAACAATGGTTCCTGTGTCATTAATATGAAAATAATTTCTGGTTGTTACCCTTATGGAGTTCACCAGTATTTGCTCATTGCAAGAGCCAACTGATCACAGGCAAATTTATGACTGTTTATTAACAAGCAAAATTTATGAAAATAGCAAAGGTGCCACAGCAATTAAAAAAAGAACGTGAAATAACATCAGTATCATAAAGCACAACATTACAATGCACAATCCCCAAAAGCAAAAAAAAAAAAAAATATAAAAAAAACATGTTTTACAAAGTGGTTATCGCAAAAAAATTCTATATCTTATAAAACTAATAATTTGTAGAATTAACATAACTATGTGGCATTAATTTAATCACTCTACTATATTTCAGTTAGTTAGCAAACAATGAGCACTGTGTCATTATACTGAAACTACAATAATTATGTGATTGTTACCCTTAAGGGGTTCCTCACAATAAATATGCCCCATGCAAAGGCTAATCGATCACAGTCCAATGAGAATGAATAGCAATCTGACTGATAAACGAAGCAATGCCACATGAATGAATTTACGAAACAAAATAACACAAATCTAATACATCGCACAAGAACAAACATTGATCAATAAAACAGTACAATAGTCAACATCTAATAAAAAACACTAATAAATAAAACACCTGCAAAATACAAGAGTCAAAGTCTAAATACAAAATAGAACACCTGCAAAATACAAGAGTCAGTCTAATAAACACCAATAAATCGAATCCCTGCAAAACACACGAGTCAAAGTTTCTGTGACAGAAACACACGTATATGCATTGAACTAAGAACCGTATAATCACTGTTCACTGATACACTCACTAGTTCTATTGTTCCGAGGCACAATATAAGGGGTGGGGGAGGGGGGTTCGTCGCCGCAGCTGTCAGTAGGGATTTTTGTCCATCTGTTGTGTGCGATCCCGCCGTCTCTGCCCTCTCATGAAGTTTCTCTTGGTGGCCCGTGTAACGTACATCTCTATTTGGTTCCATGTTTGTGTTGTCAAATTCGTGCGGTATCCTCGATTGACACGCCAGGTTGATATTCTTGGGCAAGGATGACACTTAATGGCTCTTCTTTGTGTCACCCTTAGCGACCAGAGAACATCGAACCATGATTTACTGTCGCTTGACAGTAGGCATCCGTCAGGAAATGTCGATAGGCGTCGTTGAAGTCTGCCAGTTTCTCTGGACAGTACCTGTCAAAAGGCTCCACGCCCTTTGTGTTGGTTCTCCGCGGCCGTCTCGTCACGGTCGCGTGCGTGTGGTGCATTGCCAGCAGATGGATTTCCGCGCGGTGGACCGCTCGCCCATCTCAGGTCGTCGCCTTCAAGAAGGGTCGCACGGGGCGGCCGCCCATTAGCTCCAGGTACAAGGGAAAGTGTTTGCCGCGTGCCCTTCTTTTGTGGTCGACCGCACTCCCGAAGTGGCCCGGTTGACAGCGTCCCCCGCTGGGAAACCCGCCAGTTTACAACTAGTCCGGCTGCTCCCCCTGTCTCGTAAGAGTTTAGCCGGTTCGCTTTCACGTTTTCAACTGCATTCACAGAAAATTTTTTTATCATAGTTATGTGATTACACAATGTCATACATAATACCACTTAGTATTGTCTTTCACAATTTTTAAGAACAAACGTGAGACTTAATTTTTTTTTAATAAAAAAATTAGATGAATCGACAGTATAAAATAAAATTTAAATGACTTGACAATGTAAAAAAAAATAAAAGTGAAATGACTTGACAATGTAAAAATAAAAATTAAATGAACTGACAATATAATATTTAAATCCACATCACTAATGTGGTTCACTTACGTTCTAATAAATCAAATGCTATTTATTAATTAACTAAAATGAATAGGATTATGCCTTGTGCAAGTATAGGTCAGGACAGCATAGGGTTTACATGTTATTTACACACACACACATGCACACCTGTTGTCTATTCTACAAACTAACTACCCATAAACATGCATTACTCATAATTCTACTTCTATCCACTACTAATTAATCCAACAAGCTACTTCAATGCTACTTCAACAAAGTGTTTACACCACTACAACATTGTTCTAATTCGTCCTCTTCCTGACGCTCGCCGCATATGTCTTGTCATATAATGAATATGGAGAACTTTCCTTAAACATACACATTAAAAAGAACAATGGTTATTTACACGCAAAAACATTTATACCAGTTGACACACCTGAAAAGAGACTCGCAATTATACATTTATCATACTCATATATTCACACATGAAACAGGAAGAAAATTTCATCTAAAATTACGTTATCACAAGAGTTAATCACGCAGATGACTCTGAGAACGGTAAAGATGTCTGCATCATACAGGTTATACTACATTTTCTTACCCATTTTGCTGCGATTTCGTTCCTTCTTTACGTTACCTTTCGCTTCCAAATCAGTTATTTCGCCTGTGGTGGTTATTCTGGATTCATTTCTCATGAATGGCAAAATTGTGGTCTCCTCTATTCTGTAAAACAGTTTCATCTTAACATATTGAACTTACAACAGACACAAAAGATTCGAATCCTCCTGTAGTTTAAATGACAAATGTTTTGCTTCATCCTTATTACCTTAAACCAAGCTTTCCTTCGTCCCATAATCAAAATTATTTAATCATCCTCTACCTTCAAGAGGGTAACTTCCTCAGTACAAATCATATAGGCTGCAGTGCATCCCGCACCAGCGAAAACAGTAAGCTGTAATGCTCACAGCATCAGCAAAACACATAAACGTCGCTTTTCTAGGACAAGTATTAACGCAGAATAATTTTTCAGGCTTTGGCTCAACATCAGTGAAGACTACAAAAAGGATCCACATTTCCGTTCCATTCTCCATTTGCTGGAAAACTGCTCGTATTTGACTACCACAATAATATTTCAGGGCCACGTAAATTACACAAACCACAATTCTTCTTTCACCTTGAAGGGAATCAATATACTTACGAAATCCACAGACAGCACTTTACGTACTCAGCTATAAACAACAAAAAAAACATATATCATCAATATTAACATATCATCGCATATTGGGAAGCCAATGGTTAAACAATCTTATTATCGCATCCTGTTTTCAAGATTCCAACTTACTCATTCCTTTCTCAGAGTTCTCCTATCTTAAAATATTCATACAGCACGCATACTATAGTAAAAGATCCTCATTTATACTGACAGATATAGAATAGTAATAGATAGATAGTAGCACTGAAAGCAGAAAATCGGAAACAAGGCTACTAACAGCTGGGGACTTGGGTTTGCCAGACCCATAATACCCACAGATCGGATATTCCCCTGAGTTTTTGCACTAATTCAGCAACGATCTTGCTTCTCTCAGGAGCGACTCCTTTCAATTGACAAAAAAAAAACATAAACAGCATTTTACTCGTTCACAAAGAAACCTTTTCTCTTCACGTTTGAATCAAACTAAATCCTAATTTCACAAGGAGAGAAAAAAATTAAAACATCACTTCAATCAATCACATAGAACCTTTTTTTATCATTAATTTTTTTTTACCAACATAATATTCAAAATGCATACGTCACCAATTTAAACTAATCAATTCTTTCTCCTCACCATCCTCTCTACTCCTCACTGCCCTTTCTACTCATTTGCCATGTCGCTCATTTGCTCCGATTGGGCGCCTTCTGTGCTGATCGTTTGTCATTGCCGGTTTTGTTCATTCCCATTTGCCGGATTATGTCTAGGGTTGGCCGGCCGAATTTCAACATCATGTGGGGCTCCGCCTACAATCCTACTCCCACCGTGTTCATCGTAGTAACGATGCTGGTTGCCGTACCTGTTGCGTTCACGATCTTGTCTACGTCCTCGATCATTTCTGTTGTTCCACCTGTGTTCGCGAGTGTTACCCCTGTTTCTATACGGCCGGTCCCGATTATTGTTCCGTTCGCGTCGCGACGACCGGTCACGCCGTTGATTAGTACTACGGCCATGACTGCGATCGCGCTGCTGTGCCCCGTAATAACTTTGTGCCTGATTAGGCGGGCATTCTGCTGTATTATATTCCAACTCTTGGAGAAGTGTTTTAAACGTTTCCACGTCCTCTTTGCATCGTCCCGCAAGAATGACGTGGCGCAAGTGCATCGGCAATTTGGTGATGCATATCCTAATTAGTTCCGCAGGCCCGTATGGGTCGTATAAAAATTGATTTTCCTGCAGTATGTGATCGAATAGGCGTGCAGGGCTGCCGAAACCAGACTGGTTCAGCTCGTGAATCGCTAAACTGTTGTCCGCTATTGTGTTACTAACGGATGTGGGACAATGCGTTTCCGCCTCTTGGACCCTCGAGAGTACCTGCTGGTGTTCCCTTTGGCATTCTTCTCTCAGCGCTTGGAAATTCCTAAGTAGCTGTTTTTCGCTCTCTTTAGATTCAGCATTGGCACTCCGCTTGCCCTGTTCTACGGCTTGCAGACGGTCATTGATTTGTTCAAATGTACGGCCTAATTCTTGGATCGATTTTTCTGATTTCTGCGTCATTTGTTCGCCTAGCTCTCGGATCGATTTTTCTGATTTATGCGTCATTTGTTCGCCTAGCTCGCGGATCGATTTTTCAAATGATTCTTTTTGCTCTCGGCTCGATTTTTCAAATTTCTGTGCGTTTTCTTTACTTTGTTGCAATAAGGCTTTCATGAGTTCTGCCAAATCAATTTGGTTAGTTGGAGGCAAATTAATTTCTGGCTCTGATGTGAGCCCGTTCGTGCTGTTTTGCATTTCATCTGAAGTATTCTCCATTGCATTTTCGGAACCGCCCGACGCGTTAATATTGGAAATCAAATTATCCCCTTGGTCCATGTTGCTTAAGTTGTCGGACCGCTTACTTTTAGCTTGGTTACGTGTCAGCATTAGTGCAATTTATACCCAGTACGCAACACACTAATCACAATAAATGTGTCCCCCAAAAATTACGACAGTCACACGAAAGATACCCAACCTAGTACACACTTTTTCACACGCAAAACAAATTTTTATCTTTCATCGAAACAGTGGAATTT
This sequence comes from Schistocerca nitens, assembly GCF_023898315.1. Lineage (NCBI taxonomy): Eukaryota > Metazoa > Arthropoda > Insecta > Orthoptera > Acrididae > Schistocerca > Schistocerca nitens. The sequence goes on along the minus strand of NC_064617.1, from coordinate 709,214,411 downwards.
ACAAGCGAGAAAAAAAAACACACATATAAACACACACATATAGAATACACAAATATAGAAAACAAAACAAGACAAACAACACAACGCCGCTCAACAACGCTGTGAATCTTTTGAAAGTCTGCTCAGAACAACGCAGAAGTTGTTTGAGCGCTGTAGGGAAAAAAAATTAAGATTATAACACGCTCGCAATCTAACGTTTCAGAGATTCCAGAGTCTAGCGGAATCACAGAACAGGGTCGCCATGTGTAACGTTTTAGCTTTAATTTGGTATGAAGAAATCGGTGCTAATAGCCAATGAAAGTGGGTTGAAAGCTGTGATCTGTCTGGGGAAGTTAACCGTGGATTACTGGGCAACATTAACGTTAGGTATCTAGTCTAAGTTTACCAAGTTCCCAAACAGACTAACATTAATGATAATCTTTTAATAGTCATACAACAACCGGTAATATATATATATATATATATATATATATATATATATATAAAGGAGAATTTGAATAAAAAGAAAGAAATCAGTTTATATTTGGAAATTTATTTTTAAGATTGGTCATTGAAATTTCACCATATTAAATTCTATTCGTAACAAGCTGGTGCCTAATTTAGGATGGTGAAAATCTTACGGAACACATCAAATATGGAGCCAAGATTGGGAGTCTGCATACAACACTGCATTCATAAAACAACACACAAAGAACGTTGAAACGCATGCAAGAGAAAGTTAACCACTACAAACAGATTCAAATTTTTACCCAAAGAAATTACGTTCGTAGCACAATCCTGTCCGTCATGTAATTACCACACACTGGTATACTAAATTCATATTAACTCTTTGTGAAATCTTAGCGAAAAGAATAGCTGAGGGCTACTTTGATGATTACACCACATGTTTCACGTGGTCAACTTGGTTTACACAAAGCGTATAACTCCACAATAATTTCGATAATTAAAATAAATTAGATCAAAAAGCAATTTACAAAAGGAAAACCTCGAACTGGTTGTTAACGTCTTACTGTTAACCTGACGGGTCAAACAGTTATATAAGCACGTGGTACTGGTCTCGCAAAGTACACCCCACGTGTGTTGAACATAAAGAAAAGTTGCTATATTGCAAAATATTGTCAAGACGAGACGTTATAATCACACAAGCATTTGCATTTAAGATTGATCTTAGTTAGAGTTACTGATCAACACGTGGTTCCACTTTACTCACAAAGTAGTAACAAAGCAACTCCCAGAAAATAATATGAACTTCACACGAGAATTACACTACGCTGCAATTTAAGATAACCTTAGATATCTTAGAGCTAACCCGAAATAAAGGTGATTAAATTCTCAGACACGCGCTTAGCCGGAGATCTTACCATTTCAGACGCTCGCCACCGCCAGACTGCAACTGCCTACTGCCGAGCGTGCTTCCTGAGGGTGGCTCACAAAGACAAACGGAAGGGGCCAGAGGGGCAGCTTCCTATACCAACATGACAACGGACGGCCAGGACCATACTAAGAATAGAAACCTCTCTGCTTTAAGAAAGCGTAGCTACCTGTTCCGACGTTGGTCCTACTGTTCTCTAGCAGACAGCCTTGTCTGCTACCCTCAAGCATGCAACTACAAACACATTTGATCATTCATCCTCTCACACAGAAAGGAAGGGGGATGACAGTATCTTATCATATACAGTATATAACAGAAAGCGGATGTAGGTTCTGTATGAGACTGTGTGACATGAATTACATATAAACTGTTTTTTAAAGTGTAGTAGTGTGACAGATCGTTCTTGTTTACGTGTAAAAGTAACACGTTCCACTACTCAGTCTCCTCCCAGATAGTCAGAAACGCCACAGTAAATTTAGAAGAGGAATTTATTCCATAAATGACAACAGATTTAAGAAATCAAACATGAAAGGAATCCAACAGAGATCTTTCAAAACCAGTTTGACGCCAATTAGATGGGTTTGACCGCACTGAATCAGTGCAAAGTCCCTGACAGCTAAATTTTTAAATTGCTCAGGAAAGGTACTTGGATGGCACAGAGGATGTTGCCGAATTGGGGGTGGGGGTGTGGGAGAGGGGGGTCTTAAGGGACCCTTTGCCATTTTATTCACACACATGTCAATGTTGCAACAACCTATGACCAATCCTCAGGAGCGTGCAAAACAGAAGGGCTGAAAAAGCATAAATACTTTTTCTGCTTAGGATCATGTTTAAATTTCGTCGAATGATTTTGAACGGTCCCACTTTGTGTAACAGAGCAAAAGCTGCTCTCCCATTATACTCCAAAGGGGTAAGATCACAGTGAGTGGGGTTGAGTCCCCACGATGTCATTAGATTTGGTGTGAATCGCCAAGGGGCGTGTCAGCAGTGTCGAACGTTGTCGGAACGTCATCTGTTGCTCGTCGTACCGTGGACTTTCGGCACGGACCACGGAAAGTCTGGGATTAATCGTCCCAAGGAAACCTCTGGTCATTGACGCCCCTTATGCCACCTTTGGAGAGAAGAAAACCACTTGTATGAATATCAAGAGCCCCTTATGCCACCTTTGGAGAGAAGAAAACCACTTGTATGAATATCAAGAGCTCAGATGGCAACCCAGTTCTAAGCAAAGAAGGGAAGGCAGAAAGGTGGAAGGAGTATATAGAGGGTTTATACAAGGGCGATGTACTTGAGGACAATATTATGGAAATGGAAGGGGATGTAGATGAAGATGAAATGGGAGATAAGATACTGCGTGAAGAGTTTGACAGAGCACTGAAAGACCTGAGTCGAAACAAGGCCCCGGGAGTAGACAACATTCCATTAGAACTACTGATGGCCTTGGGAGAGCCAGTCATGACAAAACTCTACCATCTGGTGAGCAAGATGTATGAGACAGGCGAAATACCCACAGAATTCAAGAAGAATATAATAATTCCAATACCAAAGAAAGCAGGTGTTGACAGATGTGAAAATTACCGAACTATCAGTTTAATAAGTCACAGCAGCAAAATACTAACTCGAATTCTTCACAGACGAATGGAAAAACTGGTAGAAGTGGACCTCGGGGAAGATCAGTTTGGATTCCGTAGAAATGTTGGAATACGTGAGGCAATACTAACCTTACGACTTATCTTAGAAGAAAGATTAAGAAAAGGCAAACCTACGTTTCTAGCATTTGTAGACTTAGAGAAAGCTTTTGACAACGTTAACTGGAATACTCTCTTTCAAATTCTGAAGGTGGCAGGGGTAAAATACAGGGAGCGAAAGGCTATTTACAATTTGTACAGAAACCAGATGGCAGTTATAAGAGTCGAGGGGCATGAAAGGGAAGCAGTGGTTGGGAAAGGAGTGAGATAGGGTTGTAGCCTCTCCCCGATGTTATTCAATCTGTATATTGAGCAAGCAGTAAAGGAAACAAAAGAAAAATTCGGAGTAGGTATTAAAATTCATGGAGAAGAAGTAAAAACTGTGAGGTTCGCCGATGACATTGTAATTCTGACAGGGACAGCAAAGGACTTGGAAGAGCAGTTGAACGGAATGGACAGTGTCTTGAAAGGAGGATATAAGATGAACATCAACAAAAGCAAAACGAGGATAATGGAATGTAGTCAAATAAAATGGGGTGATGCTGAGGGGATTAGATTAGGAAATGAGACACTTAAAGTAGTAAAGGAGTTTTGCTATTTAGGGAGTAAAATAACTGATGATGGTCGAAGTAGAGAGGATATAAAATGTAGACTGGCAATGGCAAGGAAATCGTTTCTGAAGAAGAGAAATTTGTTAACATCGAGTATAGATTTAAGTGTCAGGAAGTCGTTTCTGAAAGTATTTGTATGGAGTGTAGCCATGTATGGAAGTGAAACATGGACGATAACCAGTTTGGACAAGAAGAGAATAGAAGCTTTCGAAATGTGGTGCTACAGAAGAATGCTGAAGATAAGGTGGGTAGATCACGTAACTAATGAGGAGGTATTGAATAGGATTGGGGAGAAGAGAAGTTTCTGGCACAACTTGACTAGAAGAAGGGACCGGTTGGTAGGACATGTTTTGAGGCATCAAGGGATCACAAATTTAGCATTGGAGGGCAGCGTGGAGGGTCAAAATCGTAGAGGCAGACCAAGAGATCAATACACTAAGCAGATTCAGAAGGATGTAGGTTGCAGTAGGTACTGGGAGATGAAGAAGCTTGCACAGGATAGAGTAGCATGGAGAGCTGCATCAAACCAGTCTTAGGACTGAAGACCACAACAACAATATGCCACCTCCTGATGGTCATTCGCGACAATTTTGAGCGTCAGCGTGTCTGAAATATTTTCCTCGGCCACTCATAAGAGAACAGAGTGATTTCAACGCCGGGTATCGCGGTTCTGACCTCCAGCGCAGCGGCGTCAAAGGAAGAGGTGAAAATTGGGTAAGAGGGGTGTGACGACCTTTCTATGTCGTAACACGTCTACGACGGCGTTGGGCAGAGTAGTGGTGAAATTTGGTAGCAAAGTGACATCATTAACCCTCCTTATACGTCACACGAATTTCTGAGTTCTGGTCTCTTTTCTGCATCTGTCGACACCTTGCTGTTGAAGTGTTGGGGAGCTCGAAGGTGACGACCACGATTACAGAGGAAGATTGTAGGCACTTTAAGAGTCAAATTTTACACGTAAGCATCGGAATGGCCGTTAATAATTTGACTGTGTGATACTATTGTTACATGTTTTTCACAACGTGTCTGTGGTAGCACAGAGCGAATTATTTCCATTGTGAAATTGTGAATATAGGGAGGTAATTGTTTAATGTCATTGTACTAGCAATGAGGTTTTTGCGCGTTTCGTTTAGGCGCATTTTCTGTTAGTGTGTCTTTGCTTACATGCTTTGTGGTCGATATAGTAGTTGTGTTACGGTCATCAAACATCCCCTGCCCTCAGTTCTACAACTACATCTACATGGATACTCTGCAAATTACATTTAAGTGCCTGGCAGAGTGTTCATCGAACCACCTTCACAGTTCTCTGTTATTCCAATCTCGTATAGCGCGCGGAAAGAATGAACACCTATATCTTTCCGTACGAGCTCTGATTTCCTTTATTGTATCGTGGTGATCGTTCCTCCCCATGTAGGTCGGTGTCAAAAAAATATTTTTGCATTCGGAGGAGAAAGTTGGTGACTGGAATTTCGTGAGAAGATTCCGTCGCAACGAAAAACGCCTTTCTTTTAGTGATTTCCAACCCAAATCCTGTATCATTTCTGTGACACTCTCTCCCATATTTCGCGATAATACAAAACGTGCTGCCTTTTTTTTTTTTTCAATGTACTCCGTCGGTCCTATCTGGTAAGGATCCCACACCGTGCAGCAGTATTCTAAAAGAGAACAGACAAGCGTAGTGTAGGCAGTCTCCTTATTAGGTCTGTTACATTTTCTAAGTGTCCTGCCAATAAAACGCAGTCTTTGGTTAGCGTTCCCCACAACAATTTCTGTGTGTTCCTTCCAATTTAAGTTGTTCGTAACTGTAATACCTAGGTATTTAGTTGAACTTACTGCTTTTAGATTAGACTGATTTATCGTGTAACCGAAGTTTAACGAGATGCTTTTAGCACTCGTGTGGATGACCTCACACTTTTCGTTATTTAGGGTCAACTGCCACTTCTCGCACCGTTCATATATTATTTCTAAATCGTTTTGCAGTTTGTTTTAATCTTCTGATGACTTTATTGGCCGATAAATGACAGCGTCATCTGCAAACAACCGAAGACGGCTGCTCAGATTGTCTCCCAAATCCTTTATATAGATAACTGAGACGATATTCCATAAGCATGCAATCTCACTACGAACCGCTTGTGTGGTACAGTGTCAAAAGCCTTCCGGAAATCCAGAAATACGGAATCGATCTGAAATCCCTTGTTAATATCACTCAACACTTCATAGGAATAAAGAGCTAGTTGTCTTTCACAAAATGATGTTTTCTAGACCCATGTTGACTGTGTGTCAGTAGACCGTTTTCTTCGAGGTAATTTATTATGTTCGAACACAATATATGTTCTAAAATCTTGCTGCACATCGACGTTAACGATATGGACCTGTAATTTAGTGGATTACTCCTACTACCTTTCTTGAATATTGGTGTGACCTGTGCAACTTTCCAGTCTTTGGGTACGGATCTTTCGTTGAGCGAACGGCTGTATATGATTGTTAAGTATGGAGCTAATGCATCAGCATAATCCGAAAGGAACCTAATTGGTATAGAGTCTGGACCAGAAGACTTGCTTTTATTAAGTGATTTAAGTTGCTTCACTACTCCGAGGATATTTACTTCTACGTTACTCATGTTGGCAGCTGTTCTCGATTCGAATTCTGGAATGTTTACTTCGTCTTCTTTTGTGAAGGCATTTCGGAAGGCTGTGTTTAGTAACTCTGCTTTGGCAGCACTATCTTCGAGAGTATCTCCATTGTTATCGCACAGAGAAGGCATTGATTGCTTCTTGCTGCTAACATACTTCACATACGACCAGAATCTTTTTGGATTCCTGCCAGGTTTCGAGACAAAGTTTTGTTGTGGAAACTCTTATAGGCATCTCGCATTGAAGTCCGCACTAAATTTCGAGCTTCTATAAAATATCGCCAATCTTTTAGATTTTGCGACGGTTTAAATTTGTCGGCGGGGTCAGGGATTTTCTCTGCCTCGTGATGACTGGGTGTTGTGTGATGTCCTTAGGTTAGCTAGGTTTAGGTAGTTCTAAGTTCTAGGGGACTAATGACCATAGATGTTAAGTCCCATAGTGCTCAGAGCCATTTGAACCATTTTTTAAAAGTTTTCATGTTTGTTTTGTGGTTTCTGCAACAGTGTTCTAACCCGTTTTGTGTACCAAGGAGGATCAGCACCGTTGTTTGTTCATTTATTTGGTATAAATCTCTCAATTGCTGCCGATACTATTTCTTTGAATCAAGCCACATCTGGTCTACACTTACATTATTAATTTGGAATGAGTGGGGAGTGCCTCTCAGGAATTTTTATCTGCTTTTTTGAATAGGTATATTTTTACTTATTTTTCGAGGATTTGGGGATTACAATATTCAGTCTCGCTACGACAACCGTGAGTTCACTAATCCCTGAATCGGTTTTGTTGCTCGTTATTAACTCAGGATTATTTGTTGCTAAGAGGTCTAGTGTGTTTTCACAACCGTTTACTATTCGCGTGAGCTCATGTACTAACTGCTTTAAATAATTTTCAGAGAATGCATTTAGCACAATTTCGGATGAGATTTTATGCGTGCCTCCGGAATTAAACATGTATTTTCGCCAACATATCGAGGGTAAATTAAAGTCACCACCAACTAATATGCCGGCCGGTGTTGCCGTTCTAGGCGCTTTAGTCTGGAACCGCGTGACCGCTACGGTCGCAGGTTCGAATCCTGCCTCGGGCATGGATGTGTGTGATGTCCTTAGGTTAGTTTGGTTTAAGTAGTTATAAGTTGTAGGAGACTGATGACCACAGATGCTAAGTCCCATAGTGCTCAGAGCCATTTGTACCAACTATTATCGTATGAGTCGGGTACGTGTTTGAAATTAAACTCAAGTTTTCTTTGAACCTTTCAGCAACTATATCATCTGAATTGGGAGGTCGGTAAAAGTATCCAATTAATATTTTATGACCTCTGCCCATACTAACTCACAGGAAGTATCTACTTCAATTTCGCGACAAGTTAAACTACTTCTGACGGCAACAAATACGCCACCGCCAACCGTGTTTAGCCCGTCCTTTCGGAACACTGTTAGGTTCTGCGCAGAAATTTGGCTGAGCTTATATTCGGCTTTAGCCAGCTTTCAGTGCCTATAACGATTTGTGCATCAGTGCTTTCTTCTAGCGCTTGGAGCTTGGTACTTTCACAACACAGCTACGACAATTTACAACTGTTATACCAATGGTTTCTGTATCTACGTTCTTCCTGTGTTCATCAAGCACCCTTTGTGACTGAAGCCCTTCTTGTGTTTTCCCGAGACCTTGTAACCTAAAAAACCGCCCAGTCCACGCCACACAGCCCCTACTACCCGTGTAGCCGCCTCCTGCGTATAGTGGACTCCTACCTATTGAACGGAACCCGAAACCCAACCACCCTTTGGCGCAAGTCTAAGAATCTGCAGCCTACACGGTCGCGGAAGCGTGTGAGACTCTGATTCAGACCCTCCACTTGGCTCTGTACCAGAGGTCCGCAATCGGTCTTGTCGACTATGCTGTAAATGGTCAGATCTGCTTTCATCTTGCAAGCAAGACTGGCAGTCTTTACAACTTCTGTTAGCCGCTCGAAACCAGAGAGAATCTCTTCTGATCCAAAGTGACACACACTATTGGTACCGACGTGAGCAACCACCTGCAGTTGGCTGCACCCTGTGCTCTTCATGGCATCCGGGAGGACCCTTTCCACATCTGGAATGACTCCACCCGGTATGCACACGGAGTGCACATTGGTTTTCTTACCCTGCTTGTCAGCCAAGTCCCTAAAGGGACTAACGTTGGAGCTCCCAACTAGCAATAATCCCACCCTCTGCGATTTCCCGGATCTTGCAGGCTGAAAACAGATAAATGGAGGCAGCAAAAGAAGAGCAAAGGCATATACTGCGTTTTTTGACTACGGGAGGAGCGCAGGGAACAGAAACTCATCAGAGTACGGCACACGTGTGCGAAGAGCGTGGCACAAGCGATTCAAGGAAGGACGAATATCGCTAGCCGACGACTCACAATCTACAATAGCACACCACATTACCTGTACCGTTGTCCAGCAGGTGGATACCCTCTTTATTTAAGACCAGTGCGTAACGATGGCAGACATTGTCCCAACGTTTGAATTGAAAGGGACATTCAGTGTTCTCCGTCATACTTGGACCATTTTTCGGTGAATAACGCTCCCCGCAATCCTTCTGCTGTAACCGAACACATAACACTCTCGGCTCTTCTCTTGAAGCTTCCATTTCTCATGTTTGAATACTACTGAGTGGAATGGGCGGTCGACATGTGCACGCACTCACTCCGTTATAATGTCGGTGTGCGCCCGTATCCCTCTATCGGGCCGGGCGGAGTGGCCGCGTGGTTAGAGGCGCCATGTCACTGACTGCGGGTCAGCAGTTTGGTCCCTTAGGCATTCACACACAAATCCCTCTATCGACGGGTTTGGGGCATCAGCGGTCTTTTAGGGAGCTCACCTACTTTACATAGGCAGTGGCATCACAATCTCTTCACTGGATATCATTTTACAGCCTTTGGTTCGTTATATGTTATATGTTAAAAGAGGCCAGGAGTCGGCTATAACAGGTTAACGATAGTTACAGAGTCAGTTTCTTGTGCTTGTTTGTTTTAGTGCAATTAACAGGCAGAAGCTATTTTTTTTATTTTGTTTGATGAAAACTTGTAAAGTAAATCACGGCTAGAAACAAGCTGTTATTTTATTTTGGAGCCCTATGCTTTGGCCATTGTGAGCCGAAGCAGGTTTATGTTATTTATGCAGGGTGTCTCTCCTACAGTCTGGAACCGCGTGACCGCTACGGTTGCAGGTTCGAATACTGCCTCGTGCATGGATGTGTGTGATATCCTTATGTTAGTTAAGTTTAAATAGTTCTAAGTTCTAGGGGACTGATGACCTCAGATGTTAAGTCCCATTGTGCTCAGAGCCATTTGAACCATTGTCTTGTCTCTCCTAAGAGTCGTTAGGCCCTTTTTCTCTGGTGTTTCAGTAGATATTTCCAATTTCGTTTTTGCATTGTGTAGCGCTAGCAAATAGTGCTTGTCAAGTCCTTCATGCGACGCCCACCGTCGACGGGAAGAGGTTTCTTTCACATTACAGACAAAACTATTTTTAAAGCGGAATTTCTCATGCCATTTCCTTAGGACGGTCCCAGATTAGTCTAGTGCGATATTCGTTTTGTCGATCTGTATTAACAGGGACAGGGACAGTAAAACTCTACCAGCGGCAGCACAGCCCTGGCTGTGGCGCAGGCTGCTACGGCCAAGCATACAGCGACACTTGAGTTGATGCTGGATTGCTGTTTATTCTTCATGTTTTACTGTTCCTGTTACTACACATCGACAAAACGAATATCGGACGGGACTAATGTGTGAGCGCTCTAGCGAATGGACACGAAACACTCCGATTACAAAAAAATTTTGTTTGTAACGAGAAACAAACCGACGCTTTCTGTTGACATTGAGCGTCGCATGAAAGACGTGAGACGTAGGACTGTTTGGGTTCAAAAAATGGCTTTGAGCACTGTGGGTCTTAACGTCTAAGGTCATCAGTCCCCAAGAACGTAGAACTAATTAAACCTAACTAACCTAAGGACATCACACACGTCCATGCCAGAGGCAGGATTCTAACCTGCGACGGTAGCGGTCACGCGGTTCCAGACTGTAGCGCCTAGAACGGCACGGCCACTCCGGTCGGCAACTGTTTGGGCTGATTTCAGCTGCACAATGCAAAAACCAAACTGTGAATACCTGCCAAAACACCAAAGAAAATGCGCGTGCCGACTGTTCGGAGAGACACCCGCAATAGCGCGCGCATGTATTTTAACATAAGCTCTGTTGTAGACTGTTGCTGCTCATTTGAGATAAGAACCACAAAAACAGGGAGATTTCTGGGAAGACAATGTAAAAGACATATTTTCCGACCTCCTAAGAAGATAAAGGAGATGCTAGGCCATTTTAAGGGCAGTAGTGGCCTCAGGATCGCTGTGACTTACTACGTACCTTGCGAGTGGAGATGTAATTACATTGATCAGTTCATCTCTACTGTTTCCGACCGCTGTGAAGAACATCAACGGCATATTAAAAATCGAGAACTGGAGAAATTTGCAGTTGCTGAGGTCAGCCAGCAAGTTAACTTGCAGGTTTCTGGTCCTGCTCTGCTACATTTAAGTTTGGAGTGCTAATACCAGTGGACTCCCTGGCTGCCCTTATTTCCACTCCCCAATGATGAGACGGAACATAGCCTTTGCGTGAAAATACTTTACTTCGTACTACCTTATAGATGCACGTAGTGATATGCAGTAAGACAATACAGATGGCTCGCGAGCTGCGGTCCTTGGCTGGTCGAGAGATACGTTCGCTCGCTGCAGTGTCTCCTGCTTACCTGAGGTATTCGCTCTCAACGCATGCTCAGCAGCGCCTGCGTGAACGAAGGACCTCGAAAGTCCAACTCCGCACACACGAAGTTACAATATTTCCTAACGGGGAGTTGATTATAGCGGACAGTCTGACCTGTCCGGTTTGTAAAATGCCGTTAAATGACACATGGAGTGGCGAGTGAAGTACAGAACTCAACACTGACAAATAAGCACAAAATACTATCTGACAGGCAAAAGTTTTGTTCCAGGGCTCTATATACTGGGATTAGGTAATTAACGAGGCTGAAGAAATAAGAATATGCGAGAAGAATTTCAACTCTGACAGCGCATATAATGTTAGCGGTGCATGGAACCGGACTATCAATGCAGAGAAGAAGTAGAGATATTCGCCGCAATGATTGTGTTACTATGGAAACGATATTACTACCGGCGCAGACGTTGACACCATCTGCGATAGCATTACGTAATTGCTGACCAACTAGAATACGTGTGTGGGATATAAGGCCGTAAAAAGAGCAGTTTAGACAGTCAATTGCTCCTGACAAAGACGATGGAGGTAATTGTCCAGAACTCTAAGTTTTGCACTGAACGGACGCGTCAAGAATTCCGAGAATGTTTCATACAACAGTGCCATCGCGAACGACTTCGTTCACAAGGTTTTTGTTTTTCTATTTGGATGGAGTACTGCTTTGGCCTCTTGTGTCATTAGATTCCTGAAACTATTATTCTTGAAACTGAAACTGAGTGCAAAGTCTTAATATATATTGTGCAATAAAGGAAGTATTAAGTATATGACTACCACTGTACAATACCCAGCCAACTATACTCCTCCAAACACCTGCCCACACATCTCAGCGAGATTATTAATAGCTGTCTGCCTTGACATCGTACGTTATATAATTCGCATTATTACCGTTTTCGGATTTCTGCCGTCATCCGATCAGTTCAAGCAAAGTGGAAAAACAAAAAGGTAACAGTAATAGGTTCAATATGGCTGAAAGCCAAGCCTTCATAATGTTTTTCACAACATCTAATTCCGTTTTCAGGACCAGTTTTGTGACTTGGCACAACTTTATCAACTTAAGAAATAAAGTCTGTGTAAGAGTCAGTGATATTATTTGGTACCTCATTAACACTTGTTCGGCTTGATCCTATTTCAGACAAATTGAACTTATTATGGTTACATCGGTGTTACCCATAACGTTGTAACACATCTGACAATGGCAGAAAGCCGAAACCGGTAACACTGTGCATTGTATAATAAAGTACGATCAAGCCAGAAAATTATTAATGAAGTGTGAAATGTGATCGCTGACCTGTATACGCACGTCGTCTTCACTTGATCAAGAGGATTACTTTGATGAATGTCCTGTACATAATTACTTCTTTCGATACAAGTTTTTTTCTACACCAGTGCACTTCAGTAGTGAATATACTAACCTCGACTGAGCTTTTAAGTTCGCTCAGGGCTTTTCCTTCATCAAAAAAGGTAATAAAACGTCTCGCACTGGAGAAACGGGTTCGAAAGGAGAGGCCCATCTCCTGGGTTCAAGTCATATCGATTCCTTTATAAAGGTCGACGCTGCAGTCTCCTTTGTGTCCCGGGTATTAACGTAAACATCGGCCGTTACGAATCTGTGGAATTTCCGTGCCGGCTCGTCATAAAATGGAAGGCCCTCTGAGTCATGACCGCCAGCATAATAAAAATCGTCCGTAGGGAATAAACGCAAAGACTACGGCAAGCGTAAGCGAGTCTTTTATTTCGGACGAGGTCATACGACCTGCTACAGCGTCTGTGTTACAGATATCTGCAGTGGAGAACGTATCTAAATAAACCGTAGATAGCTTTTCTTCAAAAAAGACAGACTGAATTTATTGTCTAGTGCAGGCTTCTTTCCTGTATTCAAATACATAGTTGCAGTGTTTCTACTCTGAGGCTGTCGTTTGATTCTCGCCCTCATTTTTTTCAGATTTTTAACTTATTCTGGAACGTGATGAACTAATTCAACCTTTGCAATATGTTTGGGGTACTTTATGCTCACCTTCTGAAACTATTGGAATACATTCAGTTTCTTTATATTTTAAAATTTTGAAAAAAAAAGATTTTTATTGCTTTTAATGAATTCTTCTACTAGGATCCGTATATATTTTAAATTTCGGTCTCATTAAGGGACGTCACTTTTCCCAACCAAGGCCGTGTTTAGTATTTCCAGGTTCATAACCTTACTTACACATCAGTATCTCTTTAAAAAGTATGTTGAGCGTAGAAGTCAACAACAATAAAGGAAATTTTCATTTTTTAAATTTTTTATGTTGCTCATTAAGTCGTCAGTAAACGTTATTGAAAATGAATTGATATTGCAGAGATTGTATTAAAAGGTATTTTCAGGTTCTGGAACCTGATTACACATCAGTTCTATTTAAAAATTATGTTTTTAATACAGAGGGGTCCAAAAAATTGTATCGACTGTTGAAACGTCCATAACTGGCAAACTAATTGACGGAGTTGTCTCATCTTTGGTAGTGTAATAGTTTGTAGTTCCGGCAATCGCCACACAAGCGTTGTATTGCGTTGTTTTGTTTTGTCAGATGACAGTCGCCAGATAGTAAGTGTTTTGTTCTTAGTTGCACCTAGTTACTCGAGTAAACATGGCTGGCGCAAAACTTACATTCGATGAAAGGAAGTCAGTATTGAAGTGGCATTTTAAGTACGAAAACATTAATGAGGTTCAACGACAATGGATAAATGAGTATCAAACAGAGCCACCGACACGTTTAACGATTCGTCGCATTCGAGACAAATTTGAAGCCGAAGGCTGTGTTAAAGATGTACACAAACAACGATCTGGATGACCTGTAACAGTAACTAGTCCAGATAACTCCTGTCATTTGTTACAACAATTCACTCGCTCACCACAGAGGTCTGTGAGAAAGTGTGCCCGTGAAACTGGAGTGAGTCGCTCAAGTGTTCGGCGAATTTTGAAGACAGTAAAGTGGAAGTGCTACATCCCACGATTGCTACACGCAATGAACGAGGACGACCCAGATCGTAGAATGGAGTACTGCGAGTGGTTTACTAACATGGTGCGCAACGATGAAGAGTTTGCAGAAATGATTGTGTGGTCTGATGAGGCATAGTTCAAACTCAATGGTACAGTAAATCGCCACAATTGCATCTACTGGGCCGCCGAAAATCCGAAAGTCCATGAAGACAAAGCCGTGAATTTGCCAGAAGTAAATGTGTGGTGTGGTTGTCTTACCGGGGCTTGATTGAGCCATTCTTCTTTGACGGCAGTTACCGGTGAGGTGTACCTTCAGAAGCTTCAGACATCCATTTTACCTTCGATCCGAGACTTGTACGGAGACGAAAGAGTTTACTTTCAACAAGATGGTGCCCCATCCCACTACCAAAATCGTATTAGGGCGTATCTCGACGAAAATCTAACAGGAAGATGGATTGGCCGTAGAGGTGCTTTGGAGTATCCACCACATTCCCCAGACCTAACTCCTCTGTACTTTTACCTGTGGGGAACACTAAAGGACGTTGTGTATCGAGAAAAGCCATACACATTGGATGAACTTCGAGAATACATCGTACAGTCATGTGCAAATATCCAACTGAACACGTTGCAGTCAGTATTTCGTGCTGCAGTTCGGCGGCATCGTTTCTGTGTGAATGTTAATGGTGACCATTTCGAACACCTACAGTGACACTTTAAGCTACACTTTCACCAAAAATGAGACAACTCCGTCAATTAGTTTGCAAGTTATGGATTTTTAAACAGTGGATACATTTTTTTGGACCCCTCTGTATAATTCAACAAGAATTAACGAATTTTGTTTTTCTCAATTATTTATGATGGGCACAAAGTATCATACTCCCCCCCCCTCGCCTTGCTAATGCGAATTAGAAAATGCCTTGGTGTTGCTAGTGTTAGCACATACAACCTCTTTGGACGCGTAATCATCGAGACTAGTTATTCTCTAAAATTGGGAAGGAGAACGAGTGATCCCAAAATCTACTCAATGAAGTTTCAGAAAGCAATGTGCATTCGTATCGGAGGACTCAGGTAAATTGCTAACCTCAAAAATCTTCGAAGTTGTTGAAACTTTGGCACACAATTTTCTACAGATGGTAGTTATATAAGTGGGCGAATATTTGCGGTGTAACTGATACTGAGTAGGATCGGTGTAGTATAAAACATATGTAGGAACGTTTTCTGTTGTACATAAATCTTCAGAAATAAGATTCAAACTCAGACACTACGATACGATAACCAGACCAGAAATTGCTTATGCAGCTGAAACCTTGAACATTAATGTTGTGAACAGACGAAACCACTTTCGTCTGGCTATATCTGTGGATTCTTTGACTGCTCTAGAAGAAGGCTCATCATACTAGAACACAAGGAATATTAGTTCACTTTATTACATAAAAGAATAAAACATTTACTTAATTTTGACACAGGTCTTTGCCACAGGATTGCTTGATAATTTATAACTATCACTGATTTTGGAAGCATCACTCGATGCACTAATTAACAAACTTTTCTATTGCAGTAAAAAATGCATGTAAGAAAGTCCATTCCATCAGAAACTTCAACGACTGTCACTGTCCTACAGGATGATGTTGCCTGCTGTAACTGAGGTCAAGAACTAAGCTGAGCTCTTGGATATTTGACACTATACTGACTTCAGAGTGAAGGCGCTGCTATCCTGAGAGGGAGGGTGTGTCTTCTGGAGTGCCACACATTGGTTGTTGCGGATTGCAGCTAACTGTCGCTGATGTCTGTGGCATCGATTCGCGTTACCAACTTGGTGTGCCACTCCAGTCTCTGGACGATTCTATAATTAAGAAGGAAAACTATGACAGAAAGACTCTACTGAAAAAAATTACACTCTCTGTAGAGTCATGTGTGGGCTTAGGTTCAACTGGTCCCAAGAATGCCTAATCGGGTTCTCCTGAACAGGTACCGCAGACCATTTTATTTGTTGATTCCTCCCTTCCCAGAAGAAACTATTACTGATGTGGAATAGGTGTGATCGCACATCGTTTTTGAAGACCAATACATCAACGAAATGTTTATTACTGGGCTGTAAAATAGGCTGATGGATGCTTTTCGATACTGCACAGCACTCATATCACTCTTGACAGCGTTGGGAAACGTATGATACAGGCCTAAAACTCTTTCCTGCTGAACTCGTGAGACTGCATGGCTGAGTGCACAATGGTACGTGTCCACCTCCACACCCCACTACGGCTGTCAGATATATCCTGCACTTGCCAGTAAAGAGAATCCAACACCACTTATCGGGTTCCACAACTATGGTTCAATTCTTTTATCTTGGCGGTTCGCGCATGCCCGCCCAGACGCGGGAGATAGCTGCGTTGCCAGTTGTACGCGCCAAGAGAAACAGGGCCATAGTATAGTTCGCAAATTTACGTTTAGGGGGGGAATGCGCAGTTTATGAAGTAAAGCCACCACGGCCGCATTAACCCTTTCGCTGTTATAGAGACATCCTTTCCGCATTCCGCGCTGTGCGCGATTTTGTCATCACTGCACTGCTTGCCTGTGCAGACACATGATGTTTCGACTGATTTGACACAATTTATCATTCGATTTCACAAAAACTATTTGGACCAAAACCCTGATTTTTACACATCTTCTTGACTGATACCTTCCCCCCATAAATGACTTAATTTTGTTTCGATGTTCAACGCAGTTATTGTGCACCATTAGATGTAGTAAACCATTGCACGAAATTTTGAAGAGTTTGCAGAGGTAAACGTTCATAGAGTATACTTTCCGTATGGTCGATTTTAGTTGCCACTAGAAATTTCAAAAAATTACATTCAAACGAATAAAATTTACGAAGGAAGACACTTCGATATTGTTTTTAAATAAAGAAAATACTAAGCACCGAACGAGGATTGAACTCAGAACCTTTCACTTAGCAGC
The DNA here is from genome assembly GCF_023898315.1 of Schistocerca nitens. NCBI lineage: Eukaryota > Metazoa > Arthropoda > Insecta > Orthoptera > Acrididae > Schistocerca > Schistocerca nitens. The sequence continues at coordinate 709,197,372 of NC_064617.1, read as the reverse complement.
CATACACTTTAACTATTACACTAACGCAACTCGTCATTCAATAGATCTCCCTGAGGACTTTAAAATAGCATGCAAAATACCGACAAACACTGTTGGTATGCCTATGAATTACTCCCGTTTCGTCGAAGTACAATAGGAAATAAACAATTACCGCTGTTCTTTATTGCGAAAAAGCGGTTAGTGAGAATGATACAAACATCTTTCCTTGCTATCGCCGTCCGCAGCTCGTGGTCGTGCGGTAGCGTTCTCTCTTCCCGCGCCCGGGTTCCTGGGTTCGATTCCCGACGGGGTCAGGGATTTTCTCTACCTCGTGATGACTGGGTGTTGTGTGATGTCCTTAGGTTAGTTAGGTTTAAGTAGTTCTAAGTTCTAGGGGACTGATGACCATAGATGTTAAGTCCCGTAGTGCTCAGAGCCATTTGAACCATTGGAGCATTGCTATCGCCTGAATTAGGAGGCTTATTGCTTGTTTGGTTTAATTAATTAATAGAATATGAAGCAATTGGTATAAAGAATGCTTTTTCCAAACTTTCTACAAAAGAAAGTCTGCTATCAAGACATTGCGTTTGTTCAAGTACTTTATTTATGACTGAACGTTTCTAAAACTGAAGTCACTCGTCCGTGCTCTGCACTGCAGTCGAGGTCTGGTAACTTCGTTCTCTGTTCATTGTCTGACTGTGTTTTGTGACGTCAGATGCGCAGAACGAACTTAAACTCGGCCGCCGACGTAAATGACACGCACTTTAGTGTTGCCTTCCCCGCCGTCTTACTCCAGCAGGGTGCGTGTAGAGGCTGCGGGGGATGGAAGGAGGACAACGTTGTCCACAATGAGCTCCTAGGGTCCTAACCGATAGCATGGAGACGGTAGTGTACTCTGTGGTTTAACACTAACATCCTGGTTCCTTTCAACAGGCAACAAGCAGATCTGCTCCATTCCCATCGGAGTCCTCGGAATCATAATTTTTAGGTTATGGTCGTCACCTAGTGTTGTCCACAGTCAATCACTACAAGCCAGATTTTCAGTGTTATGTGTCTCAAGTTCGCGGTTTAAATTTCGAATGAGATCGTTGCGACGTACGCCACTTCTGTAGGCAGCTTGTTGTGCTGACTACGTTTCTTACCATAAGGTGGTAACACGCTCACAGTCTCAGCTTGAAATTAGCTTTTCATCGTGTTGAGACTGAACAGTGTACACGTCACATTATCCCAGCCTTGACTGGAGAGACAGCGTGCTTTACTGAACTGCACTGAGAATGTAGGCATTCTTTTATCTCCATGAACACGTCGCTCGACATAGACATTTTCTGTGGTCAGAAGAGTACTTCTAAAGAGGATACCTAAAAGTTAAGCAAGAAATGGTGGTGGTGGAAAACATGTTTTGAGCAATTTGCGATAGACGTTCTAGGAACTACAACTTAAACAAGTATCCTTAGTGGACAGCATTGTCAAAATCCGCCTCGGCTTTTAATATGCCTTGTAGATACGGAGTAATCAAAGTTACACATTGTTTACTGAGCAAAATTACTTAAGATAGGAACGACCCTGTGTCCAAAATAGTTGATGCACGATGACGAAATGCTAGTTCCCAGATAAACATAAATACATGTAAGAAGACATTCAAATCAGTTTTCTAAGCCAGAAAAGATCTGAAGAATCTACAAAGGTGGGCATTAAAATTTCAACTCCATGAAGGTGGCATGAAACAAAGCTCAAATTGGAATGAGGCTTGCTTAATGCTTGGATATGAAAATGATTAAGATTCCAGTGAAGCTGCTGAAAGTAGGTACAGGTAAAGCCATTTACATTCTGTTTCTAAGTAACGATTACGCAGCAGGTTCCTCATTTAGAAATCGAATTTGAATGTTTGCTCTTGGCTATATTTTAATCCACAGTGGTGCCATCGATTAAAAATTGCGTCCTGCTTTGTGTAAAAGGAGAAATGTCTATCGCTGCGTGTTCAAGGTCGACAGCAGCAGGATCGTGGCCTATCGACAGTAACACTTAATCATCCCACGATACTGTGGCTGATACTGCCAGGCTGGTAAGGAAACGTGGGTTATGGATGGCCATACTCAACAGCATACAAGAACACGACGATCCCATGCGACTAGCACTTGAACGGCCAGACATAATGTTTGCTTGGTCGTGCGGGTCATACAGCCATGCCATGCCTGACTCAGGTAATCACCCTGTTTGCAGCAAGACTAATATCCATACAGAGAGTGAAACGAATTGTTGAGCACCACCAACTGTCAGCACCGTGACCATTTTTCAGCTTCCGTTGATGCAGCAATAGAAAGAGGCTCATGAACAGTGGTGCACCCAACGACAACATTAGACACATGAGTGGTACTATGTTGTCTTTTCGGGTGCGTTGTGGTTCTGTTTAGAGCATGCTGACGGTCGTGTCCATATACGGAGGTTTCAAGGTGGCCAACGTCACCAGAGTGCGTTTGCATTATCATATATGGTCAGCATCTGGCGTAATGGTATAGATTACCATTGGGTTGGCGAAACGTTCATCTCTGCTTCGCATACCACAGCAGGCGTTACGTATTATGGCCAGTGACCACGCCCTAGCTTCAAGATCTTTGTGATGTCAGCCTCAAACAAGATAATGCAAAACCGCAAGTTATCGTTTCTGTACTAACGTTCCTTTATGTAGGGCGTATTCCACTTTTGCCAGGTCAACACTTTGATCATATCTATCATCCAAGGAATACAGCAGGACATATGTTACAGACGGACTAGCACTTACCACTCACCAGCCACTACGATTCATGAAGCCTGAAATAGAGGTGAAGCAGCAAATAAAATATACTCCCAGATTACCTATGGATGTAATCATATATTCTTCCTAGTATACTTTATGTGCACAGTAAGCACGTTTCGTTACTTCCTATCCTTCCTGGTGTTGCAGTTTTCATTGTCAGCAGTGTAAAGGTTATTACAAAGGATTGAAGCGATTTCATAGATTTTCTGTAACTTTCTTATTTGACATGTTGTCAGAACGCTTTATACACACATATGAAACTCAAAAAATTTTTTGACATATTACGAGTGCTCCATTTTTGCCCTCCTACTGATTCTGCAGATGTCAAGGCGATAATCAATCTCTTCCCACGTTTGTTGCACCATCTGTCTATCAATCTGCTCAAAAGCACTGTTTATGTGAGCTAACAGTTCTGGTAGGTTTGTTGGTGGAGGTGGTGTAAACACTAAATATTTCACATAATCTCACACAGAGGTTGCAAGGGGTTAGGTCGGGAGAATGTGAAGGTCGTGACATGAATTGCTGATCATCAAACCCACCACGCTCAATCCATGGGTCTCTCAATTTCCTGTTTCAGAATTCACGCCCATCATGATGAATTCCGCGTTGTCGGTCTTCAGTTGTGGCATGAGCCGATTTACAAGCACGTGCAGAAACACATATGCTGTAACAATCTTTACGCAGAAGAAAAAGGTAGCGTAAAATTTAAACTGTGACACATTAACTTTTGGCCAATCTCGAATGTGCTACATGATAGCTTTGGGACTCTCTGCCCTCCAGTTTCTCCACATTCTGTCTGTTCACTGTGCCATTTGCAAAAAATGTTGCCTTGTCACTGAAGATGAATTTTCACAAAACCCATCATCTTCATTAAGCTGTTACAACTGTGTTAAAAATTCAAAGCACCTGCATTAGTCGTCAGGAGTTAGGGCTTGTAGCTATTTCAAGCGCTAAGGCTTCAGCTTCAGTCGTTTCCTTAAGATATTACAAACAATTGGCTATGATATCTTCAGCTATCCGCTTGCTCTGTTCATCGACATTTGTGGGCTGTGTGTGAGACTTACCTTCTGTAGGTCAACGATTTCTTCACTCACTGTAGGCCGACCCATTGATTTCCCCTTTACAGAGGGCCATCCTTTCGCTGAAAACTGTGCATTCATAACTGGACGTAGTTGACAGTTGCTGGATCTCCGTCGAACTATGTTCTGAAGTGTCACTGTACTGTTATGACGCACTGATGTGAATGCGTTTGAAGCACGATATAATAAGCTTTCTCGGCCCTTGTCCCCATGTTGCCTAACTGCCCACTGGCGCATTCTCGTGGCAGAAATCTAAAGCTCAGCTGAAACAATACAATTTTTTTTTAAATTTTTCTATATGAGTCATGAATTTTTTGACAATATTCAATTAATGAAGCTGCAATGAATTTACGAAATTGATTCAGTCATTTGTAATAACCTTGTATATAGCTAAAGAATGAATGCATGATAAGAAGGGAGATAGGTATTGATAATACATAAGCTGCACTAGCGACTGAAGCTGAAAATTGCTTTTACCAACTATTTTAGTCCTCAGTCGCATCGTCGATTTTAAGGTCATTTAGCTGAGAATACATGCATAGTAACTGCAAGTGACCAAGTGCATGATGCAGAAGATTAGACTGTCTGGTGGGTAGCTAGCCTCCACGTGCCCCGATGAGCCACCGAGTGTGGAATGTGGTCCCTTCAGCCTGCGGGCTGCCCGCCTCGCCAGCATGCGGTCGTTAACATTGTTGTCGTGGTAGCAGCTTGGCAGCTCCGGCGTTATTACTGGGCGCGGTGGCCGCGATGGCCTTCACAGCGGCGTTTAATAAGCCGGATAATAACCGAGGGGCTCTCCATCAGGCAGGACACTCGCTTAGTGGCGCAGGGTAAAGCAGTTACTACGGGCAACTTCACTCTGTCACACTAATGCTATCTTGTCCAGTCACTGATAGGGCCCAAGCAGGGCACTTTCAGGGGTGGCTAGAAAACACAACCAGTTCGCTCTTCTTACCCTGATGTAAGAGCAGTGATGTATGACATTATTCACAGATAAATTTGTAAGATTAATTTCGATCTTGTTCATTACTTCCTAATATCGTAACTGTACATGATTACCATCTGTACATGATTACCATCAACTACATTCTGTGGGAAGTATGATACTGCTACCAGACTTTTGGATAATAATTTTATCCATTTACATGTGAAAAGTCTCTGTATTGGTCCAGCATTATATCCCGAAAGCCATGGATCAAGACAGTCAGTTGAATTTGTTTCCAAGTAGCAAGTAACATATATACGAAGTTTGTTTGAAATTGATCCAGGAGTTTAGGACAAGCTTTTTACTCTTGGCTTTGCTAAATGTTGGACTTGACTCTTGAAAAACATTTGACTCAATAATACACAAAAGGTTATTAACAAAATTAGTCTAGTACCCGGAATTGCCAGGGTATGTATTTATTCCACTATTCTATTAGTCTATCTCTTCTTCCTCCCTCACTCTGTTCACCTCCTCTAACCTCCACCCCGTGTCCATCTCATCCTCCCCTTTTCTCTACCCATCTCCTCCTCTTCTATTTTTCTGTCCATGTCCTTCTCTCCTTCTCTCTGTCCTTCTCCTCCTCCCCACTCTTCCTGTCTATCTCATTCCCTCTGTCGATCGTCTCCCCTTTTTCTTCTCTGTTCATCTCATCCTCTTCACTTTCCCTGTCCATTTCTTCCTCCTCATATCCATCTCCTCCATCCTCCTCTTTGTCCATGTCCTCCTTCCCCTTCTCTCTCCACATTATCACCTCTATCCCCAGAGGAGGTTGCTGGTTCTCACCGCCATAGTATTTCTTTTCAACTAGTAAGTAAGCTGTATACCAAGTTTGCTTGAAGTTGATCCAGGGGTTTAGGACGAGCTTTTTGCTCTTGGCTTTGCCAGTTGCACTTGTAACATACACACTCACGTCCAGAAAAAAACAGAACACCTTGAACGACTAGAGATATGACATTGATATTCACAGGGTATGTACATTAGTATGTTCTGCAGAAATGACAGCATTTCAGTTATGTTGGTTCAGTATGTGTCCTGTTGCCTAGCAGGCACAAGGTCCACTATGGGACCTGATAATTCGTTCCATGTGTGATAACATCGACATGTGCAAGGCACAAATGGCATCCTGTGGTACAGCCATCGATTCTGCATGCACTTGGCTCCACAGTTCATCAGTGGACGTTAGCAGTGGGTCACAAAAAATGAGCGTATTGCATCGTTGGTGAGGAGGCCCCTATTTGGGGGAGTTCGGCCGCCAAGTGCAAGTCTTATTTCATTCGACCCCACACTGGATTACTTGCGCGAGGGTGATGAGGATGAAATGATGATGAAAACACAACACACAGTTTCCGAGTGGAGAAAATCTCCTGCCCGGCTGGGAATCGAACCCAGGACAACTTGCATGGGAGACAAGCACGTTATCACCCAGCTAAGAAGGCGGACGTTGGGTCACAGCATTGCACTGTCGTTCATTATATCCCACGCACATTCTAGGTTAGGGTAGGTTAGGTTACGTTAGGTTTCGATTGGTGACAAGTCTGGTGATCTGATGGGCCAGGGCAAAAGGCTGACATCATGTGACACCAAGAAGTTGAATAATGGCGGCTGGGATGTTGTGCAGGAATGATATGGCTATTAGTCGCAGGATATCATTCATGTAAGTCACTCTAGTCACAGTGCCCTGGACATGCACCAGTTGTGATTTGTGGTTCTTCACAATAGCACCCCACACCATAAGGTCCAGTCACTGTGGTGATGCTCCCCCTCTCCGTGGCGAACCAAAATGCGGCCATCATTAAAAAAAGAAAAAGAAACCTGGATTCGTTTGAAAGCACTATCTGATGCTATTCCTCCCCCAATGACATAGTTCAATACACCATTGTCGTCTAACACATTTCTGCACATTCTTCAAAGGTAGGTGGAGAGGTGGACGACACGCATATAACCGATGTGATAATAAATGGCGATGGACTGTCACCCCTGATAGTGTACGTTTTGTTACACTGTTCCACTGTTGCGCCATAGCCAAGGAGGACGCACATCAGTCCTTCAATGCCATTCGGATGAGGTGTCGATCTACCCGGGGAAGGGGCTTGGGTGGTCTGGTTGGTGTGACCTGACCCATCTTGTCATGTTCTACGGCCTTCCATCAACATTTCTGTACATACCCATTGCACTGCCAAAACACTTCGTCCCAGGTGAGAAGTAATTTCCCGGATGGATGCATCACATTCTCTCATGCCAATAACACACTCTATTTAAAACTCACTGATTTGATGCCATGGTTCTCGTAAGTGGCATCTGCATATCTGCTCAAGACACGCATATCCATTACCTTTGGTGTATAGCTACAACGACAGCTGAAGGCACATTTTACCGGTAGGTGGTGTTGCACCGTCATATCGATGTTGACTTTCAACCTGTTTAAATGCTAATCATTTCTACAGAACATATCAATGTATATGTCCTGTGAAAATTAACGTCCTATCTCTAGTCGTTCAAGGTGTTCTGTTTTTTCTGAGCATGAGTGTATTTAAATTTAAAGCGGATTTCACTCATATCTGAAGACAAATTTCACCTATGTCTACATCTACACCCAAATCTAAATACATACTCCACAACCACCATGCGATCCAGTGAAAAGGAAAACCTGTACAACTACTAGTCATTTCTCTAGAGAATTTCGCCCTGACAGATTCAGTTTTCCATGGCGTCCTGCACTTCCTTGTCACAGGCGAACCTCTGACCTATCAGAGACTGTTTTATAGGGCAAAGGTATAAAGTCACATTGGAAATGTAGGGGTTGTGAGGAAGGTGTTCCAGGACCTTCCATCTACATTTCTGAAGGAGCTCGACATTGTCATGGATAAGCACTTTCCCTATACAGCCGTAATCTAGGGGTAGCGTCTTTCATTAGTAATCAAAACGTCCTCAGTCCCAGGTTCGAAACCTGCCCCCCACTTAAATTTTGATTAAGACTTCTGGCATAAGAGGTCACCCTTATTCTGTTAATGGCCTTCCCAAAGAGGGCAGAGGAGCGGACAGAGGTTTAGGGCATTCTCTTGCTCTTTGGTGGGAGACTGCCCCTAAAGCCGGAAGAATCAGCAATGATCAACGGCATTAGGATGCAAAAGTCAATGGATCCACTGCATTAGAGACACATAATGTATATCCACAGGACATGTGGCCTGTAGTTGAGAAAAAAGTCATGATGATCTCTCCATTGGCAAAAGATCCCGAAATAGTCCCCCATTCGGATCTCTGTGAGGGGACTGCCAAGGGGGAGGTGACCATGAGAAAAAGATTGAATAACGAACGAAAGGATAACGTTCTACAAGTCGGGGCATGCAATGTCAGAAGCTTGAACGTGGTGGAAAAGCTAGAAAATCTGAAAAGGGAAATTCTCAGTCTAGATATAGTGAGGGTCAGTGAAGTGAAATGGAAAGAACACAAGGATTTCTGTTCAGATGAGTGTAGGGTAATATCAACAACAGTAGAAAATGGTATAATGGGAGGAGGTTTCCTTATGAATAGCAAGGTAGGGCAGAGAGTATGTTACTGTGAACAGTTCAGTGAGAGGGTTGTTCTTATTAGAATCGACAGCAAACCAGTACTGACAACGATAGTTCAGGTATACATGCCAACATGGCAAGCTGAAGATGAAGAGCTGGAGAAAGTATATGATAATATTGATAATGAATGGGTATTACAGTACGTAAAGGGAGATGAAAATCTAATAGCCATGGGGGACTGGATACAGATGTAGGGGAAGGAGTGGAAGAAAAGGTTACAAGAGAATATGGGCTTGGGACAAGGAATGAGAGAGGAGGAAGACTAATTTAGTTCTGTGATAAATATCAGTTAGTAATAGCGAATACTCTCCTCAACAACCACAAGAGAAAGCGGTATACTTGGAAAACGCCGGGTGATACGGGAAGATTTCGGTTAGATTACATCATTGTAAAGCAGAGATTCCAAAACCATATACTAGATTATAAGGCGTATCCATGAACAGATATAGACTCAGATCACAATGTAGTAGAGATGAAGAGTAGGCTGAAGTTTAAGAGATTAGTCAGGAAGAATTAATACACAAAGAAGTGGGATACAGAAATACTAAGGAATGGCGAGATACGCTTGAATTTCTCTAAGGCTCTAGACGCAGCAATAAGCAATAGCTCAGTAGGCAGTACAGTTGAAGAGGTATGGATATCTCTGAAAAGGGCAATCACAGAAGTTGGAAAGAAAAACATAGGTACAAAAAAGGTAACTGCAAAAAAACAACGGGTAACAGTAGAAATACTTCAATTGATCGCTGATAGAAGGAAGTATAAAAATGTTCAGGGACAGTCAGGAATACAGAAGTACAAGTTGCTGAGGAATGGAATAAATAGGAAGTGTAGGGAAGCTAAGCCAAAATGGCTGCATGAAAAATGTGAAGAAATCGAAAAAGAAATGATTGTCAGGAAGACTGACACAGTGTATAGGAAAGTCAAAATAACCTTTGGTGGTAACATAAGAGTGTAAGAGTGCGGACGGCCGGGTTGGCCGAACGGTTCTAGGCGCTACAGTCTCGAACCGCGCGACCGCTACGGTGGCAGGTTCGAATCCTGCCTCGGGCATGGATGTGTGTGATGACCTTAGGTTAGTTAGGTTTAAGTAGTTCTAAGTTCTAGGGGACTGATGACCTCAGCAGTTAAGTACCATAGTGCTCAGAGCCTTTTGAACCATTTGTAAGAGTGCAATGGGCATTCCACTGTTACATGCAGAGGAGAGAGTGGATAGGTGGAAAGGGTAGATCGGAGGCTTCTATGATTTGTCTGATGTGATAGAAGAAAAAACAGGAGTCCATTTAGAAGAGATAGGGGATCCAGTAAAGTATCAGAAATTAAGAGGACTTTGGAGGACCTAAGACAAAATAAGACGGAAGGGGTAGACAAAATTCCATCAGCGTTTCTAAAATCACTAGGGGAAGTGGCAACAAAACGACTACTCACATTGGTGTGTAGCATGTATGAGCCTGGTGACATTCCATCTGACTTTCGAAAAAATATCATCCACACAATTCCGAAGAATGCGAGAGCTGACAAGTACAAGAATTATCGCACAATCAATTTAACAGCTCTTGCATCCAAGTTGGTGACAAGAATAATATACAGAAGAATGGAAAAGAAAACTGAGGATGTGCTGGATAACGATCAGTTCGGCTTGAGAAAGGTAAAGGTACGAGAGTGGCAATTATGACGTTGCGGTTGATAATAGAAGGAAGACTAAAGAAAAATCATGACACTTTCACAGGTTTTGTTGACCTTCAAAAAGCGTTCGACAATGTAAAATGGTGCAAGATGTTCGAAATTCTGAGAAAAATAGGGGTAAGCTACAGGGAGGGACGGGTAATATACACAACCGGCCATTAAAATTGCTACACCAAGAAGAAATGCAGATGATAAACGGGTATTCATTGGACCAATATATATTACTAGAACTGATATGTGACTACGTTTTCACGCAATTGGGGTGCATAGATCCTGAGAAATCAGTACCCAGAACAACCACCTCTGGCCGTAATAACGGCCTTGATACGCCTGGGCATTGAGTCAAACAGAGCTTGGATGGCGTGTACAGGTACAGCTACCCATGCAGTTTCAACACGATACCACAGTTCATCAAGTGTAGTGACTGGCGTATTTTGACGAGCCAGTTGCTCGGCTACCATTGACCAGACGTTTCCAATTGGTGACAGATCTGAAGAAAGTGCTGGCCAGGGCAGCAGTCGAATATTTTCTGTATCCAGAAAGGCCCGTACAGGACCTGCAACATGCGGTCATGCATCATCCTGCTGAAATGTGGGGTTTCGCAGGGATCGAATGAAGGACGTTACATTTCAGATGTGTTACAACCAGTGACTCTATCCTTCATTCGATCCCTGCGAAACCCTACATTTCAGCAGGATAATGCACGACCGTATGTTGCAGGTCCTGTACGGACCTTTCTGGATACAGAAAATATTCGACTGCTGCCCTGGCCAGCACATTCTTCAGATCTGTCACGAATTGAAAACATCTGGTCAATGGTAGCCGAGCAACTGGCTCGTCACAATACGCCAGTCACTACTCTTGATGAACTGTGGTATCGTGTTGAAGCTGCATGGGGAGATCTATCTGTACACGCCATCCAAGGTCTGTTTGACACAATGCCCAGACGTATCAAGGCCGTTGTTACGGCCAGAGATGGTTATTCCGGGTACTGATTTCTCAGGATCTATGCACCCAAATTGCGTGAAAATGTAGTCACATGTCAGTTCTAGTATAATATATTTGTCCAATGAATACCCGTTTATAATCTGCATTTCTTCTTGGTGTAGCAATTTTAATGGCCAGTAGCGTAAAATCAATCTTCAGAATTTTAATTTAACATGGCTGAAGGCCTTTATGCAAAGTTTAAAAGAACCGAATTAATACACAGCCGAAGGCGTCACGCAATACTTCAAACTAAAAGGAAAATCATAATCTAAAACAAACAGAACGAGTGGTGCTCAGATATGTTCCAAGGGTCGTGCTGAAAAGGTAGCTCAAATGCAAGGTGGGGTGAGACAGGCAGCCAAGAGTTGAAGTTAAATAATCAGATGGCAACCCAAACTAGGGACGGCCCAAGGACCGAGCAACAATTTAACCAATTCCCTTCTTTCCGACCAACGGCACAATGATGGAAAATATCAGCTGAGGACCAGGTTACGAACAGCACTACGTCTTACGAAATTGACGTCTAAAAACAGCCAAGGGAACAATAATCACTCTAAACAAAATATGAACCAAACAACTTAATAGGCTGTCGAAGTAAACTCTGTGACGGACAGCAAGAACACGATGAGGAGAGGCACACTGCTGGAAAACTACACTGACGACCAGGGCAGGTAACTGGTGCGTTAATGGCAACAAGGCAGAAAATACCGGTGCTGCACTTCACTGGTAAGTAACAGTCGATTTATAATTTATCACACTATAGGAAGACAGCTGCAAGATTTCGCCGACTCCAACACATCATACATTGCTGCTAGCCCCAATGGCCCAGGGAGCAATAGCCTGCAAATGAACGAAGAGATGTCACGATAGTTGAGGTTCCATAAAAGGTTAAGTGATCACCCAACTTCAGCATCCAGGTTCGGTGGGCAACGAACTTTGTCACTCTCTCAGCTATAGTTGAATTCTTTTATGTTGGCGGCTCGCGCATGCCTGCCCAGACGCGGGAGATTGCTGCGTTGCCAGTTGCATACGACGCACGCGCCAAGAGAAACAGTGCCATAGTATAGTATAGTTCGCAAGCTTACGTTTAGGGGGGAGCGCGCAGTTTATGAAGTAAAGCCACCACGGCCGCATTAACCCTTTCGCTGCTACAGAGACGTGCTCCCCGCTCGGCCGGCCCAAGTGGCCGTGCGGTTAAAGGCGCTGCAGTCTGGAACCGCAAGACCGCTACGGTCGCAGGTTCGAATCCTGCCTCGGGCATGGATGTTTGTGATGTCCTTAGGTTAGTTAGGTTTAACTAGTTCTAAGTTCTAGGGGACTAATGACCTCAGCAGTTGAGTCCTATAGTGCTCAGAGCCATTTTTTTGCTCCCCGCATTCCGCGCTGTGCGCGATTTTGTCACTGCACTGCTCGCCTGTGCTGACACATGGTGTTTCCGACTGCTTTGACACACTTATCATTCGATTCCACAAAAACTATTTGGCCCAAAAATTAGATTTTTACACATCTTCTTGACTGATACCTTCCCCCCACTTCCTTTGACTGACTGAAGTGCTTTAAAATAAAGCCAAACGCGCCCGGTGTAAATAAAATTTTTATTACAGTTGCGAAAGACGGAATATTTCTCAATATTACATACGACACCTATGTGGTACTTAAATGAGATACTGTTATACAGTAAATCTTATATGAAATTTAGGTACCTTGTCCACATTTCATTCTCAACATTGTGGCAACTAAAATCGACCATACGGAAAGTATACCATATGGACTTTAACCTCTGCAAACTCTTCAAAATTTTGTGCAATGGTTTACTACATTTAATGCTGCACAATAACTGGGTTGAACATCGAAACAAAATTAAGTCATTTATGGGGGGAAGGTAAAGTGTGTCAAAGCAGTGGGAACACCATGTGTCTGCACAGGCGAGCAGTGCAGTGATGACAAAATGGTTCAAATGGCTCTGAGCACTATGGGACTCAACTGCTGAGGTCATTAGTCCCCTAGAACTTAGAACTAGTTAAACCTAACTAACCTAAGGACATCACAAACATCCATGCCCGAGGCAGGATTCGAACCTGCGACCGTAGCGGTCTTGCGGTTCCAGACTGCAGCGCCTTTAACCGCACGGCCACTTCGGCCGGCGCAGTGATGACAAAATCGCGCACAGCGCGGAATGCGGGGAGCATGTGACTGCAGCAGCGAAAGGGTTAATGAAGAGACAAAGCACTAGAAATTTCAAAAAATTGCATTCAAACGAATAAAATTCATGAAGTAAGACACTTCGATATTGTTTTAAAGTAAAAAAAAATATTTAGCATTGCACGAGGTTTGAACACTTTAATTTTCGCTTACTAACCCAACGCCTTAACAGTTACGCTAGCGCAGCTCGTCCTGCAATGTCTCATCATAAGGAGTCTAACAGGTCACGCAAAATTCTGACAAACACTGTTGGTATGCCTATGAATTACTCGCACTTCGTCGAAGTACAATAGGAAATAAACAATTACCGCTGTTCTTTATTGCGAAAAAGCGGTTCGTGAAATTGATACAAACACCTTTCCTTGCTATCGCCTGAATTAAGAGTCTTATTGCTTGTTTGGTTTAATCAATTAATAGAAAATGAAGCAATTGGTATAAAGAATGGTTTTTCCAAACTTTCAAAAAACAAAGTCTGCTATCAAGACATTGCTTTTGTTCTATTACTTTGTTTATGACTGAACGTTTCTAAAACTGAAGACACTCGTCCGTGCTCTGCTCTGCAGTCAAGATCTGGCAACGTCGTTCCCTGTTCATTGGCTGACTGTATTTTTTGACGTCAGATGCGCAGAACGAACCTAAACTCGGCCGCCAACATAAATGACGCGCACTTTAGTACCTCACCATCCGACAGCACATACACGCTGCCAGCAGTCCGGACCTGGCTACGCACCGTGGAGACTTCCTCACTTCTCCGTCCCAAGTGACTGACTCAATCCAGCACGCAAACACCATTAAAATAACTACTCAGTCAAAACCACACAAGCCACACACGATTCCACGAAACACTGCCAAAACCAAGCAGTCACTGTGGAACAACTAGAAGGAATCACAAGTCGACACACACAGAGAACCCGGAAGCGGTCAGTGACCTAACACATGTCGTCCTATGAGACGACCGACCGAACGATCAACCAAGATCGTACCCACTGAAGTCGTGTGCAGGCAACGGTCGGGCAAGTCACGGCTGTCCGGACCTCTCTGCTGCTCCGTCCCCACTGAACTCCCTACAAACGACGACCCAGAAATACTATCGGTCGCTGCATAGATAATACGACGGTGCTCTTATCGATAAGCAGTGCTGCTGCCACTCATGGGCAGGCAAGCCAGCAGCTTAGTGACGCCAGTAAATCGAATAAGAAACGGGGCAGCAGTACCCCAAAGACAAGATGTCAAGCAATAAACGGCACGAACACGAACCGTGCACGCCTCACTGTAATAAGCACCACAACTGAAAGCGCGATCAGTATTAGCAATCTTACCAGTTTTTCCGTAATTTCAACACTGAGCAATGACACGGCAGCATGCTCCCCAGTTTATATATCATCGATAAACCAACCCTCTACTGCTTTGCAGGTACCATATACTAGACTGCAAATATAGATGGATGACTGTGCAGTGCGTCCAACCATGGTTAATTCTCGAACATATCGCCAAAGTATACCACGCAGCATCTTATACCGATGCAGTTAGATTATCTACATGTTTCTAGCACTTTGATTATAGCATATCATTTACGATTACGATTGCCCATCTTTCCCTGTGTGGATGGGAGTAACAGGACATTCACGCATTCATCTACATCTACATATTTACATCTACATATATACACCGCTAGCCACCAAGCGATGTGTGACGGAGGCAGAATTTGCGCCAAAGTAATATTTCCCTCCTCTGTTCTAATCGCGGATCGCGCGAGGGAAAAACGACTGTCTGAACGCCTCGGTACGAGCTCTAATTTCCCTTATCTTTGAATAGTGATCATTGGGCAATTTGAAAGTTGGTGGTAATAATATATGCTCTACATCCTCGGCGAAGATCGGATTTCGGAATTTAGTGAGCAGCTCCTTCCGTTCATCACGTCGTCTATCTGCATGTGTGTCCCACTTCAAACTTTCAATGAGATTTGTAACGCTCTCGCGATGGCTAAATGTACCAGTCACGAATCTTGCCGCTCTTCTTTGGACCTTCTCAATCTCTTGAATCAGACCCAACTGGTAAGGGCCCCATATAGAAGAACAATACTCTAAGACTGGACGAACTAACGTATTGTAAGCAATTTCCACTGTTGAAGGACTGCATCGCTTCAGGATTCTACAAATAAACCGCAATGTGGACTTCGCCTTGCTTGTTACTTGTGTAATCTGATCATTCCATTTGAGATCATTTCGAATAGTCACACCCAGATACTTTACGGATGTTACCGCTTCCAAATACTGGGCATTTATTTTGTACTCGTGCATTAATGAGGATTTTCGCCTTGTTATACGCAGTAGGTTACACTTACTAATATTGAGAGATAACTGCCAGTCATTACACCACGCATTTATTTTCTGCATATCCTCTTTGATTTGTTCACAACTTTCGTGTGATACTACTTTTCTGTAGACTACAGCATCGTCGGAAAACAGTCTAATGTCGCTGTCAATACCATCAACCAGATCGTTTATGTAAATCGTGAAAAGCAGCGGACCTATTGCGCTGCCCTGGGGCATACCTGAAGGTACGCTTGTTTCTTTTGAAGTCACTCCATTCAGGACGACATACTGCTCTCTGTATGTTATAAAACTTTCTATCCAACATCATATGTCATCTGATCGACTGTAAGCCCGCACTTTTTGGAGCAAGCGACAGTGTGGAACTGAGTCGAACGCCTTTCGAAAGTCGAGAAATATGGCATCAGTCTATCTAGAGCCTGTTGTATATCGTGCACAAAGAGGACCAGCTGTGTCTCGCATGACCGCTGTTTCCTAAAACCGTGCTGGTTTCTGCAGATGAGCTTCTCACAGTCTAGAAAGGTCATTAAGTTTGAACACAAAATATGTTTCATGATTCTACAACAAATCGACGTCACTGCAATTGCCCGGTAATTATGTGCATCCGATTTTCTACCATTTTTATTGATTGCTATGACGAGGGCCTTCTCCAAGTCCCGTGGAACTTTGCGCTGTTCCAATGATCTCTGATAGATGATGGATAAGAATGGTGCTATATTTGTAGCATAGTCAACATATAATCTTACTGGGATTCCGTCTGGGCCAGATTCTTTCCTGGCGTCTAAGGATCTTAACTGTTTTACAATCCCAGATACACTAACCACTATGTCAGCCATCCTTGCGTTTGTTCGATAATTGAAATGGGGAATGGTGCTGCAGTCCTCTACCGTAAACAAGTGTTTGAAAGCTAGGTTTAGAATTTCGGCCTTCTGTTTATCATCGTCCGTTACATTACCAGTACAGTCAGCAAGAGTAGGTATTGAATTATTTGCAGAGTTCATAGATTTTACAGGTGTTCTATTTCAAAGAGACCAGGAGCACTGATTTCTTCAACTGCAGCTATGTACACAATCACTGTTTTGATGCTCCCTATCCCCGGAAGTTGAAGATTGGAAGATCTCTCTGCATTGGCTTTGACCAACCCTCCCTGCAACACTGTAGCCAATTTAATCAGAAGTCGGAGAGTATTATACCCGCTACTTCACAACTTGAGAAGGAACAGAGGGAGCTGAGCCCTTCACTGCTATTCATCGTAGACTGTTCCATCCAGTCTTACTCAAGACACCCATCCAGGTGCACAAGATCTTACCATATGAGCACATGTCTAGGAGGTTAACCCCCATTATCAGTGTATAGTTCAAAATGGTTCAAATGGTTCTGAGCACTATGGGAATTAACATCTGTGGTCATCAGTCCCCTAGAACTTAGAACTACTTAAACCTAACTAACCTAAGGACATCACACACATCCATGCCCGAGGCAGGATTCGAACCTGCGACCGTAGCAGTCGCGCGGTTCCGGACTGCGCGTCTAGAACCACTAGACCACCGCGGCCGGCAGTGTATAGTTGATAGTGTATCAACTACACTATCAATTTTAATGTAGTGTTAGAGTGTCTGGGGTAATTACCAAGAAGGTATCAGCAAGAGAGAAATGATCACAGAACATAAACACATGTACTCCTAAGGCTACACAGTTCTGCACTTAAACACACTATAATGTTAAAGGCATGTGATTTTCGAAATATTACTCATGTGGAGTGCAATGCTCTTTAATGCAGGACACACATGTCCAACATCTGACATCCATCCATCCTGTAAGTTTTCTGGCCCCCTCATTTCAGTGACAGACTTTAAGATGATAATATTACTTCCTTCTGCACCAAAGAAAAACATAGTTCTTTGTGATACATGCACAATATAGCTTTCTGAGGTGTTTGAGATGTAAAATTAGATGCTATGCTCCACTAACTCTGTAAACAGGACAAGTGTCAAACAAATGTACACATAGTGTTTGCAGAACCTCACAAACACTTGTCTGACTTAGAATCACTGCAGTTATGAAGGTAAAAACTCTGTTTATGTCCAAGATGTGGCAGAGAAATGGAGTACTTCGCATACATCGAAGGATGTTGAAATAAATTTTCCATCGATGGACATGATTGCTCACATATGCATTGGAAGTCCTCTGCTGACTTTGGTATGGAGACGGTTGGTGTTAACTACTGTAGGTAGATAGCACTCCAAGTCACACACAGAACACGTAATTGTGTACAAGTCGATCATAAGTTATACCACACTACTGATGCACCCTGCGAGAACAACGGAAAACACTGGTTACATGCATGATAAATGACCTGCAGCAACATATTCCTCTTTCTAGAATGCATCAACAGTCTACTATTAAACCATACCTCATTACAACCTTTCTCAACCGATCATTCCATCTACTTTCTATCATCCTTTAATGCAGATCCTTGTAAATTTAGAGGCAGATGGTCCTCTTTTCCAGGAAAGCATCTAAGGCAGCCGTCAACTAGCATGCATGCAGCAACTATTCTGTAAGGTATTTATTAGCTGACACCGCATGGTTGTGACTGGTGGAGAGTACAGAGAAGCACATTGTAAATACCGTTTGTTAGGGTTTAAAACAGGAAAACAGTTTTGCACAGGGCAAACACACGATCAATTCTGTTCTTGTATATTAAAGTCCCCCCCGAGCTGGTAATTCAATGCTCTTTAACTAAGAGTACTTATAAAAATCTATAGGATGATATCTGTTATCTCTGGATTCACACCTGGGTTTGATCCGATATACATAAATTTATTACTCTACATCTGGTGGTCATCCACGTTAAACATTCTGTTCCAGCTGTCTTATCGCTGTCAACAAAAAAGTAACTCTTTCCCTGGATCCTGGTGCTTCCATGTCAACTTTTTCTTGTATTCCTCTTGCTGTCACATGCTCGTTCCCATGTGTAAGAATTTTCTTGCACCAAGCAGATGACAAGCAAGTACTCCATCATTCCCTCTCAGTTTCCTCGCGTCTTCGCCTATTTTCCTCAATTTATACGTATTTTCTGTCAATTTTCGTAGCTTTATCATTATATATCACATCTGTCCATCCAATCATGACAACACTTCTCGCCACTTATTCTAAAATTGCTTAAAATGTAGTACAGTTGTCGACACCTAGCCCAAATGTTTTATTTTTCTCGTCGGATCGTAGAGTATAGCACTGAACTCGAATGCATACAGTCACTTCCACCCACATAATCTGCTGCTGCAGTGCATTTTCTCTGTTTTCTGTACGTCTTTGTCTGTGCATGTGATGTGGATGGCTCCCATGATCCTGAGAAGACCTGAGTTAGTGTTAGAGAGTGGATCTACCACACGCTATATCCAGAACAATGTTCAGATGCGTATCGACAATATGCCACGTCCAGAATAGGGTTTGAATGTTTATCTACCACGCGTTATATCTGGAGCGGTGATCAGAGGCTGATCCACAATATGCTATGACTGGCATAGGATTCGAGGGTAGATCCACCATGCGTTATGTCTGAGGGTGGATCCAACAGGGGGAGGACTGAGTCATGGGAGCCATCTGGAGATTTTGCCTTCGTTTAAATTTGGTACACTTTTTTCGTTGATTATCACTGCTAGCATTCAACCGCGATTCTTATACATATTTTAACAACGCGTTTCAAGAGACAATGCTCTCATCATCAGGTTGTAAAATCTATGTCATGAATTAAACGGACTAAAAAGACCCAATATCATCACCAATAGTGGGGAAGTCCATAGAGTAAAACAGAATTAAAAGTATATTGGACTGTGAGTCCTCGTCTTACATTGAAGTTGTTGACACAAGTCAATGGCCGTCCCATAGCTACCAAATATGCTGTCGACTGCGCCGGCTCGGGAGCTGTTGTGGACTGACGTGCCTAGGTGTTGTGGCGTGGTTACAGCCGTATGCTTGACGGTAACGCTATGCTATTGGGCGCCTCATTTCCTTATTGCATTGGTCTGCCATCGTTAGCCTATCGCAACTCCGTCATTGACATGCTACAAGTTTAAGTCGCATGCCTGTCCTAAAATAATTCTAAAAACCCGCTAAAAAATCTTCAATATATTGAATATAAAAAAGCAGGGCAACAAACATGCGTTCTCCGTTTATAGAAAACAAACTACTACTGATGCCGTGATCCCGAATGATTCATGCCATCCGCAGGCTTATAAAGATGCTGCTTTCCGTAGTCTCGTGCATAGGGCAGTCAATATACCTATGTGTGAAAAAGATAGGGAGACTGAAATTAATACCGTTAAGAGAATAGCGATGAACAACGGTTACAGAATAGATATGGTTAAAAAACTGTTACGGAAAAGTAATAAGCGCAAAAAGAATAAACCTGATGGAGAGAAAGTGAAAATTATCACGATGCCATACTACGGAAAAGTCTCACAAAAGATAGCAAATGTTTTTAAGCCATACGATGTCAAAATAGCTTTTCAGACTAATAACCTAGTGAGGTATAGCCTTAAGCACGATATTGGCGAGAAGAGAAATAAGTTTGAAAGATCGGGAGTTTATAAGATTCAGTGCAGAACTTGTGATGCAAAATATATAGGGCAGACAGGAAGATCATTCGCGATCCGGTATAAAGAACATAAAGATGCGTTCAGGTTAGGGAATTATGACAAATCAGCTGTTGCGAACCATATATATGAAACAGGCCATCCCCTTAATAGCATAGAAGACAACGTAGAAATATTGCATGTAGAAAAGAAAGGGAGGAAACTTGATTTACTAGAGGAATTCGAGATAGCTATCCATGAAAAGAAACAAAGCAATATCCTAAATGTACAAGATAACTTTAAAGAAATGAGATTTTTTAGCGGGTTTTTAGAATTATTTTAGGACAGGCATGCGACTTAAACTTGTAGCATGTCAATGACGGAGTTGCGATAGGCTAACGATGGCAGACCAATGCAATAAGGAAATGAGGCGCCCAATAGCATAGCGTTACCGTCAAGCATACGGCTGTAACCACGCCACAACACCTAGGCACGTCAGTCCACAACAGCTCCCGAGCCGGCGCAGTCGACAGCATATTTGGTAGCTATGGGACGGCCATTGACTTGTGTCAACAACTTCAATGTAAGACGAGGACTCACAGTCCAATATACTTTTAATTCTGTTTTACTCTATGGACTTCCCCACTATTGGTGATGATATTTGGTCTTTTTAGTCCGTTTAATTCATGACATAGATTTTACAACCTGATGATGTGAGCATTGTCTCTTGAAACGCGTTGTTAAAATATGTATAAGAATCGCGGTTGAATGCTAGCAGTGATAATCAGTATAACGACAACTGCTACCTCGACTCCATAATGGATTATATAAAAAAAACTTTTTTCGTTGTTTCTGCAACAGTTTTGTAAACCAAGAGGGATCTGTTCTATTGTTCGCTAATTTATTTGGTATAAACCTCTCGATTTCTTTTGATGATATTTCTTTGAATTTAAGCCATAGCTGATCTACACTTTCATTCTTAATTTGGAAGGAGTGGAGATTGCCTCTCAGGAAGTTGTCAAGTGAATTTTTTTGAATAGGTATATTTTTCGTTTATTTTTGGACTTGGTTGTTACAATATTCACTCTCACTGTGACAATCCTGTGTTCACTAATCCATGTATTCATTTTCATGATCATTATTAGCTCAGGATTATTTGTTGCTAGGAGGTCAACTGTGTTTTCACAACAGTTTACTATTGACATGGGCTTATGCACTAACTGCTCAAAACAATTCTCAGAGACTGCGTTTACAACAATTTCAGATTATGTTTTACGTGTACCTTCAGACTGAAACATGTATTTTCGCCAACATATTGAGGTTAAATTAAAGTCACCACTAACTATAATTGTATGAGTTGGGTACGTGTTTGAAATTAAACTCAAGTTTTCCTTGAAACTTTCAGAACTGTATCATGTGACTTGAGAGGTCAGTAAAAGACTCCAATTATTATTTTATTCTGGTTTCCAAGAATGATCTATGCCCTTTCTAAATCACAGGAACTATCTACTTCAATTTCGCTACAAGATAACTACTTCTAACAGCCACAGACACGCCACTGCCAACTGTGTTTAGCCTATTCTTTCTGGACATCGTTAGGTCCTTTGCAAAAATTTCAGCTACCTTATTTCCGGCTTTAGCCAGCTTTCAGTGCCTAAATCGATTTGAGCATCAGTGCCTCTATTGGCGCTTGGAGCTCTGGTACTTTCTCACAATAGATACGAGACTTTACAACTGTTATACTGATGGTTCCTGAATCTACACTCTTCCTGCGTTCGACCTGCACCCTTTGAGACTGAAGGCCTTTTTGTGTTTTCCTGAGACCATCTAACCTAACAAACAGCCCAGCCCTCGCCACACAGACCCTGCTACCTATGTAGCTGCCTCCTGCATGTCGTGGACTCCTGACCTGTTCAGCAGAACCCGAAACCCAACCAGCCTATGGTGCAAGTAGATAAATCTGCACAGTCTGCATGGTCGCAGAATCGTCTGAGCATCTGATTTAGATCCTCGACTCAGCTCTGTACCAAAAGTGCGCAATCGGTCTTTTCGACTATGCTATAAATGTTGAGCTCTGCTTTCATCTCCTAAGCAATACTGGCTGCCTCGTCTGAAATGAAATCAGCAGATAGTCTCTTTCATAGGTAAAGCAGGTAGTGTAGAGTTTGACTCATGTGTCGGATAGTTGTAAAAGACAATGCGTCTGCAATGGAGACTGGTTGTAAAAAGATTGTGCTACCCGACCTACAATACTGCTCAAGTGTGTGGAACACTATGCCATATAAGACTAACAGGGGTTATCGAACACATAAAAAGGAGTACAGCAAGAATGGCCACAGATTCGTCTTGTGTTGCACATGGATAAGACATCGATCCTGCAGCAGAAGACCGACGTTATCAAGTCAAGAAGTTTCAGAGCTCGGCAACTCGGGCTAGACAGCGCTCCTGTGTACTTACATGGTTCCTCCACATAGAGGCCAGAAAGCCTTTATAAACAGTAGAGATGGGCAAAACCGTTCTTTTCAGAGACTGGTTCAGAACTGCTCCCTCAATGGAATGAACTAGCTCTTTTCCATGACTCACCGCTAACCATTAACTCACAAAAATAAATAAAGGGAAGTCACCTAAAGCTTTATTTTTATCTGATTTTGTCCTGTTTTGAAAAATCGTACAAAGAGAAGTAATATGTATGTGTTATGCCCCCAGCAGTTTTGAGATTTACACGTTCTGCGTTCTGCCCCCATTGGCGGCCAAGCAACATCGATGATGCTGAACTAATGACCGATGCTGGGTGCACATTAAAGCGGGATACACTGATCAAGCACACGACGAATTCTGAAGGCTGCAAAGTGGAAAGCCACATTCCAAGACCGCTGCATGCTATGAACAAACACTACGGGGAACGAAGCATGGAGTACTGTGAGTGATCTGAAGGCATACTTCGCTAGGATGAACAGTTTGCTGTGTTGGTTATCTAGTCTGACGAGGCGCAATTCAAACTGAACGGTACTGTAAACTACACAATTGCGTGTACTGGGCTTCTGACAATCCTCACGTTCACGTGGCCAAGCACGTTAATCTAGTGGTTGTTAATGTGTGGTGTGCTCTGCCATCGCGCCGTTTCATTGGCCCAGTCTTCTTTGTAGGTACCTAGCTCTGATTGTAGAATGTAAACTTCCACGGCAGGAAATGTCATAATAAATAAAATGTCCCGGGTTATTATGCCGTGGTCGAATGGATTTCACCTTAAAACACAACATTCCGTCCCCATCTGCGGATAACATTTTCAAGGGGGATCGGAGCTTCCTTGAAAGTCCGATTCACACTCTGGCTTGATACTGACTACTACTACTACTACTACTACGACTACTACGTGATCAGGCCCAGTGGACCGCACGCATCTACAAGTTTCCTCCTCCACTGTATTCTGTCCATTGCTGCTATCCGCCATTCGTCCACATTTATTGACATTTGTTTTAAATCTTCATGGAGCCCATCCCTTCTTGGGTCTCCCTGGCGGTCTCTTTCCTGTAGGTGTGAAATCCAGGAGCTTCCGAGGCCATCTGTGATCCTCCATCCGGGCCACATGGCCGGCCCACTGCATTCGTTTGGCTTTGACAGCTCCTGCTATGTTG
The DNA here is from genome assembly GCF_023898315.1 of Schistocerca nitens. Taxonomy (NCBI): domain Eukaryota; kingdom Metazoa; phylum Arthropoda; class Insecta; order Orthoptera; family Acrididae; genus Schistocerca; species Schistocerca nitens. The sequence continues at coordinate 709,173,549 of NC_064617.1, read as the reverse complement.
GGCTGCTGGTATAGTTCCTCAAGGTCTTGGTTGTATCTGATCCTCCATTCCCCTGTATCTGCATCCAGAACCGGACCGAAGATCTTCCGAAGCACTTTTCTCTCAAAGACAAGGAGCTTATGGAAGTCCTGTTTCCGGATACTCCATGTCTCACAGCCATATAGAACAACAGGCTGGATCAGGGTTTTGTACAGTCGAATCTTGAACTGTCTGGAGAGAGATTTGGACCGAAGCAGTTGTGCTAGGCTGTGGTAAGATCGGTTTCCTGCTTGTATTCTGGCATTGATCTCTGCTTCACATGACGAGTTCTCAGTGAAAAGTGCCCCTAGGTATTTGAATTCTTGCACTCTCTTGTAGGAATGGTCCCCAACCTGCAGTGATTGTAGATGATCAGCAGTCTGACAATGACCACGCGTCATAACGAGATACTCTGACTACAGCAAAATCCCGCTTTCGTGTGCCTCCACGCAGTGGCTTGACGTCACATGTTTTAAATGCGCCTCTGCTATCGCCCCATGGCGGAAGATTGGTACACATCTTCTTCAGCACCAGAATGCAGATGCCATTCAATTTCACACCCTCCTCCTCCCTATGGAAATTCCTGGGTTGTTTTACAATCTCTCTTTATAGCCTTTTATGATATCCGCTTGTGGCTGCCAGTACTTGAGTCCCATCCAAATGAATGTGGTTATCTCCTGGCTGCAATACATGTTCCGCAACAGCTCATCTGTCAGTTTCCCCTTCTTGTGCAATTGTCTTTGTGCTCTTCAAGTCGTTTTTTGACCATTCTTTTTGCAGTACAAACTTACATCCCCCCACAACTACAAGGAATCCTGCAAAGTCCTGCTTTTTTTCAGCGGTAGGTAAGCATCCATTGACCGTTTTTAGGTTATGTTTCGTTTCCTGCGTGGGTTTTTAGATTATCACGATGTTCCACTTTCTCAAGATTTTTCCAATGAGGTCAGTATCGTGGGCGAACCAATAGTACTCACTATAGGCTTTAGAGGAATATGTCTTTTTTGCACCTTCGGCAATCCATAAAGCTGTGGTGGTATCACAACTAAATTTAACAGACTTTTCTGAACGCTCTGTTCATTAGAGGACTTGTTTGTCAACAGCGTAATAGTCCTAAGAATATTGTCAGTGGAGTCTTTACTCAGTTTCCTACATCTATGCGGATCTAAGAAGTCGTTAATCTTACTATCATAGTCGGTCACATTCAAAACAACCGTTGCATTTCCCATGTCAGTGGGGAGAACAATAACGCTATCGTCCTCATGTAGGTGTTTTATGGCATTCCTCTCACCCAGAATTAAATCACTTTTTGGAAGCTTTGCGCTACCAGTACTTGAGTTCTGTTACAATGAATGTGGTGGTCTCCTGGTTTCAAGGGTACTGTCTCGCACAAAGCCTCCAAAAAGTAGTTTAACTGTAGGTGAGAGGTATGACAAAAGCTCCTGAATGAAGACGTCAGTGTTATTGTTTTCCCCGCTGACAAGGGACATGCAACAGTTGTTTCGAATGTGACCGACTACGACAGTAAGATTAATGACTTATTACATCCGCAAACTTACAGGAAACTGGGTAAAGAACCCACTGACGAGGTTCTTAGAAATGTTACGCGGTTGATAAAGAAGTCCTCTATGGAACAGAGCATTCAGAAATGACTGTTCAATTCAGTTGCGCTAGCACCAAGACTTTATTGATTGCCGAAGGTACAAGATGTTGCAGAAGTGTTTAAATATTGCGTCACAACCACGTATTTCAAATGGAACGATGAGTTCTACGCATAGAGGTATGGTGTCACTATGGGGAGCCACTTATGCCCAGTTATAGCGAACTTCTTTATGGAAATATTCGAGGCTCGGGCACTGGAAACTGCGAACAAGAAACAGAATATTTGGTTCCGGTACGTGGGTAATACGTTTGTCGCAGGTTCGAATCCTGTCTCGGGCATGGATGTGTGTGATGTCCTTAGGTTAGTTAGGTTTAAGTAGTTCTAGTTCTAGGGGACTGGTGACCTCAGAAGTTAAGTCCTATAGTGCTCAGAGCCATTTGAACCATTTTGATACGTTTGTTTTGTGGCGTCATGGTAGGGAGAAACTGAATCGTTTTCACAAACATATCAACGAGATGAATCCGAAGATTTAGTTTACTATGGAGGAGGAGTCAGGTGGAAGATTAAATTTTCTTGATATGTCAGTTTTTAAGAAAGAATATGCTAGCTTGGGCCACGCGGTTTATCGAAAATCCACATACACACACGCACACAGACTCAGACCGTTACCTACTCTGGGATTCCAACCACCACACTCAATAAAACGAGGCATCATAAAAACGTTGGCAGATAGAGCAAGGAAAATCTGCGAACCAGAGCTGCTTGACCCAGAAATAAAACATCTCACTAATGCATTGCCCAAGATAAGTTATTCGTTTGCTGGGGTGAAAAGAGTGTTATGAACACCGCGTAGAAATCATAGCGATGCTCAAGCGACTGTGATAACGAAAGTTTATCAGATTTTCAGTAAGGACGTTACTGACCGCATAGGGAAATTTAGAGAAACTGAAACTTAGCGGTAATCTACAAACCCACCGAGAAGATACGAGATCACCTAAAGGCGCCCAGTGATGCTTGTCAACCGCTGGAAAAGCAGGATTTTGCAGGAGTCCGTGGAGTTATGGGGAGGTGTACGCTTGTACTACAAAACGCTCAAAAGATCACTTGAAGAGCATAAGGGCAATGGCAAAAGAGGGGAGATTGACATATGAGATGTTGCGGAACATGCTTTGCAGCCAGGAGACCACCACATTCATTTTGATAGGACTCAAGTACTGGCAGCCACAAGCGGATATCATGAAAGGCTATACAGAGAGGCCATAGAGATTGTAAAACACCCCACGAAATTCCATGGGAAGGAGGAGAGTGTGAAATTGAATGACACTTGAATTCCGGTGCTGACAGAGATGTGTACCAGTCTTCCACCATGGGGTGATAGCAACAGCGGACGATGCAGATTCCAGTTGGATTACATCATGGTGAGAGAGAGATTCTGAAATCAGATACCGGAGTGTAAAGCGTAACAAGGCACAGATATAGACTTAAATCACAACCTTGTAACGATGAAGAGTAGACTGAAGTTTAAGAGAAACGTACCGAAGAATCACTCTGGAAGGAAGTGAGATAATAAAGTACTGAAGAATGGTGATACGCATTTGGAGTTCGCTCAGGATGTCGATACTGTGATAAGGAATACCACAGTATGCAGTTCAGTTGAAGAAGAGTGGACATCTATAAACACAGCAATCACCGACGTTGGAAAGACAACCGTCGATACTAAGGTAGGTAATAGATGGAATACTTCAGCTAACTGACGAAAAAGGAAGTGCGAAAATTATTCAGGGGAAGACAGGCGTACAGCAATATAAATAACTAAGAAAGGAAATAAATAATAAGTGCAGGGAAAATTTGAGGAAATAGTTTCACAACAGCGGCCAGGACTACGCTGCACCTGAAAGGGAACTGCGATGGTTTAATATCTCCAGACGGTGATTTGTCAGTCGGATGTATAGCGTCCCCAGTGAAATAATACGAAAACACTTAAAAATAGTATTTATAAAGAAGAGACATTTAAAAATTGAATTATATATATATATATATATATATATATATATATATATATATAATGTACCCGTAAAATAATAATTTCTCTGTGTAAGTTTCGAGTGCAAAGAAATATAACAAAATGATCTAAAGAGACAACAAGATACGCTCTTTTGTTAATTTTTTAGTCGTCTTCACTTCTTCTCTTGTCTTGGTTGCGTGTAGACGGACATCGCGAGTGCTGGCAAATGTAAGCATATTTGTACTAATTAAGCAGATAATATATTGATTTAATATCATTCTTCACTTTTAATTTGTAAGAGGTGATCCCGATTTCATGTCCGCCTTCCTTGAATTAACCTGCATTCGAGTAATTTACACTTCAACAATCGCAGCGGCCGATGCAGCCAACGACGCCATTACGTGGCGATATTCACTTATAAAATTTAGCGGAAGCGAAAAACTCGCCCGCTATTAACATAATATACATTTTACTCCACAGCCGCCCGACGTTGCAAAAAATACGTAGCTTAAGATTCTTATTTTGAGTACAACAGCCGAGAGCCAGAGCCAGGACTCCGACTACAATGCTATGGTTTACGGAGGTAAGAAAAAATACTCTCGCGCGTGTGTGGGCCGCAATTGTAATTAATAATTAAAGATTTTTTGCTTTAAAGTGAACTGACTAGCCGAGGAAATTAATGTGAAAAGTTTATTCCATGGTTCAACTTATATGCTCATGTCTTAAGATTCAGTGAGTCTAACATTCATTAACGTAACAAATAATTTAAGATTAATATTGTTAAAAAGGAGAACTTCACAAAAGCATTTAATCGTAAATCAAAATTGAATGAAATATCATTTTTATTAAGGCCCACCACGTAAGACGCCAACAATCAAAATAATAATAACAATAATAATATATTAAATTACGACGGCCGACGGACGCGAGAGATGCTTGCGCAGCGCATCCGCTGCAGCGCATTGTGGTGGATCCCGCGTCAGCCGCCGCTCAGCTCCGGCCCCTAGGGCAGTTCCCGCCTGCCCGCCCCCAGGGAGGCGGCATCATCTCGCGTCTCGCGCCGCGCGGCCTCACCACCTGAATAAAATATGACATCACTTGGCTCCCCGCTGCGTCCGACAGCTGCCCTCTGTTTACTACAGGGTGGTAGTAGGGTATGTCGGTGGCTTACGTCACGTACGGGGAGCTGATGGGCTGCTCTGGGGCGATTTGAGCACGATGCTGCTGTAGCCTTCAGCAAATACACTGTCCAATCATATTAATGTGCCCACATGTCAAAAGCCTGAATAATCACCTTTTGTAGTGTAGACCTCTGTGAGACGCAGGAAGAGTCAATGACGTTTGGAAGGTAGCGACAAGGATGTGGACTCGTGCCGACTCGGGCGCTGTGTACAGCTGCACTAGGTTTCTCGGTTGGGGGTCCATGGTGCCAACAGCCCGATTGAGGTGGTCGCTTAGATTCTCGATTGGGTTTAATTCTGAGGCGTTCGATGACCATGTGACATGTTGCATAGTCCTGCTGATACATGCCACTATGCCAAGGAAATACAAAATTTGCGTAGGGGTGGACAAGGTCCCCACGGATAGGTGTGTACTTGCGTTGATCCATTGTGCCTTCACCCAGGGAATACCCTCTTATCTGGACCCTTCCAACGATTGTTACACAATCTTTGCTTTCATATGTTTCAAGCTGTACACACCAATGCCCATCTGTCTAATGGCGCATAGAACGTGATGTATCTGAAGGGGCCATTTGTCGTCAGTCAGTAGACGTGCAGTTGCTATACTGACGTCAAATTCCAGCTTTCGTCGCCAATGAACAGTCAACATGGGTGTACGGACGCAGGAGCCTGCGGTAGAGGCCCATCCACAGGAACGTTCATCGCACGGTCGTTGAGGAGACACTTTTGATAGTCGCTTGGTCCATCTGGGCGGTCAGCTGCTCAACAATTGTATGTCCCTTCACGCATACACATCACCACAACCGTCTCTCATCCCATCATCTGTGGCCTACGTTGTACCACAGTTGCCTCGGCGGCAGTTTTGCCCAGTGCCATTCTGCCACCCGCAGTACACTGTAACCACAGTAGCATGCAAACAGCTCACACACATAGCCATTTCTTAATTGCTTCCACCCTTTACTCGAAAACCAATGATTACGCCCTTCTGGGGCAAGATGAATTGCTTCGTTTCCATATTACGACATCGACTGCACTGATTTCCGCGTCCCCTGACTCACTTTACATAACCTCCACTGCTAGTGCTGCCACCTGCCATTATTGAGTGCTTATTGCACGTTGATGTTGAACATAGGCACCGTTGTATGTAGGTCATTACAACCAGCCAAGTAATACTGGCAGTCGGAATTTGCTTCAGGAAGCTGCAACAACACAAGCTCGTGTGAAATGGCTCTGAGCACTATGGGACTTAACTACTGAGGTCATCAGTCCCCTGGAACTTAGAACTACTTAAACCTAACTAACCTAAGGACATCACACACATCCATGCCCGAGGCAGGATTCGAACCTGCGACCGTAGCGGTCGCGCGGTTCCAGACTGTAGCGCCTAGAACCGCTCGGCCACTCTGGCCGGCAGCTCGTGTGAAGGCAGCAATGCTACATTCTGCTGTCAGTAGCTGTCCGTTTGCCACATGCTCTAGCACAATGCGGCATTTCCACAGTGGAGTAAGTGATTCTTCCTGCAACAATATGCCAGGTCAGAGGGCTCAGCCGCCAAAATCATTCCACTTTTTACTGGCGTAGTCTCCTCGCTACTCTGATCCCGGCGGAGGTTCGGTTCCTCCGTCGGGCATGGGTGTGGGTGTTTGTCCGTAGGATAATTTAGGTTAAGTAGTGTGTAAGCTTAGGGACTGATGACCTTAGCAGTTAAGTCCCATAAGATTTCACACACATTTCAACATTTTTTACTCGCTACTCATATATGACCAGACTACATCAGTACTCACCGAGCGGCGGTACTGTCTCTGCTAGTAGGCATAGCTGGTCTATATGCCAGCAGCCAGCCCTAATTCTTTTTTGGCCTACGGTGGTATCCGCCAGAATGGGTTCGCTCGACCTCCGGGGCTCCTGGATTTAGCTCCTAAATCTGGCCCAATTTTTGCCACCTACCGTTAGGCCACGGACGATGCGTACCAGCCGCCTGGACTTGCACCACCCTGAGCTGACTTACTACTTATTGGGAAGGACGCTGGTTCCACCAGCAACTGTGGCACACCCCACAGTGATTCACAGTTCCGCTAGGAGGACGTCACACACTGCCTGTGGGACGAGGGCGTCACCACGGCAGCCACCACTATATTGTTGTATAGAGGACGTCTCAGTCAGCAATGCATGAAAAATTAGTACTTTACGTCAGTAAGTAAATTACTAATTTTTCATGCATTCCTGACCCTGCACCTATAGTGATGCTATAGAACCCATCTTGCACATGCACCACTGGAGTAAGAAGCGGCCTTGTTACAACAAAATAACACTTTTATGGTTTCAGTATTTACTGGCCTTTGAACATTAAAATGGATATCTATTGTGAAGCCGTCGTACAACTGCATCACGAATTAATAAGGATATTATTACGCTCCAACTGTCAAAACTGTAAAATAGTTAAAAAAACGATGTGTAGAATATAATGTAACTCCTCAATGTACGACGAAACCAAAACTATTGCAGATAGCTTAACCTGGGAGGGGGGGGGGGAAGTCGTTCTTTATACCCAGCTTTTGAAAATGTTGTCTTTTTGTCCGATTTCTGACATTTTAAAATTCTGAAAGAGTGTTATTGTTTTTAATGATGTCTTCTACCAGTTTCCATGATTGTTGTAAATTTTTTTAGCAAAACTTAATCCAAAAACTTAAGTCTTAGTAGTAGACGTACTTTTTCAACAGAAATATCGTAGTCATATTTTCATATTCAAGACCCTTCCTACGCATCGATATATCTTTAAAAAGTATGTTGTGAATAAAAGCCAACGAAATCAATGAAATGGGCACTTTTTTAGTTTTTCTTTGGTGGTCATAAAGCATCGCTCCTTGGTTATGGAAAACGCTTAGGTATTGCTGCGATTGTTCTAAACGACATTTTCAGGTACTGAACAATTCATACACGTCAATACCTATTAAAGAAGCACCCATTAATAAATGTTAATAACGGTTTATGGAATTTGATTTTTTAAATTTTTTGTGGTGAGAATAAAGCACCCCGCCGTCACTAGTACATATTACGGAAAACACATTGATATTGCTAGGGTTAAAAATGTCGAGAGATGAAGAATGTAGTTCAGTATATAAGGCAAGTAAAACAATGAAAAATGAAGTATCAATGAAGAAAAAGAGAAGAGCAGCGAAAGTGTTAAATGAAGTAAATTTGAAGTTGTAAGAAAATGAAGTGTTAGTAATGAAAGGCAACACATTTTTAGAGTACAGAAGCGTATAATAAGAGTAATGTGTAGTGTAAATCCAAGAACATCATGTCGAAACCTATTCAAAGAATTGGGCATACTAACCACAGCTTCTCAGTACATTTATTCCTTAATGAAGTTTGTTGTAAATAATACATCTCTTTTTCCAACTAAGTGCTTAGTACACAGTATCAATACTAAGAATAAGAACCATATACATAAAGATTTAAAATCACTTACTCTTGTCCAGAAAGGAGTCCAGTTTTCAGCAACACATATTTTCAATAAGTTACCAGCAACCATTAAGAGTTTAGTTTCAGACAAGGCACAATTTAAACATAATTTAAAAGAATTTTTGGTGGCCAGCTCCTTCTATCCCATCCACGAATTTCTCAAAAAGTGCAGTAGACCTTTTTAATGAAAATTTATTATACTTCAATTTTTGACAATACTTGGTTGTAACAGCCCACTAAATACCTACTGTGTGAATGATGGATGTATGGAAAGCAGATGTAAGTCTTAGTCTGTAAATAGTGGAAATTTAATTTTAAATCTTGTACATAACTCGACTGTTCTTAATTGAGGGCCATTGCAATGAATAAGTTACTTTAATTTTTGACAATACTTGTTTGTGGGGAGGCTTGCGTGCCTCAGCGATAGAGATGGCCGTACCGTAGGTGCAACCACAACGGAGGGGTATCTGTTGAGAGGCCAGACAAACATGTGGTTCCTGAAGAGGGGCAGCAGCCTTTTCAGTAGTTGCAGGGGCAACAGTCTGGATGATTCACTGATCTGGCCTTGTAACATTAACCACAACGGCCTTGCTGTGCTGGTACTGCGAACGGCTGAAAGCAAGGGGAAACTACAGCCGTAATTTTTCCAGAGGAAATGCAGCTTTACTGTATGATTAAATGATGATGGCGTCCTCTTGGGTAAAATATTCCGGAGGTAAAATAGTCCCCCACTCGGATCTCCGGGCGGGGACTACTCAAGAGGACGTCGTTATCAGGAGAAAGCAAACTGGCATTCTACGGATCGGAGCGTGGAATGTCAGATCCCTTAATCGGGCAGGTAGGTTAGAAAATTTAAAAAGGGAAATGGATAGGTTAAAGTTAGATATAGTGGGAATTAGTGAAGTTCGGTGGCTGCAGGAACAAGACTTTTGGTCAGGTGATTACAGGGTTATAAATACAAAATCAAATAGGGGTAATGCAGGAGTAGGTTTAATAATGAATAAAAAAATAGGAGTGCGGGTTAGCTACTACAAACAGCATAGTGAACGCATTATTGTGACCAAGATAGACACAAAGCCCATGCCTACTACAGTAGTACAAGTTTATATGCCAACTAGCTCTGCAGATGATGAAGAAATTGATGAAATGTATGACGAGATAAAAGAAATTATTCAGGTAGTGAAGGGAGACGAAAATTTAATAGTCATGGGTGACTGGAATTCGTCAGTAGGAAAAGGGAGAGAAGGAAACATAGTAGGTGAATATGGATTGGGGGGAAGAAATGAAAGAGGAAGCCGCCTTGTAGAATTTTGCACAGAGCATAACTTAATCATAGGTAACACTTGGTTCAAGAATCATAAAAGAAGGTTGTATACCTGGAAGAATCCTGGAGATACTAATAGGTATCAGATAGATTACATAATGGTAAGACAGAGATTTAGGAACCAGGTTTTAAATTGTAAGACATTTCCAGGGGCAGATGTGGATTCTGACCACAATCTATTGGTTATGAACTGCAGATTGAAACTGAAGAAACTGCAAAAAGGTGGGAATTTAAGGAGATGGGACCTGGATAAACTGAAAGAACCAGAGGTTGTAGAGAGATTCAGGGAGAGCATAAGGGAACAATTGACAGGAATGGGGGAAAGAAATGCAGTAGAAGAAGAATGGGTAGCTCTGAGGGATGAAGTAGTGAAGGCAGCAGAGGATCAAGTAGGTAAAAAGACGAGGGCTAATAGAAATCCTTGGGTAACAGAAGAAATATTGAATTTAATTGATGAAAGGAGAAAATATAAAAATGCAGTAAATGAAGCAGGCAAAAGGGAATACAAACGTCTCAAAAATGAGATCGACAGAAAGTGCAAAATGGCTAAGCAGGGATGGCTAGAGGACAAATGTAAGGATGTAGAGGCTTGTCTCACTAGGGGTAAGATAGATACTGCCTACAGGAAAATTAAAGAGACCTTTGGAGAGAAGAAAACCACTTGTATGAATATCAAGAGCTCAGATGGAAACCCAGTTCTAAGCAAAGAAGGGAAGGCAGAAAGGTGGAAGGAGTATATAGAGGGTTTATACAAGGGCGATGTACTTGAGGACAATATTATGGAAATGGAAGAGGATGTAGATGAAGATGAAATGGGAGATAAGGTACTGCGTGAAGAGTTTGACAGAGCACTGAAGGACCTGAGTCGAAACAAGGCCCCGGGAGTAGACAACATTCCATTAGAACTACTGATGGCCTTGGGAGAGCCAGTCCTGACAAAACTCTGGTGAGCAAGATGTATGAAACAGGCGAAATACCCACAGACTTCAAGAAGAATATAATAATTCCAATACCAAAGAAAGCAGGTGTTGACAGATGTGAAAATTACAAAACTATCAGTTTAATAAGTCACAGCTGCAAAATACTAACGCGAATTCTTTACAGACGAATGGAAAAACTGGTAGAAGCGGACCTCGGGGAAGATCAGTTTGGATTCCGTAGAAATGTTGGAACACGTGAGGCAATACTAACTTTACGACTTATCTTAGAAGAAAGATTAAGAAAAGGCAAACCTACGTTTCTAGCATTTGTAGACTTAAAGAAAGCTTTTGACAACGTTAACTGGAATACTCTCTTTCAAATTCTGAAGGTGGCAGGGGTAAAATACAGGGAGCGAAAGGCTATTTACAATTTGTACAGAAACCAGATGGCAGTTATAAGAGTCGAGGGGCATGAAAGGGAAGCAGTGGTTGGGAAAGGAGTGAGACAGGGTTGTAGCCTCTCCCCGATGTTATTCAATCTGTATATTGAGCAAGCAGTAAAGGAAACAAAAGAAAAATTCGGAGTAGGTATTAAAATTCATGGAGAAGAAGTAAAAACTTTGAGGTTCGCCGATGACATTGTAATTCTGTCAGAGACAGCAAAGGACTTGGAAGAGCAGTTGAACGGAATGGACAGTGTCTTGAAAGGAGGATATAAGATGAACATCAACAAAAGCAAAACGAGGATAATGGAATGTAGTCAAATTAAATCGGGTGATGCTGAGGGGATTAGATTAGGAAATGAGACACTTAAAGTAGTAAAGGAGTTTTGCTATTTAGGGAGTAAAATAACTGATGATGGTAGAAGTAGAGAGGATATAAAATGTAGACTGGCAATGGCAAGGAAATCGTTTCTGAAGAAGAAAAATTTGTTAACATCGAGTATAGATTTAAGTGTCAGGAAGTCGTTTCTGAAAGTATTTGTATGGAGTGTAGCCATGTATGGAAGTGAAACATGGACGATAACCAGTTGGACAAGAAGAGAATAGAAGGTTTCGAAATGTGGTGCTACAGAAGAATGCTGAAGATAAGGTGGGTAGATCACGTAACTAATGAGGAGGTATTGAATAGGATTGGGGAGAAGAGAAGTTTGTGGCTCAACTTGACTAGAAGAAGGGATCGATTGGTAGGACATGTTTTGAGGCATCAAGGGATCACAAATTTAGCATTGGAGGGCAGCGTGGAGGGTAAAAATCGTAGAGGGAGACCAAGAGATCAATACACTAAGCAGATTCAGAAGGATGTAGGTTGCAGTAGGTACTGGGAGATGAAGAAGCTTACACAGGATAGAGTAGCATGGAGAGCTGCATCAAACCAGTCTCAGGACTGAAGACCACAACAACAACAACTTGTTTGTAATAGCCAAGTAACTAGCTACTGTGTGAATGATGGATTTAATGAAAGCAGAGGTAAGTATTAAACCAGAAAATATTAGAAGTTTAATTTTAATTCATGTTCATAATTTTACTGTTTATTGACTGAGGATAATTAAAATTAATGAAAGTCAAGTTTTTCTAATTTCATTTTTGTAATGTGTTTATCCGATATGTGCCAAACCCAGGAGGATTCCCTCCTTTGTGGGTCTACGGAATGAATAATCAATCTAATGTAACCTAATTAGGAAACAAGAAGATTTACATTGGGAAAGGTATAGGTTCTTTTTTGAAAGCAGGATTGCAGAAGTGTAATATCGTGATACTAGTCATGGGTAAAGTAACATTTACGAAAAAAGTAACATTTACTAAAAAAAGAATCAAAAGCATACTGTAATGCGCCCAATAACCTCCTGACCGCGATGGAAGGATGAAGCATAAAGTCATAATGAACGAAGGGGACCTGGTGCAAAAATTAAACAAACAGTTATGTGTGACACTTTGTAAATGGTACCATTATAGTGAAACCATTTGGATTTAAAATAGTAGCGAGGTGGCTCAGTTGATACAAGGGTGCAAGGTGGCTTCATTAGAAGTAATTAAATTTCTTCCAGTTGAGGAAGCGACAGGCATTATAAAAAGCAATGTACGTGAGTGTGAAAAAATGTCTGAGCTAGAAATACCTGCATTGGTAGTATTGTTAAAGCTTGTCTTACTGTTCAAGTATTTTAAGTTTAGTGGTAAGTTTTACATACAAGAAAATGGTTAGAAATGGGTTGTGAATTAGGAGAGCAGATATTTTTTTGAACACACACGAAACAGCTTTTTTAAAGAAAAATATTATGCACAGCGATAAAAGTGCAGTGATAAATATGTTTGCAAGGAAGATATGCAGAGGAAAAATAAATGAAATGGCGAATGACTTTAACACAATGCACAAGAATATAGTATTTGTTGTAGATCATGGCTATTAGGGATTCTTAAAATTTCTTGATTTGATGATCGAGAAGAAGAAAACCCAGCAATAGGAATATATGGGAAACCCTTCTTCACTGGTGCAGTAATTGATAAGACCCAACTTCATGCCACACCCATAAACATAAAAAAGCATTCTTTAAAAATATTGTCCTTGGGGCTAATATCATGCCATTAATCGCTAAGACCAATGATGAGGAAGTGAAAATACATAAACATACAGCACTAGAAAATGGCTTTCACAGGTTTAATAGATAGGACTGAAGCAAAGATAGGAACAGAAACCAACAAGAAGAGTGAATTAGTATCAATGGTAGAATCATGCATCGTTGGGGCATCATCTCAAGTAAACTGATGAGGTTATTCAATAGCAATGGATTTAAAGCTGCGTTCCGGACAGATAAAAATTGAACCAAAATCTGAAGCATAAAATTAGCTCAGGTGAGAACTGGATGGAGAAAGCGGTAGTTTATGAAATAAAATATCTAATCTGTGGGACGAAGAATGTGGGTCAGACAGGAAGAAAGTTTAAAATAAGATTTAAATAACATAATAAAGGAAATGGTTCATCAGCGTAGCAGAGCACCTTAAGAATGAACAGTATTCGTTAGGAAGCGTCACAAACCACTTGAATGTATTGCATTTAGAAGAAAAATGTTGGTTGCAATCAAATTCAGTGGAAAAAGAGAGATTTTGTTCTTTAGAAGAGGAATGTGTCGATGTGTTAAATGAAACGACAAAGGTATCCAAGTGGAATTTATCCTGAAAAGCTGCCAGCAACCTAATCCTCTTAGTGACCGTTCAGTTTTAATGGTTCATGTTGGTTATCCTCACTAGATGCAAACTTTGCAACATAGGTGCAGCATTGTTTTTAGGATTTGCTTTGACTTGAAACATAAACGTTTCAAGATTTTACTGTTGACAGCAGAATTGTTGGTGGCTCAAGACTGTTTTTAGGATTTGCTTTGTCTTATCATACAAATGTTCCAACATTTTGCTGTTGACAGCAGCACTGTTGGTGGCTATGGTATATATCTAACAAGAAAATATAATCTTTGGCAAACGCGGGAAGTAAAAAACTGAACTTTAGATGAGTGTTATGTACCACAATTAGATGTAAAAGGTAGAGTGTTGTATGGTTGAAAAAGAGTCTGCTGCTTACTCATTATTTTCGACTGTCCGTAACGTCATATTAAATTTGGTATATGTTATACTCTAGAGCTTTAGATACATTATATGTGCAATAATGAGAAGTAATGGTTTGTGTTTCCTTGTTTTATTAATGGGATAATGCAGTCCAAAACATTTAGTGCCAAATAAATCACACATTTTGAAGAACTGGTGTGTAACAGTTTCCCTATTGATTTATACTGAAATTGGTGCTCGGCCGTACTCAAGAAGAAGTAGCAGGAGCGTGGCATGAGGATGGTAGAGCTGAACAATCTGTATTTTTCTATGGACAATATTTTGTAGCTACGGCGCTTGTATCCAGTGGCCAGCAATGTGGATGTGTACCCAGTAGCGTCTGTCATAGCACCAGCCCTACATCGTATGGGTGGTGTCGAAACCCACTGATACTGAGGCCTTCCAAGTCGTCCACTAGTGCTGTGGCAGGCGATTAGAATATGGCCAGCCCGACCGCAAGTTGCAGAAACAACACTGCAGTGGGGGCAAATGTCGCGAAGAAGGCGGCGGAAGTACTCTGGGCAAGAGGGAAGCGTCCCTCTACGCTGCGAGTTTAATCTAGACCGTGGTTCACTCGAGAGTAGCTTCTAGTTGAAGCCTTGAAGGCGACGTCTGTCAGATGCGACGACGGACTCTGGATTGTCTGTGCTATTTCAGATGGTTGTGAGATGGCTAGGTCTCCTTCCAAGCTAGAATTTGTAACTTGAGGGCGTCAAAAAATGGTTCAAATGGCTCTGAGCACTATGGGACTTAACATCTGAGGTCATCAGTCCCCTAGAACTTAGAACTACTTAAACCTAACTACCCTAAGGACATCACACACATCCATGCCCAAGCAGGATTCGAACCTGCGACCGTAGCAGTCGCGCGGTTACGGACTGAAGCGCCTAGAACCGCTCGGCCACCGCGGCCGGCTTGAGGGCGTCGATGCGGTCTTTATGGTCAGGTGCGCCTTGAACGACTCTATCTCGTAGGAGGCTTTCTGCATAAGATTTAGCACAACTATCTGCTATGGAGTTGAATTTGCAGCGTCGTCTAATGCTTCGGATTTCCGTGGCCCATTACGAGTACGTCTGTCCTTGCTTTTTAGCACACTGAAACACGGCCCTTCTGGTACCGGAGGACGTAGTATTGGGCTGGTCCATCCATGAGTTGGTCCAGTTGAATGTAAAAGGCTACTGCAGTGCAGCGACCTTCTGTCTAGTCTGAAACATTTTCGGTCCGCACCATGGGGAGAAGTAGTTACAGCGACAAGCAGCACCAAGAATATGTCCCGCCACGAAATGACGGCAGAGGCGTGTTGCATATGAAAGAAGCAAGATTGGGGTGTAATGTCACATCTACATCGAGGTTATTAGGGATGGAGCCGAAACTCAGAATATTTTAAGAATGGGGTAAGAAATTGACAATGTTGTTTCAAAGGAACTCTCCCGGTATTTGCCAGAAACAATTTTGGGAAATTACACAAAACTTAAATCTGGCTGGCCGGATGTGGATTTGAACCGTCGTCCTCTCGAATGCGAACCCAGTCACCTCTCTCAGTGCTTCATATGCATTGCATTCCCTGCAGTCGCTGTTTAACGCAGTGAATGGGGGCGTAGCAGGGAGGATGGGCCACTTCGAAGTGACACAGTATATGTCTCACAAGATGCTGCTGTTGTTCGCATCGTTTTTCCTCTAGTTCGATTGGTTTTGGCTGTCGTTCGATGATTTTGAGAAATGCTGTCTCCAGCTTAGACACTGTCTCGTCCTTACCTTCTGAGTACATATAGATATCAGTGTGCACACGTAATTTTTATGGTCACTTGATATTGTAACTACCCCGTACGACGGGCCTTATACCTCGTCACATTTGCTGTAACATGCAGCAAATAAACATACTACCGAGCGGCGTGGTGCTGTGGTGAGCCACTGGACTCGCATTCGGGAGGACTACTGTTCACACCTGCTTCCGACCACCCTGAATTATGTTTCCCGTGATTTCCATAAATCACTTCAGGCAAGTGTCGGCATGTTTCCTTTGAAATATCAAAGCAGCGCGGAGTACCCGCGTGGTTAGAGGCGCCATGTCACGAATTGCGCGGTCCCTCACGCTAGAGGTTCGAGTCCTCCCTCGGGCATGGATGTGTTTGTTGTTCGTAGCATAAGTTATTTTAAGTTAGTTAAAGAAGTCTAGGGACCGAGGACCTCAGCAGTTTGGTCCCTTAGGAATTCACACACATTTGAAGATTCTTTGAAAGAGCATAGCCAGTTTCGTTCCGCATCCTTCCCTAATCCAAACCTGTGCTCCATCTCTAATGACCTCGTTGTCGACGGGACGTTAAACCTAATCCCCTTCTCAAATAAATATACTCTTTCTTGAGTACAGTTTTACCTCCATCAAATACCGGGTGATCAAAAAGTCAGTATAAATTTGAAAAATGAATAAATCACGGAATAATGTAGATAGAGAGGTACAAATTGACACACATGCTTGTAATGGCATGGGGTTTATTAGAACCAAAAAAATACAAAATTTCAAAAATGTCCGACAGATGGCGCTTCATCTGATCAGAATAGCAATAATTAGCATAACGAAGTAAGACAAAGCAAAGATGATGTTCTTTACAGGAAATGCTCAATATGGCCACCATCATTCCTCAACAATAGCTGTAGTCGAGGAATAATGTTGTGAACAGCACTGTAAAGCATGTCCGGAGTTATGGTGAGGTATTGGCGTCGGATGTTGTCTTTCAGCATCCCTAGAGATGTCGGTCGATCACGATGCACTTGCGACTTCAGGTAACCCCAAAGCCAATAATCGCACAGAATGAGGTCTTAGGACCTGGGAGGCCAAGCATCACGGAAGTGGGGACTGAGCACACGATCATCACCAAACGACGCGCGCAATAGATCTTTCACGCGTCTAGCAATACTTTGTTTTTTTTTTTTTGTTCTAATAAAACCCCATGTCATTTCAAGCATGTGTGTCAATTTTTACCTCCCTATCTACATCTACATTATTCCGTGATTTGTTAAGTTTTCAAATTTATACTGACTTTTTGATCACCCGGTATTATTACAACTTAAATCGCCAGATCGCAGCAGTAGAAGGAATTGATTCTTGAAGTTCCAAAAGTTTAGCGTTTGCTACAGGATGCAATCAGCAACCGTTGATAATATCATGAGCAAATTCCGAGTTTTCCTCATGACATACGCCAGACTCACATCGGTATGCTAATAGTGTGGGTCAGTCATCTGTGTGAGACATCGAATTGGCAGATTCTAGTGGAGTGGGCCTATATCTTGAACAGTGCCCTGTGTCAGTGTTGGTGAGAAGACTGCAGCTTAGCAGAGAAGGCGGCGAACAGCTTGAAGTGCGTTCCAGAAGAAAAACTGACTTCTGCCTGTTCTGTGACTCCTTATATTTCTATCTTGGCCTACTGATCCACAGTCGACTCTTGATGATCCCACGCCTGCTAAAGTCGTAACTGACGATGTCAGTGAGGCAACTGGAAACACTTAGGGGTCACCTGTTGTGGAGCTCCATGTTCAACAATGTGGAATGAAAGTTGTTCTCTGAAACACTTCTACGTTTACCAGAATTATACTCAGTCGTTAGACCAGCCAGAGATCGCTGGCTATTGGGCTTCCCAGCGTAATGCGGGGTGAACGTGCTCTGGCGCTGATTGGTGTATCCATGTGAGTCGTAAACGGCTTGTCAAATGGTTCAAATGGCTCTGAGCACTATGGGACTTAACATCTGAGGTCATCAGTCCCCTAGAACTTAGAACTACTTAAACCTAACTAACCTAAGGACATCACACACATCCATGCCCGAGGCAGGATTCGAACCTGCGACCGTAGCGGTCGCACGGTTCCAGACTGAAGCGCCTTTAACCGCTTGGCCACACCGGCCGGCAACGGCTTGTCAGTAGAAATCTTTATTTACATCGCAACAGAATATATTGGTAGCTTGTTCCCGCGACAGGCGAGTACTGGGAAGCAGGGCATTGGCCATGCACCCCTCCATGCTTGAGGTGTAGGGACGATGCAGCTGGCTGTTTCTACATATATCTCAGCACGGTGGGGTGGAGACATAGCGTACTCAGATGGCCAGCGCTGCTGGCTCAGCTGTAGTGTGAAGTGGCACAGCCTGATTTGGCCATAGGCAAGGCTGGCTGGCAGTGTCTGGCACTGGCAGCCACCCAGAGGTCCAGTGTTTGGGAGGGCAGCATTTCGACTATTGGCCCGTCAGTACTGTGGCTGGACGCCCTGGCTGGTGGTCTGGTCGGGATGACAGATGAGCAGTAGTAGCCTCATGACGGAAGCCCAAGCTACAACGGACGCCGACTTGTTGACTCCACGATTACATGAGCAGCCTCGCCGGATGGGCGACATTTACATGGCACAAAGCGGGTTTGTTGTGGCGTGGCTGTCGTAAATGTCACGTACTCCACTTACCAAATTATCGCTGGGTCCGGTGACTCGCTAGCCACCAAAAGACGGAGGGGCTGCGGCACCCTGAGCGGTTGGTTGTCCTTGCGCATTGTCGCGCCAGATTATTGTGGCAAGTCGGTTCCTTACAGCGAGACCTCTTGCTTTAGGCTCACGCCAATACAATAGGATGGGAAAACCTCGAATGTATAGTTTTCCGATGAACTGTGGATGACCAACATCTTGCCGGGCATATGTGGTTCTACTGCCCTTTAACCAAATTCCATAGAAACAGCAAGCGATGGCCAACCATCTTCGACGTTTGGCCCCATGCCATGCGATGTCAGAACAGCTTATGTTAGAGGATTTCTCCATTGGCTGCCAGTATTATAGGTAGAATGATTTCAGCTGCTCCTCTTACTTGATTTTGTTGCCAGGTCACAGGCCGATGCTACCAGACGCCGTTCAGTGTCGCGTTGGGCATGAACACACCGTTTTGACACATCGCTGTTGATGTGACTTCTCAGATAAAAAGTGGGTGTCAGGTCACTCAAGAATAGATCTGCTGCGTTCTTAGAATACGAGTACTTCACTGTTCTCGCGTAACCACAAGGGCCAGAACGAAGAGGAAGAACGCAAAACCAGAGAAGACGGTGAGGCGACGTCAGCCAGTAGCCCGCTGGCACAGACCGCGCCACGACAGGAGCGACCTCTTCATCTACATCTACATCTACATCTACTGCAAGAAGAGAATATAAGCGCCGCTCCCGCCAGCCTCGGCAGCTCAGTATCGGCTCAATATTCGGACAGGCCTAAAAGAGAACGCCACGATAGCAGTTATTAGTGATCCATATCCATTGCTTGTTTGGACAATGTCTATAGCGAAGAACATTACTATTCGCATGTCGCCGCCCATCGCTTGCGACACTTGTTGTAAAGACAAAGTTAAGTACTGTCAATCTGCTTTATTGAAATAAAACTGTTAACGTTATTTTCTTGAATTGCTGTATAGCATTCCGAGCACGCAGCATCCTTTAGGCATCCTGTATGAGACGAGTGGGCAGGACCCCACATTTCACGATACAGTATTGTAACGTTGGCTTTTAAAGGTGACTTCCAACTGCTGTCATGAAACATTAACTCACGAATGAAAACATCGTTCACAGAAGCTCTTTTCTTTGTACCATATCTAAAATATAATGTGTAATACAACTTACTTACAGTTGTACTGTAGTTACTATTAGATCAGTTTTAACCTGTGGTGCATTTAGCTGTCTTTTATCGTCTCCCTCTATTGAAGGCAGCCACTATTTTAGTTCGAGATTCGGCATTGACGGCTAGAATCTCATGGCACTATCATGAAACATTAACTCACGAATGAAAACATCGTTCACAGAAGCTCTTTTCTTTGTACCATATCTAAAATGTAATGTGTAATCCAAAGTACTTACAGTTGTACTGTAGTTACTATTAGATCAGTTTTTACCTGTGGATTTCACTTCCACTTATCAACGGCCGTACCTTCGAATTCGCTGGGCGCATAGCGTCAGTCTGTTGCCTATATTTCCTAGTGAAGATCTCACAGAAAAGGAGCTTATAGGTGTAAGTAGGTTCAATGTCAACTATCTGTGATTTAGAGTTCATATTTACGCCATATGGATAGTCGTTTTATGTTCAACAGTAATTTGATAACCAACATTCTCCACACTCGTCGCAACCTCCTCGTGGCTCACCATAAGAGTTCGTGGAGTCTCATTCGGCGATTATCCTGCTAAAATCAGCACAGGACTTCCTGTTCGCAAGTAATAGTTAGGAAATATGACTTGGATAATTAGAGAAAGAGCATCAATAGTGTAGAAACCACATTTTGTAAATCGTATACGAATATAAGCTAACCGGTTGAAATACGAGTCACCTAATGAAAAGAGTACACTGGACACTATGGAGCGCTGTAGGTGCTGTAGAACCGCACGTCACGGAAGTAAATCGGTGTGTTCGTGACGGTCGGTTGCGTGGAATCAGCTCGGTGGGTCAACACGAAGAGGTGACTGAATGGCAATCGACTTCAAACCTCATAGGAACTGCTGCTGCCAGTGAACGCAGATCCATCTCAACCGGTTTCCCCGAGCGAACACTGCGGTCGTTCGTGGTCAGGTAACTCGCAAAATGTCATAAAAGAGCTCGTTATCATGGAGTCAAACAACGCAGAAATTGAACCGTAGTTGACAGTAAGCTTGTCGTGTAGAACGACGAGTCACAATTTTTCAAGTAATGGAAGGCGTAGAGCATCCCGAGAGCACAGTGAGGCATTTAAGCCGCAATGTGTGGTGATTGTAATTCAGGGCTGATGTGGTTCAATTGTTTTGGGGTTATTTTTCGTATAACGACTCGGATCCACTCATTCATGTCGAATGAGTGGAAATGGTAAGAAGCTGAAATGGTAAGAAGCTGAAATGGTAAGAAGCTAGGATCTGAGAGTGGTAGGGTGTTGAGCATAAAGAACATAATCTTCAAACATTTTCATTTATTTAGCATAAACGCCAAGTTATAAATTACAAAAGCAAGGAATACTTATTTGCCACAGAGGCCATGTTAAAGAAAATAAGTACGAATCGTTAAATTGATGCACCAAATAAATTAAAAAAATTTAAAAGAACATTGTCTATAATAGAACAGAATTCCTTTTTTAAATGAAACGAAAAGAAATTCTTTGCAATTTATGAGCATTAGAAAATCGCCAAAAGCCAGCCACTTAAATAAACAACATTGTTACAATGTGGATATAATGGCAAATGGAACAAGATAAAAGAAATGTGACTTCTAAAAGTACGAAAGGTAGCACTGTCAAATCATCAGGCATTACCAATTACCTGTGCGAGGCAAATAAGCCGGCCGCGGTGGTCTCATGGTTCTAGGCGCGCAGTCCGGAACCGCGCGACTGCTACGGTCGCAGGTTCGAATCCTGCCTCGGGCATGGATGTGTGTGGTGTCCTTAGGTTAGATAGGTTTAAGTAGTTCTAAGTTCTAGGGGACTGATGACCACAGCTGTTAAGTCCTATAGTGCTCAGAGCCATTTGAACCATTTTTTGAGGCAAATAAAGGGGCTGAAACATATGAAAAGCGACTCCAGAAAGTTGCTCAGTTCAGAATAGATTCTAAAACATACACACAGAATAAATACATTAAATTTACTTCACATAAATGAAAAATAGCACAGGTGTCACCCAAAGGTGACAGAGGAAATTCGGCGAGACAATTCAGTAAGTTTGACCCACTTCTTGTCGTTATCAGAGCGGAATTTACGTAGCAGTCACAAATTACAACACAGAAATGAATCTTTCTAACCTTAACAGACAGTGAAAAAGTCAAGAAAAACTTAAATCCGAAAAGTGCAAGCACCAGCAGTACTGTTAAAGATCAAGGTTAACAGGCAACAGAAAAATTCAAAAACCTTAAAGCTAGCAAACACTCGCACCCATAGTGCTGGTAAACTTCAAAGATTTTGCAGAGAGACAAGATAAAATGTTAGCTCTCTTACTCTCGAGTAAATGCTTCAGTCGGACACGCCCCTATTACCAGTAGGCTGATCCACGTTAAGGACTTCGGCCTAACATGCGTGAGCAGTGCAAAGCAAATGAGCTTGTGGCAAAAAGAAAAAAAAAAATTAAAAGAAATTTAGTAGCGAAGCTAAGGGGTTTTCACTAAACGCGGCGAACATTTGCCTGCATGAAGCTCACCCTTGTTCCTCCGTTGGGTGCAGGAGAATAAGGAACGGCGTCTGTGGTCACGTCCACCACCCAAGGCAGCAGGAAGCAGGGCTAGTGGAACTCCAGAGAATGGCTCGGCGCCGCACAGACTGAGGGAAGCGCTGACTCTCCCGTAGGCGTAGAAGGGCAACCCAAAGTAAACACTCCACATGCAAATTCAGCTAGGAGACGTTGGTGGCTATTAAGCCCAGGCAGCTATCTAGCAAAACCCCTTCCGAGTTACTCAGTCTCCAGTAGGCAGCAGTAGAGTGAGATGCGCGCGCGCTTAAATGCCACTCGAGGCGCTGCAACGCGTCACCTCGTGAGACGCCAAAGAAACCGTTGCTAAGCAACGAAACTCAAATAGGTTTCGAAAGCATACATATCGACGCGAGCTCGCACACGACTCACGAGAAGTGGCATTTCTCCCTTAGTGTTGATGTGGACATCTCGAACATGTTCTGTTCATATTCAGGCGTTTATACATACATACAGAGAAATGTTACTTAAAAATAAACCGTCTTAAACTAGATTAACATAGACCTCTTTGTCCACTGTTTGTTACTGTTGTGGCTGGTATGGCATTTGGGGGAAGCGGGGCAGTGGATGGCCAAAAATTGATGTCAGTGATGTCTTCTGCCGTTTTTCTTCTTTCTCCTTGTAGTTGGCTATGTATATCACAGCCTGTACAGGTTGCAGATAGTTTTGCATTACTTGAGTGTTGCGAAAACAGCGTGAAAGGCTTTTATATGACAACTGATCACTTACGATTTCATCGCCTTGCAGCTTCACTTGCATCACTGGTGCAATGGCGGGGCTGTTGAGCAATATTACAGTATTGCACATCAATGAGTAGCTTCAGTTGGATACAGCATTCCTGAAGAAACCTGTGGGCTCTCTTCCCCGTCGAAATGAGGCCGCTGTCAATACCAGAGGCGGTGTGCCACGCCACTAGTGTGATGTCTCCAGGGGATAGCAAATTGTACTGCCTGATGTGCTTAAGTTTCGCAATAACTAGATTAATAAACGACTGTACATTTTCCCAGATAAAGGTACATTTAGTAAGACAAACATATTTCTTGTACTTTATGATTATAACACGCCGCACATTCAGTCTTCGCTGTTAATCGCTGAATACTGACAAAGCAAATGTGAGATTTTTCAGTCCCAGTTGCACATTTTTAATTACGTAGATTACATGTTTCGATCACTCAGGATCATCTTCAGATTTAAACAATTTCGTCGACAATTCGTCTGGTGTATTCAGAAAGACATGTCAGAGTAATGTACTCTATTTTCTGAATAGATAAGACGGTTTTCCGACGAAATACATAGGTCTGAAGATGACACTAGTTGACAGGAACTTGGAAACTAATTACAAATGTTCAACGGAGACTGAACAATACATGAGAATTATTTTAAATGTTAATACATTTACTATCACGAGTAGAATATCTCGACTGTAACGAAAATTTGAGTTTTCGTTTACCAGTAATGCAAGTCACAGTCGATAACTTATGAGCAGGTGTCACTGGTAAACAACAACTTTGCCGTGCTGGAATATTCATTTGCAGTACTCCAAACGACTTAAACAGTCGCTGCAGCATAGCTTCTGATTTAATGAGGCATGGGAGATCGATATTTGTCTGCTACGAATATGCAAAATCTTTCTTTGATGGATATTATCTTATTCTTGTATTTCATGAGCTCTTACACGTAGGGTTATTGTAGAAGCCATAGCATCAATCATACTTCTTCTGCTCTATTGTAATTTTTAACTCAATACCTGCAAAGTAAGTGAAGTCACAACGAGGAGCCGAAAATTTTGTACTACACAGTTCCCAGGGGTACCCCAGATTAGGATGTATATTCAGTTCCCATACATATTTAACAATTGCGAAGCATTGCCAGGTTAGTTAGCATAGAATATATGTCTGCTGCTGTTCGTCAAATGAGTGACATATTGTGAATGCAACTAATCATAGGGCGAATACTTTGCAGACGTGAACTGAAGGAATTGGCACGAAATGCCCAATATACACGTCCTTTTTACGTGATGTATAGACTTCAAGAAGTTTTTACTGCAACTCGCCCTGTGTGACTCCATATATTAAATCACTTGTGATGTGTCTTGCCCACTCGTCTAACATAGGGTGCGTAGGAAAACTGCTTTCTCGGATCGCTAGGCTACAACTGAAGCAAATAGTGTTAAGGGGAGGTTTCCTCTCTTTGGCCCGAAAAAAGCATGCTATTTGAGAATTTTTTTCTCGGGATGTATTACAGACACCAACGTTAAATTCGGTCAAAATGTTTATTGATATGTTCTCTACAAACTGGAATTTTTTCGACCGGAAATGTCGAATAGCAAAGGCGGAAGTGCCGTCGGAACGAAACAAAATTTCGATGTAGACCTCCACGCGCGGTATGTCACAGGTCAGACGGCTCGTCTGAAATCAAAATGGAGTTGACGTTAGCGAAATATATAAGATTCTTTAGGATTTGTACCTCACTTAAGTTATTTGGACCAAAGGAAACAAAATGGCGACCATTTGAAAGAATAGGGTTTTTTCATCGATTTTTCGACTTTGTCAGCCAAGTAAAAATATTTATAGTTGATGGATCGGAATAAAAGTGGTACAACTCCTAGATAATTTAGTCAGTTTCGTCGGAAACAAAGGATCATGCCAATTGGTTCAGTAGATTTGAAGTTACCATACTGCGCCATAAAAGAAAGTCATTTCGAGAAAAACACGTTTGAAGTTTTGACTATTCCGGGTCCATAAACTAGTCCTTCCTTTTCCTCATAGAGGGTGTTCTGCTCGATCTGGGCCGTCCGGCGCTGCTCCAGAGCCACTCGTACGGCCGGTGACAGGCTGTTTTCGGCCGCTTGAATCCGGTGGTCGTCCGAATGCTTGGCGAACTGCGTGGAATAGAATGCCAGGGTGACGTCCATCCTTCTCATGGTCTTCAGAATTGCTGAATACCCTTCGTTGAGCTGCTCACTGCCAGGAAAGTCGCAATCTCCACAGTCTTCGCACCAGAATGCAAATGCTTGGGGGCTAACTTCCAAATACAAGGGTTAAAACTTTCATTTGAATTTTGTGTGTTTCCTCCCAAGCACCGGTACAATAACCCGTCGTCCTCCGAAACGGCCTCGTAGATCGGATGAATCACTTTTTGAATGTCTTTGGAGAGGAGCTGGTCGTGTTGATACTCGTACAAATGTCCGGTAGCCTCTGCAATGCGCCACTTGCACCAACTAGTTTACCCAGCCGGACAATTTTGGTGTTGCGGGTGGTCATCCGTCGAACACTTGTGGAAATACGTTACCCAAATAGCCATCTTCATCTGTTCCACCGAATTGGAATGCCGTCGGATTGCCAAGCCGTGGGACGTCGTAAGCGCCTTGACCACTTTATCAAGTTTTAGTCATGGGCAAGCACATAGCATAATTTTTCGCGGCTACTAAGTCGAAATTCCCGAAAAAAAACTGGTGCGTGAAAAAGGCCGATTTCAGGCAGATGCATTTTTTTGTTCAACAGCGAATAACAGATATTTCCGTTCCGTATTCTGAAAAACCGTTTCAGGGGTGGATTCTAAACACTTTTTTAGACTCAAAAATGCAAATTTTAAAAGAATCGATGTTTTGAACCATAAGATAGTAAACCTCCCATTAACGATATTTTATTACAGTGGGATAAATGACAATACTTAACATTGAGAAATTTACAGATGGATGTCGGAAGCAAAGGGTGACATGGAACATAAGCAATCTCTTCAGTATATTTATTTATTGCTAAATTATAGACCTGTTACCTGATGTTTAAAACAGGTCGTACATCTTACAATTTTCGTTTTTCATCTTTTTACAGTTTTCTTTACTTTTGTTTTATCTACAACACTTACAAAGAATGATACTTTTCAAAATAACAATAATTTAAGGTTGAAATATAAATAAAATTTTGTTGTTCTTTAAGAAGAATATAAAAAGAAGATAGGATAGATGAGAGATTTGTTAGTACCATCACCGAGTGTGACTGACGGTGAATACCTCGGAATGGTTTCTTCGAGCCGTTGACCGCCAGTCACACACACACACACACACACACACACACACACACACACACACACACACACACAAATGGTTATTAGTAGAGAAATGATGTTGCTTATCCTATTTGTTACTAATCCTATGTATTAACTACTTTAGGTTCCCATCCATGTACAGCATGTGGTGTTTTCGTGGCTAGATTGCCAGCAATTTGTTTATTTACTGTCACATCTCAGCTTCCTCCTCCTGTTCCTCCTCATTGTCACTATTTTCGTTGTCACTGTGGGTATCGCTGTCCATCCTCTGGAGATTTCTGTTACGCTGCACATAGGTATGTCTGTGATGTCGTGTCCGCGTATACTCTTCATGTGTTGTTTTTGAAATACTGTTTGTCAGTGCGTTTAATTGTGCCCATTGTTCTTCGTCTCTTATTGTTGTGTATATATCTAAGTCTGTATCTGTGTACTATAAGTGTTGTGTATGTCTATTGTTCTGGGGAACCTTCTTCCCCGCATGTGCATGTAGGTGTCTGCCTCAGACTCACGCGGTTTAAGTGCGTGGGATAAGGTCCGTGCCCGGTTAAGAAATGTACCATACCGCGGCTGGGATCGATATGTCTCATTCCTAACCGCTCCCTTATGTCAGGGAGGAAGTCGTGCAGTCTACGTCCCTTATCACTTACATCCCACTCACCTTGCCATGTATCCAAACGCCAACTTTTAAGGTGACGTATCACCATCACATGGAAAACCCTACGACACACGTAAATGTGAACAGTACATCAAACCAGTCAAATTTGTCTCGGGAGGCACTCTTCACCCCGGGAAAAAGGAACAAGGAACAGACAGGCACGCAGTCCCTGAATCAAAACACACCGAAACACTCAGGCTACAGACCAATACAAAGCTCAAAACTACCGGACCCACACTTATAAAAGCAGACCAATTAGATGAGGACAAATCTGAGGGAGAGACATGTGACATTTGCAACGATATCAACGTGCGTCTAGCAACAACCTCCACTCCAAACACAAACAAAGACAACATAACACATACAGTCAGTCCCATACAAATCACCACCATCGCCGACACCACGCCAGCAAGCACCACCAACATCAGTGAAAAACGTGTGAAGGCAAACAGCATTGAAAAGGCGTGTGACAAAACGAAAAGTAACCGTGTGACATCCCAAAGAGGTCTTAAAATGTCCCCCAATCAGCGGCCAACACCAAGCCACAATCCGTCTAGTACCACCTCAGAGACCGCAACAGAAACCAGCACCAACAGCAAGCCAGCTGCACCTAATTATGATAATTTAGAACTTAACTTACTTTTAAGTAGGCTAGAGAAAAAAGAGATACTGCAGACAGCGCAGTGGATGCTACTTAGATTGTGCCATTCAAAGGGAGATTTTCTCTGTTTTCCAGTAACTGAGCAAACAGACAGAATCATCCTAAAGACAGAAAATATTCCTACATCAGCAGAGCCGCTGCTCGATCTCATGCTCCAGGTCTGCCTGCGCAGCTCAGAATCTCTCGACTTGGACAAAATATACACTCCTGGAAATGGAAAAAAGAACACATTGACACCGGTGTGTCAGACCCACCATACTTGCTCCGGACACTGCGAGAGGGCTGTACGAGCAATGATCACACGCACGGCACAGCGGACACACCAGGAACCGCGGTGTTGGCCGTCGAATGGCGCTAGCTGCTCAACATTTGTGCACCGCCGCCGTCAGTGTCAGCCAGTTTGCCGTGGCATACGGAGCTCCATCGCAGTCTTTAACACTGGTAGCATGCCGCGACAGCGTGGACGTGAACCGTATGTGCAGTTGACGGACTTTGAGCGAGGGCGTATAGTGGGCATGCGGGAGGCCGGGTGGACGTACCGCCGAATTGCTCAACACGTGGGGCGTGAGGTCTCCACAGTACATCGATGTTGTCGCCAGTGGTCGGCGGAAGGTGCACGTGCCCGTCGACCTGGGACCGGACCGCAGCGACGCACGGATGCATGCCAAGACCGTAGGATCCTACGCAGTGCCGTAGGGGACCGCACCGCCACTTCCCAGCAAATTAGGGACACTGTTGCTCCTGGGGTATCGGCGAGGACCATTCGCAACCGTCTCCATGAAGCTGGGCTACGGTCCCGCACACCGTTAGGCCGTCTTCCGCTCACGCCCCAACATCGTGCAGCCCGCCTCCAGTGGTGTCGCGACAGGCGTGAATGGAGGGACGAATGGAGACGTGTCGTCTTCAGCGATGAGAGTCGCTTCTGCCTTGGTGCCAATGATGGTCGTATGCGTGTTTGGCGCCGTGCAGGTGAGCGCCACAATCAGGACTGCATACGACCGAGGCATACAGGGCCAACACCCGGCATCATGGTGTGGGGAGCGATCTCCTACACTGGCCGTACACCACTGGTGATCGTCGAGGGGACACTGAATAGTGCACGGTACATCCAAACCGTCATCGAACCCATCGTTCTACCATTCCTAGACCGGCAAGGGAACTTGCTGTTCCAACAGGACAATGCACGTCCGCATGTATCCCGTGCCACCCAACGTGCTCTAGAAGGTGTAAGTCAACTACCCTGGCCAGCAAGATCTCCGGATCTGTCCCCCATTGAGCATGTTTGGGACTGGATGAAGCGTCGTCTCACGCGGTCTGCACGTCCAGCACGAACGCTGGTCCAACTGAGGCGCCAGGTGGAAATGGCATGGCAAGCCGTTCCACAGGACTACATCCAGCATGTCTACGATCGTCTCCATGGGAGAATAGCAGCCTGCATTGCTGCGAAAGGTGGATATACACTGTACTAGTGCCGACATTGTGCATGCTCTGTTGCCTGTGTCTATGTGCCTGTGGTTCTGTAAGTGTGATCATGTGATGTATCTGACCCCAGGAATGTGTCAATAAAGTTTCCCCTTCCTGGGACAATGAATTCACGGTGTTCTTATTTCAATTTCCAGGAGTGTATATAGATCATGTAAGAGCACACGGACGAAGATATTTTGACTACTCATAGACTGGCAGTAAATGTTTTGTACACGTAAAACACCCAGAACACATAGACAAAAAATGAATATCTTACAACATAATACAAAAAACAGTACGACAGTCAGCGCGGAAATCTCTAAAATAGCACAAGACCTGCAGGCAGACATCATGTGCTTACAAGAACCTTATAATAGAAACGGGCAACTGATATGTCTACCAAAACATGCTACCACAATAACAGGCAGCAATGACTGTAAGGGTGCAATAGTAATTCTAAATAGAACTTATAACATAATTAAGGTAACACAGTCAACACTTGGTTACCATAG
The DNA here is from genome assembly GCF_023898315.1 of Schistocerca nitens. Lineage (NCBI taxonomy): Eukaryota > Metazoa > Arthropoda > Insecta > Orthoptera > Acrididae > Schistocerca > Schistocerca nitens. The sequence goes on along the minus strand of NC_064617.1, from coordinate 709,143,903 downwards.
AGATAACTAACGGGAACGTCACATGGGTTACTGCATCCACGTACGTCCAATACAGCGATCAAATACAGCCGTATGCAGACTACATCAGGGACCTAGTAACGTATGCCAGAGGCAAAAAATTAGTGATAAGTGCTGACATTAGTTCCAGATCGACACTCTGGAACTCAGACAGAACAGATGACAGAGGAAGCATAATCACCGATCTAATACAAGAAACGCAATTACATGTAATGAATACGGAAGGACTTATACCAACATATGCAGGGTTCGACGGTACGAGCAATAATTCGACTTCACGCTAGCAAATAATGCAGCAATGGAATACGTAACAAACTGGACTGTACACGACAACATAACCAGTAGTGATCATAATGTCATAACATACACACTAACTCACACTCAGAACACAATGACCAAATCATATACCAGACACTTGCTGTTGCACAAAGCAGACTGGAACAAATTAACGGAAATTATCCAACGACACGATCTAGAAAACATAAATGGAAGTATCGAATATAGAGCATACGAGTTAACACAGGTGATACAACATGCACAAAACACTTCAATACCGACAGCAAAGAACACAAATTGCTCACCAGTACCATGGACCAACGAACTTACTAGACTCAAACAAGGCGCAAGACGCAAACGAAAATTATATCAAAGGGCGATAGCAGATAGGGACAGACGAATAAGACTTGAAGCATATAGGCATGCACAAGACTTATATAGAGAGACCCTATACAACACGCGTAGGCAACAATGGGAGCTATTTGTAACAACACAAACAGAGCAAAATATATGGGGGGAACCATACAAAATACTGACAGAGAAGATAAAAACCCCACTAGTTCTGGGAACGCTAAGGCAGGATGACGGCACGATGACCAGGGGATGGAGGAATACAGCGCAGTTTCTGCTGTATAAACTGCTCCCTGACGACGTTATCGGTACAGACACACAATATCATGCAACACTAAGAGAAAACGTACACACACCATACAACACTGCAACTGTCACCTGTCCTTTTGCGCAAGAAGAGGTTGCGCTAGCAATCTCAGAGCTCAAAAACAAAAAAGCACCTGGACCAAATGATATCCACTCGGAAACACTGAAAAAACTAGCACCGCAGATCACCCCATTCCTAACAACGTTACTGAACGATGCCTTACGGCTGGGCAGGGTACCTACAGTATGGAAAACCTACAAAGCAGTCATTATTAATAAATCAGCGGACAGGGATCCTTCAAATCCAAAGACTTTCAGGCCAATATGCCTAATAAACACCCTAGCAAAGATTCAGGAGAAGCTGCTGTGTAAGCGCCTGCAAACACACAGAGCTCTCAGGGGTATGAGCCAACACCAGTTCGGCTTCAGATCTGGCAGATCAATAGATGATGCCATCAACCAGGCCCTGCACATAGTTAACACCACAAAACATAAATACGTCATGGCAATAATGATTGACATTGCCGGAGCATTTGATAATCTTTGGTGGCCAGCACTGTTTCAGAGGCTAAGACATCTGGAGGTACCGCAATCACTGTACAACAGTTTTCTAGACTGCTGTAAAGACCGAGTAGTCGAATGGCAGATGGACAGCCGGAAAGTAATTAAAAGAATTACCAAATGCTGTCCTCAAGGGTCGATCGGCGGCCCCATCTTCTGGGACATAACAATCGAACCCCTCCTACAGCTTCTGGATGGGGATGACAGGTCAGACGGAATTGTCACCTACGCAGATGACCTATTAGCTGTAGTCACTGCAAAAAACAGAGCCCAGTTAGAAGAGAAAGCCAGTGGATTACTACAAACAATTACTTAGTGGTGTCACAACAACAAACTCAGGATAGCCGAAAACAAAACAACATACACTTTACTGAAAGGATCACTCCAAAGGAATCCTTCGGTTAAAATTGGGGACACAAACATCAAACGGGCAGGCATTACGCGCCATCTTGGGGTACAAATAGATGAAAAATTGAATTTCCACGAACACATAAGGCTAACAACAGACAAAGCAGAAAAAATACTCCACAAACTGGTGAGGCTAAATTCAAAACAGTACAGACTACCTCTACCAGTCATACGTACATACCAGTGTGTGCTCTTCGAATTAGTACACAGCTTCGCAGCTAGCACGTGGGCACATAGACTGAACGTGGTCACCAACAAAGCATCCGTCAGACGAGGGCAGAAAAGTTTCCTACTTAGGCCATCTGGAGCCTTCGGTACCACCTCAGCGGATGCACTGTGTGTGGTGCTCGGAATATGCCCCATAGATATCACGATCAAATACAGAGCTGCAAGGTACTGGTTAAAGGTGGGGAGACTAGATAAGGTACACACAATAACCGGTGTGCCCAGAGAGTATATACAACACCTAACACAAGAGAAACAATATAGTTTTTAAATCGCTGCTGTAGACATTATAGAACGGCTAGATTCCAACCGGGCTGCGGCCAGGAGGAGCGGCGCTTATGTTCTCTTCGTCTAGAGGCCGCTGCTGTCTCGGTGTCGTCCTAGAGAGGGGTCCGTCAGCGCACCATTGGTTGAATTCATCTGACAGCCCTATCTGCTGTAACGTTCGTGACCGACGTACCGGTGCTTGACGTTACGCCGGAACATCTTACGAATCACTTAATGTCATTCTATTTTCACATCTTTAATTTTCTTGCAAACAGAGTAACAGCACTGTGTGTGTATATGTATTTTGCAGGAGTATATGGTAAGAATAATGCCAGAATTACAATCCTTTAAAAGCAGACATGAAATTATACATGGAAATTAGCTTTTGTGCACATTTCGTCACGTTATATCTCATTTCTGGGTGTCAGATATCGAATGAAATACTTATAAAATTTTCTGAACTAAAAGTAGATAATCATGTCGGCCAGATATTGCCTTGAAGTAAGCTCATAGTGAAGATACAGGTCGTAGTACAATATAGAATGAGGAAGAGATCAGCGCCTGTTCCACCTCCGGAGAAAGGACCGAACGCGTAGTCCAGATTGTCTGCCGGTTGCAGAGAGAACAGCTCTGCTATGTGATATTGACTCTTACACAGCAAATTTGTTTTAGCTAGGAGAACGTTTGCCGTGCCCACAACAGTGTTTGCAGGCGCTGTTGGCCTGCAGGGAGGGCGCCATACGAAAAAACACGGAGCAGAAAATTGCTTCCAAACCGGGGTCTCTGCAGCAGCTTGTTTGCGGACACACAGTGAGAGGAGATGTGTGACGCATTCCTCGGGAACGCTCGGCTCTGTAAACGGCTACGATAAACACTTTATGGTCATTTAATCCATTAAACATCGGTGATAGTTTCCTCATAATAGAGAAAATACTAACAATTTTCACTCACCAGAAATTTCTGATGTTGTTGTGGTCTTCAGTCCTGAGACTGGTTTGAAACAGCTCTCCATGCTACTCTATCCTGTGCAAGCTTCTTCATCTCCCACTACCTACTGCAACCTACATCCTTCTGAATCTGCTTAGTGTATTCATCTCTCTGTCTCCCTCTACGATTTTTACCCTCCACGCTGCCCTCCAATACTAAATTGGTGATCCCTTGATGCCTCAGAACATGTCCTACCAACCGATCCCTTCTTCTGGTCCAGTCGTGCCACAAATTCCTCTTCTCCCCAATTCTATTCAATACCTCCTCATTAGTTATGTGATCTACCCATCTAATCTTCAGCATTCTTCTGTAGCACCACATTTCGAAAGCTTCTATTCTCTTCTTGTCCAAACTGTCGTCCATGTTTCACTTCCATACATGGCTACACTCCACACAAATACTTTCAGAAACGACTTCCTGACACTTAAATCAATACTCGATGTTAACAAATTTCTCTTCTTCAGAAACGCTTACCTTGCCATTGCCAGTCTACATTTTATATCCTCTCTACTTCGATCATCATCAGTTATTTTGCTCCCCAAATAGCAAAGCTCCTTTACTACTTCATGTGTCTCATTTCCTAATCTAATTACTTCAGCATCAACCGACTGAATTCGACTACATTCCATTACCCTCATTTTGCTTTTGTTGATGTTCATCTTATATCCTCCTTCAAGACATTGTCCATTCCATTCAACTGTTATTCCAAGTCCTTTGCTGTCTCTGACAGAGCTACAATGTCTTCGGTGAACCTCAAAGTTTTTATTTCTTCTCAATGGGTTTTAATACCTACTCCGAATTTTTCTTTTGTTTCCTTTACTGCTTACTCAATATACGGACTGAATAACATCGGGGAGAGGCTACGTCCCTGACTCACTCCCTTCCTAACCACAGCTTCCCTTACATGTCCCTCGACTCTTATAACTGCCATCTGGTTTCTGTACAAATTGTAAATAGCCTTTCGCTCCCCGTATTTTATCACTGACACCTCATAATTGGAAAGAGAGTATTCCAGTCAACATTGTTAAAAGCTTTCTCTAAGTCAAGAAATGCTAGAAACGTAGGTTTGCCTTTCCTTAACCTATCTACTAAGATAAGTCGTAGGGTCAGTATTGCCTTACGTGTTCCAATATTTCTACGGAATCCAAACTTATCTTCCCCGAGTTCGGCTTCTACCAGTTTTTCAATTCGTTTGTAAAGAATTCGCGTTAGTATTTTGCAGCCGTGACTTATTAAGCTGATAGTTCGGTAATTTTCACATCTGTCAACACCTGCTTTCTTTGGAATTGAAATTATTATATTCTTCTTGAAGTCTGAGGGTATTTAGCCTGTCTCATACATCTTGCTCACCAGATGGTAGAGCTTTGTCAGGGCTGGCTCTCCCAAGGCTGTCAGTAGTTGTAATGGAATCTTGTCTACTCCCAGGGCCTTGTTTCGACTTAGGTCTTTCAGTGCTCTGTCAAACTCCTCACGCAGTATCATATCTCCCATTTCATCTTCATCTACATCCTCTTTCATTTCCATAATATTGTACTCAAGTACATCGCCCTTTCTGCTTTCCCTTCTTTGCTGAGAACTGGGTTCCCTTCTGAGCTCTTGATATTCATACAAGTGGTTCTCTTTTCTTCAAAGGCAGTATCTATCTTACCCCTAGTGAGGCAAGCCTCTACATCCTTACATTTGCCCTCTACCCATCCCTGCTTAGCCATTTTGCACTTCCTGTCGACCTCTTTTTTGAGACGTTTGTATTCCTTTTTCCTGCTTCATTTACTGCATTTTTATGTTTTCTGCTTTCATCAATTAAATTCAATATTTCTTCTGTTACCCAAGGATTTCTACCCGCCCTCGTCTTTTTACCTACTTGATCTTCTGCTGCCTTCACTATTTCATCTCTCAAAGCTACCCATTCTTCTTCTACTGTATTTCTTTCCCCCATTCCTGTCAGTTGTTCCCTTATGCTCTCCCTGAAACTCTGTACAACCTCTGGTTCTTTCAGTTTATCCAGGTCCCATCTCCTTAAATTCCCACCTTTTTGCAGTTTCATCAGTTTTAAACTACATTTCACAACCAACAGATTGTGGTCAGAGCCCACATCTGCCCCTGGAAATGTCTCACAATTTAAAACTTGGTTCCTAAATCTCTGTCTCACCATTATACAGTATATTCTATCTGATACCTTCTAATTCTGATATCGTCTCTAATTGTTTGCTTATGAGCTTAGACGAAACAGATGCCATTATTTCGTGATCTGCAACTGAGAGTATGGTCTTCAGGTTGTGTAAAATGCTTGACAGGGTGGAGTTTCTGTTGTATGAGGTTGGTGTATAAGTTTGCTGCGTTTTTGTTTTGCATTTTGGTATACCGTTTGCTATCGTTTTACTTATCAATTGTCGTTTTTTATTTGTAGTTCACTGATGCTATTTGAGCTTACATATTGTCATTTTGTTATCTGGAGATAGTGAGTGGAGCTGTGGACCCTAGAGAATGGAGTGCCAAGTGAGCAAATCGGAACATGACAACAAATTTCTCGGTTTGAGTTCAGTATAGGGTGACAGCAGCAGGGGAAACCAGAAACATTCACGCCGTGTATGGGAACAGTGGCGCCAGATAGGCCACGGCAAGAAAACCGTCTTCTCATTTTAACGAGGACTGTTTTGACGGTAGTGACTCTCCACGTTCAGAAAGGCTTTTGGGTTTGCGTTTAAACGCATTACTCCAGAATGATTCACGTCAGCGTTCTCGAGAATTGGCAAATGTGATGAACTGTGATCGCTCCACCATCGTGCGACATTTGCATGCAATGGGCAAGGTTCAAAAACCGAGTGTATGGTTCCCAAACGTTCTAAGTCAAAATCACAAAAATCAATGGGTGAGCATCTCAGCTTGCTCTTCATCAATTGGCTAGTGAACAACAGCGGCCATTCCTATCTTGTCTCATTACTGATGACGAGAAATTGTGTCTTTATGCTAAAATAGGGAAAATAAAGGAATGACTGAGTCCAAACAAAGCAGCAAATCCCCGTACAAAGACCTGCGAGCATTCACAAAAGATAATGTTACGCCTCTGGTTGAACAGCGACGGTGTGCTGTGCTACAAATTGCTTTCCCCTAGTGTAAAAATCAACTGCTGATATTTATTGTCAACAACTGAAACGTTTTGCAGACGCAGTCGAATAACCATGACCATAAAGGCTGCGTGGAGTGATGCTCCCCCACTATAACGACCCCCCCCCCCTCCCACATTCTGATAGACTGAACAAAAACAGTAAACAGGATATGGGCTGGGAAGTCATTCCGCACCCGCATAATTCACCTTACATTGCGCCCTCAGATTTTCATCTTTTTCATTATCGATAGAAAAAGCTTAAAGGAAGTTGCTTACACGACGAAAATGCGCTCCGAACATCGCTCCAACTGTTCTTCACCCCAAAACCATATGGTTCCCACAGTCGTGGAGTCGAAACGTTACTCCAGAGTTGGCAGACTATTGTAAATAGTGGAGTAGAAATTATTATTGATGAAAAAAGTCACTGTTATGTGTATCTGTTGTGTTCATTAAAATCATGGGAAAACGCTACTAACTTATGCACGAGTCTAGTATTATGCAGCGTGTCCACTTAATCTTGACCACCGCAAATATTTTTTGTCCAGAAGCAAAACAAAATATATATCTAGGAAATGTTGTTTAGCTATCAGGAGTCCATAACCAACACGACTGCATTTCTTTTATGTTCGTTCGTTAAGATTTGAATAGCAGGACGTCTTTTCTAATTATCTGTGTCTTCAATTCGCTATGGAACGAAACAAGAATCTCCGACAAATGGCTTCAAATGGCTCTGAGCACTATGGGACTTAACATCTGAAGTCATCACTCCCCTAGAACTTAGAACTACTTAAACCTAACTAACCTAAGGACACCACACACATCCATGCCCGAGGCAGGATTCGAACCTGCGCCAGTAGCAGTCGCGCGGTTCCGGACTGAAGCGCCTAGAACCGCTCGGCCACCACGTCCGGCCACCTCTTGACAGATCCGATACTCCAATAATAAGAAGTACTTCAGGGGGACACAGTAAGTCCCCTGTTATTTATCGTTGCAGCGGAAGAGATTGTAACAATACCCCAAAGTGAAGGTGTAATCTCATACACAAATGGAGACGATATTCTAATTGTGTCAAAGGACATTAGAAACCTAAAAGAAAAAGATAAACGATATGGAAGACTGGAGTGACAAACACTTCAAAATAAATGTTGCAAAAACAGAAATGATGGTGCTCGGAAGCAAAGGAAGAGGACTTGCATGGGTTGAGATCTTTACACTGGACAGAAAACTGAAAATCGTGCCAGACATAAAATATCTAGGTTTCTTGATACAGACAAGTGCAAAATGTTTCACAAAATATGTAACAGAAACCAATGCAAGAAATAATGGCTGTCCATGAAATAGAATACATTAGATCCCTCAGTCTCGAGACATCAATGGCACTACTCACAGCAAAAATCTCACCAATACTGACCAAGGGCGTAGTAATCATCGGAGCACACCTCACGATGGAAAACCTAACGAAAACTAGAAAGCGTAAAGGCGACCTACGTAAATAAAGCCATCGTAGTGTTCAGATCAATACCGTCCTATCTCATGTACCTGTTGGTGCGGGAATCATCTCTCATTAAAGACCTACGGACTAAACCCCCTCTCCCCCTTGCGCTACCTCGGAAACAAGGAATGAGAATACCCTCTGGAGGAGGTGTTGCTAAGACACAAGGTTCCTGGAGTGAAAGGCATAAGCATAAAAAAAATGAAATTTACTTCACGGAGAAAGTCGTACTTCAGCACTTGAGCAATGCACACAGTTATTAAGAATAACAGCCTTTGCAGCTAGCCGCTATGTGGGAATGACCACATAAGCCATACACAACACTCAAAATACTAAAATATTAATCTGCGCGGTGCCACCTTAAAACATTCCTGCTTGAACCGGCAGCAGCAACACAAATTGCCAACTACATGCAGTATAAAATACGATAAATTTATCATTGATCTGAAGATTGCTTAGACAAAACGAAGTTTAACTGGGCGCTTAGCCATCTATGAATCAATCTCTATCTAGGCGCTTCAGTCCGGAACCGCGCGACTGCTACGGTCGCAGGTTCGAATCCTGCCTCGGGCATGGATTTGTGTGATGTCCTTAGGTTTAAGTAGTTCTAAGTTCTAGGGGACTGATGACCTCAGATGTTAAGTCCCATAGTGCTCAGAGCCAGTCAATCTCTAACGGCACACTACGCAAGCAGCTTACACAGACAGATTAAATTTTAAGTTTAGCTTGATGCTTAGCCCTCATTACATTCTCAAATGAATTTACCAGTTCGAATCGGCACTAGCCGTTTTAACTTCAGGAATATACAAAAAATTTTTAAATTCCGGCCCATGGCCACAAAAAACCCAAAGTATTTTTAAAACAACTTCACACCTCTAGTCGCCACTAAACTAAGCAGATTAACAATTTTCCTGATTAACGACAAATGACTGGGAATTTCGATTTCAGGCACAAATGACAAACAAACTTGACAAACGTCTAACAGGACATCCTCAGACACAGGCATTGATCGGCACAGCACTTGTAAACAATACTTGCATTAACTGGTTCCTTCAGCCTGACGACACACCCCAATGTACGTAAGTCCAACCGGTCAGATAAACTGATATGGGCATTAACTGCTAGATGCATAGACAGAAATAAGGTTACGACTTGTCAATGGATAAGCCCTCAAACCCTGCAAAATTTTTAAAAGTATTCAATGATAACACTTTAAACACGAGGTGCGATTGAAGACTAGACATAAACCATTTTACTGCCACAAATTAAAACAACGCAGATGGTAGTACTACCAGAACATGTTAAGGATGACCGTAAGAATGATAACAACAACAGAGAACATTTCAACTAGACAACTCTAGCCACTCACATATCAATCAGTAGCTCATATGCAAAATTCCCTTTGCTAAAACAGTTCACTAGCCTATGTCAGTTCCAAACATTTAACTTGAAAAATATCAGAAATAACAACCACTGGGCTACCACTACAGCCACACAACAGACAGTTTTAGTGGCCTTCAGCCACTCTGCGCTTTAGATGTTTTTAAGCAGATAATAAGTTTAAGTACATAGGAAATGACTACTCGGTACAAAACAGTATTAGCCCATATGTACAATGCCTGTTAAATTTGGTGACAATGCTTTACATATGTCCACGAAGACACAGCTCAGGAGCATACCCCAAGACTGTCACATTTGTAGCCAAATCTGCGCGAGATGCAGCACAACGTGAGCCTCTCAGCACAAGACAACCCGAGTTACATACAAGCCGATAAATTCTCCAGGAACGATACCTAATGATGTTAGCACGAATCCGAGAATTAAGGAGTAGCAGTTCCCACTCGGTACTACCAGACCTCCGGGACGCCAGCCTCAGTGGCTTGTGTCTTCCTCGCCAGGCCCCGCCGCCCTCGCCGCTGGTTCACTCCCTCCCACCAGAGTCAACAACACTGGACTCCGCGTCGGCGTGTCACGTGCTGTGTACTTACCGACTCGTCCGCCGCTCGCTGTACTCCTTCCTTTCACTACGCGATCCACACTCCTCCTTAATGGCGGTCGTTGATGAAATTGACCAAAAACGTCAATTTTCGATTTATTTTTTATTTGTTAGCACAACTCATGCACAATAAGTTTCCAAAGTTTCAATGCTGAAATCGCATCCGAAGTGTCTGAAAATTAATTAAAAGTGTGACGCGGCCTCCCTCCCACGCCCACGTTTTGAAGCAGTACTTCAATACCAGCTCAGTGAACAACGATTATCTGTTTTACTTTCAACCAAACGTGTGCTGGATGCATCTACAAGGCCGTGATACATACTCTTTGGTTTTATAGATCATCTTTAGCTCATCCTGCACTTCTCAAAAAGTGTGTTCATGGCAACACCCAAAATCCAAGTGAGGCTCTAAATTCACTCATATGGAAACGATGCCCTAAAAACACATTTGCATCTGCTACAGTTGTCAGAATTGCCATTTATTATGCAGTTATTGTATTTACTGATAGGAACGTCGGGACGATGAAGGTATTAGAAAGAATGGGCTTCAAGATAGGAAATTTTATTCAAGACATCCTTAGAAAAATCGATATACAGCGCGTCTCTGAAGTTGAAAAGTCAGTTGAAGACCTGGTAAAAGAAAGAAGACAGACAACAAGAAACAAGAAGAGAAGCCTTGAAGGTAAAGACGACCCAGAGTGCAAATCTGGTGCCTTCTGAAGAAGTGACATAAGGAAAAAAGTTAGGTTGAGCTTTAAATTGCGTTTCCTGAAAAGTTTGTTTTTCAAAGTTTATGTACCTTCTCCTCAGATTCTATGAACGCTAGAATTATGAAATTCTGTACACATATTTCTGTAATACTCTTAAACGTTGTCTCAAGAGCAAATTGTGAAATTCTGATTGCAAGCTGAGATACTGGGCAAAGTGCTTGGAATTTTGCATATCTTTAAAATTGTACTTATGGAATTATAATTAAAAAATTATAAAAATTCTCCTATTTGACCTATTCCAAAAACCTCATGAGAGAAGTTTACAACATATAAAGAGATGATACTTTCTGAGAAAAAGGAATATACACTACTGACCATTAAAATTGCTACACCACGAAGATGAGGTGTTACTGACGCGAAATTTAACCGACAGGAAGAAGATTCTGTAATATGCAAATGATTAGCTTTTCAGAACCATCACTCAAGTTTGGTACCGGTGGCGACACCTACAACATGTTGACATTACTAAAGTTTCCAATCGATTTCTCATACACAAACAACAGTTGACCGGCGTTGCCTGGTGAAACTTTGTTTTGATGCCTCGTGTAAGGAGGAGAAATGCGTACCATCACGTTTCAGACTTTGATAAAGGTCGGGTTGTAGCCTATCGCGATTGCGGTTTATCGTATCGCGACATTGCTGCTCGCGTTGGTCGAGATCCAATGACTGATAGCAGAATATGGAATCGGTGGTTTCAGGAGGGTCATACGGAACGCCGTGCTGGATCCCAACGGCCTCGTGTCAGTAGCAGTCGAGATGACAGGCATCTTATCCGCATGGCTGTAACGGGTCGTGCAGCAACATCTCGATCCCTGAGTCAACAGATGGAGACGTTTGCAAGACAATAACCATCTGCACGAACAGTTCGACGACGTTTGCAGCAGCGAGGACTATCAGCTCGGAGAGCATGGCTGCGGTTACCCTTGACGCTGTATCACAGACAGGAGCGCCTGCGACGGTGTACTCAACGACGAACCTGGGTGCACGAATGGCAAAACGTCATTTTTTCGGATGAATTCAGGTTCTGTTTACAGCATCATGATGGTCGCATCCGTGTTTGGCGACATCGCGGTGAACGCACATTGGAAGCGTGTATTCGTCATCGCCATACTGGCGTATCACCCGGCCTGTGGTATAGGGTGCCATGGTTACACCTCTTGTTTGTATTGACGGCACTTTGAACAGTGGACGTTACATTTCAGATGTTCTACGACCGGTGGCTCTACCCTTCATTAGATCCCTGCGAAACCTTCATTTCAGTAGGATAACGCACGACCGCATGTTGCAGGTCCCGTACGGGCCTTTCTGGATACAGAAAATGTTCGACTGCCGCCCTGGCCAGCACATTCTCCACATCTATCACCAATTGAAAACCTCTGGTCAATGGTGGCCGAGCAAGTGGCTCGTCACAATACGCCAGTCACTACTCTTGATGAACTGCGGTATCGTGTTGAAGCTGCATGGGCAGCTGTACCTGTACACGCCATCCAAGCTCTGTTTGACTCAATGCCCAGGCGTATCAAGGCCGTTATTACGGCCAGAGGTGGTTGTTCTGGGTACTGATTTCTCAGGATCTATGCACGAAAATTGCGTGAAAATGTAATCACATGTCAGTTCTAGTAAAATATATTCGTCCAATGAATACCCGTTTATCATCTGCATTTCGTCTTGGTGTAGCAATTTTAGTGGCCAGTAGTGCACATTATTTTTTGAAAATAAAACTTCAAATTTCATTTAAAAACAGTTGAAACTCTAGTCAGGCAGCCAGCGCTGCAAGAATAGCTGATGCGAATCGATAGCTGAAGAACTCAGCGGCACGCATCACAGACAAACCTGATGCTGCCTACCAGCAGCGCTGCGAAAAGTGTACTAAGAACGTGAAGGAATTTTACAGTACAGGCGCCATGATGGAGAAAGGAAAACTTCGAACTTGGACTCGTGGTGGCCACAATGGCAACCCATGGTTTCCACCACCTTATTTGTAACGACACATCATATCATGTACCAAATGTAATGTGTGACTGTAAACTGTGACTTCGAATATGCTAACTTTGCCATATAGAATTTTGTACCAAAAGGATACGGTTAATCAGTGAGTGACTATGCATACAAAATAAATAAATAAATGAAATTTCTAATGTCTTGTTGAAACGGGTCTATTGTGAGTGTTATTTCCATTTCTGCAATTTATACATACTATGGATGTCTCAGACGCTAAGCTTATTATTCGCGCGCAATCTTTAGTCAGAATAGCTGTGTGGCTGGAAGATGTGCTTGTGTCTGTCATCGCTGCTGTAGTGAGACAGATGCCGAGCACAGGACTCGTGGCAATGTAGACGTAAAGCTAAGTGCCTCTGTGTTCAAGTAAAATGATCTGTATTTGAATAATGTGAAACAGAGGAGAGGAATTTGGTTGGAGAGTCAGAATGAAAAGAGTATGAAGAGGAATCAATGTGATATTTTTATGTATTGGCACTGCAGTCGAGTAATTAGAATCATTATTGAATACCACATCGACATCAGGTACGTTTAGGTTTTTCATTAAAGACTGAGTAATTTTCACTGTAAGGTATTTTTCAAAATTATTAATGATTTGTCTTACATTAGTGGGAGTAAGTGTTTGGTATCAGTACTGCCGTTTACTAATTTTGATGAGTGTTGTAACATTAATTGCATACAAGTATTAACATATCAGATAATTAAAAAACAGTTTGTTAGAGAAGTATTTCACGTAAGAGCATTGTCCACATCCTCAACACTAGTCGTTTTTATTTAAAGGAGTGTCTCACTCAGTGATGTGTAGAAAATAGTTTACTTGTTGTCTGGAGCATTGCACTAAGCTCCCATCAACTACAGTTAGTAATTTGCAGCTGGCACACAGGGAGCGGCAAGCACCGTGCTTCCAAGCAATTACATTATGAGGTAAAATGTTTTCATTTCGGAATCAGTTCGCTACGAACACGCAGGGACTATTTCATGAACAGCATTATTACGCAGATCACTTACGCACAGGGACCACTGTGTTTAAATAGAGAAACTAATCATAAAGTTCAGGATTTAATCAGTTTGCACATTTTTACAAATATTATAAAACAAGGCCAGATTCATGTTCTATTATCGCAGGCAGATAAAATCGATTTCTCTCTTAGTTGGAAATGAGCAGAGTCAGTCTAAGGTAAACAACAGCAAAGTTTCAACCAACTAACCAAGCCAATACGAAATCTCAAATAAAGTCAAAAAAAATTGGTAGAAGAAACTTTCAGTGAATTATTGTAATTGTACTTTGAAACTGCATGGCTATTTGGCTACATTAACATTCTTAATTCGACAACACCCATCCCCCTCACGACGCGCTCAGAAACGTACCATGTGAACCCAATGTAAAACTTAAAAAGAAGTAGAGATCTTTAATGACATTTTGTAGTGAATCCGCCTGGACAGCCACGCGTGTTAGCGTGACGCTTCCGGGATTCGGTTATGCGCCCCGGCGCCAAATTAAATCCACCTGACCGATTAACGACAAGGCCGGTGTACGAGATATTTTCTCTCTTACCATAGTTGGTCTTATATTCAATTATGGATCTAAACTGCAATTCTAGAGGTGTAAAGTTTTACTAAGGCCTAAAAGATTATACTTTTAATTATAACTTTGCAGGTTATTAGTTTAATTAACATAAGTCCTTGCCGGCCAGCCTGGATGTGGCTTTTAGGCGTTTCCCACACCCGACTAGGTGAATACCGGGCTGGTGCCCAAGTTGCGTTGGAGTTACACTATTCGAAAACTTTCGCACAGTTCCACAGTGGCTAACGCTAGATGCAGACAGACAGGATACACAAATTACGTCTCGAAAGAAGGAAGGGCGAGGGGGGGGGGGGGGGGGGAGAAGCTGGTGGCAACAGAAGGGACAGCGTACCACACTCTACCCTAAAATTATCAAATTCAGTAATATGCCGGCCTTGTAAGGTAGGGATAAGGCCAGGATAAAGAGGAAGAACACAGTCTTATAGAACTTTAATCCATAGTGGGCACAGAACGTTGTAGAACATTCGAAGGTGCTTGAAATGGTGATCAAGGGCAATGACACACTGGTCCATGCATTGGATACAAGAACTAATCATAACTTCCAGTGTTACCCTCTGAAGTGAATTATAAGAAAGCATAATGTATTCCTGCATGTTCACAGGAGTTGCTCGAATATCGCGGTAGAGAATGACTTTGTGCATCTCCAAAGCAAAAATACAGAGAGGTCAAGTTAGGAGATCAAGCATGCCAAACCACTGATCCTCCACGATATCCCACCTGCGAGGCGACCTTAGGTTCAGGATACAACGTGCACCCAAGGCACTATGTGCTGAGCGTCCATCCTGTTGGTACCAAAGAAGCATCCTGGTTCTCAGTGTCACATCATCCGAGGAAGAATTCATGTGAACAAGATAGCATCTATCCTACCGTTTAGCTTATCATTGATAGAGTAAGGACCAATAATAAGGGCCCGACATGAACAATACCTAAGCCACCGTGGGTTTTCGCTGGACTATTAATGCCCTTTGTAATACATATCCTATGTATGAGAAGGATCATTCATCATTAAAAAGAACAACTGAGAAGAAATGCTGTTTGATGAGGATTTGTTGCTCTGTCCACTGACAGAACTGTAGGTGATTCTGACAATTATCATTCCCACGCATTTCTTGGTGCAAGTGTCCGTGATAAGGATGGAACTGGTGACTTTCCAGAATGCGATGTGCACTTGTTTTGAAATGCCAATTTCTATTCAGGCCGCCGTATAGTCACGCGTGGATTCATTGCAGCAGAAGTGAGAACAATAACTTCGGCGGCTTCGTCTGTGCGAGTTCTACGACGACTGCACTGCTTCGGATTGAAACTCCCCGATTCCTGAAGCGTCGTAACAAGAAAAGAGAACATCCGTCAGGAAGGTCGGCTCTTATCAGGATATCGCTCTCTGCGGAGTTCCTCTGTCTGAGGTGGCATTACGTTTACGTTCAACCACAATTAAAGAATAGTAATGATTATTCAACTTTTAATCAAAGACAGCCTTTACTGTACTAAGTATATACAGAATATATCGTTTAAAATGCTGCGCTGTTCTGCTACATGTACCCGTATTCTAAATACGAAACCATTATTGCAATTACTGTTCTGTTAAATTACATTCTCCATAGATTACTTATGTGTCTGCCTTCTCTTTGTTGGTCTGCAATGTACTCCCTCAAAACTTCAATTGAAGTCGGTCGACCACTTCTGTTTTCACTTCTTTTAACGTCGACTCCAGTAAATGATCGAGTTAGGTTAGCACTGTGTGCTGGTACAAGAGAGTCGAAGTCAGTTTTTTGTTACGTCCTTAATAACGCCATTTTTACGGGAGTAGTGATGAACAGGATACTTGGCATTCGGAGGTAAAAGAATACAACAGAACTAGATGATGCACCAACCCTTGCGAAGTTAGCCAATATCCCTTTAGCCAACTGACTACAAAGCAATTCCACGTAAACTTCAAATTGTTAACATATTTCGTACGCATCAGACAATGACACCCAGCTCAAACTGATACCATCGGTTAGGCTACACCAGAAATACAAATAATAAAATTCTCACATTTAAAAATACAATGAAGTACGGGTAAGAAATATATATTTAATATCTCTCGAGAGTCATGAAATGGTAAATATTATTGTTTCTATTAACTATAACTTGTTCAACATTATCACAGAATGATTAATTTACTAATGATTAGCCCTCATTTTTAGTTATTCGAAAGGTGTTTAAAGATATGTACCTGCGAAATGTTGCGAAATATTGAACCATTCAGTGCTGTATTTTAGCCACGTTACAGTACTATAGCACCAAAAATCAGAAGGCTGCCTTATAATCATCAGCACTAAAATTGCATTTTTCAAACTCTGTCACTACATCACATCCGCAGATTTGATTACAATATGATATATTCACAGCATTAGCTTAAATAATTGGCCATAAACTATAGCAAACTATGAAAAATAACACACAAAATTACGATCCATGCCGTTTAAGTTTCCATCCCTCACACCACATGTTTCGCTTATTCCTCTCCCTCGTCTCTCTCATCCTTTCGATAGTTTCTGGAGACTCGCTTTCGTTCGTCGTTCGGCGATGCACTCAAGTCACTAAAATGTGATAAATTCGAGCGCGACATACGACCGTCTCATTCCGTTTCAGTACACTATGATACATTTTTCAATAGGTCTTCAGAAGATGAGATTGATTACCGAATAAAAATATAAGGTGCTATTTAATTTCAAAAAGAGGAACTGGTGTTCATTTCTTAGTAGTGACAACGTTACATATTTTGATACATACTCCACCAGCAGTTACAAAGTGCATATTAGAGGATATTTTGTACCACTTTTGAACTTTCCCTTATATGTTCCACCCGCAAATAGATTAAGGCAGGAAATAGCAATCTGTATGTTTCTGACGAACCGTAATGTCTCCTCTTTCCTCCCTTCGCGTGAGATATTCGTTGGAAGCTGTAGAAGTCATTGAGCCCATGTCACCCGATGAGATCCAAAAAGAGCAGGACGGTTAGTGTATAACATTTCGTCGACAACGAAGTCATTAGAGATGGAGCACAAGCTCGGATTGTTGTAACAATCGGGAAGTTACGGCCCTTTAAAAGGAACCAGCTCAGCGTTTGTCTTAAGCTATTTAGGATAATCACGGAAAACCTAAATTTTTGTATAGCTGCACGCGGATCCGAATCGTCATCCTCCCGAATCTGAGTCCAGCGTGTTAACCATTACGCCATCTCGCTCGGTAGATAAAACGTGACGTTGACAACTCATAATGACCAAGCATCGTGTTTTGGCATAGTCATTATTGTTGCATCACATGTATCTCACATTTTTCATCACAAAATTTGGGGTCTTATGGTCCCAGTGGCACCGACAAAAATTACAGAGCGCCTTCGAATCTACTGTTTGTTTGTTTATTTACAACATGCCCCATCACAATTTTTTGTAATATGACATATGTGTATGTGCGTGTGTGACTGTGTAGTGTAATGTTTTGTGGTGTATAATGGTGATGAGAGAAGGGAGAGGCTGAAACCCGTTGCCTCACATAGCCTACTTCTTGCGAATAGTACCAAAGCGGCCTCCAAGCTTAACTTCCCATTCCGGCGGACGGATCACCATCAACAGTGTCACATACCCTCACTTCGCGTGACACTGCGGAGAGATTCGGTATTTAAACCCACCTCTCCTCCCATTGAGGGTTAAATATTGGTAGAGAAAATTTTTTCTGTCACTAAGATTCGAAACCGCTTACCTCCAGATAGAACGCCACCACGTAAGCGTACGTTAGAGACCTCGACCACGGAGGGTTGTTTCGAGTCCATTTTACATTATCTTATATGTAATAAGCAGCTGAATTAAATTAATCGAATGGTTCGGTGTCTAACTTACTGGATTGATGTCGGATATTGTGCCGGCATTCGACGTGACAGTTGAGCAAAGAATGGGCTAGAAGAGAGAGATATTCGCTTTGTGAATGCAGTCAGACTTCTCGTGTGGGACGTTTAATATTGAAATGTATACCGTTGTTGTAGAAATACTTTGAGATTCTCATCATCTACGCTCGGAAATACTTTCTTCAGGCGAGTGAGCGTAAAAACAAATTTTTTGTCCAGTAGTTAAAACCACACTGGTTTGCTGGGGATAAAACCACTTTGAATGGTTTGAACCATTATTTGACCACTGATAAAAAATGGATGGAGGCAGTGTGTCTGGCAAATATTTGTAGACTGATTGGGTTGTGGGTGTTTCGAGTGCTGCAGTGTGCATCTCGGGACGCTGACACATTGTAGGTATGATCTCTAATCGGTTCCCTCGTGGAGTATGCTGACAAAAAATAGTAATTCTAATTTTCTGCCGCCAAGTGAAAATATGGCGCTGTAAGCAGTTCGAATATGGTGTGGGTGCAGGAAAATGGCAAGAACAATCAAACACATGATAGCGGCGGTTCTGGTACGTTTATTAGGATATGGTCACAAGTTACAACACATGTTAAATACACTACTGGCCATTAAAATTGCTACACCAAGAAGAAATGCAGATTATAAACGGGTATTCATTGGTCAAATATATTATACTAGAGCTGACATGTGATTATATTTTCACGCAATTTTGGTGCATAGATCCTGAGAAATCAGCACCCAGAACAACCACCCCTGGCCGTAGTAACGGCCTTGATACGTCTGGGCATTGAGTCAACCAGAGCTTGGACGGCATTTACAGGTACAGCCTGAACATGCAGCCTCAACACGATACCACCGTTCATCAAGAGTAGTGACTGGCGTGTTGTGACGAGGCAGTTGCTCGGCCACCATTGACCAGACGTTTTCAATTCGTGAGAGATCTGGGGAATGTGCTGGCCAGGGCAGCTGTCGAACATTTTCTGTATCCAGAAAGGCCCGTACAGGACCTGCAACATGCAGTCGTGCATTATCCTGATGAAATGTAGGGTTTTACAGGGGTCGAATGAAGGGTAGAGCCACGGGTCGTAACTCATCTGAAATGTAACGTCCACTGTTCAAAGTGCAGTGAATGCGAACGAGAGGTGACCGTGACGTGTAACGAATGGCACCCCATACCATCACGCCTCGTGATACGCCAGTATGGCGATGACGAATACATGCTTCCAATGTGCGTTTAACGCGATGTCCCCAAACACGGATGCGACCATCATGATGCTGTAAACAAAACCTGGATTCAACCGAAAAAATGACGTTTTGCCATACGTGCACTCAGGTTCGTCGTTGAGTACACCATCGCTAGCGCTCCTGTCTGTGATGCAGCGTCAAGGGTAACCGCAGCCATGGTCTCCGAGCTGATAGACCACGCTGCTGCAAACGTCATCGGACTGTTCGTGCGGATGGTTGTTGTCTTGCGAACGTACCCATCTGTTGACTCAGGGTTCGAGACGTGGCTGCACGATCCGTTACAGCTATGCGGATAAGATGCCTCTCATCTCGACTGCTAGTGATACGATGCCGTTGGGATCCAGCACGGCGTTCAGTATTACCGTCCTGAACCCACCGATTCCATATTCTGGTAAAAGTCATTGGATCTCGACCAACGCGAGCAGCAATGTCGCTATACGATAAACCGCAATCGCGATAGGCTACAATCCGACCTTTATCAAAGCCGGAAACGTGATGGTACACATCAAAAATCTTCTTCCTGTCGGTTAAATTTAGCGTCTGTAGCATGTCATCTTCTTCGTGTAGCAATTTTAATGGCCAGTAGTGTATGAACATCTGCAGCCGTAACACAGTTGTTCGCAACATATTGGTGTAATCAGAGCTATATGTCGTTGTATGCTGCCCTTCAGATCAGGAAAAGTCCGAGTACATCCGTGACAGCCACTATCTCTCAGATATTCCCACAGCCAGAAGTCACACGGATTTGAAATTGCTTAGAGATGATGCGGTCGTCAGCGAAGGTTTCTCGAAGGAACTATTTCATCTGGCAAACGACATGGGTGTCGCCTCATCTTGCCTGAAAATCGTGGTGTGGACAAAGTTGCATTCTTGCAAAACTGAAATCACTTGTTGAAAAAGGAGCTCCTTATTACGTGCAGATGTCGATTTACACGTAAGAGACCAGCGAACTTCATCACTCGAAACGAAAGGGACCGAGACTGAAGAACGTTGTGAAACCACACCACACAATAAAATAATCTGAGTGCAGTGGATGTTAACGCACAAAATGTGTCGGAGTAGAACCTCATAAACGACAGTTCTTTGCATCCAGGTCACCGTGCAGGGTAAAATGTGCCTCACACATTCAAATAATAATTCCACAGCTTGTTGCAATTTGTACCGGAGGCACCTGTACCAGAAATGCATCGCCTATTCCAAGAAAGCTTCATCTACCTTTCACACCTCGAATCTTACGTCCCATGCATTATAATCTCATCTCAACATTCACTTGTGACTGCTCAAGGCAAAGCCCTCCTACAGGTGAAACGTACTCCTCACGTCATGGCCGTTCCTGCAAGGCGTTCACACCCTTGGAGCAGTAGTGGTGCAACATCATCAACAGCACACCAACCAACCAGCGAATTTGGAACAAGGAGTATTGAATAGTACCAGAACGCTTTCCTAGAGTCATTTGTCTTTTGACTACTATGACGTGGTGTGCCACAAGTTCCTCCCGTGTGCCAAACTTCTCATCTCAGAGTAGCACTTGCAACCCATATCCTCAATTATTTGCCGCAAGTATGGAAGCCTCTGCCTTGCACCACTGTTTTTACCCTCTACAGCTCCTTCTAGTACCATTGAAGTTATTCCCTGATGTCTTACCAGGTGTCCTATCATCCGGTCCCTTCTTCTTGTCAGCGTTTTCCACATATTCCGTTCCTGGACGATTCTGCAGAGAATCTCCTCATTCCTTACCAGTCCACCTAGTTTTCAACATTCTTTCTGTATCACCACATCTCAGAAGCTTCGATTCCGTCCTGTCCCGGTTTTACACAGTCCATATTTCACTACCATACAATAATGTGTTCCAAAAGTACATTCGCAGAAATTTCTACCTCAAATTAAGGCCCATGTTTGGTATTAGTAGACTCCCCTTGGCCGGGAGTGCCCTTTTTGCTAGTGCAAGTCTGCTTTTTATGTCCTCCTTGCTACATCCGTCATGGTTTTTTTCTTCCAGAATGCTAGGGGTTTAAAAACAGAGCTGGGGAGTTATGGCAGAACGACCACAAGTGATCTGGAGCAGGACTGTAGTATATCATTGGGCCAGTTAGTCCTGTTGGATAGGCCAATAGTACACTACAGGCCATTAAAATTGCTACACCAAGACGAAATGCAGATGATAAACGGGTATTCATTGAACAAATGTATTATACTAAAACTGACATGCGATTACATTTTCACACAATTTGGTTGCATAGATCCTGAGAAATCAGTACCCAGAACAACCACCTCTGGCCGTAATAATGGCCTTGGTACGTCTGGGCATTGAGTCAACCAGAGCTTGGACGGCATGTACAGGTACAGCTGCCCATGCAGCTTCAACACGATACCACAGTTCATCAAGAGTAATGACTGGCGTTTTGTGATGAGCCAGTTGCTCGGCCACCACTGACCAGGCGTTTTCAATTGGTGAGAGATCTGGAGAATGTGCTGACCAGGGCAGTAGTCGAACATTTTCTGTATCCAGAAAGGCCCGTACAGGACCTGGAACATGCGGTCGTGCATTATCCTGCTGAAATTTAGGGTTTCACAGGGATCGAATGAAGAGTAGAGCCACGTCTCCTAAAACATCTGAAATGTAACGTCCACTGTTCAAAGTGCCGTCAATGCGAACAAGAGGTGACCGAGACGTGTAACCAATAGCACCCCATACCATCACGCCGGATGATACGCCAGTATGGCGATGACGAATACACGCTTCCAATGTGCGTTCACCGCGATGTTGCCAAACACAGATGCAACCATCATGCTGCTGTAAAAAGAACCTGGATGCATCCGAAAAAATGACGTTTTGCCATTCGTGCACCCAAGTTCGTCGTTGAGTACACCATCGCAGGCGCTCCTGTCTGTGATGGAGCGTCAAGGGAAACTGCAGCCATTGTTTCCGAGCTGATAGTCCGTGCTGCTGCAACCGTCGTCGAACTGTTCGTGCAGATGGTTGTCGTCTTGCAAACATCCCCATCTGTTGACTCAGGGATGGAGACGTGGCTGCACGATCCGTTACAGCCGTGTGAATAAGATGCCTGTCATCTCAAGTGCTAGTGATACGAGGCCGTTGGGATCCAGCACGGCGTTCCGTATTACCCTCCTGAACGCACCAGTTCCATATTCTGCTAACAGTCATTGGACTTCGACCAATGCCAGCAGCAATGACGTGATACCATAAACCGCAATCGCGATAGGCTACAAACCGACCTTTATCAAAGTCGGAAACGTGATGGTACGCATTTCTCCTCTTTACACGAGGCATCACAACAACGTTTCACCAGGCAACGCCGGTCAACTGCTGTTTGTGTATGAGAAATCGATTGGAAACTTTCCTCATGTCACCACGTCGCCGGTGTCGCCACCGGTACCTAACTAGAGTGAATGTTCTGAAAAGCTAATCATTTGCATATCACAGAACCTTCTTCCTGTCGGTTAAATTTCGCGTCTGTAGCACGTCATCTTCGTGGTGTAGCATGTTTAATGGCCAGTAGTGTATAAGAGATGCACACATTGAGGTATATGAGTTACAGGAAGCCATCTACCATGTGGTACATGGTCTGTTGAGAACTACCTCGTTGACACCAAGACAATTTCTGGTGGGCTTACATCAGGCGCAGCCGCGCGGGATTAGCCGAGCGTTTTGTTGCGCTGCAGTCATGGACTGTGCGACTGGTCCCGGCGGAGGTCCGAGTCCTCCCTCTGGCATGGGCGTGTGTGTTTGTCCTTAGGATAATTTACGTTAAATAGTGTGTAAGCTTAGGGACTGATGAGCGTATCAGTTATGTCCCATTAGATTTCACAGACACACACCCAAATCAGGCGCAGGCGAAGCAGCCAGCTACGTTAGAGTTAATTGTGCTTAACTTAACTCCGCCAGAACAGGCCATGAAGGCCCGACGGTACCGTCAGACCGCCGTGTCATCCTCAGCCCAGAGGCGTCACTGGATGCCGATATGGAGGGTAACGAGACCGGAGCCACTACTTCTCATTCAAGTAACTCCTCAGATTGCCTCACAAGGGCTGAGTGCAATCCGCTTGCCAACAGCACTCGACAGACTGAATGGTCAGCCATCTAAATGCTAGGTCAGACCAATAGCGCTTAAATTCGACGATCTGACGGGAACCGTTGTTAGCATTGCGGCAAGGCCGTTGGCGCGTCAACTACTGCTGAGCAGTCGGTCGCCGGGAGTCGGTCCCGGGGCCCGCACGTTATTGTGCTGCCAGACGAAGAAATCCTATCACTTTACCACCTTTGTCAGTGCGGGTCAGTACCAACTGCATCTTTATGTGTGTGTTTACTTTTTCCAGTAAAAGGTAACATTTCCCGTTACGAATGCTATACGAGTCACCAATAACCTGCAAAGTGAGAGCCTTGGCAAAGTTTTTGCAAATCACGAGCAAGGAAATGCTACTGTACATGACAGGAGAGAAAATTCCATCCGTACACTAATGTCAGACGACGAACTGCGAAGCTACCAGCGGGGACAAGTCGCGATATGCCCATCAGAATGATTCAGACCACCGCAGGGACGTCGGAAATGGAATTATTTTCATGAAGCAGGGGAGTCGAAGTACGTCTGTCGGACATCCTTGCACCGCAGCTATACAGGGTGTTACAAAAAGGTATGGCCAAACTTTCAGGAAACATTAGTCACACACAAAGAAAGAAAATATGTTATGTGGACATGTGTCCGGAAACGCTTACTTTCCTTGTTAGAGCTCATTTTATTACTTCTCTTCAGATCACATTAATCATGGAATGGAAACACACAGCAACAGAACGTACCAGCGTGACTTCAAACACTTTGTTACAGGAAATGTTCAAAATGTCCTCCGTTAGTGAGGATACATGCATCCACCCTTCGTCGCATGGAATCCCTGATGCGCTGATGCAGCCCTGGAGGATGCCGTATTGTATCACAGCCGTCCACAATACGAGCACGAAGAGTCTCTACATTTGGTACCGGGTTGCGTAGAAAAGAGCTTTCAAATGCCCCCATAAATGAAAGTCAAGAGGGTTGAGGTCAGGAGAGCGTGGAGGCCATGGAATTGGTCCGCCTTTACCAATTCATCGGTCACCGAATTGTTGTTGAGAAGCGTACGAACACTTCGACTGAAATGTGCAGGAGCTCCATCGTGCATGAACCACATGTTGTGTCGTACTTGTAAAGGCGCATGTTCTACAGCACAGGTAGAGTATCCCGTATGAAATCATGATAACGTGCTCCATTGAGCGTAGGTGGAAGAACATGGGGCCCAATCAAGACATCACCAACAATGCCTGCCCAAACGTTCACAGAAAATCTGTGTTGATGACGTGATTGCACAATTGCGTGCGGATTCTCGTCAGCCCACACATGTTGATTGTGAAAATTTACAATTTGATCACGTTGAAATGAAGCCTCATCCGCAAAGAGAACATTTGCACTGAAATGAGGATTGACACATTGTTGGATGAACCATTCGCAGAAGTGTACCCGTGGAGGCCAATCAGCTGCTGATAGTGTCTGCACACGCTGTACATGGTACTGAAACAACTGGTTCTCCCGTAGCACTCTCCATACAGTGACGTGGTCAACGTCACCTTGTACAGCAGCAACTTCTCCGACGCTGACATTAGGGTTATCGTCAACTGCACGAAGAATTGCCTCGTCCATTGCAGGTGTCCTCGTCGTTCTAGGTCTTCCCCAGTCGCGAGTCATAGGCTTGAATGTTCCGTGCTCCCTAAGACGCCGATCAATTGCTTCGAACGTCTTCCTGTCCGGACACCTTCGTTCTGGAAATCTGTCTCGATACAAACGTACCGCGCCACGGCTATTGCCCCGTGCTAATCCATACATCAAATGGGCATCTGCCAACTCCGCATTTGTAAACATTGCGCTGACTGCAAAACCACGTTCGTGATGAACACTAACCTGTTGATGCTGCGTACTGATGTGCTTGATGCTAGTACTGTAGAGCAATGAGTCGCATGTCAACACAAGCACCGAAGTCAACATTACCTTCCTTCAATTGGGCCAACTGGCGGTGAATCGAGCAAGTACACTACATAGTGACGAAACTAAAATGAGCTCTAACATGGAAATTAAGCGTTTCCGGACATATATCCACATAACTTATTTTCTTTATTTGTGTATGAGGAATGTTTCCTGAAAGTTTGGCCGTATCTTTTTGTAACACCCTGTATTTATAGAAAGCAGTTCCACAATGGGTATATTCCAAATATGACCCAGGGATCATTACCGCGTATTGCTATGAGCGAAGGCGACCTTGGGGTGCAAAGCAGCAGTATTGTATGATGCATGATATTTTGGGGTCAACGTTTTGGCTAGCAGTAACCGTAACAGAGGCTACAAAACTGGTCCAGACACATCCAGTGCAGTACTTGCATGACAAACATTTGGGTTTGGCTGCAAATGACAGATGAATCGCAATACAACGGTTCTGTTGTGAATTGCACATCGAGTCAACCATATTGTGAAATGTGCATGGCTCCACAAGTTTGGCATTCAACATTCGTGGCACAGTTAGGTATGCCTGTCTATCACGGCATCGTCGTATCACATCGGATGGGAAAGCCCGGTTTTAATTGTCCTGAGACCAAAACCGCATAAAAAACGACAATCAAATCGGTTCTTAACTGTAAATGACAGGCTCAAGACATGTTCAATTTCTGTTACGAGTTGAGAAGCAGTATGTTCCACATCAGCTCGGAGTGTCTCAGGGGTCACGTTCTGAATGTGTTGCGCGGTACCTGCCTTCTATGTTGTTAGTCGTAGCACTGAACACAGCATCTTTCAGGTAACCCCACATGCAGAAGTCACACATATTAAGATCAGGTGGTCTTGACGGCCGGGCAGTAGCGAAATTATGGCTGATGTTGTTGTTGTTATCGTCTTCAGTCCAGAGACTGGTTTTATGCAGCTCTCCATGATACTCTATCCTGTGCAAGCTTCAACATCTTCAGGTAACGATTGCAACCTACATCCTTCTGAATCAGCGTGGTGAGTTCATCTGTTGGTCTCCCTCTACAATTTTTACCCTCCACGCTGCCCTCCAATTCTAAATTGGTGATCCCTTGATGCCTCAGAACATGTCCTACCAACCGATCCCTTCTTCTAGTCAAGTTGTGCCACAAATTCCTTTTCTCTCCAATTCTGTTCAGTACCTCCACATCAGTTACGTGATCTCCCCACCTACCTTCAGCATTCTTCTGTAGCACCACATTTCGAAAGCTTCTACTCTCTTCTTGTCTGTAATTCCACCAATTCCAAATGACCTCTGCAGGAAGTACGTCACTAGGTCTGCAATGTGTGGAGTAGTGCCATCTTCCATAAAAGTAATCCTACCCACATATACACGCTGCTGGAGGGTTGGAGTGACGTTGGTTTGGAAAAGACTCTTATAGCGTTTACTAGTGACAACAAGGGTAACAGGACCCACACGACACATCTCCCCGAAAAATGTGAACCTACAGTAAACGTCGTCATCAACCCCCACCACAGAATTACCTTTTCTCCTTTGTTATTAGCTTTCGGTACGTGCCCATACAGCCATCTCAAGAGTGGGAAGACGATACGACAGCGTGCTTCGACAACTCAGGATATTCATTAGGGTCAAATTGTACCCTGGTAGGCAGTTACAGAGGCTTATACGTGTCATGTGACACCACGCACGAGATTTTCGCATCAGTTATGGCGATATGAAGATAGGACAGTACAACAACCAGACCCCGCGAGGAGAATATATCCGACCCGGCCGGGAATCGAAACTGGCCCCATTTGGTTAGCATCTGTCAATCTGATCCCGCAGCTACTTTTTTCCCTTTTTTTCTTTTCCTTACTTTTTTCTCTTAAAATGTATCCTCCAGCGAGTAAGGAACCAGGAGCCAAAGCAGTCCCCACTTTACAGGTGACCATGTTAACTCACAGCTTCTTTTTTTTTTTATTTTGTGCCGGAAATGGATTCGAAATCGATGAGGCACTTCCGTCGGGAGGACAGGAAGACTATTGTGAAACCACACTGTTTTCCACGATATCAATAGCCATTTCAGCTGGTGAGAAGGATGATTTTACCCCCCAAAGAGAAAGCAAGGATCTGGTGGTAAGGTGTGTCATTGATAAAATATAGGCTCCTAGGAAATTTATTATAACATAAAATTAACGCATGTGCCACCATTTAGTTTTGATCCAGCCAACATCTGCAGGAGGGGACACGTAAATAACGAGATGAAATGAACAGCTCGAGAACTTGTTAAGACGTTAACCCATATAAACAATACTGAAGCCTTTACTTTGTTATTGGTAATTCCTAGCACTCCAAGGGGGCCGGGCCTCTCTACCACTTCATAACTTAACTCCTCCCGCACAGGCCATGAAGGCTCAAAGGTACCAACCGGCCACCGCGACATCCTCAGCCCACAGGCGTCACTGGATGCGGATGTGGAGGGGCATGTGGTTAGCACACCGCTCTCCAGGCCGTATGTCAGTTTCCGAGACCGAAGCCGCTACTTCGCAATAAAGTAGGTCCTCAGTTTGCCTCACGAGGGCTGAGTGCACCCCGCTTGCCAACAGCGCTCGGCAGACCGGATGGTCACCCATCGAAGTGCTAGCCCAGCGCGACAGCGCTTAACTTCGGTGATCTGACGGGAACCAATGTTACCACTGCGACAAGGCCGTTGGCCTCTACCACTTCATACCGAAGTCGAAAAATGTGACTTTTCGTAGGAAACCGCCGGATAACTGCATTAATTTGCGCGCCGTCATCACGGGGAGCGGGAATATATGTGCAAAATAATACACTTTACTGGAAATGTAGGACTATAAGACCTTTACTTTCTTAAGAAGGCTAAAGGAACAGCGTTCTTTTAAGGAGCAGCGTTCTTTTCACGATGTGCCTCCGTCACCTCCCTTCAATTGAGCGCAGTCATTTTCATCGGGCAGCGATCCACGGTAATCCCCAACGATTTGTGTCGAAGAACCAACGTTGCCGATGGAATGACAATTTGATGGAAAACTCGCAGTGGTAACAGGGTGCGTTTCCGTTCATTAATGGGGGCCCCAGAGAGAGAACAAAAGGGATCCAATATGTCCTTGAGCGATGATATGTCATCAATATGACATAGCAATAGCATACCATCATCCTCGTACGCTCGCGCCAGAAGGTTTCTCCCAATAACTTCCAACCACGTAGTTGGTCAGCAATACGGCGAAGCAGAGTTCTAGGGACAAGAAAAAAAGCTACTTGGAGATGGAGTTTCCTTGTGGTAAGGTCCGTCGAATTGTGATCTGGGGAGTAAGTTGTCGATTCAACACGACAGATGCTTGAATACCAGTAAAAAGATTGGATAATACTCACACGCAGCGTTATTAAGACCGGTGGCTCGAGGACCTGCAACAAGAAACTGTGACTGACCAGATCAAAGACCTTATTAAAATCAATGAAAAGTGAGGCTTCTGAGACAGAAGTGGCTGCAACCACAGAGACAACGCTCTGCTATTTAGTGCAAAAGTCAGGATCGTGCGGCCAGGTACACAGCTTTGGTGAACAGTAAGAATTTTCTCTAGCAATATTGGCAGGCGACTGTTTTGTAATCGAATTTAAGAAATGTCACATTAAGAAATGTCGCATTTTCGTAATTTACAATGATTTTATCAACCTTGAAAGGGGCAGCAATCAATCCCCCGTACCACTTCATTTATCAGTGGGTAATGGAATCACCTATTAGAGGCCAAAAATGGACGTAAAATTCCTTAGTAATACCGTCAAGTCCGGACGATTTTTGCGATAGTGAATCAAAAATAAAGTGATACATATCACTGCAAGTAAAGTCGCTTAGAAAGTCATCATTTACTGCGGGAGTAACCACGCAATCGAGTAGAGCAGTAAATCCATCAGGGTCAATCGTATCAGTAGCAGAATCATCATAAAGGTCCCAAAGCAATTATAGATCGGTTTGGAAACGTCATGTTGGGACGTCAGTACGTGTCAATCAGTGTGAGTAAGTGACGTGATACATGCTGGTTTGTGACGCGTCCGCAACTGGATAAGATGATATAAGGAGGTCAGTTCATCCCGTAGGAAGGAGCGAGATTTTTATTGCACCCTGAGTCGCTCCAGTTGTTGCCTCTTTAACTGAAGAAGTTTCGCCTTAACATGACGGACATTCGTAATTTGTAAGGGAGCTTGTCTGGCACCGTCATAAAGTTGACGCAAGGCGGAATAATAAAATTCCTGGGTCCGACGCAGATTCCTCGGCCTCTTAGCGCCATAATGCATCAACGCTTCCCGGAGCAAATGTTTGGCATTCCCTGACCACCATTCCATAAGAGAAAGATAACGGTCCTGCCGAATGCAAGATCATTCAACAGGGATTTGTTCAACATCCAGGTTATGTGATACAGTTTTACTAGATGCGGTACAAGATTTAAAGTTACAGCTACGGCACAGTGATAAGTGAAACAAGCGGGTATCACGTCTGTCGCTAACAGCTGTCCACATAGAATCAGAAAGATAAAAGCGATCGAGTCGGCAGCTGGAAGTAGTTGTACAATGCGTGTACGTGACGAGAGTGGGATATCGACAGATCCACGCGTCTCGTATTTTCGAAGAACGCACCAAATCTTCTAGTTCATTACTGAAATTAAAATTAAGCGTCTGATACACAGGACGCAAAACGCAATTAAAAGCTCTGCCTAACAGAAGTTTCCGCGGAGTTTTACGAAGTAAAGAAACTATATCCTCTTTACAAAAACGGGCACGACCTGTGGAGCGACCAGATCCTGAAGGGGCATAGAGAAGAATCAAAGTAAGGTTACAAAAAGGGCAGCCTATCCCTCGGCCTTTATCAAGAACTTCGAAATCAATCAGTGCTATTCCCTCTCTGTAAAATAACGCAGAACCAGTAGAAAGTTCAGCAGCCACATTAAAGAAAGTAGAGAAACCAGAATAGAAAGATTTTCGAAAAACACTTCTTGCAAAAATATCACGTCTGGACATGAACCGTAAATAAACTGTCGCAGCGCTACAAGTCTAAGCTAGGAACTAAGTCTGTTCACATTCAAGATAAGAAAAGGAATAGGTCT
Source organism: Schistocerca nitens (assembly GCF_023898315.1). Lineage (NCBI taxonomy): Eukaryota > Metazoa > Arthropoda > Insecta > Orthoptera > Acrididae > Schistocerca > Schistocerca nitens. The sequence continues at coordinate 709,113,309 of NC_064617.1, read as the reverse complement.
GCATCTAGCGATTACCAAAACTATGCAGTTGATTACTTGGAAATGATCGTTAACATTCCATGGAAGAGCCAACGGATGAATCTGAATGAAAAGAGGTAGATCCCTCTCTTCCACCCTCTTTCTGTTTTTTCTTTTTTCGGGATGCCACGCGCTCAGGTTGGAAACATTGCTTTTTCGGCTGTGCGGGAAGGCGACTGTCGCATGCAGCAAGGTGGGTTAAGGGGGAGGGGAGGGGGGGGTCCTGCGGAAATTCAGTAGCCTTCTACCGACATCACATCTGCCGCTGGCACATCGTTCAGCAGAGACTCGTTGCACGCTTTTCTCATCAGGAGGGCCGGCCGCGGTGGACGAACGGTTCTAGGCCCTTCAGCCCGGAACCGCGCGACTGCTATGGTCGCAGGTTCGAATCCTGCCTCGGGCATGGATGTGTGTGATGCCCTTAGGTTAGTTAGGTTTAAGTAGTTCTAAGTTCTACGGGACTGCTGACCTCATATGTTAAGTCCCATAGTGCTTAGAGCCATTTGAATCGTTTCTCATCAGGGGGCTCAGAAGAAGGGGTATGTCTGCCAAGTCCGTAGATATAGTACGGTGCTCCGGAACAGGTCTATCCTCACGTGATTCCGAAGAGGCTGTCTCGGTCTCGGCCTCGGTCTCGGTCCCGGGAATCAGGTCGTTGGGAGCGCTGGACGATCTGAAATCTTGAATAGCAACCGACATCTTATCATCTGGTCTAACCTCAGGGAGGGGAGAGGCCTCCTCAGTCCGCATGTTTTCAGTAGAGCGGAGACGCGGAGAGGAATTGTCTGACTTCTCACCATGTACACTTGTTTTGGCGTGGTGGCGGCGCAGAAGCTAGAGTGGCTTAGTCTCTACGCGAGGCTAACAGCGGAAATGCTCTAGGAACATCACGCAGTTGCTCGCCTTGTTCTTCCGATAGAGTTAGGCATAATGGCAGTCACTTGGGGAAACAGATCCGCTAAAGTTAGTTTTTTACGTTGTTCATAATCGGATTTTAAGACTGTGACACGACGCGGGCAATTTGTACTAAGGTGTCCATCCTCATTACATATAAAAAACGTCCCTTCTTGTTCTGTGTATGTTATATGTAGCCGGTATTCACACAGTTGCAAATGAGAGCAAATAATCCGTTTGTCCACCATGTCCACGCATCGAGCTTCGCTATAAACCTGTAAACGATGCTGAGCGGACCAGCGTTCGTGGCGTATACTTCGTATATCCCCAGACGGAAGCAAGATCGTCTTGAGAAAACCGTCATCAACTTCAGGAGTTAAATTCCCTAACATTCGTATATTTGACCTCCGCGTACGTCAGAACAACCATGCTATTAGAACCATCGCGATGAATGAAAAGGACTTGTCCGGGCAGCAAAAGGGGTCTGGAGCGGGTCTATGAACTTGACATAAAACACACACAATTCAGGATCGAAGACAGCCGGTTGAACCTGTCCTGAAGTGACATCATGAATTTCTAACGAACTCGGCTGCAAGTGGCGCGTAGACTTGTTGAAACTAAAACTGACGATACCTGTACGTGGGAAGTTATTGGGAGCAATGGACGATATCACAGCGTTAGACAACGCCGCCTCAAAATGGAATCACAAACACGAGATGCGGAGAGACAAAGAACGATGTAACGCTCACAACGACTCGCACGACACTGAGGATAAACAAGGAAGCTATCGCAGCGCAACGAAACAGGAAGAACCTCCCCGGGGTGCGAAGCGGGAATGCAGCTATCGAGGCAGAGTTCACACAGCTACCTTTGCTAAACGAAGCGGTACCGGTTGATGTGCGATCAGATTTTCTGTTACTCATGTTCTGCAATTCTGTGTACTAACAAGTCTTTGTAGATGTAGTGGGCTTCGTCTGTCCACAGAACGTTCTATGGTCATTCACTGCCAATTTCCATGTGAGCACGATATTCTGGAGCGGTCGTTTATTTTACTGACAGGTCAGCGTGAAGCAACTCTTGAATATGGGTAATTGTGTATGGATACCACTGCAGGACGATTCGTAGAATTTTATGAACCGTGTTGACAGGCGTGTCCACAGCTCAGGCAATTATCCGTCCACTGCATGAGAGAGAAGAAGCAGTAAACTGGTTTTGAATTGGGGCAGTAAAGTAGCTGAAAATAGCCATAGTAACGAGAAAGTCAAATGGAGACTGGCAATAGCAAGAAAAATTGTTTCTGAAAAGCAGAAATATTTTAACACCTAATTCAAACAGATGTAATTGTTAGGAAGTCTTTTCTGAAGATACTTGTCTGGAGCATATCCTTTTACAAAAGTGACACGTGGCTGACAGAGATGAGATAAGAACAGAAAGCATTTGAAATGTGGTGCTACAGAAAAATGTTGAAAATTAGATGCGTTTGTTACTTATGGAGACGCACTGAAACGAATTTAGGGGAAAAATATTGCACAACTGGTATAAGACGGGATCAATTGGTATGTCACATACTGAGTCATCAAGGTGCAGTCAATTTGGTACTGGAGGTAGATGCAGCAACATGTATATGGTGGTGAGATGATGTTGATACTGATTGTGTGAGTTACCAGGTTTTAACGGTGTAACACCTCTGTTTTATGACCATTATTCAATTCTACTGGCCATGAACGAACTTTTAGAAAGATTGTAACGATGTGTGATGTGGTAATGGCACCGACACTAATCAAGAATGTTCTGTGATCTGGGGGTGGCTGAATTGTTAGCCGAAACTATTAATCCATCTAAATAAAGAAGATTTAATGTGCGATCTTGAATTCAAATATTTTTGGTACCTAACATAACCAAAAAATTTAAAAAATCTTTTCATTTGTAATTTTTAGTAGACTTTAGCCCTTTGAGGCTTCGTTGTGAACGCGATTTCCAGGTGAATTACACGATCTATTACTTGACCACTTGATTTTATTTTCAGCCTCGTCTCAGAAACGTAACACACAATCAGTTAATTACAGTATGAAACCTCACAGAACAAAAGTCACATGCTTCGAAGAAGGATGGCGCTTACCATTTTCCCTCACCTCCACCCTTAGATTAGGATGGCGTTGTAGCAACCCCGACGGCGTCCAGGAAGGGACACAATAACCAGATTCACATTAATCAGTCACTAATCAAATGCGGAAAGGAAGGAAGGAAGCCGCGCGGGATTAGCAGAGCGGTCTGAGGCGCTGCAGTCATGGACTGTGCGGCTGGTCCCGGCGGAGGTTCGAGTCCTCCCTCGAGCATGGGTGTGTGTTTTGTCCTTCGGATAATTTAGGTTAAGTAGTGTGTAAGCTTAGGGACTAATGACCTTAGAAGTTAAGTCCCATAATATTTCACACACATTTGAACATTTTTTTGAAGGAAGGAAGATAAGGGTATAACATCCCGTCGGCAACTAGATCTTTGGAAGACGGAACACAGGCTGAAATTGGAGAAGAAAGCGAAAGGGAGTCCGCTAATCCATTTCGGATGAACCATCCCGGCATTTTCATTAAGCTATTTAGATTAGTCATAGTGAACCAAAATCTATGAGTTCGGAAAGGGATTTGAACCGTCGTCCTCCAGAATGCGAGGTCAGTGTGCTAACCACTGTGCCATATCTCTCAGTATTCACCAAATGCGAACCTAGCGGAGAATCAGAATTAATAAAACGTTCCTAGTCTTTATGCCGTGATCGAATGAATTTCGCACTTAAACCCACTGTTTCGTCCCCACCTGTGGAGGACATTTTAAAGGAGGATGGTAACTTCTTCGAGTGTCCGATTCACACCCTCGCTCCCTACTGACTGCAGCAAAATTCAATTTACGTGAGCTCCAGCGCACTGGCGTAACGTCATTAGTTTTGAATGCACGAGCGCAATAGGCTGTTGACGATTGCTGTTGTCCGCTGTTACTGTCACCACATGGTGGCAGACGTGTCCACATCTTCTTCAGCACCGAGATCCGTAAGTCACTCAGTTTCAAGTCCTATTCCTTCCTATTGAAATTCCTGGGGTGTTACAGAATCTCTATAGCCTTTCTGTACAGTCTTTCATGTGGCTACCGGTACTTGAATCCTGTCACAATGAATGTGATTGTCTCCTGCAAGCATGTTCCGCAACAGCTAACCTGTCAGTCTGCCCCCTTTTTCAGTTTCCTTGGCGCTCTTCTCGTCGTTTTTTCTAACACCTCCCCACAACTAAGCGGAATGCTACAAATTCCTCCTTTTTCCAGCGGTTTGTGAGCAGCCGTGACAAATTTTAGGTGATCCTGTAGCTTACGGGTGGGTTTGTAGATTACCGCGTTGTTCCGCTTTTTCAATATTTTTCCTATGCAGTCAGTAACGAACATAATGAAAGACAGATAAACTTTCGATTTCACCGGCGCTTGAGCATCGCTACTATTTCTACTTGGTGGTTTTAACCGCTCTTTTCACCTCAGCGAACGAATAACAATTTTTGAGAAATGCTCTGGTGAAATGTCTTAATTCTGCGTCAAGCAGCTCTGGTTCGCAGATATTTCTGACTCTATCCGGTAACTTTTTACGATGCCTTGCTTTAGTTGTGGGTGATGGTTCGAATCCCCGTGTAAGTTACCGTCTGTGTGCGTGGATTAAGCTTCCACTTGCCTCCTCCTTGGTAAACTGAATCATCCGATTAATCTTGCTGAGATGCTTGTCAGAGCTATCTAGTTCCTGAAACTTCCTGGCAGATTAAAACTGTGTGCCGGACCGAGACTCGAACTCGGGACCTTTGCCTTTTGCGGGAAAGTGCTCTACCGTCTGAGCTACCCAAGCACGACTCATGCCCCATCCTCTCAGCTTTACTTCTGCCAGTACCAAATCTCCTACCTTCCAAACTTTACAGAAGCTCTCCTGCGAACCTCGCAGAACTAGCACTCCTGAAAGAAGGGATATTGCGGAGACATGGCTTAGCCACAGCCTGGGGTATGTTTCCAGAATGAGATTTTCACTCTGCAGCGGAGTGTGCGCTGACATGAAACTCCTGGCAGATTAAAACTGTGTGCCGGACCGAGACTCGAACTCGAGACCTTTGCCTTTCGCGGGCAATTGCTCTTCCAGGAAGTTTCATGTCAGCGCACACTCCGCTGCAGAGTAAAAATCTCATTCTGGAAACATCCCCCAGACTGTGGCTAAGCCATGTCTCCGCAATATCCTTTCTTTCAGGAGTGCTAGTTGTGCAAGGTTCACAGGAGAGCTTCTGTTAAGTTTGGAAGGTAGGAGGCGAGGTACTGGCAGAAGTAAAGCTGTGAGGACGGGGCGTGAGTCGTGCTTGGGTAGCTCAGTTGGTAGAGCACTTGCCCGCAAAAGGCAAAGGTCCCGAGTTCGAGGCTCGGTCCGGCACACAGTTTTAATCTGCCAGGAAGTTTCATGTCAGCGCAAACTCCGCTGCAGTGTGAAAATCTCATTCTGGAATCATCCGTCATCCTGGTATCTAGTTCCTCTCTACCACGCCTCCACAAAACAAACGTGCAAACGAATCATCCACATAGCGGAACCAAATGTACTGTTTTCTGTTGGCAGTTTTGGATTCGCTATAATTGGGTTTCCGGGGCTCTCCATACCCATGCCACCCGTCTGTTCATATAACTCTCAGTTAAATTTGAAATAGATGGTCGTGAGGTAATATTTTAACAGTTATGCAATATCTGGAGGAAAAATCCGACTCAGGTGTTGCAACACCTCATTGAGAGGAACCATGGTAAATAACGATACCACATGAAAACTAACTAATCTGTCCTCCGGCTACACCACTGTGGAGTTAAAATTACTGACAAAATGTGTCAAAGTCTCGATGTAGGAATCAGGAAACGTTGGGTTTCAATGCGAAATCCGCTCGAGCACGGCATAATAGCCTCGGACATTTTATTAATTGTGACTTTGAAAGCCGTGAAATTTTACATTTTACGACTAGCGGAGTATGTTATTGAATGAGTGAAAGAAATAAGAAAAGATTAAAGCAAAGTTTGCTAGTGGATATGTAACGAAATGCGTTGTAGATCTTGTCACTGGTCTACGGTGGACAGTGTTTCACAGGAGACACGAGACGCCATCCTTCGCCGTCGTGTTGCCTGCTTTACGTCGCAGTACTAAGTGGTAGGGGGACAGCGCCTGCGAAGACGTCTGCCTACAAATGCGCGCCGTTGTTGCTAGCGCTTGTGTGCGTTTCGCTCTCAAGTACTTAGACTTGAGCAGTAAAATACACAGCGGCTGCTGGAATTGTTCCATTAGTGGGGGAACTTGGACGATTCACTTAAGCTTTGTTCTCCGTGCAGCTGGCGCCTTGAGGTTTACGCGTGAAGCTGCGTGAGTCTAGGTTGGAGAGGGGAGGGGGGGAGGGAGGAGAGGGTGAGGGTGGGAAGGGAAGAGGCGAGACAGGGGTGGTGGCTGGAGCCGGAGTGGGCAGTAGTTAGGATGCAGCGCTGCAAGCTGGTCGCCGCAACCAGCAGATGCGACCTACTTTGGGCCTCACCTCTTGTAGGTTGACACCACTTACTATGAAGCGGGTAGATTTTATGGTAGCAACATGAGAAAGCACATACTTACCTCTTTCGTCTGTTATCATTTCCATAAATGAAACTAACATTTAAATTCTTTGCGCTGCTGATAAATAGAGGCGAAATACGAGCTGGAATGGGACGAAGATGGGCGAGGAAATTATCCATCGTAATGAAACTGAACATTGTGATGTATTTAAACTGACATGAAAAACGTTCATCTGGGTACATTTTCGATGTTTATAGCGGATAGATCGTTTGTGCTGTGGTCTATTTATAGCGTCCTTCAGTATCGCAACACTATTTCTTATTTTTCTTATAATCGGTCACACATAGGATACTGGCCTGATAGCAGAATTATACTGAAACAGTACCTTAATTTGGTTTATTTAAGTGGTGGTTATGTCATTCTCAATACCTACTTGAGAGTGACTTTCGCCTGTAATAGAAGTTTTGTATATGAGGCATATTGGCAAAGTAAGGTCCAATTAGGGACGAAATGAAAACAGCTGTGAAAATAATGGAACTTCGCACAAATGTTTTGAGCAGTGTTTTTAGTGTGCCTGTCGGTGGCTTCACATCGCTCTTTTCAGTTCAGAGCGCAAAGTAATCACGTAGAAATGCCTAAAACAACAGTGTTTGCCGCCAAGTATGTGAATCTGTTGAGAGATTTCACCTGAAGCTATGCAACCCACATAACATAAATGTCATTCATTTCATTCCTGAAGACAATTTTCAGCGGAATTCTGCTGGGGCAATGAAGATGCTCCTGCAGCGTTTTCGATGGGAAGTGTTTGATTACCCGCAACACAGCCCTTAATTGGCTCCCTCCGTTTTTCATCTCTACTCATATGAGCCGCTGGCTACGAAGACAACATTTTGGCAGAAACAACGAAAGGCAGACCACCATTGAGAATTGGCGGAAAGCACAGTCGGCTGCTTTCTGCGATGAGGATAGTGGAAAATTTGTACAACGACACGACAAATATCTCAGTCTGAGTGGTGACTATTGAGAGAGGTAGCTGGAAGGTGTGGCTAAGTGTGGTGAATAAAAAACATTTGATTTGCACTGTGATTTTCATTTTGCGACCTATCGGACCTTACCTTCCGAACAGCCCTCGTCTTTTGTAATTCCAGTGTGAGATGATAGCATTCACTTTTTGTATGCTGAAGACTTTTTTTGGAAGTAAAATAATTATTCTGGAAAAGTAAGGTTTTTTTATATGAAAAATTGTTCCAAGGTATAAAATCAGATTTAAAAGTGTAGCAAACGAGAAAATCTTTTCACTTCTGAATTAAAAGCACATACGTCACTATTATTCTGCTACACATCATTAGGCTGTTGTGAAGTCAAATTAAGAAGAAGTGTTATCAGAAAGCAGTTACGAGTTAAACGCGTTTTGAAACTGTAGCTGTTGGCAACTACCAAATGTTTCAAGTGGCTCTAAGCGCTAGGGGACTTAACATCTGAGGTCATCAGTCACCAATATTTAGAACTAAGTAAACCTAACTAACCTAAGGACATCACACACATCCATGCCCGAGGCAGGATTCGAACCTGAGACCGTAGCAGCCGCGTGATTCCGGACTGAAGTTCCTAGAACCACTCGGCCACCGCGGACGTCTGGCAACTAACACAGTTTCCATTTTCGAGAGAGGGAAAATTGTTGAGACATTGAAGAAAACCAGTTCATTTGCACCGTAAGATCTGTTTCAAGGTGCAAGGTGGTGAACCACTGACAAAGTATGGAGGGACTGTCCACACGTTATGGAATCAGTTATAAAAATGGACAGAATTTTACTCATCATACAACTTGTAACTGAAGACTTAACCATATCCTCAATGTAGCTTTAACATATAAAGCGTCACTTAAATAATATATGGATCTCATACACTAATGGCCATTCAAATTGCTACACCACGAAGATACGTGCTACAGACGAGAAATTTAACCGACTGGAAGAAGATGCTGTGATATGCAAATGATTAGCTTTTCAGAGCATTCACACAAAGTTGGAGCCGGTGGCGACACCTACAACGTGCTGACATTAGGAAAGTTTCCAACCGATTTCTCATACACAAACAGCAGTTGACCGGCGTTAACTGGTGAAACGTTGCTGTGATGCCTCGTGTAAGGAGGCGAAATGCGTACCATCACGTTTCCAACTTTGATAAAGGTCGTATTGTAGCCTAACGTGATTGCGGTTTATCGTATCGCGACATTGCTGCTCGCGTTGGTCGACATCCAATGACTGTTAGCAGAATATGGAATCGGTGGGTTAAGGAGGGTAATATGGAACGCCGTGCTGGATCCCAACGGCCTCGTACCACCAGCAGTCGAAATGACAGGCATCTTATCCGCATGACTGTAACGTATCGGGCAGCCACGTCTCGATCAATGAGTCAACAGATGGGGACGTTATCAAGACAACAACCATCTGCACGAACAGTTCGACAACGTTAGCAGCAGCATGGACTATCAGCTCGGAGACCATGGCTGCGGTTACCCTTAATGCTGCATCACAGACAGGAGCGCCAGCGATGGTGTACTCAACGACGGACCTGGGTACACGAATGGCATAACGTCGTTTTTTCGGATGAATCCAGGTTCTGTTTACAGCATCATGATGATCGCATCCGTGTTTGGCGACATCGCGGTGAACGCACATTGGAAGCGTGTATTCGTCATCGCCATACTGGCGTATCACCCGGCGTGATGGTATGGGGTGCCATTGGTTACACGTCTCGGTCACCTCTTGTTCACTTTGACGGCACTTTGAACAGTGGAAGTTACATTTCAGGTGTGATACCACCCGTGGCTCTACCCTTCATTCGATCCCTGCGAAACCCGACATTTCAGCAGGACAATGCACGACCGCATGTTGCAGGTCCTGTACGGGCCTTTCTGGATTCAGGAAACGTTCGACTGCTGCCCTGGCCAGCACATTCTCCAGATCTCTCACCAACTGAAAACGTCTTGTCATTGGTGGCCGAGCAACTGGCTCGTCACAATACGCCCGTCACTACTCCTGATGAACCATGGTATCGTGTTGAAGCTGCATGGGCAGCTGTACCTGTACACGCCATCCGAGTTCTGTTTGACTCTTTCCCAGGCGTATCATGGCCGTTATTACGGCCAGAGGTGGCTGTTTTGGGTACTGATTTCTCAGGATCTATGCCCCCAAATAGCTTGAAAATGTAATCACATGTCAGTTCTAGGATAATATATTTGTCCGATGAATACCCGTTTATCTTCTACATTTCTTGTTGCTATAGCAATTTTAATGGCCAGTAGTGTGTTTACAGGCACTGCACAAAACACAACCTGATGTTCCACAACAACAAAAACAGTAAAAAATTACGGAAACTGCTTGTGGAAGTGTCGATTGTGCGTTCTTTCATGTGATTCTAAAATCAGGCACTTTACAAAATTTTATATGTACAACACTCTCCCGTAAATTATACGTCAATCATAGGTTTTTAAAGACACTTTTGATACAAAGAATAATATTTTATGCAGTTTTACGTGCCGTTTGAACCTTAATGAGCTAGTAATGATCATATTACTGTAACCATCAGTGTCACGTTTTCAGTTTTTTAAACGGTTAAAAATTGCCTTCCAATTGTAGATGTATCACGTATTTTAAAACAGTGTATTTTGCTAAATTTATGAAAATCACTGTTATTACTGTTGATTTGCGTACATGGGAGTAGTGACGACCGGTTGTTGTCTGTAAAACAAAATAAATTAAAAATCGATTACTTTCATAAATACGATGTAATCGGTGGGTTCTGGAGGGTAATACGGAACGCCCTGCTGGATCTCAACGGCCTCGTACCACCAGCAGTCGAGATGACAGGCATCTTATCTGCATGACTGTAACGGATCGTGCAACCACGTCTCGATCCCTGGTGCTACCAGGGTGAAATTACAGGTTATTACTTTTCATATCATTTACAGTATATTAAAATTCTAATAATGTGAATAAGCTTTCTGATGAGCAGTCGTGGTCTGAAATCTGTAGGGGTAGCAAATATGTGTATGTAAGTCGCCAGTTTTGTGGTTTTTGAGAAACTGTAAAAGTTGCTAATGCTGTACTCATGTTAAAAACCATGAGCCATTCAACAGAGAATAAATTACCAAAGTGATGGGACAAAGAAGCGTGGATCGCGTTATTAATGACTGGTGTTACCAACGTAACACCATACCTTTTTGCAGCATGTGATTATCCTCTGAACGACGAGAACAACGAGAATAACGACTCTATAAGACTAAGTTGTACATCATTTAAGTGAAAAAGCTGTTACATATATTGACAGTCTACTGGTTTCTCGTAATCGAGCCCGATTATAACGCACAAGCGCACACGCAAGGTGCCTACTCCCTCTCAAGTGTGACCTTATCTCGGCCGGAACTTCCAAGTGAAAGCTACCTACCCCCTCTGTCTCAATGAAAACCGTGCCATGTATTACTAAATGTGAGTCATGAGCTGTTCCTCTCTGATTGCAAGAATGAACTTGGAGGTCCGTGCCTGAATGCTGTTTTGAGTAGAGAAACTGCCATATACCACGGACTTACAATACTTGTCCATACTCAATGAGGGGCAGGAGTAAGTAGCTAAACACGTTTCACATTACCCTAATCCAACGTATTTGTAATGCCGGTCGTTCATCACTGTTCACGAGAAACCCTGCCAATAAATGACGCAACGGGTTGCTCCCAATTATGTAATCTGACTACATGTAGGTATAGCGTGCCTCATATAAACAAGAAAGTCCCCTAGCTCACATTTGAAATTTGATAAACTTCATCATTATTTATTGGGGAAGGGAGAAGGGAAGCGGGAAAATGTGAAATGTGGTGGAATATTAATAAAACAGGTCTCAGTGACACGGGTGATTCATTATGGTGGTTAACATTCCCCAGTAAACACATGAACTAACATTCAAAACAAAATGAAATTACAGTACCTTACTTACAAAATGATCACGTTTAAAGCAAAAATTACAGGGAAAACCAGCGTGATCAAGTTATGGATGTGGGAAGAAAACTTAGGAACTACGTATAAGGTGGATAATCCTGCACTAATATTTAATATAGCCACACGTAACCCAATAGAAAGAAGCAGTTCATTCCGCCAACACTGAAACTAAACATGTGAACTACAGAGATCTCAAATGAAATTGTAGCTTTTACACTAAAAGTGATAAATTCCATAATCGTCAAACCATTCGAGAAATGTCAAATAAGGGTTAGTTCAGCATAGAATCTGAAAATCAACACAGTGAGGTAGCCTGCACTAGCCACATTATTTTCGTCTAAACATGGCAGGAAAGCTTAACAGAGAATCGCACATCAAGAATGGAATAAATTACGGACTTCCCCGATCTGAAGACGTAATTACAGTGAATGAGACGAACAATTGCTGAGGGCGACAACTACTTGCTACATATGGTTCGTCACTTGAAAAAATCTTAGTCCCGGTAAAACACAAGAAATGATCTAAATCAAATAGGAAATTTTATCAGTTTAATGGATACACTATTTTTAAACAAAACACGACAAGTAATTCATCTGAGACATTCCATTGCTGGCGTCACATGGCAGCTCTCGACATGAACAACGCTAGAGTACCATGAAAATAACTAGGAAACTCAATGAAACGAACAAAAAGCAATGCCGAATATTCCACCAAGGTAATGAAATGATTTTCCCACAATTAACATGAAACTGTCCACACTGACTGGGGCATAATCGCACCAAGTTGTGTTCCGAAAAGCATTAGGTGTTTAAAAGGTGGCGGTGACATTCGCAGTGCCACTTGGAACACGTCAGCGGAAGCTATTGACTCTGGAGAGTTTTCTTTATAGTGGTTCGAAATGGACCTCTCGTAACGCTCGGGGGAAAAAAAGTGCAAAGCACTGTGAAACTGCTTTGCTAGACCTCTCTGGGGAAAACTATCGATATTGGTACGGCGCACAAGAGGATCTCTCTTCCCTGACCGACAGATATAAACACACATACTCACAACTCACTCTTTTCAAATATTACCTTGGGAAAAGAGAATATGGGGAGGACGCTGTTTAAGACAAGAAATAAAAGTCTGCGTTCCCTGCGTTTTCTCTTTCTAACGGAGCAGACACAGAAAAACCCATCTACGCAAGTTATAAAGAATAATTAAGCAATGTCGCTCTGCCAGAAATGAAAGGTTGCTTTTACAGCCACCTCTCGTGTCACAGCAGATTGTGACGAAAATTTCGCAGATGCAAAAAGTAATAAGAACTTTTTTATTTCAATCAGGAGGGAACTTTAACTCCTAAAAATTGCTAAAAACACAAGGATGAAGCCGATGAACCATTTTCGCTCCACGGGGTGCCCAAAAATTCATAAAAAAGAAAAGCATGAGGCGCTTGTAGTAAGTAAGGCAACACTTTTTTGTGAAGCAGTTTCGGTCGAATAAATGCGGAATTTGTCGTGGAACATTGTGGAATGTTCCCGCTTGAGCCCCTACAGATTCATGAATCTCTGACACGCTGCGGCGCAGCACACAGCCTTCAAAATGGCATCTGTAACGGAAGTGCGTTCCAAGCAGAGAGCTGTCGTTGAGTTTCTTTTGGCAGAAAACCAGAGCGTCACAGATATTCATAGGCGCTTGTAGGATGGCTACTACGGAGATCTGTCAGTGAACAAAAGCACGGTGAGTAGTTGGGCGAGGCGTCCGCCATCAACTTAACAAGGTCGCGCAAGCCTGCCCGACCTCCCGCAGTGCGCCGGTCGCCACAAAAATACATACGTACGTCTTCTTCTCTATGAGAAAACACGGTCTGACACAAGTCTGCGCACCCGAGAGGCGCTCAGAAGTCCTCATTGGACCGTTCTCCATCATCCACCCGACAGGCCGGATCTCGCATCTTCCGATATCTTTCTGTTTAAACCAACGCGGTCCCCGTTGTAACAGGATGTGGATGATGGGAAGGTTATTGAGGCAGCAAGACCTCGGTTCAGACGTCGTCCAGTAGAGTCGTTCCATTCGGGCATACATGTTCTCGTAGGAAGATGGCGCACGGCCATCACATTGAACGGAGATTGTGTTGAAAAATAGCTTTAATAAAAAAAAACGTGGTTCACATGGCTCTGAGCACAATGGGATTTAACATCTGGAGTCATCAGTCCCCTAGCACTTAGAACTACTTAAATGTAACTAACCTAAGGACATCACACACATCCATGCCCGAGGCAGGATTCGGAACTGCAACCTTAGTAGTAGCGCGGTTCTCGACTGGGATCACCGTATCCTCAGACAAATGAAAGTGAACAAAGATTGAACTAAAATCCAACATAAGTGTACGTGTTTGTGATAAGGTAACTTTATTTAAACGGCATAGATCATCAGTCAAATCATTATGTACACTACTGGCCATTAAAATTGCTACACCAAGAAGAAATGCTGACGATAAACGGGTATTCATTGGACAAATATATTATACTAGAACTGACATGTGATAACATTTTCATGCAATTTGGGTGAGAAATCAGTACCCAGAACAACCACCTCTGGCCGTAATAACGGCCTTGTACGCCTGGGCATTGAGTCAAACAGAGCTTGGATGGCGTGTACAGGTACAGCTGCCCATGCAGCTTCAACACGATACCACAGTTCATTAAGAGTAGCGACTGGCGTATTGTAACGAGCCAGTTGCTCGGCCACCAGTGACCAGACGTTTTCAGTTGGTGAGAGATCTGGAGAATGTGCTGGCCAGGGCAGCAGCCGAACATTTTGTGTATCCAGAAAGGCCTGTACAGGACCTGCAACATGCGTTCGTGCATTATACAGCTGAAATGTAGAGTTTCGCAGAGATCGAATGAAGGGTAGAGCTACGGGTCGTAACACATCTGAAATGCAACGTGCACTGTTCAAAGTGCCGTCAACGTGAACAAGAGGTGACCGAGACGTGTAATCAATGATACCCCATACCATCACGCCGGGTGATACGCCAGTATGGCGATGACGAATACACGCTTACAATGTGCGTTCACTGCGATGTCGCCAAACACGGATGCGACTATTATGATGCTGTAAACAGAACCTGGATTCATCCGAAAAAACGAAGTTTTGCCATTCGTGCACCTAGGTTCGTCGTTGGGTACACCATCGCAGGCGCTCCTGTCTGTGATGCAGCATTAAGGGTAACCGCAGCCATGGTCTCCGAGCTGATAGTCCATGCTGCTGCAAACGTAGTCGAACTGTTTGTGCAGATGGTTGTTGTCTTGAAAACGTCCCCATCTCTTGCTTCAGGGATCGAGACGTGGCTGCACGATCCGTTACAGCCATGCTGATAAGATGCCTGTCATCTCGACTGCTAGTGATACGAGGGAGTTGGGATCCAGCACGGCGTTCCGTTTACCCTCCTGAACCCACCGATTCCACATTCTGCTAAAAGTCATTGGATCTCGACCAAAGCGAGCAGCAATATCGCGATACGATCAACCGCAGTCACGGTAGGCTACAATCCGACCTTTATCAAAGTCGGAAACGTGATGGTACGCATTTCTCCTCCTTACACGAGGCATCACAACAACGTTTCACCAGGCAACGCCGGTCAACTGCTGTTTGTGTATGAGAAATAGGTTGGAAACTTTCCGCATATCAGCACGTTGTAGGTGTCACGACCGGCGCCAACCTTGTGTGAATGCTCTGAAAAGCTAATAATTTGCAAATTTGAGCATCTTCTTCCTGTCGGTTAAATTTCTCGTCTGTAGCACGTCATCTTCGTGGAGTAGCAATTTTAATGGCCAGTAGTGTATTAACTCTATACGCAATGGTTTATACACAATACTCTTTAGTCTGAAAGTAATATGAAGGAAATGGGACAAAAATTTTCATAGAGTGATGTTAATTTTCGGGCCTGATGGCCTATCGGTAAAGCGCGAGCAGGTGATCAACGGGTCGCGGGATCGATTCCCGGTCAATCCACGGATTTTTTCAGTCACCCTTGAAGCTACCCTGCACCTCTCAACGATACGAAGATTCTTCAGGAATAACACGTACTCGGCAGAATAACTGGGTAGTCGACACGCAATTCACCAAAGTGGCGACCAGGCCATTGAGCCACACGAAATCAGTATTAGTGATATTAAGTATCGCAAAACGGTTAAAGAACTTTATTCGTTCATTATCACTCGAAGGAAAAAAATGTTTCAGGAACGAGTAATAGTATTACCTCCAGATACAAGGCCACGCATGCTCAAAATAGAAAATAGGAATGGTATGGCGGGCCGCTTATGACATTATATGTTTCATCACGACTGTTTTCTGATACACTCACTCCTTTGAGAGGCCTCATTCACTAAATCACAATGGCAATCCACTCTGTGTTGCAGCTGAATCGTACTACCACAGAGTCCCTCAACCAATTCAGTTGCACATTTTTTTCTGCCCTGTTGCCCTCTTTTTGATACTACCATGCGCAGTTCCTCCAATTTTAAAGTACGTATGTCTCACCAAACGCAGAGACTGCATTCAACCGCTCCTTGCCGCATTGTGCTTCTCACGGTCCCATTACATCCGCTGTTTACACAGATATTGCCATAAAGCCCCCAACAACGTCCCCCAGAACACCTACAAAATTACAGACATCATCATCCACCATCAGCGTCACAAGATTAAGCGTGCGATGCACCATGAACACATGAAGATAGGCCGTTTTAGGAATAAAATATACATTACTGCCTATTTAAAATGCAACACCAAGGAAGATTAAATTCGAAATTTTCTCATGTTGCGCGTGAAGAATGTTCAAATGTGTGTGAAATCTTATGGGACTTAACTGCTAAGGTTATCAGTCCCTAAGCTTACACACTACTTAACCTAAATTATCCTAAGGACAAACACACACACTCATGCCCGAGGGAGGACTCGAACTTCCGCCGGGACCAGCCGCACAGTCCATGAATACAGCGCCGAAGACCGCTCGGCTAATACCGCGCGGCTGCGCGTGAAGAGTAGATTATTATATTTGTTTGTGGTTTGGCGGTGTACAGGAGGCGAAATGTAGTGCAGAGAGCCAGTACCTATGGCAGCAACAAAGAATCTTGTGTAGCTGAGCATCGAGTCGAAAGGAGCTAGGATGACAGGTACAAGTACTTAATTCCATGCTGTCTCAGCTCTTCGCCAAAGTTCATCAGTCTTAATGTTTGGTGAGTAGTGGGGTGCAAGTATCTCGGCAGCGTATGGTATAACATTTTCAGTGGATATAAAAATAATTTCGTGTAGCTTAAAGACATGGTGCAAGTATTTTCAACTAGACGCCACTTCGGCGACTTAGTTCCCTAACGTAGGATTTAGGACACTGTTGCTCAACCTGTTTAGGCTTGATATCTACAAAAGGCAATTCAGTCCATTAAGAGATATTATGACTTGAATCAGCAGTTGTCTTGTGACAGCCAGAGCGAGAGCACCAGCAGCAGCGAGTACTGTTTGTATAAAGCGTTTATTTTGCATTTTGTTTACGACCTTCCACTAAGGAAGGGATTCTATTTGTGTTTATCTGCTCTGCATAGAAACTAACAGTTCTTGATCGTTAGGAGAGAAATTTATTTTGTACTTATTTGCTGCGCTTAGCTTTAAATAGTTTTTCTGGGAAAACCTAGCGTAGTTTTCGCGTCTCGTATTTCAGTGAGTGTTTCTTGATTATCAGAGTAGCTCATCAGAAGATTATCTTGGGAATTTGTCACCGTATAGAGTAGGGTAAACATAGTCATGTGTAGGGACTGTGGTTGTTGTGAGCGGACGCAAGGAGAATTGGCCACTCTTCGGGGGCAGGTGGAGGCTTTGTCTGTTAGGCTCATCGAGCTCGAGGCGCAGGCGTCGGCTCGTAGTGGCGTTGGGGCAACTGTGGTGAGACCTATGCCTACTTCGGTGGCCTTGGAATCACATGGAACCCCTGATGTCGCTGCGTCTTCCGGCAGTGAGCATCTTACCGGTCAGCCATCACTCCAGGGTGAATGGCGGACAGTGGTGGGCTCGTGCGTGCCTGGCCGAAAGGCGAAGGTGGGATCTGGCCGCGTGGCAGCTGCCTTACCCCTTTCCAACAGGTACGGGGTGCTTCCTAGTGGTGATGACATCGTTTCCGAGCCACCACAGGATGCCTCGCCTGTTGGGCCAGTGGCCGATTCTCCGGCAAGGTCCCGACAGTCACAGAGGGCGGGCCTATTAGTTATAGGGAGCTCCAACGTTAGGCGGGTTATGGAGCCCCTCAGGAAAATAGCGGGTAGGTCGGGGAAGAATGCCAGTGTGCACTCGGTGTGCTTGCCGGGGGGTCTCGTCCGTAATGTGGAGGAGGCCCTTCCGGCAGCTATTGAACGCACTGGGTGTGACCGGCTGCAGATAGTAGCACATGTCGGAACAAATGACGCCTGCCGCTTGGGTTCTGAGGCCATCCTTGGTTCCTTCCGGCGGCTGGCTGATTTGGTGAAGACAACCAGCATCGCACGCGGAGTGCAAGCTGAGCTTAATATCTGCAGCATAGTGCCCAGAGTCGATCGCGGTCCTCTGGTTTGGAGCCGTGTGGAGGGTCTAAACCAGAGGCTCAGACGACTCTGCGACTATAATGGTTGCAAATTCATCGACCTCCGTTATTGGGTGGAGAACTGTAGGGCCCCCCTAGACAGGTCAGGCGTGCACTACACACCGGAAGCAGCTACTAGGGTAGCAGAGTACGTGTGGCGTGCACACGGGGGTTTTTTAGGTTAGAGGGACCCCCCCTTGGGCGAAACGATAAAATACCTGACGGCTTACCAGAGAGAACATCAGCATCGTTGGTAAAGAACGTCCGTCCTCAGAGACCAAAAACAGGAAAAGTTAACGTAATATTGGTAAACTGCAGGAGTATCCAAGGCAAGGTTCCTGAATTAGTATCGCTTATTGAAGGAAATAGTGCGCATATAGTATTAGGAACGGAAAGTTGGTTAAAACCGGAAGTGAACAGTAACGAAATCCTAGACACAGAATGGAATATATACCGCAAGGATAGGATAAACGCCAATGGTGGAGGAGTATTTATAGCAGTAAAGAATTCAATAATATCCAGTGAAGTTATTAGCGAATGCGAATGTGAAATAATCTGGGTTAAGTTAAGTATCAAAGGTGGGTCAGATATGATAGTCGGATGCTTCTATAGACCACCTGCATCAGCAACCGTAGTAGTTGAGCGCCTCAGAGAGAACCTGCAGAACATCGTGAAGAAGTTTCGTGATCATACTATTGTAATAGGGGGAGACTTCAATCTACCAGGTATAGAATGGGATAGTCACACAATCAGAACTGGAGCCAGGGACAGAGACTCTTGTGACATTATCCTGACTGCCTTGTCCGAGAATTACTTCGAGCAGATAGTTAGAGAACCAACTCGTGAAGCTAACGTTTTAGACCTCATAGCAACAAATAGACCGGAACTTTTCGACTCCGTGAATGTAGAAGAGGGTATCAGTGATCATAAGTCAGTGGTTGCATCAATGACTACAAGTGTAATAAGAAATGCCAAGAAAGAAAGGAAAATATATTTGCTTAACAAGAGTGATAGGGCACAAATCGCAGAATATCTGAGTGACCACCATCAAACGTTCATTTCTGAGGAAGAGGATGTGGAACAAAAATGGAAAAAATTCAGAAACATCGTCCAGTACGCCTTAGATAAGTTCGTACCGACTAAGGTCCAAAGCGAGGGGAAAGATCCACCGTGGTATAACAATCATGTACGAAAGGTACTACGGAAACAAAGAAAGCTTCATCATAGGTTTAAGAGTAGTCGAATCATAGCTGATAAGGAAAAGCTGAATGAAGCGAAAAAGAGCGTAAAGAGAGCAATGAGAGAAGCATTCAACGAATTCGAACATAAAACATTGGCAAACAATCTAAACAAGAACCCTAAAAAGTTTTGGTCATATGTAAAATCGGTAAGCGGATCTAAATCCCCTATTCAGTCACTCACTGACCACGATGGCACCGAAACAGAGGACGACCGAAGAAAGGCAGAAATACTGAATTCAGTGTTCCGAAACTGTTTCACTGCGGAAAATCGTAACACGGTCCCTGACTTCAGCCGTCGCACGGACGCCAAAATGGAAAATATTGAAATAAACGATATCGGAATTGAAAAACAACTGCTATTACTTAGTAGCGGAAAAGCATCCGGACCAGACGAGATACCCGTAAGATTCTACAGTGATTATGCTAAAGAACTTGCCCCCTTTCTATCAGCAATTTATCGTAGATCTCTGGAAGAACGTAAAGTACCTAGCGACTGGAAGAAAGCGCAGGTCGTTCCCATTTTCAAGAAGGGTCATAAATCAGATGCGAATAATTATAGGCCTATTTCGCTTACGTCAATCTGTTGTAGAATAATGGAACATGTTTTATGTTCTCGTATTATGACGTTCTTAGATAATACAAATCTCCTTCATCATAACCAACATGGATTCCGCAAACAGAGATCATGTGAAACTCAGCTCGCCCTATTTGTCCAAGAAATTCACAGTGCCGTAGACACTGGCGAGCAGATTGATGCCGTATTCCTGGACTTCAGGAAGGCATTTGATACGGTTCCGCACTTACGTTTAGTGAAAAAAATACGAGCTTACGGAATATCGGACCAGGTTTGTGATTGGATTCAGGATTTCCTAGAAGAAAGAACACAACATGTCATTCTTAACGGTTCAAAATCTGCAGATGTAGAGGTAATTTCGGGAGTACCGCAAGGAAGCGTGATAGGACCTTTATTGTTTACAATATACATAAATGACTTAGTTGACAACATCGGTAGCTCCGTGAGGCTATTTGCAGATGACACGGTTGTCTACAAGAAAGTAGCAACATCAGAAGACTCGTACGTACTCCAGGAAGACCTGCAGAGGATTAATGAATGGTGCGACAGCTGGCAGCTTTCCCTAAACGTAGATAAATGTAATATAATGCGCATACATAGGGGCAGAAATCCATTCCAGTACGATTATGCCATAGGTGGTAAATCATTGGAAGCGGTAACGACCGTAAAATACTTAGGAGTTACTATCCGGAGCGATTTGAAGTGGAATGATCACATAAAACAAATAGTGGGAAAAGCAGGCGCCAGGTTGAGATTCATAGGAAGAATTCTAAGAAAATGTGACTCATCGACGAAAGAAGTAGCTTACAAAACGCTTGTTCGTCCGATTCTTGAGTATTGCTCATCAGTATGGGACCCTTACCAGGTTGGATTAATAGAAGAGATAGACATGATCCAGCGAAAAGCAGCGCGATTCGTCATGGGGACACTTAGTCAGCGCGAGAGCGTTACGGAGATGCTGAACAAGCTCCAGTGGCGGACACTTCAAGAAAGGCGTTACGCAATACGGAGAGGTTTATTATCGAAATTACGAGAGAGCACATTCCGGGAAGAGATGGGCAACATATTACTACCGCCCACATATATCTCGCGTAATGATCACAACGAAAAGATCCGAGAAATTAGAGCAAATACGGAGACTTACAAGCAGTCGTTCTTCCCACGCACAATTCGTGAATGGAACAGGGAAGGGGGGATCAGATAGTGGTACAATAAGTACCCTCCGCCACACACCGTAAGGTGGCTCGCGGAGTATAGATGTAGATGTAGATGTAGAAAAGTTCATAAAGGTTTAAGCAGAAAACAACACCGTAGCCAAAATAAACCATTTTAATTACAGATAAGACATAGGAGCTAATTTTCTCTCCATCAACAGATACAGACCTACAACTCAGTTTTCAAGACATTACACATGCAACGGCGAGGTTAAGAGATGTTCCACCTGCAGAATGATATCCACTCACCTTGCGGTGAATTTATTCTTCTGCAGTCCAGTCCACTCGCCTGTCGTGCAAGAAAACGAATTATGTTCGTCGGCTCGAGAGAGGTGTAACGAAAGCTATTCGCATTATACGCCTCTACAGGTTCCATCAAATGTCTTCCGATATTAGATTAACGGAGCTATTAACGAGTAGTTTGTTTGTGATTGAATAATTCTACATGTTGCATATTGCCACTTCTCGATAAAAAAATAACTCCTAGTCGGTGATAATCAGAAGTTTCGTCATTCAAACTCAATCACATTCACTCGAAATAGCGACCTTTTGGTAGCTAACCGAACCTGTTACCGGAAAGATTACACAACGAATTGTCTGTTACAGAATGTTCGCTCAAATATTATCCAAATCAATATCTTCGAACTTTTGACTATCGATCACGCTTACAAACACTCCATATGGATTTTAGTTAATTCAGAAGTCACAGTTTACTCAGAAGAACCGGGATTTCTCGCATTCGTCTTTAGCGCTCGTCACGATTACTTTGCAGCACACCACAGTCTAATTTAACTCGTTGTTCTTCAAAACTATTACATCTATTTGGAGATCCTAAAACACGCGTCCGAACGTGGTAAAGGCTGAGCTTTGAACTGAACGAAGACCACAAAGCAGTTCCTCTGACCCAAAAAATATGAGCGAATATATCGTCCTCTGATTGGCTGATACACATCCTAGCCAATCTGTTATTAGTATTGAATCGCACAATCCCGCGTCTTTCACGTTTGACCAATAACAACTTAATAGTACCACTTTACAAATTTCCCCTGAGTTATGATTCAGTCTCTCTGTACAGCTACAGTTATCATGCTAATGTATGGTCATTTCATAGACATAACCATATTCATTTATTACATTAATCTGCATTCACACCTTCTTTCACACTAATAAGTAAACATATTAAATCCGTAAAAATTAACAAAAAAACATAATTTTCTCATAAGATAAAGTTTCATTTCCAGAATACATTTCTTACTGCTTAGGATTTCATTCTGTAAGACATCTTGTACGAGACAGCTGTAACTCATTGTTGGTAGGAAGCTACCTGGTAACGTTAACTGCTGTATGAGTGATATAAAGTCGCTACGCCTCAAACATGTGAGAAAAATTAAAATATACGTCATCATGAATGTTGAAAGAAGATTAGGGAGATACTTGACATTGTTTTTCATCAGCAAGTTTATTATAATCTGGTGCATAATTTGTCAGTGCCAACCTTACAAACTCTCAAAGAGGTGGGATCAGCTAGTTTATTTCTACACTTAGATTTCACTATGTTCGTCGTTGAAAATACTGTCTCACATTGATAAGTTGATACAAAAACGGTAAAGTACACGAATCCATTTTTACAATGTCATGGTCGGTTTTTACACTAACCAGTTTCCGAAAATTATCTTCATTGTATTCTGACTTCAAGGAAATACCAGTTTGAAGACGAATTATTTGTTCTTAGACTTCAGTCTCGATTAAAAGAGAAAAGTGTATTCATTTTACTTGTAATATCTTCGACATCCACTTTTTGGAAAGATTGAGCTTTGAAAGGTAGAACAAGTTCAAATGCCTTGAATTCCGCGAACTGGTATTCAAACGCTGTCTTCAATGCTGTCAGGATGGCTGCATAATTCTTTGCAACTTCTTGATCCAATACCGTTTGTTGATCCGACAGTTCTGGGTGTACTTGAGGAAAATTTTTCACATTTAATCTCTGTGACTGCGCTATCCAAAGGTTAAGTTTTTGCATACTATTTACAGAAGACATAAGAGCTATGACAGCTTGGTTTTTTCCTTGAAATTCTTTCTTTAACTCACTTTGTTCAACTGTTACATCAGTTAAAAATGCGAGATCCATTGACCTGCTCATGCCATACAGGCACAAAAGATTTTATTGCTGGCAGAAGTCTGAAATTGCTTAGAATCGTATCTCTTCTTAGCCGTCGTACTTCCTTATGCTACAGTAGGTCTCCATGCTGGCTATCCAATTCTTTTAATAGCACTCTAATCTTTCTTCTCTGTGGTGATTGTGAGCAAATTGAATTCGCAGTTTTTGTGACAATAGCCATAAGATGTGTCTTTTTAAAATTTGCCCACGAAGAACTTGTTAATGCACGATACAATGATACTTAAAGAAAGGCGGGAGGATTAGTCGTTCGTACACAAGATGACAAAACTTTTACATTTGTCTGCCACGCAGGTCGCTCCGTCAGTAGTAACAGACGCAAGTTTTTGATTTGGTATATTGTTTTCATTAACGAAGGATTTGAATCTACTGTAAAAATCTTTTCTTTGTGTAGTGTCATTCAAGATCAAAACTGTAAGGAAGTCATCTTTTATGCTTAAACATGAAAATATCACTCTTACAAAAATAATAATGTGAGGTGAATCGACTCCATCTACTGAATCGTCTAATTGCAAATGAGAAACAAAGCAGGATTGCAGATCTGTTATCAGCCCACCTTTTATATTTTCCGACATTAATTCCACTTTTGTTGTTATAGTAGGTCTTGACAGTGGTATGTCTTTCATGGTTGATATTGTCTCTGACTTCTTTTTAAATTTGGAAAACAAGGACTCACTCGCAGTCAGAAAGCACTCCTTAACAACTGTGCCATCGACAAATGGCTTCGCATGTTTCTTCAGTGCTGCTAATAATCGAAGTATGCTATGTTTGATGAAAGACTTTTTTGTGCTCGCTTTACAAAGAAAACGATGCTGTGATCGTAAGTTATAAGAGCTGATAAAAAGTTTCCCTTTGAGGGTGTTCTCGCAGTGTAGGCCTATATGCAACGTAGCGCGACTCCCACGTGTTTATAGAAGCACCGACATTTAGGCAAGAGATTAATGTGACATTCGTGTCTTTCCGACGTGCGTTCGACAAATGCGGAAACGTCAATTATGGCGCCGTTATTACCAAATGGATCCGAACAGGACCAACTAACTGTTATTCTTATCTCGGTTGCCAAAGGACAAACACTGGGAGACATACATCGAAAAATGAAGAATACGCTAGAGGCAGCAATTAATGCGAACGTCCGGGAAAACTGCGACAAGGGGTTCTGCTGCTTCATGACAACGCACGTCCCCATGTATCGTAACGAAGAAGTTACGCCAACTCAAGTGGAAGACATTCGAGTAGCCGCCCTATAGTCCTAATTTGTTCCCATTCAGTTATCATTCCTTCGGTGCCTTAAAAAGGCCTTGAAGGGCCTACGATTGCCGTCGGAAGAACACGTACAGCAGACAGTTATTGGTTCCGTCACTTAACAGGACACGGTCTTTTACCAAACGAATATCTTCAACCCGTTGCGTTGGCGAGATAATTGCCTCAATGCTTACGGCAGTTTTACCTGACTTGCCTACAGATTCTGGCCTGTCCGGCATCGAAAGGAAACTTTTTGATCGCCTCGTATACTTTCAAAATTAAAAAGTTTCTTTCTCCTCAACTCAGTACCAACAGCTACTTCCGATTTGAATTCTTCTTGAACTGTTCTAAAATGACGTTAGATATTTCCCTTTTTAGGTGTGGCTAAAGTAGAATTACTTATGAAATATATACTCATATCTTTATGCATTGCAACAAAAAAGTGTTCTTCCCACTCACCATGAAGTGGTATGTTAGCGCGTGTTTAGCTGCTCTCATTTTTCACAAACTACATTACTAGGTTGACTTGTCGAATCCCCAGTTCTGATCGGTAGCTCTCGGTAGCGATCGGGAGATTTCGCGCCGTAGCGGTCTGGATATGTTCGTTGTCAACTGCACTGCTTACAGTTCGCAGGTATAAACTGCGTTGTCGTAGAGCTGCGCTGTCGCTATGGCGTATGTCGTTGCACTGTTTTGATCGCGACTGTTTCGAAAAGGAGTGATGAGGGTTTAATTTTATGTGTCGAATACAAATAGCAATCTCAGTTTCAATAACGCATTTAACTTATTGATCATGTCTGGTCTGTCGCGCTTATTGTTGTTTCGTGGAAGCTCGAAAAAAGAGCACTATTTCGGCTGTTGGCGGCGGAGATTGTTGCCCCTGTTCAGCACACCGCACCTTATCACGCAACAGACTCTGAGCACTCTACCCGCTAGTCGCAAACCACGCTCACGATACGCCAAGTTACAGTTCGCGAGTAGTAGTAACCTCACCATACAGGAGGAAAGGCTGTTGCTTGGCGCGAGCTTTAAAGGCGATGAAATACTGACGGAGACCAAAGGGGCGGAAACAGTGTTGTCAGGTTTACCTCCAGCAAATACCGTGTGAAACCCTCATTGTTAACTAACTGGTATTTAACAAAAATGGCTCACTTCAACAGATTTCGAATGAAAGTCTTGAAAGACAGATTCAGATAGCCATGACGACCGACCGATCGATCGCTACAAACAGGTTGGCCACTCCTGGTCTACGGTAGGCATTGGCTACTAGTTATCAAAACATACTAGGTCCTGAGTTCGAACACAGGTACTACTTAAATTTTGAATAAATATCATCAAAAATGGTAGCCCAAAGCCTTTGGTATAAGGAGTCACTCACAATACGACGACGGCCATCTCAAAGAGAGTAGAGGAGCGTACAGCGTTTCAGTGCAACCTCTTGCCCTTGGGATGGTAGCTGCTCAACAACGTGAGGATGCAGAAGGCAATGTAAGCCAATCCGCTGAAGCCTCACGGTGTGTATCTATAGGACGTGTTGCCTGTAATAGAAAAATGTCAGCATAATGTCTAGATTCGCAAATGATTTTGGATTGGTCTCCAATTGGAATCTCAAGAGTGACTTCTGCCATCTGGGAGACAACCAGGGAAAAAAAGATCGAGTAACCAATAAAACGTTGTGTTCTACGAGTCGGAGGGTGGAATATGAGCGGTCTGAAAGTGGTAGGGAAGCTAAAATATCTGAAACAGGAAATGAAAATGCTTATTCTGGATGTAGTAGGGGTCAGTGAAGTGAAATTGAAAGAAGATAAAGATATCTGGTCAGACAAATTTAGGATAATACCTGCAGCAGCATAAAATGGTGAACTGTGTGTAGGATTCGTTATAAATCGTACGGCAGAGACAGAGTGAATTTTTGTGAACAGTTCAGTTATAGCGTTATTCTCATCAGAAGTGACAGAAAACATCGCCAACAACAAGAATTGTTATACATGCCTAAGTCACAGGTAGAAGATGAAGAGATTATATGATAGCATAGAAACGGCAGTTCAGTACCCGCCAGGGTAGCCGAGAGCGCTAACGCGCTACTTCCTGGACTCGGGTAGGCGCGCCGCCCCTGCATCGAATCCGCCCGGCGGAGTAACGACGATGGCCGATGTGCCGGCCAGCATGGATGTGGTTTTTACGCGGTTTTCCTCATCCTACTAGGTGAATACTGGGCTGGTCCCCACGTCCCGCCTCAGTTAGACGACTCGCAGACATTTGCTACACGGGTAGCAGGGGTTGTGTGGCGTGGGCTGGGCGGTTTTTTAGGTTAGATGCCCTTGGGCAAGTACAGAAAGGGCAACAGCCTCAACGGGTGCGGGGCAAAGTCAGGACATGCAGGGACCAAGCAGCAAGCGGTATTGTAATTGTCAACTGTCGAAGCTGCGTTGGTAAAGTACCGGAACTTCAAGCGCTGATAGAAAGCACCGAAGCTGAAATCGTTATAGGTACAGAAAGCTGGCTGAAGCCAGAGATAAACTCTGCCGAAATTTTTACAAAGGTACAGACGGTGTTTAGAAAGGATAGATTGCATGCAACCGGTGGTAGAGTGTTCGTCGCTGTTAGTAGTAGTTTATCCTGTAGTGAAGTAGAAGTGGATAGTTCCTGTGAATTATTATGGGTGGAGGTTACACTCAACAACCGAGCTAGGTTAATAATTGGCTCCTTTTACCGACCTCCCGACTCAGCAGCATTAGTGGCAGAAAAACTGAGAGAAAATTTGGAATACATTTCACACAAATTTTCTCAGCATGTTATAGTCTTAGGTGGAGATTTCAATTTACCAGATATAGACTATGACACTCAGATGTTTAGGACGGGTGGTAGGGACAGAGCATCGAGTGACATTATACTGAGTGCACTATCCGAAAATTACCTCGAGCAATTAAACAGAGAACCGACTCGTGGAGATAACATCTTGGACCTAATGATAACAAACAGACCCGAACTTTTCGACTCTGTAAGCGCAGAACAGGGAATCAGTGATCATAAGGCCGTTGCAGCATCCCTGAATATGGAAGTTAATAGGAATATAAAAAAGGGAGGAAGGTTTATCTGTTTAGCAAGAGTAATAGAAGGCAGATTTCAGACTACCTAACAGATCAAAACGAAAATTTCTGTTCCGACACTGACAATGTTGAGTGTTTATGGAAAAAGTTCAAGGCAATCGTAAAATGCGTTTTAGACAGGTACGTGCCGAGTAAAACTGTGAGGGACGGGAAAAACCCACCGTGGTACAACAACAACTACTGCGAAAGCAAAGAGAGCTTCACTCCAAGTTTAAACGCAGCCAAACCCTCTCAGACAAACAGAAGCTAAACGATGTCAAAGTTAGCGTAAGGAGGGCTATGCGTGAAGCGTTCAGTGAATTCGAAAGTAAAATTCTATGTACCGACTTGACAGAAAATCCTAGGAAGTTCTGGTCTTACGTTAAATCAGTAAGTGGCTCGAAACAGCATATCCAGACACTCCGGGATGATGATGGCATTGAAACAGAGGATAACACGCGTAAAGCTGAAATATTAAACACCTTTTTCCAAAGCTGTTTCACAGAGGAAGACCGCACTGCAGTTCCTTCTCTAAACCCTCGCACAAACGAAAAAATGACTGACATCGAAATGAGTGTCCAAGGAATAGAAAAGCAACTGGAATCACTCAACAGAAGAAAGTCCACTGGACCTGACTGGATTCCAATTCGATTCTACACAGAGTACGCGAAAGAACTTGCCCCCCTTCTAACAGCCGTGTACCGCAAGTCTCTAGAGGAACGGAGGGTTCCAAATGATTGGAAAAGAGCACAGGTAGAACCAGTCTTCAAGAAGGGTCGTCGAGCAGATGCGCAAAACATATAGACCTATATCTCTGACGTCGATCTGTTGTAGAATTTTAGAACATGTTTTTTGCTCGAGTATCATGTCGTTTTTGGAATCCCAGAATCTACTATGTAGGAATCAACATGGATTCCGGAAACAGCGATCGTGTGAGACCCAACTCGCTCTATTTGTTCATGAGTCCCAGAAAATATTAGATACAGGCTCCCAGGTAGATGCTATTTTTCTTGACTTCCGGAAGGCGTTCGATACAGTTCCGCACTGTCGCCTGATAAACAAAGTAAGAGCCTACGGAATATCAGACCAGCTGTGTGGCTGGATTGAAGAGTTTTTAGCAAACAGAACACAGCATGTTGTTATCAATGGAGAGACGTCTACAGACGTTAAAGTAACCTCTGGCGTGCCACAGGGGAGTGTTATGGGACTATTGCTTTTCACAATATATATAAATGACCTAGTAGATAGTGTCGGAAGTTCCATGCGGCTTTTCGCGGATGATGCTGTAGTATACAGAGAAGTTGCAGCATTAGAAAATTGTAGCGAAATGCAGGAAGACCTGCAGCGGATAGGCACTTGGTGCAGGGAGTGGCAACTGTCCCTTAACATAGACAAATGTAATGTATTGCAAATACATAGAAAGAAGGATCCTTTATTGTATGATTATATGGTAGCGGAACAAACACTGGTAGCAGTTACTTCTGTAAAATATCTGGGAGTATGCGTGCGGAACTATTTGAAGTGGAATGATCATATAAAATTAATTGTTGGTAAGGCGGGTACCAGGTTGAGATTCATTGGGAGAGTGCTTAGAAAATGTAGTCCATCAACAAAGGAGGTGGCTTACAAAACACTCGTTCGACCTATACTTGAGTATTGCTCATCAGTGTGGGATCCGTACCAGATCGGGTTGACGGAGGAGATAGAGAAGATCCAAAGAAGAGCGGTGCGTTTCGTCACAGGGTTATTTGGTAACCGTGATAGCGTTACGGAGATGCTTAATAAACTCAAGTGGCAGACTCTGAAAGAGAGGCGCTCTGCATCGCGCACACCGTTGGGTGTCTTGCGGAGTATAAATGTAAATGTAGATGTAGATTCAAGCTATTTCACGATTTACAATAGATGCAGACAGCTGGGGTACAATAATTCCATCCCAGTGGGTATGGGGTGGCGGCAGGAAGGGCATCCAGCCACCCCTTAACGTTAACATGCCAAATCCGATTAACCATGGCCGACCCTGCGTCACCTCGGGACGAGACACAAGCGATAGATAGCGATAGAATAGAAACGGCAGTTCAGTATGAAAGGAAGATCATAATCTGATAATCCTGGGGAAATGGTATGCAAGGATGGAAGAGAAGAGAGAATTACGGGAGAATGAGTTGGTAACAGCTAATGTCCTGCTCAAGTTTCACAAGACTAGAAAGTATATGTAGAAAACACCCGGAGACATGTGAAGGTTACAGCTGGATGGTCAGACAGAGATTACGAAACCGGATATTGGATTTTAAGGTGTAACCGTGGTATAACGGTAAAATCTTTGGCTAGTAATCAAAACGTCACAGGTTCCGGTTTCGACCACAACCACTGCTCAGATTCTGAATTAAAGTCACCATCAATGGTGCCCGAATACTTCCGACATAAGAAGTCACCTTCGTATTGCCAACGTCCTTGTCAAAGTGGACGGAGGAGAGGACAGAGGTTGAGGGCACTCGATTGCCCCAGAGGGTGGCAAAATTCCCCAAAGGGCGGAATAATCAGCAATGATCAACAACATGAGGATGCAGAAGTCAATGGAAACAACTGCACTAAAGACACATAACGCATATCCACAGGACATGTGGCCCGTAGAGGAAAAAGTATCATGATGATCCCACCATTGGCAAAATATTCCGGATTAGTCCCCCATTCGGGTCTCTGCGAGGCGACTGCCAAGGAGGGTGTGACGATGAGGAAAACATGGAATAATTAACGGAGGGCTAAGATTCTACGAATCGGAGCATGAAATGTCAGAAGTTTAATTATATTAGGAAAGCTACAAAGCCTGAAAAGAGAAATGCAAAGGCTCACTCTAGACATTGTGTGTGTCATTTAAGTAAAATGGATGGAAGTTAAAGATTTCTGGTCAGACGAATATCGGGTAATATCAACAGCAACAGAAAATGGTGTAACGGGATTTGGATTCGTTATGAATTTAGCCACCGTGAACAGTTCAGCAACAGGATTGTTCTCATTAGATTCGACAGCAAACTGACCACGACAACAGTATCTCAGGCATACATGCCGACGTCACAAGCATAAAACGAAGAGATAGAGAAAGTATATGAGGAAACTGAATGAGTAATTCTGTATGAAAAGGGAGCTGAATTAATAACGGAGGGGTCTGGAACACGGTTATAGCGGAAGGAATAGAAGAAAGAGTTGTGGGAGAATATGTTGTAGGCAGTAATAATGAGAGTGAAGAAGAGTGAGTTTGGAATAAATTTCAGACGGTTATAGGGAATACTCTGTTCGAGAATCACAAAAGGAGGAGGTATACTTGGAAAAAAAACCTGGTGACACCGGATGTTTCCAGCTGGATTACATCATTGTCAGACAGAGGTTCCGAAATCAAATATTGGATTGCAAGGCGTATCCAAGAGCAAACATGGACTCAGTTCGCAACTTAGCAATAGTGAAGAGTAGTTCAAGAGAATCGCTCGGAAGAACCAGAGGGTGGAAGGAAGTCGGATACCGAAGTACTGAGGAATGATGAGACGCCGCGCAGGGTAGCCGCGCCGTCTAGGACGCCTTGTCACGGTCCGCGCGGCTTTCCCCATCGGAGGTTCGAGTCCTCCCTCGGGCATGGGTGCGTGTGTTGTCCGTAGCGTAAGTTAGGTTAAGTTAGATTAAGTAGTCCGTAAGCTTAGAGAACGATGACCTCAGCAGTTTGGTCCCATAAGACCTTACCACAAATTTCCAAATTAAAAAAAAAAGAGATGTTTTGGAAATTTTCTAAGGATATGTGTACTGCGATAAGGAGTTTCAAAGCAGGTAGTTCAGTTAGAGAGACCTGAACGCCTCTGGAAAGGGCCATCACAGACTTTAGATAGTCAGACATAGTTACAAAGAAAGTAACGCCGAAGGAACCTTGGGTAACAGAAGAAATACTTCTATCGATCGACGAAAGGAGGAAGTACAAAAATGTACAGGGAAAAGCATGAATACAGCAATATAAATCACTTAGGAATGAAATAAATCAGGAAATGCAGGGCTGCAAAGGCAACCTGACTTGAGGAAAAAGGTGAAGAAATAAAAATAAAAAAAGAAATGATCGTCCGAAGGACTGAATGAAGTCAAAACACCCTTCGGTGAGGGTTGTGGCGTTAAGACCAAAATAGGAATTGCACTGCTAAACGCAGAAGAGAGAGCGGATAGGTGGAAAGAGTACACTTACGGCCTCCATTTGAGGGGGGGGGGGGCGGACATGGATGAAATAGGGGATGCAGTATTATAGTCAGAATTTCAATGAACTTTGGGAGACTTGTGATTCAGAGGCAGATGGGGTGGATAATATTCCATTGGGATTGCTAAAACCATTGGGGGGGGGGGGGGGGAATTCAAGCTGGTGTATAGAATCGATGAGACCGGCGAAGTAACATGAGACTTTGGAAAAAATATCATTCACACCGCTCCGAAGATACCAAATGCAGACAGGTGCGAAAACTCTCAGATAATCAGCTTGGTCTCTCATGAGCTGAAGCTGCTGACAAGAATAACAGACAGAGGAGTGGACAAGAAAATTGAGGAGCAGATAGATGACGATCAGTTTGACACTGGGAACGATAAAAGCATCAGAGAGACAGTTTTGACTTTGCACTTGATAATGGAAGCAACGCTGAAGAAAATCAAGATACACTCATCGGACATGTCGATATAGAAATGAGATCGACAATGAGAAATTCTGCAAGATCTTCGAAATTCTGAGAAAAATAGAAGTAGGCTACAAGGATACTCAATATACACAAGAACGAAGAGGGAAAAATAAGACTGGAAGACCAAGAACGAAGCGCTCGGTTTGAAAACGGTGTAAGATAGGAACACAGTTTTTGATCCCTACTGTTCAATCTATACATCGATTAGTGGGGTACTGAAGACTGAAAAATGATGAAGATTTCGAAGTTGTGAAAAGGTGCAGATACTGCGATAATGAATACAAGACTAGACAGTTCACTTGAAGAGGTGAGAATACAGCAATACAAGTCACTTACGAATGAGCTAAATAGGAAGAGCAGCGAAACCAAGGATAAATGGCTACAGGAAAAATATGATGAAATCGAAAACGGAAAGGTCGTCTGAAGCATTGATTCAGCATATAGTTAAGTCAAAACAACCTACGATGAAATTAAAACCCAAGACTTCAGCATTTAGAGTGCAATGGGAATGCCAATATTCAAGGAAGAGGAGAGAGAGATAGATGGTAAGAGTACACTGAAGTCCTCCACGAGGGCGAGGAAGTGTCTGATGATGCGATACAAGAAGGAATGAGAGACGATATGGGGAACATTTGGAATACAGTACAGGAGTCTAATAGAGGTTTGTAAGATTTGCAGTCAAATAAGGCTGAAGGCACAAATAACACCCGATCGGAGTTTCTAAAATCAATGGGAGAACTGGCAACGAAACGACTATTGAAACTGATGTGTAGAATACATGAGACTATAGACTTTCGCGAGAATGCTATTCACACAGTACCAAAGATAACTACTTCACAGTCACCTTAACGTCTCATGCATCTAAATTGCTAACGAAATTGATATACAGATTAATGAAAAAAATTGAGGAACTGCTAGGGTACAATCAATTTTGCTTTCGGAAAGGTAAAAGTATCACAGTGGCAGCTATGACATTGTGCTTTATACTGGAAGCAAGACTTCAGAAAAATCGAGACTTGTTCGTAGGATTTGCCGACCGACAAAAACATTCGGCAATGTAAAATGTTACAAGGACGAACAGTCTGATAAATAGAGAAATTGGATATAGAGTAAATCAAAGAAAGATGAAAGTAATGAGAAGTACAGCAGCAGGAATGAGATGAGCGATAAACACAGCATTAGAATTGACCATGAATAGACAAAGCAATTCCGTTACCTTGGAAGCAAAATAAGACATGACGGAAACAGCCAGGAAGACATATTGCTGGTCAAACGAAGTCTACTAGTATCATGCATCGGCCTTAATATTAGGCAGAAACTTCTGAGAATGTACGTTTGGAGCACAGAATTGCATAATAGTGAATTACGGCTGTGGGAAAATTGGAAAAGATGAGAATCGAAACGTTTGAGATGTGACGCTGTATAAAGATATTAAAAATTAGTTAGACCGATAAGATAAGGAATGAGGAAGTTGTCCGCAGAATCGAAGAAAGTATGGAAAAACACTGTCAAGAAGACGGGACACGATGACTGAACATATGTTAAAGCATCAGATAATAGCTTCCGTGATACCAGAGGGAGATGTAAAAGGTAAAATCTCCAGGGGAAAACAGAGTTTGGAGTACACCCACAAGATAATTGAGGACATAAGACGAAAGTGCTGCTCTAAGACGATGAGGCTCGCACATGAGAGTAATCTGTAGGGAGTCGCAGACTAATGACCCAAAAATATGAAATCTATGTCACCAAACTTTCTGGGGAAAGGCTATCTACAGTTTGACATGAAATCCGAACTACGCGTCGTTCCTGGCTAATCTTCCAGACCGGTTAATGACAGACTAAAATACTTTCGTGATTCAACTGGGATTTGACCAGAGGACCTCGGTTTCCGAGCACGGGCTTTACCACTAGACAGTCAGAGCCGACTTCAGTGAATGTGAGATCTGAACAACGTGCTTGAAAGGGGGACAATCGAACACTCTCTGTATTGAGATAGGAAAAGCTAGCGCGGACAGAGTGCAAGATTGTGTCACCTGGTTGAAATACAACGTCTTGGAGACCTTGAAGACAGAGCATAACCTACGCCCTAAATTCTTCAGAAACGTAATGTCTGCAGTTAAAATGATCAGATATGTGAACCATAGATGAAAGTGTTGAGTATCCAGTGGAAATTAATACCATCGCGGAAGTTGCTGGGTCTTTATGATGATGACTATGAGGAATGCAGTCTTTCAGCGTTCGTTCTTCTTGGAGCCACCACTTCCATCGTGATGCTTGCGCTGTTCCAACACACTCCTGATGGCAACTACAGGCTTTCTACTACGAATTATCATGTCCAATTCTTCAATAGTAGACAGTTTTCCCTAATAAGAACTAGAACCAGGAATATTTTCGGCGTATGATGTTGATTTCCGTTCGTGGATAAAATGTGTGCAATTTTGTAAATCAAATTAAGTCTCAATACGGCGAAGTTCACACCGTTCCTTACTCTTCGGTTGCAATTTGTCATTTTATTTTATGATAATAATTTCTTCCGATGGGCCTCTCCACAGTATAGACGTATTTAAACAACTATCACCATTTGATATCACTCTCCAAACTTCGTTGATATAAGTATGTCAATGTTCAAACCATATATGAAACGCTGTCAGAGGGAAACGCTCACCAAGAACGTAATAATGCATACTAAAATATCGCTCCGGTATTCGTTATCGATGACTTAAAAGACTGCAGCAGACCTGTGGCATTTATAGTTCAGTCATATAAGTACCAGAGTATAATTGCTAAAGACATTTCAGGTAACTCGGCCTAAATTCATGTGAATTGTATTCGTAATGTTATCCGTTGGTCTCCTTTGACTAACTAATCAGTATCAATGTCAGCTAAATGAGCTTCTACAATTCATAAAGTTTCATTTGAAGTTCCGCACGTGACTGGACACTGACATGTCAATTAATCATTCAAGTCCTTCCACCATTAACAGTCAGAGATGTAAATTATCACTTTTGATCATATCTGAATGTGTAAGAGCATTTACCGTCACTAGTCTTCAATTAAAGCTTTCATAGACATCATATGAGCCCTTAGAAATTTACTTAAAGTTGCTTAGAAAATCTTCGTTTGAAAATAAGGCGTCAAAATTATATATTTCCATATTATACAATTCCCTCATCTGAGATACTCCAAAACTTCTTCAGAAGAATTCTTGCTTAGTACGACAGAACATAATGTTTAATGCTACCATGAATATGGACAACCATCAGCTGTATAATGGAACGACGACGATAAAAATTTGTGCCGGAAAGGGACACGAACGCGGATTTCTCGCTCATCGCGAGCGGTTGCCTAACCATTAGGCATCAGAGCACGCTCCACTGCCAGACCCAAAAATCCATATGACTTCAACCATGTGTCTACAACCAGCACTCGTACATTCATTGTGTATATTACCGTACAGGGGAGACATTTTAATTAAAAGTCTCTTGTCCGGTGTCGACAACGAAATATCCTATTGCAGTGCCTAAGTTGCTGAGAAGTATGAAGAACATTGCCTCGTATTTTTCAACAACAAAGGCACCGCAGTATCGTATGATAATCGTATTTAATGTTTACAGTTTGACGTCAGATAAAATAATAAGTCCACATTCAGCATTTCGCTTTATTAACAAGACATTGTCTTCCACGTAGGTTGCCACGCTCTGTCTGTCAGTTGGATTCCAATAACGCCCATCGTCGCATCGTCGGCACAAGACTGGAACATCTTGTCTGGTCTCCACCGCAGAACATCAAGTATATATCAAACATAGAATGTTAATACAACAATTCATTAAACATTTATAATACAAAATTATGACACATATTTACACATGCGTGGCATCACTCAGCGAACATACCAGCGCTTCCACGATTATCGTAAACACTACAAGCTATGTGTAGCTGAAAAGATTATCTGTTGGTACTTTTGTCCCCAGTTTTTAACCCACCATCGACCTAATGTATTTTCGGCACAATATATTATAATTTCTTTTATGTTCGGAATTATACGTAAGTATCGCACATGAGGACAGAAATTGTAATCTTCTCATTCGTTGTAACGGCTGATCGCCAGGAAAATGTTTGACGCGTTTGAGGACGGGCTGCACTCACGAATATTTTTGTCACAAACCGTACTGCGACGCTGATCACCGTCTAAGATTACATAATGTACCTGTTTTTTTCCTGTGAGATTTTTATCTTAACTAGTAACTTCATATTAATAGAAAAGCATTTAGTTTGAGATGCTGTTCAGAATTTTTCTGTTTAGCTTCAAAGAGAATAAGAACTTAACTTTAGTGAAAATTGGTAACGATATTTCCACCGGTTTATATTTTAATAGAAATTCTGGTATGATTTATTGAGATAAGTAGCGTTGTTTCTGTCAAGTGATACATTTTTCGTTACAAGATGCGAGGTCAGAGAAATTCCTTTCAGAACAATATTAAGCAGAAAGTGATGGGTTCCGGAAGAGTATGAGTATATTTTACGTGAGTGGAGAATCTTATTTGCTATGATTTCTCGAACAGTATGTAGTTCCGTGCCGCTCGGCTGCGTTTTAATGAATGCTGTTGACGACAGACAGATGCAATATTTATCACAGTCGTCATCATGAGTTTCATTACCTTTTCCTTCTTACGCTATTGAAAGTAGTATCTGCAAACGAATGGAAAGCAATATTATTAATCAATGAAGAATTTTGGTACACAGCAGAGAACGAAGAGCTTTGACTGCGATTCTGAATTGCTGTATGGTTTTCACCACACACTTGGAGCAGATGAAACGTAATAAGTACAAAACTACGACACGATGTCACAACACACAAGGAATCATAAAAACGGTCGCCGTAATGACAGTCAGGAGTGTTTCACGCGTCGTCGAACTGTCCATATAGGCGTACGTCTTTCTGTGACCGCACCGATTTCCTGACAAAAGGTAGGTGACGTAACAGTACAGTTTTTCACGGCCAAGCGAAAATGAATTAATGGGCACTAGTTTTGTGGGGAAATCCCTCTATTCCATATTCGGTTGGTAGTAGTGGGATGTCGTCCAACGCGATCAGCAATGTGTGGAACGATTTTTCGCAGGCTCGATGGGTAGAAATATCATACAATACAACTACGTGTGCAGGGAGGAAAGTCGATGATATTTTAGTTATTTTTTAGGCGGTAAGCATGATGAGTGGATACATGAGGCAGCCATAAATTGGATGCATGAAAAAATAACTTTCACTGTGGAACTTGAGGAAAATTGTTTGCTCAATTTCCCCAGCTACATATCACGAGAGAGGTTTCATATCTAGGAACAGTGTAGTTCGTAAACCAACATCTACGAACTAGATATTCCGAATGTCTCATACCACCTGAATGTCATAAACAGACTTTCTTAATCTTCATGTTTCACAGGCTAGCTAAGTTTGAGTTGGAAAATTATGCAAGAAATAAGGAAATACAATGGGTTTGACAGATGGTTTAGATGAAAAAGATATTAGGAATGTAGGTACAAATACACAGGAAAATTAAAAGGTACGAAATGACAAATAAGGAAAACATTAGCCATATTCCTTTCCTTACCGAGGTCCATTGGGAGATAAAATTGAAAATATGTTAAAAAAATAATATGTGGGTCAGTTTTCAGACTAATAACAAACTTGGTGAATCATTTGATACAGTTTGGAAGCACCAAGGAATAAGTTTTGTAATGCCTGGATGTATAGGGTGCAATACAGATCCGGTGGATATTACTACATTGGCCAAATGGGAAGCAAATTCAAGAAATATTTCAGGGCACATGGATACACAAGTAATGGCAGTGCCGTGGGATACCACTTAAGGGAACATAATCATTTCGTCTCTTTTGAAAATTGTTTATCAATATTGCACCCTGAAAGTAAGCGTAATATTTTGGATATAATCGAGAATCAACGAGCAGATAGCACGCAACCGTAAATAGTTTTTTAGTCTTTTCGAGGAACTGTTCTTCCATCGAAATAAAATAAAATAATATAGTTCCCTATTCCAGCGTATTCCATTATCTGACCAATTGATAACATTTCATTAGTGAAATTTTATTTTCATGTAATGCTATACTTATTTCGTACTTGGTCGGATGAGCAACTTCTCATGAACCTCTATTTTATAGCAAAATTTAAATTTTAACCGTTCATTTGTGCATTTTTAACTTCATATAGTTCATTTTGTAGTTGGTCGGATGAGTAACGACCCATGAGCCTTTATTCCGTAGTAAAATTCAAATGGTGTTTCTGTCCTAAGTTGCACGGCCCCTTTGCACTGTAACGTATTCGTACTTTCTGTAGTCACATCTTGACAATTTTAGTAAAGTACTTTAAAAGTTGTAAAGATCTTTTATCCTTGTTTTTCAGGAACACATTACTTGACTTTTATTAAAAATATAGGATTTTTATCCTTATCTGAGAAACTAATTCCTAAATGTTTTATATAAAGTCCGCAGCTCATGGTCGTGCGGTAGCGTTCTCGCTTCCCGCGCCCGGGTTCCCGGGTTCGATTCCCGGCGGGGTCAGGGATTTTCTCTGCCTCGTGAAGACTGGGTGTTGTGTGCTGTCCTTAGGTTAGTTAGGTTTAAGTAGTTCTAAGTTCTAGGGGACTGATGACCATAGCTGTTAAGTCCCATAGTGCTCAGAGCCATTTGAACCATTTTTTTGTTTTATATAATGATACGATATTTCTGCTATTGTCTCTTAAGAATCTAAATGTAATACTTACATTGGCCTCGAATCTGTGTGTCGCTCTTTAAATGTGCGTGACACCATTACGCCTTCTAGCATAACCAAGTCTTCCAGCACACACGGTAGCTCTGGCCATTGCTTGTGTGATACTTCAACACTTAGGGTCAAACTTAGAATTGATGAAACAACCTGATTTTCTACATTTTGGTTAGGAAAGCCTTTGACATCTGCATCAGAGTATCACGTGTTTTTATCTAAAATTCTATGTATTTCTTTATCAAAAGGTGTTTTATTCTTGAATATTGTTCATTTACAACTGACTTTTACAAGACATTCGCGTTTTTGTAACAATTTGTAGCACAATACCTCTGTTTGTCTATTCATAAAAGATCGTTATATGAAGGGCTGATTCCGAAACGCGTCATGGCAGTTAACAAACAAATTCAGAGAAACCAGCGACTGTTTTTATGCAACCACACAGATTCCTTCCTGTAATTAGAATCACTTAACACAGTTCATCTCAGTTTTACATTTATTACTCGTCTTCATGGTGTTTTAATTTGAGGTCCAGCATTGTATTTATATTTAATTACGTTAAAAAATGGATGGCTGAGGAGTAATTGCAGTCGTCTGTTAGTCAGCACCACCCTTGGGGGTTCCAAATGTCTTATTGTCATAATTTAAGCAAAAAATCTACGTTCTGCTTTCATTATCGCTGCTTCTGATTTCACGAATTCACGTTCAGATATGTGACTATCATATTCAAATCGATTGGCTTGTATCAGGAAAGAAGCAGATCACTTTGCTACGAACAGAAGTGTCTCCATGTGAACAAGAGATGCTTTATTATCATTCTCTCTTTGCTGTGAAACAAGTATCTCTTCTCATTAATTACGTAATAGTAACCCAAATTTAGGTATTGTGTGCGCTTATTTAAGTTTTACTCCACTGGTTTCCTGTTTTTACTTTCACCACCTTTACAGGGGAACAGTTTTCGCTTCGCGCTCCCCACCGATGTAATGAAATGCGCGGGAAGACGTCGGTTTCCGGCAAGGCCCTCCCCCTGAATCTCTGTGGACGTATTCTGGAGCCGGTGAAGATTGCCCCACATGGCACACAAAAGAGGGGCTGGCGCCGGCACTCAATTTTCCGCGGGGATCTGCAGATAATCTGCAAGCGCCGCCAGCAGACAGCCACGGCGCCTGCCAGCCACAAGCAGGCAGACCCGCAATCCACGCTTCGCCACTCCGACTCCTTTCCTCCAGCGTCTACAGATTGTGCGTATGCAGTCCCGCGATTCAAGCCACAAGCCGGCTCAAAATGTAACCTAACGACGTTACAAAGACAAACGAATACAATTTTCATTGGCTCTTATTGGCTGTTTTAAAATATTTGATAATTTGTCTTGGGCTATTTACATTTTGGTTCTATTTCACTAAAAAAACAACTACGTGAAATTTTTGTTCAGGAGGTGAAGAGAGACTCTTGTCCTTCTGAATTGGAAAAATTGAGAAAAACGGCTCCTTCGCAGTATATTAGTTTTGCATTATAAAAACATAACATAACGTAGGAATGCTTTTTACTTCAAT
Source organism: Schistocerca nitens (assembly GCF_023898315.1). Lineage (NCBI taxonomy): Eukaryota > Metazoa > Arthropoda > Insecta > Orthoptera > Acrididae > Schistocerca > Schistocerca nitens. The sequence goes on along the minus strand of NC_064617.1, from coordinate 709,072,681 downwards.
TTCCTTAGCTGAATAAACTCCGATTTCACAGTTCATACTGGTTTAGTGACGTAGTTTGTCAGTAACATCAAGCAGGGGAGGGGCGGCAGAAGCATTAATGTTTTTTTTTTCAATTTTCAGTTGTATAATGGAACTGTGAATGGAAGTGTCACACTAGCAGTGTGGTAAGTGATGGTATATATGGGAAAATCAAGAATCAGGATATGAGGAAGAGCATGTCAAACTTAAAAGCTTTGTATCAGTGCAATGGAACCAACTACAAAAATAAACTGGAAGATCGTAGTAAATTCATAATCGAAAAGGTACAGCTTTTGTTCAAAAACTTGAGGATATTGTACAAAGAAGTGCTTTGGTCATTAATGTTGAAGATTATAGCAAGTTTTTGTTCGGTCAACGACTGAAAAGTTCATGGATGGAATTGATCAGCAGTTTCTTTAGAAACAACTTCTGAGCATGCAGTGACAACTGGGAAGCGGTCGGAGCGAAGCGAATGTGAATTCAACAATTAAATAATTAATGTATTTAGAACAAAATTTTTACTGTAAATGTAATGGAAATAAATAAATAAATAATTAAAAATCCCCTACATGTTGAATGACGATAATTTTAGAAATATTTCGGTCGATTAACTTGCTACAGAACAGAGATGAAAAAAGTTGTCTATGAAATTTTCATTCTTATTTCAAAACATTGGCTTTTAACAAAATAGCGCTCTGTTACAATTGCGCGTATTCTGACTGAAAACTTTCGAGAACAAGACCTCTTCTATTAAACTTAGAGGCTTCAGTTACCTGTAATAGTTCTCAAAAGCGCTTTTGAGGAAAAGATGAGCCGTGGAGACATAGGCCCGACTATACCAATACATTTTAAACGCTGTATCTGGAATGCTCTTCTTTCTTTTTATGCGTTGAGACCCAACAGGCGGCAGACTGCTACAAGTTCCCTTCTCCATCGTCATGTATCCACCGCTGCCATCTGCCATCCACTCACATCTATCGCTGACTGTTGCAGGTCTTCATGGAGGCCATCCCTCGACCTTTCCATTGACCTTCGCGGGGGTCTCCGACCTATGGGAAAGAACGCGCGAGCCTCTGAGGCCAACTGTCATCTTTCACCCGAGTGGCATGTCCAGTCAACTGTAGTTGCTTGCATCTGATGATTCCTGCTATATTAACATCTCGGTACAGTTCATCAAGCTCCAGATTATCTTTGATTCCCGTTCACCTGAGTCCAAATGGCTCTGAGCACTATGGGACTTAACTTCTGAGGTCATCAGTCCCCTAGAACTTAGAACTACTTAAACCTAACTAACCTAAGGACATCACACACATCCATGCCCGAGGCAGGATTCGAACCTGCGACCGTAGCGGCCACGCGATTCCAGACTGAAGCGCCTAGAACCGCTCGACCACCCCGGCCGGCCCCTGAGTCCAACGTCGGAAATTTTGTTAACTGTGGTTTGTTAGTCTCATAACGCACATAATCTTAATTATTTGATTCATGGACGGGAGACATGTCAAAATTGTTGCAAATTTTCGCCATAAACACAGAATAGCTTATGTTAAAAAACAGCGTCGTCACCAAAGATATATCGCAACACTTTTTTCTCAAATAGGAGAAGTTTATTGAAGTCGGATACTCTACGTCTCATGGTTATATAGTACGAGGTTGAGCAAGTAAAACTGGCCTGGATGAGGGCAAGCATTTTGCAATCATTTGTGGCAGTATTAATGGTAGAGGAAAAGACGTACAGTTACGTCCAACAGGATGCAGCAACCTGTCCATACAGCCGGCCGAACCTTGGAGCACATTTACACAATTTTTACGCCTGACAAAGTTATTAGCAGAGGTCAGTCTGGTCGCGAACCTACCTGGTCATCGAGGTCAGCTGGTCTGTTAGTGTGCGATTACCTTGTGTGTTAAGCTCTGAAGTCTAAGGTATGCCGAAACAACCCTCATAGTCCTCTAGAACTGCAGCAGAACATTTTGGATGAGACTGCAGCAATTCCAAGGTGGCAGCTTCGATCCAGCTTCGATTCAGCAGTTTGTTAACTAGCCCCCAAAAGTGCCAAGAGATGAATGGTGGCCACTTTCAACATCTGGTATGATGAGGTAAATACTGTATTTCATTTCCTCTGCTGAGTTTCTTTGTACGTTGGAACACTGTTCTCCAGACATTTTCCCCACTCTGTACCACGGGCTGTATCAGCGGGCTGTATCAGCATTTAATACAGAGAAGATAATAGTTAATGGCGAAAAATCTTATAGTGGAAAGTATATGACACTAGGAGCAAAACAGTAGAAATAAACATAGGTCCGCCAACAAACCGTTTGCGAGATAACTGCTATTTTGTATTACCAGCCACCACTGACCCAATTCTGTGTAAACGTCATCCCAGTGAGGAAAAGGTAACAGTACTGTACGAGAATAGTAAAAGTTATCAGAGGTACTTTGTTAGAAGTATAAGTGGTTTGAATTATCATAACAACAGTTACATGACTGTACTGGTAGTTAAAGAAGGTGGTCGTTGGACCTGGGTGCAGGAGTGTACCTGGCGCCACAATGAGTTACGAATCCTTTCAAAGCAGCCCTGGATCATTTAGAAATTTTTGACAAGCGTTGTCAAATCTCGGCTGCAATTTTTCAACCCTGTCAACCAGAGTGGCATACACTACACCTTTAAGGTGGCTTCAAACATAGAAATTCAGAGGGTTCTTAGCAGATGATCTGGGATCCACAGTACATGTCCTCTTCGCCCTTCTTTGGCCATATCGGCGTGGAAGATGTTACCTGAAATTAGCAGAGAAATGTGCCAGTACTCCAGCAGGCATGTATCATATCCTTTGCCGTTGCTCTAAGCAATCCTACAAGGTGATGCCGCAGGAAACGAAGATAATTGTGTCCGTTAAGTTAGTTTGGTAACTTGTGCAGCCCAATAAGGTACGCCTAACCTCACATTCAGTGAGAAACTTTGCTGATGTGGAGACTCATGCACTATACGTGGGTTGGAGGCTACATGACTGCAAATGTGAGAATTGTGATAGTTAAACAAACCATCACGAGTGAAACCTGCTTCATCTGTACATAAAATGTTATTGTTAAACTCAGGGTTGCCTACAGATTATTGTTGCATTCACTGACAGAGTGTTAGTCTAGGACCAAAGTTAGCCTCATTAAGACACTGAACTCGTTGAAAGTGGTGTGGGTTCATGGCACCGAGATGAGTTATTTTCCAAATATTCTCCAAACAATACTTTGGATCGTTCCACGAATTTGTCTTGCAAGCCTCCTTTTTTAGATTCCTGGAGGGTATTCGACTGTTTCCAGCACCACATATTGAAGCACAGGTGTAATTCGTGCAGGTCTACCCACATCCGCAGCATGTCAAAACTCCCTACTCTTCGCTACTGTGATGTTCCATGTTACCGCTAATAGTCGTAAAACCAACTGACGATCCACAAATAACTGACATTAATAGCACTCTGACTGTGTATTCTACTGTCGTATCCAGATTTTTTACATCTCCGTGTTTCGAAAATGTAAACTGAGACCACACCTTTGACCAGCATGTGGTATTTACACAGAATGATATCTGTAGCGGCTGGTAACTACAAAGTTGCAGTCATCCTGCAAATGAGTCGTTTTCGGAGCTATATTTATTGAGACGTTTTTGCTTGTAGTATCGTGTACTTTTAGTTGCACACGTTTACGCCATTAACTATAATTCATCCTATATTGCCGAATCTCAAACCGTCTCGAGATATATCTGTACCGAAGCAGTTGTGTTAGGCAGTAAAAGAATCATTTTCGTGTCTGGATCCTGACGTTGATCTCTATTTCACATAACTAGTTCTCAGTGAAAAGCATTCCCAGATATTTAAATTCTCGGACTGTTTTGAAGGAACGGTCTCACACTCGCAGTGACTGCAGTGTCCAGTATCTTGACCTTGTCGAGGTAATCCATCTTTGGTTGGATTATGAGCGGCCCAAACTCTCTGGTGGCCTTCTCGAATTCTCTGATCATTTGTTTCGACTCCTCTTCGTAGCTGCTGAGTAGGCAGATATCTTTTGCATAGGCTAGGTAAGCCAGATTCTTCCCTTCGGATTAAATCCCTTCGAAGTTCTCTTTAAAAGTCTCAAGAATGATCTTCTCAAAGGCAAAGCTGAACTGGTTAGTTTTTTACCGTGGTCTATCAGTTTTTCAGTGAGCTGGCAGAGAACGAAGATATGATCTACTGTTGACCGAGCTGGCCAAAACCCGTCCTGATATTCACCAATAATTGTTTCTGTAAATAGTTGATTCTATGTATGAGGCGGTTGGACTGGATAAACAGGGCGATTCGTCAATAGTTGTGACACTTTTTTTCTCAAACTTCTTATGTATTGGTAGTTTAAATTCATTTTCCATTCTCTTGAGAGTTTGTCTTTGGTACAGATTGTCTGTATCAGCCGATGTAGTCTATCCGCAAGTTTCTCGCCCTCTGACTACATCATCTCGGACTGATTCCATCTTCACATAGGCACTTATTTTTCTTAAGCCATTTGATTTGCGTTCTTATCACATACAATAAGGGTGAGGTGTGGGGTACTCTGGATGATCTACGATCAGAGACCGGAAATCAAACCATTATTCGGGTTCATTAGAGTTGAGAAGCTGGTAATCTTCCACCTTTCGGCGATTTTATGATGGTTCGTCAGGATTTTATCATCCGAGACTTTGACAAACTTCTATCTGGCCTGGTAACCATTGCAAAAGCACTTCACCTTTCGGAACATTTCTACAGTCTCCTTTCGTATATAGTTTCTCCCGCCTCAACGATGATGTCATTAACATACTTTCTATTTGCTCTTATCAGAGTCGTTCGGGTAGCTTTTCGAACCTCCTGATATTGTGCTTAACCCTGCACCCGATCTGCCTCTCTCAGCCGCTTGCTCCTGGCTTCCTGTCTCCGTTCCAAATCATCAGCGCATTCCTTTCCAAACCAGATCTTCCTGCTTCGGTCATTTCCTCTGCTGTGTCGGTCACTGAGCTCAGGCGTCCCTCCATATTTGATCAGGATCTTCACTTCCGTCGCGTTCACTGAGAGCTTCGCAAAGGTTGATAAACTGCAGCTGATATTCGCTCTTTACTGGTCCATCTTTTAGCAATGGAGCATGGTATCTGACAACCTTCTCTAGGTTATCTCTAATCCTTTCTATACTCTGCACATGTAACAGGCCTCTGAACAGGAAATGGACACTTCCACACTCCGCACCCCGCGCCACGTTACAGTCTGACATCCATCTTTTGGCTCTTATCTATGCCGTTGTAACCTATCTGGTTTATTGTTATCTCATCTGGTGACACCTAGGTTACCTTACGTGTATCCTTAAGCTCGAATATTGTGCTGCAAATGAACACACCTGTCAATGTGGCGAAGCTAACGAACATCACACCATTACCGTTGCTTTGCCATATGGGCTGTCTTGTGCCTTGGAATACTTGTTCTTTACCAATTTTAGCATTCATATCACTTATGAGGATCCTCAACTTTCCAACACTGCTTCCAGCCGCACATAGAAATCATCTTTCACTTCAACTGTACTTTCATCCGTGGGAGCATTACAAATCGCGAAAGTCGATCTGATATGCTTTACATTCGCGCTTAAAACAGATATTATTGAGTTGAGAGACTCAAATCAGAAAAAAATTGTGGCCAGGATTAAACTTATACAAAACGCAGTACCTACTGTAAGTCGTCCTTTCAGGCTCCATGGAAGGTTTTATAATGCTCAACATCGATGCTCTCCAAATTTCCTCACGGGATTTCTTGCTGAGCACATACATCTAGTCTGTACCTCTGGATTTCTTTGACCATACTGGTTGAAGCCTGATCTGGAATGAATGTTCGAGCATTACAAACTGGAATTCCGCACGGATAAGTCAGGGAACACTTGTATTAAGTCTAAATGACTCGAATCGTCGATTTTATTCTCATAAATTGAGAGAACAGCAGCGCAGAGCGGATTATATTGATGTTTGACAATTAAATGTGATATCCCTTTTCCGTGTCCCATGGGCTATCCATCATGCAAGATGAACGTCGAAGCATGATTCTATGAACCTTCTCAAGCCAAAGCACATATGTCGATTTTAGTAATTCTTCACAACTTTGTAAATATCAGCTTTCCGATCGTGATGTTATCATGTGATTTAAAGAAAGCTGCAAAATCATGTCTTCTGTTTTGTGATTTACGCAACCCTTCAGCATAACCAGTCTTTTGAACCAGTAAATGAGACTGATGAATACACTAAACTGGTAGTCAGAGTCAGCAGACATATACCAAGGATTGAAGTAGGAATTAATCAAATCCCACAAATGATCGATAATGAGATTAAACAGTTTTTTCTAATAAAATACTAGTATTTTTCATTGTTTTGATATTAGTGTAAATTCATTAACACAGGTCCCTCGAGTGGCTTGAAAATGAAAGTACTGTGATGGCTAGTTATTAAACTGATAGTTGTTAACAACCCAGATAAAAGGCAGTCTTTTTACCAGAATAATACAATAACGTGGTGATAGGACGTAGCATGGAAGCCTAAACTGGCAGTGTTTACTCCGCATAGCCGATTCCGGCAGCGTTGCCTTTCAATTGTAGTTCATTTCTGGGATACTCTTGCGACAAGTTTCAGCGTCAACATCAACTAGTGTTCTATCACACTACTAGTTATTTAAAGACTTTCCGAATGCTGCATAGAATGCCATTTAACAAAACCGTACTTGTTTCATTATCTCGACTGATACAAGAGTTAGAAGTGTTAAAAGGTGTAACAGTATGCTGAAAATGTCGTTCCGATATCTTGAACCATTGACGAAATAACTGAGATATTACGTGTAACGCGACTCGCCGTGTACAGTTACTGCAGCGTTGTATATTTTGAACGTCGTCTTTAGCCATTAGTTAGGGGAAGTATTAACGCTTGGCACTTCACATCTTGGCGCGCTCAAGAGCAGCACAGTGTGTCCTCTTAGTTGCCGGTCAATCGCTGCAATGATATGAAGAGGGCAAAAATACTATCGGAAATGTTTTGTTGTCTCCGATGGACGATTAAGGAGGCGAGCGGCCCATATTGAAGTCTGCTACACGAACTGGTGATGAATGGCCACGTCTGGTACAGTAGGGGATGTTACGAAATGGAAACCAGTGCACATTAGTGTTGAGCTGGGATATGACTTGCTCTGGGCGATTGAAAAGTGTTGAAGTCTGCTGGCTGGAAGCTGCAGAGTAAACTTTAAACCGCAAGACTATTAATTCTCCTGTTACTTTTCGAAACAGAGAGCAACCTTCTTTCTTTTTACTTTTCATGTTCAAGAATGACAATATTAGTGCTCGTTAAATCTCAAGTGTGTCACGTCATTTAAAAATGCCATGCCCAACGGAATAGCTTTTGTCCAGAAACTAGTTTTGTTACCCTACATGCTTTATCGAGGGTCGACGCGTTACCTTGGCCAGCTCGATCACCAGATCTGTCTCCAATGAAGCACATATGGGACAACATTGGACGACAACTCCAACGTGTCCACAAACGGCAATAGCCGTCGCTGCAACAGGTATAGAGCTCCGTCCCACAGACTGATATCTGTAAGCTGTTCAACACCGTGCAACATTCTGATGGCTATACCGGTTATTAACCAGAATTTCACATTTCGAACAGCTTATCTCACGCTTATATTAACCTATTATCTTGCCATGTTAATCACATATGTTACCTAGGCAAATGCATTCTCTACATTTCATTATTCTACGTTAATTATTTTTTGGTGTTCCAGTTTTTTCTGTCGCTATGTATTCATCTGTGTGCGTGTGTGTGTGTATGTGTGTGTGCGTATGTGTATATTACTCAAATATTAGAATAACTCTTATGATTATTTGAATACAAACAAAAAAACCATATCAAAACTGTTATAAAAAAGTCCGGTACTAGTGCTTATGGCACGAAGACACTGTACGGAGTCATGTGTATTTTCAGTAGTCAGCATGACATAATTTTATGCATAAGCTACATTATAGACAAAACAAACTGGATGTCGAGCAATCTATTGTCAGTGATTATAAGCACAGTGGACAAATTTGAGTCTCCCACAGGGGACATGACGCTAATTTCGTGTAACGCTGCATCTAGCTTCGACGATGACCTCAGTTAATAAGGAACAGGTCAAAAATTTCTTTAGGTGTGTCGTGTACAGCTGAAGCCAATCATTAATGCCTAGGTCTCGAATAGCTACCAGATTGTTGGAATGCTGATTGCTATGTTTCATCCGCTGCTCCAAATAGCCCTAAACATTTTCTGTGGGATGAAGATCGTGCGTTTAGAGGAGCAGTCGAGTTGTGATAGGTTGCCTGACTGCCTGTGACAGTGTAGCTCTAGGAGGCCTATATACATATTTTTTCTGTTTATTATTATTATTTATGTGTTATGTGCTGCAATAAACACCAGTACATTCAAATATTAGAGGACTGTACATGTTTAACTGTACCGATATCTGTAAGTATCCTTCCCATACAACAGCCCGTTTACAACTATCAGTTTGAAGAAACCGAGTGATAGATCGACGATGTATAAGGTATATCGACTGTGACTTAACAGTGCAGCTGGTGGGCTGGTTTTTCGTGCATACTGACAAGGACAAACCTTTTAAATCGATACGTGAACCACATCGAAGTGAACCGCAGAAAGTCAATCCTCAGAACTTTTCTTTATGGATGAACGAAGTTTTCGCTTGTGCAACGGACGCAAAACAATGGGACAACGGAATGATGGGTGCATACGATAGAAGGTTTGAACAATTTGAGGACTGTGCTTTCAAATGAAGTAGACTTGAAATGCGTCGCACCAGTCTTTGAATGGGAACTCTTTCGCAGGTGCCATGGAGAAGGACATTTTATAGATGGCTATACTCTGCATATACACTGATGAACCAAAATATTACGACCACTACCCACTGCTACGTTGGATGCCGCCTGGTGGTGTTGGGGGCAACAGAAGTATGTAAACGGAGGAGACACGGACGAGGGATCACCCTACGAAAACATGGGCTGTAAATGGAGAAATCCATTGAGATAAGTGACTTTGAGAAAGGGCAGATAATTATTACAAAGAGTCCATGAACGAGTGTCTCGACAACGGCGAAGCTGGTCGAATGTTCACTTGCTACTGTCGTGAGCATCTACGAAAAATGTTAGGAGGACGGTGAAACTACTACTAGAAGCTAATAGTAGTTGGACGTCAACGATTCTTTGCCGAAAGTAGGGTTCGGAGGCTTGTCTGCCCTGTAAACTACGATAGATGGTGATCTATGGCACCTCTGCCGAAAGAGTAAAATGCTGGTGCATGCACAATTGTTTCGGAGCACACCGATCGCCGTACATTGTTGAACATGGAGCTCCGCAGCAGACCATCCTACGTATTCATATGCTGAGTCAAAGACATGGTCAGCTACGATTTCAGTGGACATGGGGCCACTGGTATTCGACCATCGATCAACAGAAAAGTGTTAGCTCTTCGGGTGAATCACATTTTTGCTGCACTAGGTCGATGGTCGTCGGGTGAATCACATTTTCGATACAGCAATTCGATGATTGTTTTCACAAACGCCATCATCGAGGTGAATCGCGGATCGAAACGTGCAGCGCGCCACGGACGCAGGCTGGCGAGAGCAGTATTAGGCTATGGCAATCATTCTATTGCGGTTGCATGGGTCCCGTGATTGTAACCGAAAACACGTTGACAGCTGCGAACCAGCTTCGTGCTTAATGTCTTCCCTGACGGCGATGTCCTCTTTCAGCAGTACAATTATCCGGGTCTCGGAGCCAGAACCGTGCTACAGCGGTTTGAGTTGCATCATAGTGAACTCACGTTGATGTCTCGACGTCGAAATTCGCCTGATGTTGTAACGGAACATATTAAAGGCTTTACTTTACCGAAGTATGCGATACCCTCCAAATTCAACCAGTTTAACGAGTATTTATGATTATAGAAAAGTCATTGTGTATGTTAACAATGATTGCACAACATTTCTCCATAAACAGTCAACCCATTAAATTATACTGAATAACTGACCCACACAAAAGTTAATATCACTTGATCACTGATACAGCAAATGTCATCATGTATAAACACTAAGTTCATCTTAAATAATTAATATGAAGTACGAAAAATAGTGACCAACTTAGGTACTTTGGATCTCCTTAAATAAAAATCACCCAGTGAAACCTATTTGTTCACTAGGAGCGTTTTCACTCAGTATTCACGTAATCAATCCTATTTTAGACGAAAACCAATGTAATTCTTAATAATTCATGTTACTTACTTATTTATGCAAATTAGAGAAGTCAATTGACAAACTTCTAAAAAACGGCCTTTTTGTAACAAAGAATTATTCTGTCAAGTCAACAAATCTGTCTGTCATTTTAATAACATGTTAAATTATGTCACTCGATGCAAATTAATAACTTTTCTGCACAAATTATGATGACAGATGTACATGTGACTTACAAACTATATCTCTTTTTAGTAGTTCTTTGACACTGTTATAAATACAAGCAGCAAGAAGGGTCGGGAGACAGTCGGAATGTCACTTTGGTAAAGTGTGTTTCTGTGTTATTGTTTGAGATGGATAAACAATGCAAAGAACATGTAAAGGAAGTACTACTTTGTGTTGTGTTATGGTCTTTGGTGGACAGTGGAATTAAGATGGCCACAAGAGTAATAAATATTTGATGTTTACATATGTGTTGGTTTCGCTCGTTCTTTATCATCAAAAGCACATAAAAAACACGGGACCTCATGTTTTTACCCTAGACAACCAGATTTAGAGCCAGCATCAGCATCGAGACACAGCAGCGATCCAGCAAGCAGCAGCGATTACTACAGTGCATTTTAATGGCGCCAACCTAACATCAAGTGCTAACAACCTCCGTAAACTGGAGTGAAATAGTGCGATTATAGCAATTAGCAATATCTACGACTAGGCGACCATTACAATGTGAATCCTATGGAACCCATCTGGATCGGTATCGGGCGTCGTCTTTGGCCCCCGTTATTTAGGAGAATTACATGACTAGTGCGCAGGCATCTAATGCCGCATACCTCCACAAAGCTACCAACAAACTGTCGGATACGCGGAATCAGTGGTGTCTTTAGTTTCAAAGCGGACAGACAAGCTATTAAGGAGGTGGTCATAATGTTTTGGCTCATCAGTGAATATCAGTGCTGCGCTGTGGCCGCTGGTGATCATGTGCTGTTGTGCTACAGCACACTGTACATATCGCACACTGATGTTATGATATTTCTCTTCGAATTAAAGCCGAAAATCACGCTATAATTACACCATTTCTCTTCGAGTGCCAGTTGGAAATCGCCCAAAAATTACGCCAGTTCTCTTCGAATGTGTGCTGTATGAAAATGAAACGGGCGAGAACATGTCTTATAGCGCTCTCTCCGCCATAGCTACAAACCAGTGTCGCGTGCTGAAGTGACTGTCAGCAGCACTACGATCAGCTCAGAGAAGGGACTCAGCCGTGTCTGTTTTAGATTGCACATGCTCTGATGTGACGTCGTCCCTGCCAGCACTGAGGGAGCTGCATTGCTCGCAGCAACATCTCAGTATTTTTCTTTGAGCAATGTGTGTTAAGCATTGTGCAAAAGCAGGGCACGAGGGACTTTAGGGAAGCAGCTGACATATCGATGCCATAGCGCAATGGTAGTTCCCTATGGGACATCAGGCAGCTCGGATGTGTTATACATCCGCTCTGCGGAAGACTCCGTAAGCCGCGAATAGTAGTTGTCTACTCATTGGCTGTGTAATCGTTAACCATTTACTTCTTGTCTTGCTATTGTAGTGGTTTATGTTCTTCCGTTATAGCGGTTTCAGCTGCTTGTTAGGTACAGTGATGTGAAGAATGTTATACAGGAAATGCAGACTCAGGTTAAAATTCGACAAGGCAACAAGAAATGTTCAATCAAGTTCATTGGAAGAACGTGATTGGATTGTGCAATCACATCACGTCAAATTCACTCTACTTACTATGTGACACGGAGCCGTACTCTTGTTTCTAAAGCTCTTAAACCCCTGTTGCTGGAAAGTATTCTGCTTAAACATGAAGAGAAAGCTGAAATTCCGTCACTGTGGCGCCTAGGTGAGTACTGGCATAATTTCTAACACTGACGTAAAGTGTAAGCGTGTTTAACCTGCGTTCTGAGGTTGAGAATTGTTGCTTAAAAGAGGATTTAACCAAGAATGGAGAAGCAAAATAAACGTATAACGAACGTTGGTCTAGCCAACATTCGTTGTCATATTTTGGCTGTATCACAGCTATTGAAACACATATCAGGCAGAATATTCCCTCCCATTTAACTGTCTGTAGATGTTGTTGTTGTGGTCTTCAGTCCAGAGACTGGTTTCATGCAGCTCTCCATGCTACTCTATCCTGTGCAAGGTTCTTCATCTCCCAGAACGTACTGCAACCTACATCCTTCTGAATCTGTTTAGTGTATTCATCTCTTGGTCTTCCTCTACGATTTTTGCTCTCCACGCTGCCCTACAATACTAAATTGGTGATCCCTTGATGCCTCACAATATGTCCTACCAACCAATCCCTTCTTCTAGTCAAGTTATGCGACACATTTCTCTTCTCTCCAATTCTATCAAATACCTCTTCATTAGTTATGTGATCTACCCATCTTAACTTCAGCATTCTTCTGTAGCACCACATTTCGAAAGCTCTTTTCTCTTCTTGTCTAAACTAATTATCGTCCACGTTTCACTTCCATATATGGGTACACTCCATACAAATACTTTCAGAAACGACTTTCTCACACGTAAATCTATACTCGATGTTACCAAATTTCTTTTCTTCAGAAACGCTTTCCTCGCCATTACCAGTCTACATTTTATATCCTCTATACTTCGTCCATCATCAGTTATTTTGCTCCCCAAATAGCAAAACTCATTTACCACTTTAACCTTCTCATTTCCTAATCTAATTCCCGCAGAATCACCCGATTTAATTCGACTGCATTCCATTATCCTCGTTTTGCTTTTGTTGATTTTCATCTTATATCCTCCTTTCAAGACACTGTCCATTCCGTTCAGCTGCTCTTCCAGGTCCTTTGCTGTCTCTGATAGAATTACAATGTCATCAGTGAACCTCAAAGCTTTTATTTCTTCTACATGGATTTTAATTCCTACTCCGAATTTTTCTTTTGTTTCCTTTACTGCTTGCTCAATATACAGATTGAATAACATCGGGGATAGGCTACAACCCTGTGTCACTCCCTTCCCAACCACTGCTTCCCTTTCATGTCCCTCGACTCTTATAACTGCCATCTGGTTTCTGTACAAATTGTAAATAGCATTTCGCTCCCTGTATTTTACCCCTGCCACCTTCAGAATTTGAAAGAGAATATTCCAGTCAACATTGTCAAAAGCTTTCTCCAAGTCTACAAATGCTGGAAACGTAGGTTTGCCTTTTCTTAATCTACTTTCCAAGATACGTTGTAGGGTCAGTCTTGCCTCATGTGTTCCAACATTTCTATAGAATCCAAACTGATCTTCCTCAAGGTCGGCTTCTACCAGTTTTTCCATTCGTCTGTAAATAATTCGTGTTAGTATTTTGCAGCCGTGGCTTATTAAACTGATAGTTCGGTAATTTTCACATCTGTCTTGGAATTGCTATATTCTTCTTGAAGTCTGAGGGTATTTCGCCTGTCTCAAGCATCTTGCTCACTAAATGGTAGAGTATTGTTAGGCCTGGCTCTCCCAAGGCTGTCAGTAGTTCTAATGGAATGTTGCCTACTCCCAGAGCCTTGTTTCGACTTAGGTCTTTCAGTGCTCTGTCAAACTCTTCACACAGTATCATATCTCCTATTTCATCTTCATCTACATTCTCTTCCATTTCTATAATATTGTTCTCGAGAACATCGCCCTTGTATAGACCCTCTATATACTCTTTCCACCTTTGTGCTTTCCCTTCTTTGCTTAGAACTGGGTTTACATCTGAGCTCTTGATATTTATACAAGTGGTTCTCTTCTCACCAAAGGTCTCTTTAATTTTCCTGTAGGCAGTACTTATCTTACCCCTTGTGATATGCACCTCTACATCCTTACATTTGTCCTCTAGCCATTTTTCACTTCCTGTCGTTCTCATTTTTGGGACGTTTGTATTCCTTTTTGCCTGCTTCATTTACTACATTTTTATATTTTCTCCTTTCATCAATTAAATTCAATATCTCTTCTGTTACCCAAGGATTTCTATTAGACCTCTTCTTTTTACCTACTTGATCCTCTGCGACCTTCACTATTTCGTTTCTCAAAGCTACCCATTCTTCTTCTACTGTATTTCTTTCCCCCATTCTTGTCAATCGTTCCCTAATGCTCTCCCTTAAGCTCTCGACAACATCTGGTTCTTTCAGTTTATCCAGGTCCCATCTTCTTAAATTCCCACCTTTTTGCAGTTTCTTTAGTTTTAATCTACAGTTCATAACCAATAAATTGTGGTCAGAGACCACATCCGCCCCTGGAAATGTCTTACAATTTAAAACCTGGTTTCTAAATCTCTGTCTTACCATTATATAATCTATCTGATACCTTCTAGTATCTCCATACTTCTTCCATGTATACAGCCTTCTTTCATGATTCTTGAACCAAGTGTTAGCTACAGATACAAGTTGCATATAACTTGCAGGGGGATCGATAGAAAATGGCTTATCTGTAACGAAAGTGGCCAACAAAGAACGAATTGCCCAAGAGCAATTTTCATGTTAAAAGAATTGTTACATCAACGCAGGAAACTGGCGTTATCTGAACGTCTGAAGGAGAATCAAGTGATTGATACGGAAAGGTCGAGTTGTAGCGTAGTACTACGACAGTAGCCAGGTCACCCATATGCGGATTTTCCTCCGGTTCTTTCAAAACCGGAAGCAGAAAAGCCACACCTTATACTTGATGTGGAGCCACTAAAAATAAGAGGCATCGAATGTGTGATGGAAGCAGCACGGGTGAAAAAGTACCCGCTTTAGAACAGAGTGAATAGTAAGAGAATCCTAAAGTGAGACCTGACGCTAACGTTTCAAAAGCTAGAGCAGTATGAGACGAGGCGGCAGCGCCGGACGTCTCCCCCGCCAGCGCGCAGGCAGCTCAGGACCCACAACCGGCAGAAGTCAATTTGGCGCCGCACGTGCAGCAGCAAGTCGGCAAAACAAAACAAGTACAGTCGCAAGAAACAACTTTCGATAAGCAAAACAAGGAAAGCAGTGCTACTGCACAAACAGAAGTATGTCCATCCCAAACCCAACACAAATACGACGAAACACTTAGTGACTTCAAACGAGCAGGAAACGGAAGAGAAACTGGAAGCAGACTGCCGGTAGAGGAAATTACGTGTGCGACGCAGACACAAGAAGCAACTCAAGAGCGAGTGGATTCCGTTATCGGTAAAGACCCGCTGACACTTCCATCTGCCGAGATATTCATGACTGGAGGGCGGTGAAGAAACATAACCCAGACAAATGTCAATGCAGTACTGAAGAAGAACAAAAACAAAGGCAACAAAGACGTCAGTGTTGATGCTAATCGAAAAAATCCCATCCTCAGACTCAAATTCAAATGTACTGAGGACATAAGCATTTAGTGAGTATTGAAACCCAACACATTGATGTGGATACTACAGTCTGCGCAGCGGTACGACCTTATAAATGGTGTTTCAAAATGAATACACCCGTTTTAGGTACTTGTAGCATTCATTACGTTCAACCTACGATTATATATAATACATTAAATGAAAGGGTAGCTCAGACGGTTTCTTAGTATACCTGTGCGAAAAGGAAAGAATGTGAAACGACCAATAGTGACCGAAGAACGTGTTGAACGAGTGAGAGTCTTTTACGCATAGAAGGCAAACCCTGAATTAGAAGTTCAAGTGGTGTCTGTGCGGAGTCTTCTAAGGAGACACTTACGAATACATCCTTATCGTTTGCAGCTGTTACAACGACAGACCACGGTTTACGTGTCCATTTTGAAAACAAAATGTTGCTGCATGATGATGAAGATTTTCTGGATCGTGTCGTCTTCAGTGATGAATCGACATTTCTACTGAGTAAATGTGAACTCACATAATGTAGGCATCTGGGAGTCAACAAATCCCCACAACATGGTAAAATTGTAGTGAGACTCCCTTAAATTGAATGTTTTTTTTGTGCCTTATCTCTTCGGAATGTTTATGGGCCTTCCTTTTACAGTGAAGCAACTGTAACTGGTGTTTCTTATTTTGAAGCGCTAGAACTATCGCTCTTTCTTCAACTGGGAGAAGCCGAATCATGAAATTTCATTTTGCAGAAAGATGGGAGACCGAGCCATTAGCATAACCCAGTACTTGACTGGTTAAACGATGTTGTACCCTGTAAGATATGCGCGCAAATGGATAACACATCTGAAGTGTCTTCTCAAGCCCAGGGTGTTAAACAGACATTGTATATAAATATGAATCTGGCCCTGTAAGGTAGCTAATATTAGGTGCGGGTCATAACAAATTAATTAGAAATGCTGCTGTCATATAACTAGAATGGATGAATTAATAAAAGTGAAAGATTGGGATCTATTCTAGAAAGACAAAACAGCTGTTTCCTTTTTCATTCTACATATAATTTATCAACTGTGCTTCCAGGGGTCAACTGATACATGACAATCATGTTCAGTTACTTTCAACACTCAATAACAAAATATTTAAGTGTTGGACATTGAGTTCGAACAGCGCTCTGTGTTATGTGTTCGTCAAATCAGGAAGGCTTGCGTGTATCCTGGCGAACGTGGTTTTCGTCATCTTGGGAGTTTCCACAGGATACTCTTCATGATGATGTTAACAGTAAGTGTCCTGCAATTATTTCTGCAGCTACCCATACTCTCATCATGAAGAGGTAGTTGAAAGGCAGCACTGGGTCATCAGAATTGTAGAAACAAAAATCCTGGTTCGTATCAACTTAGCCCGAATGTGTGCACGCAAGTCATGGTAGGAGAAACGCCAACAGAACATCACAGAACCGACCCCAGCCTGAACTACAGCCTCCACACTCTGCAGCTTAAAAGATCATTGAGTCGTCAGTCCACTCGATGTTTTGTATCATCTACTGTCTACTTTCTGTTTTGCTTAGGCCACCGAAGACATACAGCTCCACGTGCCACCGGTAGCCACGTCCTTGTGCGAGGTATCCGACTCGAAACATCAATTGCACGCAGTGTCTCTCTCAATGTTCGCTCGGAAATTGGTTGACATGGACATGTATTCACCGACACTAGAAATTCCTGTCCGGTTTGAAGCCAATTGGCTTGGCTTGGTATCGGCAGCGCGTGGCACACATTCAAGTGACAACTACGAAAGTGAACGGACATGTGTACTTTCCGAGATTACGCGACTGCGATTTTCTGTTTGCATACTGTTCACTCATTTATTGCGCTTGTGTTTCGATTCGTTTGTTATTAATGAACGAGCTCGTACAGTCGATCGTGGCGTTTCTTTTAAGAAATTAACGTATTTCAAAGGTAAACAACCAACAAAGTTAGTGGTCAGGCATGACTGGTTGAGCGACTTGCTACCCGGTGGCGCTACAGTCAGTGTCTCGCAACATCGAAACGCCAATACAATGGAAGGCGCCGATGCGAGCGCAGAGGCAATCTGTGGCCATCCGATCGCAGCTCACTTCGACTGCGACAACACGCACCAGTTATCTGGCGTCACTAACAACACCGTCTCTCCACACAAAGCGGTCCTCCTCGACAACGTACCCCATTCCGCCATCGATTACTACTTGTGGCTGATGAATAATGTAATATTTGGCACAGAAATAACGCACTGTTCAGGTATCGTAGACGGCCACATTTCCCTTAGGCAAATTGAATATGTTGGCCGCTTTCTGTAGAAAAGTGGCATAATATCATTTAAGGGAACGTTTTCGCCACTCAGGCGTTCCAAAGTTCAAGCACAATAGCCTTTTTCTCAGTGTGTTTCCTTTCATATGTAGCAGCTCTCTTATTAACCATATGTTTAAATATGGCTACGTCCTTCGACACAACGAAATAACGTCAGAGTCTAAGAGACAGGACTGTGCTCACATGAAGTCTTTTCGACGTACTGTGCAATTTATCGCTGAGATTCCATTCCAAGGCAATATTTTTTCGGTTTGATGGATGATGTAATTCGTTGTAAAAGTAAAGCTACTGACCACATAAAGAAAAACTGCCCAAATATTGTCAGCTACTTTCTTGCAGTTAAAGCCGCATTAGCTGTAAGTCTATCAGTGCAAGAGGAGCTTTCTGCAACGAAAACGTTACGTTGGACGGAACAAAGCGTCGATAACTGTCATTCGACAGTTTTAATATCGTCCCCTGAATATACGAAGCGATTTCGTTCTTCTTCTGATGCAGAAGCATCAGAACATAATACAAAGAGTTCAGGAAATCCCAACAATCCTCAGGCATCAAATATTCATCAGCAAGATACAGCATAAGTTAATCGAAGTTCCGACATTATAGTCATTGTTCTTGAGACTACAAATGTCAATGATTTTCCATCTGTCTCACTTTCCCTGTCAGCGTCTAGCGATCATTCTCAGTTTGAAACAAGCTTACGTGACGCTGCCCTACCATCTGTTTCACGAAGTCAAACCATAGTCCTCAGCTGTAGAATCTCGAGACAAAATTTCTGAACTCTCTTCAGTGATTTAGGATGCATCCGTTGGGGAAATGTCACACGGTGCTTAACAATATCACTAAGACCTTTTGTCAGTGGAAGAATTCAAATCGTTCGTAAAGGCAACCAGAAGAAGTAAAAACGTATTACCTACCGCCAAAAAATGTACAAAGAATTATGAGGCCTCGAGGCAGTTGACTGACAAAATCCCCGTGAAGGTAAAAGACATAAAAACACGCAACAATTTTTAAAAAGTCATTAGCATTAGGTAAGGTAACAGGACGATAACATTCATAAGCATAGCTATAGTCGTAGAATAGCATTGAAGATCTAAAAGTGGTTAAAATAATGAATATATCAGTCCAATTCTTCTTTTTAAATGTTCAAAGAGAAATAGTGAGAGATATAGCGTAACTGAATGAATATTTGTGTTTCCTGCTTCACACTGGCTATCCCTTAGCTCTTACGGGTTCATAAACACAAAGCGCAGTCATAACGTTGTGTGCTGATGTCGTTGGCAGACGGTACCGCCACTTAAATTATTGACAATCTCAGCACAGTAGCGACCATGAAAGCCGATATTTATTTCCCGTAAATTACGCTAACTTCTCTATCCAGTGCGAGACCCGGCAGTTAGGCGCAGCTGCAGAATCCGTTCACGTCACTTTATGAGTGGCTGTACCTCGCTTCCGGCCGTACGGTTTTTATTACTGGAGGCTGGGCGCTGGACTGCACGGTTTAACAGCTGCACAGCGCGCTACCTGTTGGACGGCGGTGGGAAGCTGTGGCTACGGCGGACGCCTGTCAATGTAGCTGGCGCTCCGATTTACGGGATCAACCACGGGTGATGGGGCTGGGAGGAGGCGACTAATTTACGACGGTTACTGGTATCCCCCTCCCCGGCAGTAAACATTTAACTTTGTCCGGACGCCAAGCAGGCCGGCCCCAGAAGTACAGCTACGCCATCCGGTAGAATTGACGCCAGACATGCAACCTCATTCTCGAGGGAGCTAGTAAAATGAAACTGGTCTCGCTAGCCGCAGACTCCGGACTTTCAAGCCCTTTGGTATAAACTGAACACCTTCCCAACCTGATGTTCGATCAGATGAATACAGATGGTGTCTTTCCTCAGTTAATCGATTAGTTGCAGGTCCTTCATGTTATTACTGTGGTTGCGACACAAATTTTGGAGTTCTTTATTAATTAGTAACCCGAAACAGTTGAATATAGAAGGCAAGGAATCTGATTATTGAGATTCAGAGGCCTCAATTTAGAAAAGTAATAAATTGAAAACATTCATGTTCAAAGTAGACAATACTCGTAGCATGCCAGATTAACACCATATGAGAAGTTTTAACACTGTGACCTTATTGCCCTCTATACGACACTGACCTGTTGACAGAATTCTCCATTCTCTGCATAAGGGGTCATTGGATGGAAACATTCCAGATTCTTGGTCTGTTTAATACGCTCGCCATAACTGGTCCCTATCCAACTCTTGGCCTAGTGGCTGACGATAACCATGAAAAGATAGGTATACTATAATTCCAGAACGCAATCTCTGTTGTTACATAAATTACTGCCGGCCGAAGTGGCCGTGCGGTTAAAGGCGCTGCAGTCTGGAACCGCAAGACCGCTACGGTCGCAGGTTCGAATCCTGCTTCGGGCATGGATGCTTGTGATGTCCTTAGGTTAGTTAGGTTTAACTAGTTCTAAGTTCTAGTGGACTAATGACCTCAGCAGTTGAGTCCCATAGTGCTCAGAGCCATTTTGAACCATAAATTACTGAATCTGATTTACTTCAAGACATGCTACATTTCCTATCTTCCACCTGGGATGAATTAAAATTTATTGCGGCAGTGAAAATATGTCATTACCATTTAGAGGTGTATTTTTTTTATTATTTTACACGTTTACTTACGTAGGACCAGATTTAGGAGCAAATCTCTAAGGTCATGGAACGTGTCAATACGTAAAAGTAATAACACGTAAAATAAAACGTTTATGAACCCGAAAAACGACAAACCGTAAGTTTAAGTAAACGCAGTAAACAATATAACATAGGAATCAGCTTAATTTTTCAAGGAAATCCTAGACAGAATAGAAGGGGTGAGACATGAGGAAACTCTTCAGTTTCGATTTTAAAGCGCGTGGATTACCGCTAAGATTTTTGAATTCTTGTGGTAGCTTGCTGAAAATGGATGCAGCAGTATACTGCACACCTTTCTGCGGAAAAGTCAAGGAAGTGCGATCAAAATGCAGACTCGATTTCTGCCTAGAATTAACTGATCGAAAGCTGCTAATTCTTGGGAATAAGCTCATATTGTTAACAAGAAACGCCAAAAAATATATAAACTGAGAGGATAATGTCAGAATACCCAGACTAATGAACACGGGTCGACAAGAGGTTCGCGAACTTACACCACTTTTTACCGAACTGCCAGGTTCTCAACCAAAAATGTCCTTTGAGAATTGGAAGAGTTACCCCAAAATATAATACCACGCGACATAAGGGTACGAAAATGAGGAAAGTAGACTAATTTTCGTGTCCAACAATCACTTACTTCAGATACCGTTCGAATAGTAAAAATGGCAGCATTAAGTCTTTGAACAAGATCCTGAAAGTGGGCTTTCCACGACACTTTTCTATCTATCTGAACACCTACAAATGTAAACTGTCCAGTTTCACTAAACATATGCCCATTCTGTGAAACTGAACCGTCGGGTTTTGTTGAATTGTGCGTTAGAAACTGTAAAACCTGAGTCTTACTGTGTTTTAGCGTTAGTTTATTTTATAAAAACCATGAAGTTATCTTGTGAATTGCACTATTTGAAAAAGAGCCAATGTTGCACACGACATCCTTTACTACCAAGCTAGTGTCGGCAGCAGACAGAAATATTTTAGAATTACCTGTAATAGTAGAGGACATATCATGCAAGTAAATAAGGAACAGAAGTGCCCCATTCTGATCCCTGGGGCACTCCCCATTTGACCGTGCCCCACTGTGACCCCACATCACAACCACTCTTAGCACTGTGAATAATGATCTTCTGCTGTCTGTCGTTAAAGTAGAAGGTGGACTATCTGTGAGCTACTCCTCGTATTCCATGATGGTCCAACTTCTAGAGCAATATTTTGTGATCAACACAATCATACTCCTTAGTTAAATCAAAAAATATGCCCAGCGTCAAAACCTTTTGTTTAATCCATCTAGTACCTCACAGAGAAAAGAGAATATAGCATTTTCAGTTGTTAAACCACTTTTAAAGCCGAACAGCACATTTGACAGGAAATTAAGTGAAATAAAATGATCAGTTATCCTTACATACGCAGCATTTTCAATAACTATAGCAAACACTGATGGCATAGAGACAGGTCTAAAATTGTCTCCCTTTTTATAAAGCGGCTTTACTACTGAGCACTTTAATCGTTCAGGAAACTAACCGTCCTTAAAGGAAAAATTACAAATATGGCTAAGTACAGGCTAACATGTGTAGCACAGTACTTTAATATTCTGCTAGGCACTCCACAAATTCCATGTTTGTCCTTATTCTTCAGTGATTTAATTACTGACTCAATTTCCCCCTTGTCAGAATCACAGAGGAGTATTTCAGACATCAATCTTGGAAAGGCATTTTCCAAGAGAGTTACATGATTCCCTATAAAAATTTTTATTTACTTCACCAGCAATGCCCAGAAAATGATTGTTAAATACTGTACATATATCTGACTTCTCAGTAACGGAAATATTTTTACTACGAACTGACTTTATATCATCGACCTTAGGCTCTTGATCAGAGACTTCCTTCACAACTGACCATATGGTTTTAATTTTATCCTGTGAAGTTGTTATTCTGTTTACGTTACACATACTCTTTATCTTACAGTACTGTTTGTAACGGGCTACTGTAGCTTGATTGTAACTAGTGCTAACATTTCGATATAATTCCCACTTTGTTCTACATGATATCCTTATCCCACTAGTCAGCCACCCAAGCAGCCTTTTACTTTCAGAACCCTGTTTAGATTTTTCAAATGGAAAGCAACTCTCAAAGAGCATGAGAAATGTGTTATGGAAAGCATTGTATTTGTCATCTATGTGATCGGCACTGTAAACTTCCTGCCGATATTGTTCCTTAACGAGGCTTAAAAACTCTCTGTTGCCGTTGGATTAGCTTTCCTACATAGTTTGTAATTTTATTTAACATTTGTTTGAGTACAAAAGCCTTTTAGTGCTAAAATTTGTGCATCTTGGTCTGAAAGGCCATTCACTATTTTACTAACAGAATGCCTACCTAGTAATGAAGAATGAATAAAAATATTGTCTATGGCTGTGCTACTGTTCACCTGCGGTGTAGAATCGCTCTAGCTCGCGGAGTGATTCCTATCAACATTACCTAGTGGAGGATGCTTTCTAGCAATCTCATTTAGCGGAAGGTGCTTTGTACCAATGTTATCTGGTCAAGAATACTTTGTACCGATGTTTCCTGCTAGAGGGAGTTTTTTACCTATACATACTGTATACTGCTGAAAAATGTCCTGACATAGCTAAAAAAAAGCGAAGAACACAAAACACTTTAAATCCTTTCACCCAGTCTCTCTTTGTAGTGAAGCCTTCTCAGCGTCGCTGTCCATATATTTTTCTCTCCCGCTATCTTCCTTTTCTCCCATAGGTCTTTTCGCCTCTCTGTCATTCCCCCTGTCACTATCCTCGTTCCTTTCCCACACTCTTCCTTACCACTGTCTTCTTCTCTTTCCTTTTCACTCTCTCTGTCCCACTACCAATGTCTTTGTCCAATTCTTGACTGATGACCTCAGATGTTAAGTCCCATAGTGCTTAGAGCTTTTTCAACCATTTGTACTATTCTTTTTCTCTCTCATTGCTATTGCCTCCTTCTATCTCACTTACAGTCTGCTGCCTTTCTCTTCGACCACCATTTCCACTTATCTCTCATTTTCATTTACACTGTCTCCCCCCTTTCTTCCCCACAATCACTATCAGCATCCATCTCTCTTTCTCTTCTACTACCACTATCTGTCACTGAGCGTCATATCTTCACTCTCTTAGGTTTCTAGTGCTATTGTGTTCATCCATTCCTCATTCTCTTTCACCGACAATTTCTCACTCCCGTCTAGCATTGTCTCCCCTCTCCTTCTCTCCCACTGTCACTGTCTGCTCTCTCCTTCTCTCCTACCGGCACTGCCTCCATTCTCTCTTACCGCAATTGTCTCTCTGCTACTCTCTTTCAGGACAGAGAAGCGCGAATATGTTCGCTTGCCGAAGTTGTCGTTGAGGAAGGCGGAATGAATATTGAGGCAGCTGGTTCCCCACTTTTCTGTCAGAGGTACTTAAAGACGAACATACTCGTCTTTATTGTGCTTTCACGGGAGCTTTCATCAGCTGGTTCCTTTCTTTTCCCTATTATGGCAGGGTGTGCTACTTGTTGTTATTATGGTCTTCAGTGCGAAGAATGGTTGATGCAGCACTCAATGCTGCTCTATCCTGTGCAAGCCTTTTCATCTCCAAATAACAACTGCAACCTAAGTCCTTCTGAGTGTGCTTACTGTATCCATCTCTTGGTCTCCCTCTACGGTTTT
Organism: Schistocerca nitens; assembly: GCF_023898315.1. NCBI lineage: Eukaryota > Metazoa > Arthropoda > Insecta > Orthoptera > Acrididae > Schistocerca > Schistocerca nitens. The sequence goes on along the minus strand of NC_064617.1, from coordinate 709,048,355 downwards.
TACCACCAACGCTTCCCTTCATTACTAAACTGGTGATTGATTGGTGTCTCACAATGTGTCCCAGTCCCTTCTTCTAGTCAGGTTGTGCCACAAATTTCTTTTTTCACCAGTTCTCTTCATGACTTCCTGCATATTTACGTGAATTACTCATTTAAATTTCTGCATTCTTCTGTAACTTATTTACTACCTTAAAAGTCTCATTTCCTAATCTCACTCTCTCAACGTCACCTGATTTAATTCTTCTACATTCCATTATCCTTGTCTTGTTTTGGTGATGTTCATCTTACATCCACCTTTCAAGACACTGTCCACTCCGTCTGACTATTCTTCAAAGTCTTTTTCAGTCTCTGACAGAATTACTATGTCGTCGGCAAACCTCAAAGTTTGTATTTTTTCTTCCTGAATTTTAGTCCCTTCTCAATATGTTTCTTTGGTTTCCTTTACTGCTTGCTCAACGTACACGTTGAATAACTCCAAGGATAGGCTACAACGCTGTCTCATTCCGTTCTCAACCACCGCTTCCCTTCCATGCCGACTATTACAACGGTCGTCTGGTTTCTGTGTAAGTTATCAGTAGCGTTTAGCTCCCTGTATTTTACCCCCCGCTACCTTCAGAATTTGAAAGACAGTATTTCAGTAAACATTGTCAAAATATTCCTCTAAGTCTACTAAAGTTATAAACGTAGGTTTGCCTTTCATTAACCTAACTGCTAAAGTAAGTCCTGGGGTGAGTATCGATTTGCATGATCCTATATTTCTCTGAAAGCCATACTGATCTTCCCCGACGTCAGATTCTACAGTTTTTCCATTCTTCTGTAAGGAATTCGTGTTAGTATTTTGCAACCGTGACTTATTAAACGCCGGACGTTGTGGCCGAGCGGTTCTAGGCACTTCAGTCTGGAACCAAGTGACCGCTACGGTCGCAGGTTCGAATCCAGCCTCGGGCATGGATATATGTGATGTCCTTAGGTTGGTTAGGTTTAAGTAGTTCTAAGTTCTATGAGACTGATGACCTCAGATGTCAAGTCCCGTAGTGCTCAGAGCCATTTGAACCATTTGAACTTATTAAACTGATAGTTCGGTAATTTACACACCTGTCAGCAACTGCTTTGGAATTGCAGTTATTACATTATTGTTGAATTCTGATGGTTTTTCGTCTGTCTAATACGTTTTGCACACCAGACTGAATAATTTTCTCGTGGTCTGCTCTCCCAAGGCTATTAGCAGCTAATGACGTCTACTCCCGGAGCCATGTTTAGACTTAGGTCTTTCAGTGCTCTGTCAAATTCTTCTCGCAGTATCATATCTCCCATCTCATCCTCGTACCTTTCTATAATATTGCTTTCAAGTTCATCTCTCTTTTGTAGACCCTCTATGTACTCCTTCGGCCTTTCATGTTTCAGTTATTTGGTTAGGACTGGTTTTCCATCTGAGGTCTTGATAATCTGATAATGATACAGCTGCTTCTCTTTTCTCCAAAGACCTATTTAATTTTTATGTAGGCGGTATGTATCTTTATCCTAGTGGTATAGACTTCTAAATCATTATATTTGTCCTCCGGCCACTCCTGCTTAGTCATTTTGCTTTAATTTCAAGTCAGTTTTATTTTTTAGAGGTTGAAACCTTCCCGTCTCCTCTATATCTCTTTTGTTCCCTTCTACAATAACCTATGAAACCTTCCCTTAGGATTTCTATCCCTTGCTCAATAATAACAAATGAAATATTCCGTTTGAAATTAATTGTCTTTCTCAATCTTCGCATACGAATTTAAATGCTGCTTATTAAAAGTGATTTGCCGATTATTTCGACGAAACATAGAATGTGTCGTCGTCGTGGCTCTCAGTCGTTACCTGCAATAACCCAAAACTGTTCCTTACCTTTTTTACTGTTACTGGATCGCCATCTGACTGCTACATCGAACTGAGACATGAATATACTTACTGTGTTTTACTATACTTTATTGGCTGCTGGTGAGCTGTCATAATAAGTGGCTGTATTTATTACCAAAGCCGACGTTATTCTTTAATAGCAAAGTTGACGTTATTTCTTTAATAGCAAAGCTGACGTTATTCTTTAATTAATTTGACTGAAGTTACGTAATTCATAGTTAAACCTTTTCTTGACAACAATAAAATTTTGCGAAGTTTTAAGTTGATGGTTTTTGAGATGGATTATAATCAGTAATGCAATATTGGTGGCAAAAATTAATTATATTCTGATTGAAATGATTTTACAAACGTTCAAATGGGACTTACTTTTCACAATAATCTTACAACTAGCATTGCGCAAACATACCTTCAGTAGTCTTGAGATTCTCAAAAAAATAACTCAATAATATTAGTTCCTCTCATGATAATAGTTAGCTGTTGTCTCTGTACATCCGTTTATAATCTCTTGTATATCATAACTGGTGGCTGGCAGGCACACCGCTCCTCTCAACCTCTCGCTTCAGACCTGCTACCGAATCGCTTCACTTCTCGCTTACTATTGACTTCCTACGAACGCTAAAGTGCGTTCTCTCCTGCCAACAATGCTTTCTGGTGCAGACAATCCCTGCTACCATTACAAAATGTATCAATGCGCGGTCTTTCCCGCTCTTTTCTTAAAATGTACCCATACGCGGTCTCTCCCGCCCTTTTTAAATTATATCAATGTGCGGTCTCTCTTGCCAACAATACTTTGGTGCAGACATTCCCTGCTACCACAATTATTTCCAACATGACAAATATTAATTAGTCCTACTTAATCGTATTAATAAAATATAAACATCTTTCATAAATTGTGATTTGACAATAGACAATAGAAATATACACGTCTTACAAGCTTTGTGTTCTCTTTCACTTGCTTCATTTGTTACATTATTGAAATTTTCTCGTTTCGTCAACTAAATTCAAAATCTCCCTTCTTATTAAAGATTTCTACTAGGCTTGGTGTTTCTACCTATTTGACCCACTCCTGCTTTCACTATTTCATTTCTTAAAGTTCCTAGTCTTCTTCTACTGTGTTCCTTTCCCCTGTTCCAGTCATGTTACCTAATGCTCCTTCTGAAACTTCCAGTAAGCTCTGGCTCTTTCAACTTATGCAGGTGGCCTCTCCTTCATTTCCTACCTGTTTGCAATTTCTTCAGCTTTAATCTACAGTTCACATAACCAGTTCATTGTGGTTAGAATCCACATCTGCCCCTGGAAATGTGCTGCTTATATAAAACGAATTCTGTGGGTCAGTAAAGTTTTAACAGTTTATTTATGTACTTTGGTTATTTATATACTTTGACACATTTAAATGCATCGACACGTATAAACAACAAATAAGTATGTATAATTTCAGGTTAAAAAGATCGTCTTCCATCCAACGCAATTTCACTTTGCACTACTTTATGTAAGAATGCACAACAGTTTTTGGCTACACCAGTGATAAAGAAACAATACGAGTTTGCTTTGCAAGTACAAATAATTTCGTATGACAGTTTTTTGTATGGTGGATATGTCACCAGGTGGCACCATCGAATAATTTCCAAGTTAAGACAGCCTGTACAGACGTGAAATGCCCTTTACACAATGATAACGTGTCATAAAGTTTTACTGGTGAAAAAATGGCGACAAAAATTTAGTAAGGTGACCACACCACCCATGCAATGACTACAGAACCCTTGTTTGTTCACTACTCCGGTTGAAACTAATTACATTTACGCCTCAGACAGAATATTACGTGCATACTGTACGCGCATAAATACGTTAACTTTAAATCTCTAGATCTAGGTGATGGATAATGATGAAAAATTTTTCGAATTTCCTTGAGGAAATCACTTTAACAACACATGGTAGAAATTTCGACGATTTTTCGCAAATAGAAGTTATAGACTTGGGCTTCCCCATAGCTGGTACTTTTGGTCTCCAAAAATTTTGGTTTTTCGGGGTTTTCTCAGGAACCAACCATAAACAAATGCTGCTTTTATAAAATGTGTAAGACCCACTCACACCACACCTAAGGCAGTTAGGTACCTAAAAAGTACGGTTTTTCTGGATTTTATCACGAATTACCCATGAACAAATGCTGATTTTATAAATTGTGTAAGACCCACCTACATCACACCTAAAGCAAAAGATTTGCCTGGCCTGGAGGAAGTGTCTAATGGTTAAATTTTGACCCTATACTGTACGATACCTACAATATGCCCAATCCCGATGGGGTGTAAAATGGTCGTTAGGACAAGGGCTACCCAAAGCACTTGACTTATTTTGTCTGTGTTCAACATAGCTCGAGATATGATCGTAGGAAAAATTACATTTTTGTGCTCGGTTTTTTGCGACATATTGATGCCTTGCAACCATGCAGAGACCTAGTGAAGTCCCCAACCACGGTCGGTTTATATGTTCGTGATAATCTCAAGCACTACTGTAGAGATCTTGATATGGTTTTCACTAACAGATAGACTGATTTACGAGGATTATTTATCTACATAACTTCGAAGTATTTTGTGCAAATTGGCTGAATTACGATGGATTAAAACCTCCCACTGCTGTGAAATGTTGCCATCGCCATCTTGTGGTGAATAGAAACTCTATTTGGAAATGCGGTTGCTCGCGCGATGCTCTGTACCAATGTTTCGTGGCAGAGGCTGCTTTGTACCAATGTTGCATGGAAGAGTGTGCTTGGTACCAATGGTATTTGGAGAAGGATACTGTATACTGATCCTGCATGGGACTTTGGTTTCCATATTCCTGGGTGAGGTAGAATAGAACAAACGAAGAAAAAACCTGCCTTGTAAATATGGGCACATTTTAGAATCCATGTTTATTAGACAACTCTTTTTTGTTTTGGTCCATACCACCTCATCCCTAAATATGCAAGCAAAGAGCTTGTAGTAAAAGATATTTCTTTCACACTATAGAAGATGAAGTGCTCAAAGCTCTTAAGGTATGCGTTTTAGAACCCATGTTTACTGGACTTCTTTGCTTGGAATGGTTGTTCCTGTCGTAACCCTGAATACTGATCATTTCTTGTAGGACACGTTATATATATATATATATATATATATATATATATATATATATATATATATATGTATGTATGTATATGTATATATATATTAATTAAATCTAAATCTAATTTATAATTATTTATTACACTTGCCACAGTGCCTGAAGTAAGTGCAACACTCCCAAGGACTACGTTGAGTGGTACGGGGGAGTAATAGACGCCTACTGAGGGGATGTACTGTTAGTGACCCTATTGTCATGGTTACTGGTGATCAGACGGCGCTCAAGACGTCTGTCTATGCAGCATCTGTTTTGATTTTGTAGTCAGTAACTGTGCTGAGTGTAGAGGTGAACAGTGTTTGCAACATTCACTCTAGAGTACAACCACACCCCACCGAAGAGTATGTACTCTTACTGAACAGCTTCAGCCAATTGAAAAGAGTCACATTGTCAGGCTGCAGGAAGCTGGATGGACGTATCGACGGACTGCTAAACATGTCGGGCACGGTGCATCGATGGTATGCCGCTGCTTTGATCAGTTGTCTTATGGAACGTTCCCACTCCTACAACCGTAGGCCAAGTTCTGGACGTCTGCCTAGTAAAGAGCGACGTCAAGAGCGACGAATTATGCGAGCAGCGGTGAGCGACCAGTCTTCATCCAGGGTCGAAATCTGGGCACATGTTGCACCTCCTTCGTCACCAAGGACGAATGGGGCTGTCTGCTTAAAGCAGGATAAATATTACTTGTGCCTCTGGCCAGACTACCACTGACACCATGACACTACCAAGTAGTGCGAAACAGCCGACGGGAGAGTGGAATCAGGCTCTGCTGTCAGTGATGAAGTTGGTCCTGTTTGTATGTGTGTGATGAACGTGCATGTGTGTGGGGTGGACCTAGTGAGCTGCCTCATCCGCAGTGTATTTTCTCATAACACAGGTTCCATCCCAGGCTTCACGGTGTGGGGGCCATCAGTTACAACTAGCGGTCACATATGGTCTCTGTGCAGTATAACGTAACCAAAGCCCGCTGTATTGTACATGCTTTATTCTCGTGCAATGGGCACCAGCCGTAGGTGTACATACGTAGTCCTACTGAAAAAGCATATCTATCATTATATGATGTTTTAGTAGGAATGTGTACGTCGACTTACGGCAGATACGACGCTGCGTGTTCTACCTCCCGCTCAGCGAGATCACCAGATCTCTCGTCAACTGAAAAAGTCCGGGACACGCTGAAACGAGAACTTACTCTTTCTCCAGAGTGTGCAAGAACCACTGGCGAATTGCAACAAAGGGCTCATGTTGCTTGGGACAGTCTCTCACAGGATGCCATTCGGCTCCTTTATGATTATTTGCGCGTGAGAACTCTCGCCTGCATTCCTGCCAGACGGGGTACACTGAACATTGATGCGTCTGTGTGCGCCTGCGCTAGCACACCGGTCGGCACTAGGAAATATTGTATAGCAGGTGCTGAACTAGGCACGCCTATTACAAAGGAAGAACAAGCCACGCTCACAGACTATGTCCGATAACGCACCTGGGCAGCTTGCGAATAGGCCGCTGCCACCGACCAATCTGTCTGTCTCTCAGTTTCGGCACTTCAGTACGTCGCACTGTACTCCAGTCTACCACAGTGATCGTCGTCGCCTCGCACCTTTGCTAGATGAGAGGGAAGGTTAGTCATTGTACACTGAAGCTCCAAAGAAAGTGGTATAGGCATGCGTATTCAAATACAGAGACATGTAAACAGGCAGAATAAGGCACTGCGGTCGCCAACGCCCATATAAGACATCAAGTGCCTGTCGCAGTTGTTAGATCGCTTACTGCTTACTTAACTCTATCTTGACCACCAAGTTCGGAGAATCTCTTCCTAACAGAACGTTTGGAGAATGTTGGGTAGGGCCCTCTCACCTGCACGTGATTTTTACGATCTAACGTGCCAGTTGCACAGAATATCCCTCAAGAGGACATCCAACAACTCTGTCAATCAGTGTCAAGTAGAATAACTGCTTGTCTAAGGGCCCGAGGGGGACCAACGCATTATTAACTTGCTCAATTTCTGAAGCTCTTTCTCTTGAATAAATCATCCAATTTTTCTGAAACTGTTATCAATTTATTGTCTGTACGTATACATCATGTCTCCCAATTTCCGCTCTTTTCCTGGTGCGTCGTTTTACCTATCCTCTCCTCTCCTCTCCTCTCCTCTCCTCTCCTCTCCTCTCCTCTCCTCTCCTCTCCTCTCCTCTCCTCTCCTCTCCTCTCCTCTCCTCTCCTCTCCTCTCCTCTCCTCTCCTCTCCTCTCCTCTCCTCTCCTCTCCTCTCCTCTCCTCTCCTCTCCTCTCCTCTCCTCTCCTCTCCTCTCTTCTGTGTTTCTTCTTAGAGTATAGTACAACAGCCGCGTTGAGTGTGTACCCCAAACCAGTGTCACGTCCTAACAGATACGGTGTATAACATCCTGAATTAAACAGAGTTATTAGGAAATTTTTTTGATGTTACGCGATAAGAAAGAAGCAAAAGTTACAAACCAGAGATTTAAGTGAGACTGAAAAAAACGTAACAGAAGCCTCTCTTCTTGAGCGTCAGATTTCATTCAATGAAGATGACAATGCAACATAACTCATTCATAGATTTCTTTAAATTTTTGTACAGTGTACGAAATGAATGAGAAATGCTGATACTTGACAATGAAAGTGATGACATCGCGGATGAAATACAAGATGACATGTATATTGTCATTTGAGGTGTGATGGAAGAAAAAGGAACAGAACATGATGGAGTTTCATTATAAATGGTTAAAGCTGAAGAAAAGATATATCAAAACAAACATTGACGAGACTTTATTGAATATCTGTGAAGGTAGAGAAACCAATAATAGCTACTGAAGTATGAGCCTCATCTCGGTAAGGTGTATGATAACCATGAAGATTTTCACGAACCACAAAGAAATAAGAAAGCAAAACTTTTCTTTAGAAATGGATATATCATAATTGACTATTTGCAGTTCGTGAATAAATTCCTAAATCGACGTCAGGAATTCATAGACTCTGAAAAGATTTGGAGTAAGTTATAAAAATCTCCATTAACATACTTTGATGAACAAGTACTTTATGCAGCAGAGAATTCTGAAGAATTTATGCACTAATAGTACATATTTCATTAAGATAGAAGGAAAGTTCACTTTTGAACGTCCTATGTTTTCAGATGACGTAGTTCTATCTGACTGTAGTTCATATAGAGTGCAACTATCACACAACTTTATGGAGCGAGTTAGAAAATATACCTGAAAATCCATTATGATTAGATTAGAAAGAAGTATAATCAGTACATCAAAAAGTCACTGGTGCAAATTAAGAAGATTGTCCTACAAACAGTTTGCGTATTTTTGTGTTTAGAACAGCTAAGTAGAATACTAGATGGAAAGTGAGATCCGTAAAAAGAAGGCTAACAATGGCCTTGGGGGTTTTTGGTATAGAGTACGAAATCTTCAGAACCAAGATTAAAATATGTCTGAAAATGAAAATTTTGTAAGCAGTTAGTATTAACAGTTTCGGTCTATGTCAGTAACATATTGGCTTCTAAAGCGAACACTATCAACTGAAAGGTGCTTTGCAACCAAGTATCAGTAGAAACGGAAAGATAATAAAACGGTTTAGGAAACAGACTTTACTCCATTAAACCTATGTACCTCTTAATTAATAGATTATGACAGGGACTAAAAATTTTAAATTCGGCAAACAATAAAATTAAGTACTGAAAATGATTTTTTTTTTTTACCCCGTAAGCCGATAGAAAGGCAAACTGTAATTGGGACCATGATTCATAAACATGGTTAACCATTTAATAATAGAGACAAAAGCATTCTGGACTATATGGAGCTGCTGGTGAAACATATTACTCAACATCACCGCAATTTGTTAACTGTATAGGATGGGTGGCTTCAGGTGGACTTGTCATTTATGAAGAAACTTCTAGGCATTCTTCCTTGCCTTTGGAGGCCATTATCAAAGCTGGAGAGATTAGTCACCTCTGCGCTGCTGCTAATTTTCCGCACTATTTCAGGATATATGCCAACGGCCTTGCCGCAGTGATAACACCTGTTCCCGTCAGATCACCGAAATTAAGTGCTGTCGGGCTGGGCTGGCATTTGGATGCCTGACCTCCGGTCTGCCGAGCACTGTTGGCAAGTGGGATGCACTCGACCCTTGTGAGGAAAACTGAGGAGCTACTTGATTGAGAAGTAGCGGCTCTGGTCTCGTAAAGTGACGGGAGAGCGGTGTGCTGACGGCATGCCCTGCACATCCGCATCCAGTAATGCCTGTGGGCTGAGGATGACACGATGGCCGGTCGGTACCGTTGGGCCTTCCAAGGCCTGTTCGGACGGAGTTTAGTTTTATGTCAAGATATGATGATGATGACGTTTGGTTTGTGGGGTGCTCAACTACGCGGTCACCAGCACCCGTACAAAGTCCCGATTTTTTCACAGTCCAGTTTTTTTCAAAGTCCATTCTAGCCACTGTAACGAATGATGAGGATGATGATGAAATACTGAGGACAACACGAAAACCCCGTACCCAGGCAGAGAAAATCCCCAACCCGGCTGGGAATATAACCCGGGATCCTGTGATCCAGAGGTAGCAACGCTAGCCACTAGACCACGAGCCGGGCACGTTTCAAATACATCCTGCTGGCTCCAAAACCACAGGTAATGGCAGACTGAGCTGCACGTCCTCTCTCCAAGTACAGGTTATAAGAATTTGATTTCACTTCACTGTTGTACCGTCTCATGGAAAGCCGTCTAAAAACAAAAGTAAAATGTTACGATAACCACAAATGACCTGTGTCAATAACGAACAGAACTATGCGTGTTTGTACGTTTAAAAGTGCTATCAACGAGAGAATATTATTGTTGAACGAGATAAACTCTCCACGTGTTTTCAACATAAAAATATTAATAATAACGAACAGCAAAGTCTATGAGTATATCATATCATGGAACTTCTATTTAATTGTACGATAAAGATTTGGAAGAATAAAATGAACACTCTGGTGCCAGCTCTTGAACCTACTAGGCGGTTTTGTATGAGGTTGCTTCTGAACGTACGCTTTTGTTATTTGTATGTAAGTTTTTTTTCAGAATATAAGTATAAAAAGTAATCTCATTTCCTGTCTCTCACTCCATGTGAATATAAATATAATTAATTGTTACAACAATTCTATAAATACAATTAATTATCGCTAGGATTCCAGTTTTACCATTGGTCATATGCTGTTCTTTTATCGTTATGGTCCATTGGCAGTCATTACGTGAAACACAATTAATCACATGATTTTCGGACCTTACCCACAAGATAACAGGAAAAAAATACTTTAAATGTTTTTGCTATCAGGAAAAAATTTTTTTCGCAAAACGGTTTTCATTAAAATATACACGATGTAAGCAAAAATAATAAATAATAAGTAATAATATGCCAGACTTGATTATAAGTAAATCGCTGACTGGTAAAAATCGGGTTTCCACTGTCGTAAATATTATTCAAATCATAATTAACAGTATAAAATCTCAATGTTTAACAAAAAATTTATTTGATATTGAGAATGATAGTGCAGCTACGTACGTGATTAAATATTCATTTATCGGGCATTAACTACTACAGTTTTAAACAAACAACCAGTATTTTTGAGTTAGCCGTGCGTGTGTTAACATAAGTAAATTTTCACAACCCAAACTAGTACCTTTAGTCTGAATTACTTGCCTACGTATCAACATTGATGATTCTCAGCGTATATTTTAGCCGCTACTGCAGCGTGCAAAATATACGCGACGTCATGACCTATCGATATTTTCATCCACTATTCGAGACATAACAGATACCTTTTATATATTATATACAAAAAGGAAAGAGAGGGTGCCGATATACTGCGAAACTTGAAACTTGCAGCTTTTCTGGAGAAGGTTCGGATTTACTTGTAGCTTTACAGTAGTTGCAGAACCTCACAATACAAAACATTCTGATTTTAATGGCTTGTACAAGCTTACTCCAAGATATGCAGACGACAGCTATTGTCAAGTATACTAAATCACTGATTATGGACATTTTGAGTCAGCAAGGAAAACGAAAATCTTGGGAAGAAAGTAAATTTTATGTGGATAAAGCGACACATAAACGTTAAATATAAAGAAATAGTTGATGACTTAGTGAAGACCACCGCTCAAAACCGCACGTTTAAAAACAAATTATTACCGGCATCAGACCTGAAGACTACATTACATAGCTGCCAATGTGAAGATGAATATCAGCCATCAGGACGCAGTAAAAGGGAAAATTATGGACAAATTCTGCCAAACATTTCCTCAAACCCTGGTTCTATACATTCAAAGAGAATAGGAAGTCTATAAGTTCTAGAACGGCATGAGATCTAATCACGGATCTCTCCCAGCCATCTTCAGCGAATACACGTTCGAGATAATTGTTATTGACAGTGTGATGAAATAACAGCAGGAGATAATCACAATTTTTTTCCAACGTTAAATTATGAAAACCAGCAAACTGATTTCCTTCAACAGGTAATTACAAGTCTTCTACCATTGCCAACTAATACAGGACCTTCTTCAATCAAAATACGTGTGATACATTAACTTTAAAAATAATTATGAGTTTTTTAAATAAATATATTCTTACCATCTACCATCTTACTAAACACATCTTTAAATTTTTAATACACTGAGGGATGACCGTATAGCCTTCAGTGAAAAATAAAGTTATTGACTATTTTTTCGATCCATTGTACTTGTTATTATAACGAAACATATTACTATTAAGTTTCGAGGAGTCTGTCCTGCAGTAATACGGGAGTCAATCGCAGTTACATTCGTGAAGGGAACAACAACACTAAAACTTAATGGGTGACCAAGTGTCACTCTAATTCCCAATAATGACATCGGTGATAAACGTATCCTGAAAATCACAAACAAATAATGACTTCATCCCTCCCCCCCCTCCCCCCCCCCCTCGTTCCGCAATCGAGCCCTAGACCCTTTTGTACCTCGCCAGTGACTTTTCTGTATAACAGTCTTAAGAACTATGTTACACCAATTTTTTTTTCTGTGTGTTTACAAGTAATGTGTAGAAGAGGTATATGTTTAGAAAGAAGTCAGATGACTAATGACTACAGTTCCATATGAATTAAGTAATTCTAAACATCCGTATTTGACGATTTATCGTCGATAGCTGTGGGTGTGTCCGACAGTTACTATACATACTTTTTTCTGTTGCAAGAGCGACAAGTAGGGAGGAAAATAATATTGGTTCAATTCTTCTCACAGTTACCTATTTGTTCTTTCTGCTGCAGTGAGAGGGTTTTGCTTTTACCGAAATCTGGTGGCCTGGTGTGGACGGTGTAATTTGTCGACATGTGAAGAGTTTGTCGTTCAGCTTCCGAGATTCCTTTCCATAATGTTGATTAATTTAGCACTAGACTCTCTGCTTGAATGCACAGCAATGTTTGTCCACCACACAATGTAGGGTGTTAAGTAATGATTACGGTGTCGAAGTGACAGCATGGAAGTACGCTGGGGTAAATGAGAGCTGTTCTGGAGCGTATTCTATAGTCTGCCAGCTGAATAGGCCACCGTTGAATTATACGCCGCAAACGCAATTACCAGCCGCACAGAAGCGGACGCGACCACAGCAAACGAGCTGTTATTCGCGCCATCATTACTGTCGTGCGAAGCTCTCTTTTGCAGAAGAGGTTCTCCGCTGTGTGGCATGTTGGTTGCTTTGGTACTGTTTCCCTGTGCACAGTGGCGTAACTAAGTTTTGATTGTCTCCGGCAAATAAATTTTGGGGGCTTTGTTTACTACTAAACCTTCAAGGAACAAAATTAAAACATTAGACATTCATACACCATAATTCTGGTTAAAAGTGAAATAAACGCATTTCTTGATGTACTCTTTTTTTTTCATCACGTCATGCATTTTCTGTCTCTCTATATGACCAGCACGCTACACTTTACACTCTTTACACTACATTTAACGTAGGGGAATAGGGGAATAGCACTACGAAAATCGTTTAATTTTCTGAGCTGCTTTAGTATAAGGGGCAGTCAAATGAGAAGCAAACAAGCAGTAACACACAGTCCACACGAAGGTGGCCCCACTGTTGTTAGGTTTCGATACTGTCTCCACTGTGGTAGGCAGTGGTCGTCCAGTGGTCATAGGATCGTACGACTAGCGCCTACGATTCGACTACCCTTCAGACAACCGTGCAGCAGACGTGGCCAGCATTCCTCGCCCGCTCGCTACTCAGAGACCGACAATCACATGGAAACACGTTCCTCGGGCGTAGAAGCACATCTTTGGAGACCTGAATACATGCGTGGACGCTGGCTCCCGTCAGACTAGAACGTGCAAGAGTGGGTGCGGCTGTGGATCCGTCAGCGGCTGACCGCGTTCGAAGAAACAGGAACTGATTGTCTCGTTCTCTCAGGGGGATGACTGTCTTCGCGCGTGTGGTGATTACTTTTCAGTGGAAGCATTCCATGGTCCCGTTGTGTGTGTGTGAGGGGGGTGGGTGTTTAGTTTTCATTTGACTGCTCCTCATATATACGAGGGCTATTCCGAAAGTAAGGTCCGATAGGTCGCGAAATGGAAACCACGGTAAAAATCAAAAATGTTTTATTTGCAACAGTTAGATACACCTTGCAGCTACCTATCTCCATAGTCGCCGACCCGACTTAGACGTGTATCGTAGCGTTGTACCAACTTTCCCATACCCTCGCTATAGAAGGCAGCCGCCAGTGCTCTCCGCCAATTCTCTACGCTGGCCTACGGCTCGTTGTCTTGTGCCGAAATGTTGTCTTCATAACCAGCGGTTCATGTGACCTGAGCTGAAACTCAGAGGGAGACAATTACGGGCTGTATTGTGGGTAATCTCACATTTCCATTTGAAAACGATGCAGGAGCATCTTCATTGCCCCTGCAGAATGCGGCTGAGAATTGTCTTGAAGACGAAACAGCACGACAGTTATGTAATGTTAGCTGCATAGCTTCAGGGGAAATTTCTCACCAGGCCCCCGTACTTGGCGGCAGACACTATTTTCTAGACATCTTTACGCACTCACTGCGAGCTCAGAAATGAGAAGAGCGACGTGATGCTAACTGGGGTTATACTAGAGACACTACCCAACACATCTGTGCAAAGCTTTATCGGATTTTCATAGTCGTTTCCATTTCGTGACCGATGGGACCTTACTTTCGGAATAGCCCTCGTAATTAAAGTAATAATAACCTCAGCTGTACGATCTTGAGGTCTTAAGAGTCTCCAGGGAACTCTGAGGCTTGCATTACCTGCTACTTATAGCTTTTAATTTGGTCTGTTCAGTCCCTTTCCAACCCATGAACCAATGGACCTTGCCGTTGGTGGGGAGGCTTGCGTGCCTCAGCGATACAGATAGCCGTACCGTAGGTACAGCCACAACGGAGGGGTATCTGTTGAGAGGCCAGACAAACGTGTGGTTCCTGAAGAGGGGCAGCAGCCTTTTCAGTAGTTGCAAGGGCAACAGTCTGGATGATTGACTGATCTGTCCTTGTAACAATAACCAAAATGGCCTTGCTGTGCTGGTACTGCGAACGGCTGAAAGCAAGGGGAAACTACGGCCGTAATTTTTCCCGAGGGCATGCAGCTTTACTGTATGATTAAATGATGATGGCGTCCTCTTGGGTAAAATATTCCGGAGGTAAAATAGTCCCCCATTCGGATCTCCGGGTGGGGACTACTCAAGAGGATGTCGTTATCAGGAGAAAGAAAACTGGCATTCTACGGATCGGAGCGTGGAATGTCAGATCCCTTAATCGGGCAGGTAGGTTAGAAAATTTAAAAAGGGAAATGGATAGGTTAAAGTTAGATATAGTGGGAATTAGTGAAGTTCGGTGGCAGGAGGAACAAGACTTCTGGTCAGGTGACTACAGGGTTATCAACACAAAGTCAAATAGGGGTAATGCAGGAGTAGGTTTAATAATGAATAGGAAAATAGGAATGCGGGTAAGCTACTACAAACAGCATAGTGAACGCATTATTGTGGCCAAGATAGATACGAAGCCCACACCTACTACAGTAGTACAAGTTTATATGCCAACTAGCTCTGCAGATGACGAAGAAATTGAAGAAATGTATGATGAAATAAAAGAAATTATTCAAGTAGTGAAGGGAGACGAAAATTTAATAGTCATGGGTGACTGGAATTCGAGTG
This sequence comes from Schistocerca nitens, assembly GCF_023898315.1. Lineage (NCBI taxonomy): Eukaryota > Metazoa > Arthropoda > Insecta > Orthoptera > Acrididae > Schistocerca > Schistocerca nitens. Next base: position 709,033,128 of record NC_064617.1, on the reverse strand, counting down.
TAGGAAAAGGGAGAGAAGGAAACGTAGTAGGTGAATATGGATTGGGGCTAAGAAATGAAAGACGAAGCCGTCTGGTAGAATTTTGCACAGAGCACAACTTAATCATAGCTAACAATTGGTTTAAGAATCATGATAGAAGGTTGTATACATGGAAGAACACTGGAGATACTAAAAGGTATCAGATAGATTATATAATGGTAAGACAGAGATTTAGGAACCAGGTTTTAAATTGTAAGACATTTCCAGGGGCAGATGTGGACTCTGACCACAATCTATTGGTCATGACCTGTAGATTAAAACTGAAGAAACTGCAAAAAGGTGGGAATTTAAGGAGATGGGACCTGGATTAACTGAAAGAACCAGAGGTTGTACAGAGTTTCAGGGAAAGCATAAGGGAACAATTGACAGGAATGGGGGAAAGAAATACAGTAGAAGAGGAATGGGTAGCTTTGAGGGATGAAGTAGTGAAGGCAGCAGAGGATCAAATAGGTAAGAAGACGAGGGCTAGTAGAAATCCTTGGGTAACAGAAGAAATATTGAATTTAATTGATGAAAGGAGAAAATATAAAAATGCAGTAAATGAAGCAGGGAAAAAGGAATACAAACGTCTCAAAAATGAGATCGACAGGAAGTGCAAAATGGCTAAGCAGGGATGGCTAGAGGACAAATGTAAGGATGTAGAGGCTTTTCTCACTAGGGGTAAGATAGATACTACCTACAGGAAAATTAAAGAGACCTTTGGAGATAAGAGAACCACTTGTATGAACATCAAGAGCTCAGATGGAAACCCAGTTCTAAGCAAAGAAGGGAAAGCAGAAAGGTGGAAGGAGTATATAGAAGGTTTATACAAGGGCGATGTACTTGAGGACAATATTTTGGAAATGGAAGAGGATGTAGATGAAGATGAAATGGGAGATACGATACTGTGTGAAGAGTTTGACAGAGCACTGAAAGACCTGAGTCGAAACAAGGCCCCCGGAGTAGACAACATTCCATTGGAACTACTGACGGCCTTGGGAGCGCCAGTCCTAACAAAACTCTACCATCTGGTGAGCAAGATGTATGAGACAGGCGAAATACCCTCCGACTTCAAGAAGAATATAATAATTCCAATCCCAAAGAGAGCAGGTGCTGACAGATGCGAAAATTACCGAACAATAAGTTTAATAAGCCACAGCTGCAAAATACTAACACGAATTCTTTACAGACGAATGGAAAAACTAGTAGAAGCCGGCCTCGGGGAAGATCAGTTTGGATTCCGTAGAAATACTGGAACACGTGAGGCAATACTGACCTTACGACTTATCTTAGAAGAAAGATTAAGGAAAGGCAAACCTACGTTTCTAGCATTTGTAGACATAGAGAAAGCTTTTGACAATGTTGACTGGAATACTCTCTTTCAAATTCTAAAGGTGACAGGGGTAAAATACAGGGAGCGAAAGGCTATTTACAATTTGTACAGAAACCAGATGGCAGTTATAAGAGTCGAGGGACATGAAAGGGAAGCAGTGGTTTGGAAGGGAGTAAGACAGGGTTGTAGCCTCTCCCCGATGTTATTCAATCTGTATATTGAGCAAGCAGTAAAGGAAACAAAAGAAAAATTCGTAGTAGGTATTACAATCCATGGAGAAGAAATAAAAACTTTGAGGTTCGCCGATGACATTGTAATGGATGGTGTCTTGAAGGGAGGATATAAGATGAACATCAACAAAAGCAAAACGAGGATAATGGAATGTAGTCGAATTAAGTCGGGTGATGTTGAGGGTATTAGATTAGGAAATGAGACACTTAAAGTAGTAAAGGAGTTTTGCTATTTGTGGAGCAAAATAACCGATGATGGTCGAAGTAGAGAGGCTATAAAATGTAGACTGGCAATGGCAAGGAAAGCGTTTCTGACGAAGAGAAATTTGTTAACATCGAGTATAGATTTAAGTGTCAGGAAGTCATTTCTGAAAATATTTGTATGGAGTGTAGCCATGTATGGAAGTGAAACATGGACGGTAAATAGTTTGGACAAGAAGAGAATAGAAGCTTTCGAAATGTGGTGCTACAGAAGAATACTGAAGATTAGATGGGTAGATCACATAACTAATGAGGAGGTACTGAATAGGATTGGGGAGAAGAGGAGTTTGTGGCACAAATTGAACAGAAGAAGGGATCGTTTAGTAGGACATGTTTTGAGGCATCAAGGGATCACCAATTTAGTATTGGAGGGCATCGTGGAGGGTAAAAATCGTAGGGGGAGACCAAGAGATGAATACACTAAGCAGATTCAGAAGGATGTAGGTTGCAGTAGGTACTGGGAGATGAAGAAGCTTGCACAGGATAGAGTAGCATGGAGAGCTGCATCAAACCAGTCTCAGGACTGAAGACCACAACAACAACAACAACAGTCGCTTTACCTTGGAATAATCTTTTATCAGTGCTAAAAGGTGTGTTTTGCTGCTTATCTTGACGTTCAGAAGAAGGTGGTGAATCGGCGTCTATTGGTGGTGGTCTGTTTTCAAATAGTGTGTCCCCAGAATTTATACCCGATTCATTTTCACAGGAGGAACCCGCAAACATCGGAAACTTCTTCCGCTAGCAACTATGTTGACTTCCAGAACCAATATTTAAATCGTCATACTTTTTTCCAGTTTCACTGGCATTATTAATTTCAGTAGATACCTGTTCTAGATGTGTATCTGATCGCTGTCTTCATTGTCTTTTCAACTTCTTTGCGTTGACAGGTTTTTAACTTCCTCTTTTGAGCGCCATTTAAATAAGACCTATTTCTAAGACATCGTGTTTTTAACTTAACGCAAAATTTTAAGAGCAGCCCATATAAGAAAAACCGGCAATACGTTTTACATTAATTGAAACACAGCTTAGATGAAGAGTAAATAAATTACATTACAGGGATAACTGATATATGCAATTGCAACGTCCGAGTCATTTTTTATTAGCAGTTTACTTGCGCTGTAACAGCGCATACGTAAAAAAATAAATAAATGAAAAAATAATTAAAAAACATTAAGGGATTGTCAGTAGGAGAGCCTATTGCTCTCAATGCAAACTGAAGGGAATACGCATTGAAGAAGGTAACGTAGTCCAGAGCCCTAGCGGCGTACCGGCCACCATCGAGTTCTAGCGATAGTTCTAGCGCTTCAAGATAAGAAACACCAGTTACAGTTGCTTCAGTCTTGTGGGAAAACACGCACTCGAGGCATTAAAATACTCTGATCCAACAAAATGTTACTCATGAGATGCAGTTCGTAGGGGCTTCAAATGCACAGGGTTCTGGAGACAATAAAAGCTCTCTATTTGTAGAATCTCTTCTGGGTCAACAACTAGTTTTCACTCACGACGCCATATGACATACGTCAAGTGAATTAGTGGCATTTAAGAATTAAGAGCTTTAGAATTTGGAATTAAGAGCATTAGTGACATTTAAGAATTAAGAGAAAATCGTTTGGCACATCCTTAGTCACTTTCAGAGTGAGTTTTCTGTCACTTGCGCGTGCGCGTAGCGTCCGATGCAGTCTGGCTGTGACTGAAAACAAACAATCAGGTGCATTTTGCTAGGGATCCGAACAAATGTTTATACAAATAGCGTCGAATGATGGTACGATATTGCATTTATTCTGGATCATTTCCTGTGCGAGCGTCTGTAAAAATTCAAACAACAGCGGAAACCTTTCTTTGATGACTCTACGCTGCCTGTAACCGTTATTTTTTATTTTAGTTTTGTACTACCATGTAACTTAGGTCTTAGGACATCTTCAGATGCGTAGTAAAGGGGTTTTGTTTTAGAAGTACTTGATTATCAGTCTGTCAGTGACTAAACAGATGTAATAACTTACTGTATGTATTTGTTAGCTGTTTGATCAGTAATTAATCTGAGATGGAAAATATTGGCAATCTAGCGAAAGGTATTTTTACTAAGTTACGCCGACGGCTCACTGCAAGTATGGTGCATATTGTGCTTAAAATACACTGATAATATAATATTACACTACTGACCATTAAAATTGCTACACCAAGCAGAAATGCAGATGATAAATGGGTATTCGTTGGACAAATATTTTATACTAGAACTGACATGTAATTACATTTTCACGCAATTTGGGTGCATAGATCCTGAGAAATCAGTACCCAGAACAGCCACCTCAGGCTGTAATAACGGCGTTGATACGCCTGGAAAACGAGTCAAACAGAGCTTGGATGACGTGTACAGGTACAGCCGCCCATGCAGCTTCAGCACGATACCCCAGTTCATCAAGAGTAGTGACTGGCGTATTGTGACGAGCCAGTTGCTCGGCCACTATTGACCAGACGTTTTCAATTGGTGAGAGATCTGGAGAATGTGCTGGCCAGGGCAGCACTCGAACATTTTCTGTATCCAGAAAGGCCCGTACAGGACTTGCAACATGCGGTCGTGCATTATCCTGCGGAAATGTAGGGTTCTGCAGGGATCGAATGTAGGGTGGAGCCACGGGTCGTAACACATCTGAAATGTAATGTCCACTGTTCAATGCGCCGTCAATGCGGACAAGAGGTGACAGAGAGGTTTAACCAATGGCACCCCATACCATTACGCCGGGTGATACGCCAGTATGGCGATGGGGAATACACGCTTCCAATGCGTGTTCACCACGATGTCGCCAAACACGGATGCGACCATCATGACGGAACTGGATTCATCTGAAAAAATGACGTTTTGCCATTCGTGCATCCAGGTTCGTCGTCGAGTACACCATCGCAGGCGGTCCTGTCTGTGATGCAGCGTCAAGTGTAACCGCAGCCATGGTCTCCGAACTGATAGTTCATCCTGCTGCAAACGTCGTAGAACTGTTCGTGCAAATGGTTGTTGGTATCTTGCAATCGTCGCCATCTGTTCACTCACGGATCGAGACGTGGCTGCACGATCTGTTACAGCCATGCGGGTAAGATGCCTGTCATCGCGGCTGCTAGTGATACGAGGCCGTTTGGATCCAGCACGGCGTTCCGTATTACCCTCCTGAATCCACCGATTCCATATTCTGCTAACAGTCATTGGATCTCGACCAACGCGAGCAGCAATGTCGCGATACGACAAACCGCAATCGCGATAGGCTACAACCCGACCTTTATCAAAGTCGGAAATGTGATGTTACGCATTTCTCCTCCTTACACGAGGCATGACAACAACGTTTCACCAGGCAATGCCGGTCAACTGCTGTTTGTGTATGAGAAATCGGTTGGAAACATTCCTCATGTCAGCACGTTGTAGATGTCGCCACCGCCGCCAACCTTGTGTGAATGCTCTGAAAAGCTAATAATTTGCATATCACAGCAGCGTCTTCCTGTCGGTTAAATTTCGCGTCTGTAGCACGTCATCTTCGTGGTGTAGCGATTTTAATGACCAGTAGTGTATTTTCTAAAAGAACCTTTTAACAGGCTGCTTTAAAAGGTCAAAGGCTGAAATTATACAATAGAATGACAAAGTAAAAATATACAGTTGCAGGCAATACGACTCCTTTCAAAAAATTTTGTTGCTACAGTGATTCCAAGTTAAAAGAAAATAGCGGGAATACGCCACAATTAAAACCATAACTTTCCTATTAACAGTGAATTCATGAATACGGTGAGGCGTGACACTAGCGTGAAACTAACATAAGTGCGCCCATTCAGTGTTGGCCACTTCCTTACACCTTACTATCACACAAAGCTGAACTCGACGGTGTCGTGTTGGTATAATCATGTATGAGCAGCAACTCTTAGATATGAAAGGTACTTCTGCATGATCAAGACCCTTTGCATCAGAGGACACTCGGACGAATTTTTGAGAGGGTAGTTATTGTATTCAAACTTCTGGCTCTTCTTAATTTGTCATTAACTTCCTGACGCATCTAAACATTCTCGGGTACGAAGTAATAACGATTTTTATCCTGAAGAGAGTCCCACTAAGAACTAAGCATCCCGGCAAAAACATAATGCATCAATCTCTACCAGTTTATTTCAAGTGCAAGAAATCAGCTTCTAATACACTCCTGGAAATGGAAAAAAGAACACATTGACATCGGTGTGTCAGACCCACCATACTTGCTCCGGACACTGCGAGAGGGCTGTACAAGCAATGATCACACGCACGGCACAGCGGACACACCAGGAACCGCGGTGTTGGCCGTCGAATGGCGCTAGCTGCGCAGCATTTGTGCACCGCCGCCGTCAGTGTCAGCCAGTTTGCCGTGGCATACGGAGCTCCATCGCAGTCTTTAACACTGGTAGCATGCCGCGACAGCGTGGACGTGAACCGTATGTACAGTTGACGGACTTTGAGCGAGGGCGTATAGTGGGCATGCGGGAGGCCGGGTGGACGTATCGCCGAATTGCTCAACACGTGGGGCGTGAGGTCTCCACAGTACATCGATGTTGTCGCCAGTGGTCGGCGGAAGGTGCACGTGCCCGTCGACCTGGGACCGGACCGCAGCGACGCACGGATGCACGCCAAGACCGTAGGATCCTACGCAGTGCCGTAGGGGACCGCACCGCCACTTCCCAGCAAATTAGGGACACTGTTGCTCCTGGGGTATCGGCGAGGACCATTCGCAACCGTCTCCGTGAAGCTGGGCTACGGTCCCGCACACCGTTAGGCCGTCTTCCGCTCACGCCCCAACATCGTGCAGCCCGCCTCCAGTGGTGTCGCGACAGGCGTGAATGGAGGGACGAATGGAGACGTGTCGTCTTCAGCGATGAGAGTCGCTTCTGCCTTGGTGCCAATGATGGTCGTATGCGTGTTTGGCGCCGTGCAGGTGAGCGCCACAATCAGGACTGCATACGACCGAGGCACACAGGGCCAACACCCGGCATCATGGTGTGGGGAGCGATCTCCTACACTGGCCGTACACCACTGGTGATCGTCGAGGGGACACTGAATAGTGCACGGTACATCCAAACCGTCATCGAACCCATCGTTCTACCATTCCTAGACCGGCAAGGGAACTTGCTGTTCCAACAGGACAATGCACGTCCGCATGTATCCCGTGCCACCCAACGTGCTCTAGAAGGTGTAAGTCAACTACCCTGGCCAGCAAGATCTCCGGATCTGTCCCCCATTGAGCATGTTTGGGACTGGATGAAGCGTCGTCTCACGCGGTCTGCACGTCCAGCACGAACGCTGGTCCAACTGAGGCGCCAGGTGGAAATGGCATGGCAAGCCGTTCCACAGGACTACATCCAGCATCTCTACGATCGTCTCCATGGGAGAATAGCAGCCTGCATTGCTGCGAAAGGTGGATATACACTGTACTAGTGCCGACATTGTGCATGCTCTGTTGCCTGTGTCTATGTGCCTGTGGTTCTGTCAGTGTGATCATGTGCTGTATCTGACCCCAGGAATGTGTCAATAAAGTTTCCCCTTCCTGGGACAATGAATTCACGGTGTTCTTATTTCAATTTCCAGGAGTGTAGATCGGCACTGAAAACTGACCTTAACGTAATATTTTGTTATCGAACCGATTTAATACCACCATTTATTTGATTTCTTGTTCAAAGATAAGTTTCTGGACTACACGATGGAATTCAGATTCATTTTTTCAACAAGGTGTATGCTAAAACATGAATCTTCGCCTACAGACAAGCTTGTAAGGATTATGCAAATCAAACTGAAACCGAAGTTAACTGAATTAAATGTAGACCAGCCTCTGGATCATTAGAGCTGTATTCTATTCAGCAACGTGCTATGAAAACCAGCTATATACACGGCCACTTTGCAACAAGTCATGCAGGAATCATTTGGAACATTGAATTTTTCAAAGGCAAAGAAGTGTCACTGAAAATCGAGCCAAATTATGATTTCGTGAACTATGTTGAGACAACACACTGAAAATAGCTTTTGATAAAGCAGAACTGTCAACGTTTTGCGGAAAGGTAGGTGGCGAATGTACTGTGTTATCGGCATAAGCCTTACGAATATCGATTACATTCTACGGAATTTGTGTACGTGAAAGACCATTTTCTACGATGGAACGTAGCAGTCAAAAGCGAGGAGTCACGTGAAATTGGAGCAAGAACTACGAAGTGCACTAGGCGAGTCCAAATCGAAGCAAAAAACTAAAGAAAATAAAAAGTGCCTACTGTTTCATTCACTTATCATGATAACACTATTTCTTTGGATTTTGCCACATTTGGTTAACGCTTACATAGTTCGGAAGGAACGGAGGCGGTCCCTTAAAAAGTCATCAGGTGAAATTTTATCCGCCTTTTTAAATATATTTTGTCTTTATGTTTGGTTGATTTGGCTATTCCGTTATTCAGTTACGCTACAACGCCGTTTTACTCATTAACCAAGTATCCGTCATGACACTCTCTATTTGTACAGGATTCTTTATACCTAAGAGATCTAGTTTCCTATTGCAACCATTTATATTTCGAGTTGGGTTCTGAACTAATAACCGAAAATAAATTACCGATAAAGCATTTAGCCTGTCGCGTAATCCCCATCGCACACCCTTTTTACTTCATATACAGTTTATATGGCATAATATTTTACTTAATTTTATATTGCTTATTGTTGCGACCACGACAGATAAAATACGATTCTCACTATTAGTTTCTGCAGTTGAAAATATTTTAACTATGTGCACTTTGACCTATTATGTGGGGATACGCACAACACTGAAAGATTTTCTGCTGTGGATGTACAATCTTTAATTTGCAACGATTTTTATATAACATTGATCTAGGTTGTTAGATAAGGAACATGGTATCATTACTGTAACTATTTATGGAATAAAAAAAATGCCCTCTACTTTCATCTCTTGAATGCACTGAAAATTACTCCTATTACCTGTACGGAAGTTACAGTATTTTATGTTCACTAAACGTAAAAGCTGCAGTGCATTTTTTTAAATATATGAAGGCTATTAACTGCCACGACTAACATGAGAGCATGAAACTAAAAAGAAAAAACGTGAAATTTGATTTTTGTGTTATCAGCCAGAACAGGTTTTGCACAGCAGTCTTTGATCACACACAAGTAAAATTTTATCACTCATGAATAATTTACGTAACTGATAACATAATATAGGGCGTATACGACCCGGTCAACCCGGAGGTCCTGGAAAAACTCGGGAATTTTTTCATCCGGGAGAAAACCGGGAAAAACCCGGGAATTTCTTAGAATTCCGGGAATTTGTCATTGTTTCTGTTTTCAGTTAAATTTTTGTAGTTTTGACTGGTAAGAACCGATATTCTAAAAAAGGATATTACTGTAACCCGCTACTGCAGAATAATACTGTAGCAATAAAACGTGAACGAGGGAGAAAACGAAAATAAAACTTAAATTGCAAAGGGATGCACCATATACAGCAACAAAACACAGTGCCCATACAAGCGTCTGCCAACAGCAAAACGTGTCAAAGGCTTTAGGGAGACTATGCAATACTTCATAACAACAAATTGCCTCCGATGAGCGTGACGTCACAACTGTTTACATTAGATTCGTTTTAGCAGTTACGAGCGGGATCACGCGCATGCGCAGTTGAGTAGTACCTCCGCCTGCTTCTGGCTACAGAAATGTTGCTGCTCGCTATGTAAGCAGTCGCAGCAAACAGCTAGATGCTACCGGGAGAAATTTTACTGGAGCGCCCAAGCTGCCAGATTCATGCATGCGCAGCAGGCCCTGATCTAGTTGGGGGGGGGGGGGAGGGGGCGCAAATCCATGTTCTAGAGGGAAAAAACCTTGTTTCACACAGCGCCTAGCATCCAACGCACGTTAGTCTATCGATTATTCATATGACTTTGAAACGCATCCCTGACAGTTTTTGAACATTTTTGAACACATTCTAAGTTTATTTCTGAATGAAGTTGATTTGTGAATGCGTGTATGTGTACATGATGTCTCTGTCAGGAGAATCCTCGCCGCATGTAGAAACAAACTTTCCTACAGATAAAAGGGCTTATACGAGCTGAGTGGAGTACGGCCGAACGGATGAATGCCAACCGCTGTCTGATTGTGTGGTTGCTTGGATTTCCGAATGATGAGCGTTTTTATAATTGCTAACGAAATCCATACATTCAGACTACCAGAGTGGAAAGAAACGAATAACAGGCAACAAAGATAACGTATTACCTTCTCGGTGTATCCAAGAAAATGAAAAGTTTGACAGAAAATTTTTGGCCAGATCGCTATACTAGTAAGGGCCAGTTGTACAGTCCCCGTCTAGCACCCGCTTTAAGTTCTATTCTGGAAGAAGCGTGGAAAACGCGTTCTACGAACATGTAACAACGCCTAACCGGAGAATAATCGAGGGGTACCTAAACCGGTGATTGTGGCAGAGTTAGTGAAGTTAACCGGCGAATAAGCTTTGACGCTGGCAGGAATAGTTACAGAATTAGTGATAACAAGACTGTTTGTTAGAACGAGGAAGGGGAAGAAACGGGGACATCACACAAATGATGGAACAATATTACGATTCCAAATTTATTTAAAAATTTCGTACTACTACTTTTCGTTCTCATGTTTGAACAACTGGTGCGTATGAATGAAGCGAAACTACTTCCTAATGTAAAGCTTTTTACTTATAGTAGGCCTAATAGACATTTGATATTGGTACTTTCTTAATTATATTCTGCCGTTATAAAAATGACCGTTTGTGCCAAAACAGTCTCGTTTATTTGATGTGTGTTACAATTGTTGCAGTATTAGAAAGACCTATTTGGTTTTATCTAGCAGACAGTAACAAAATAGACGTAATCAGATCGAGAAACCACACCAGTCTTGGGTCCTGTTTGTATTAACAGCTTTTTCAATATTAGACAACGACATTTCGATTTTCTTGTAGAAAAACGTTTGACCAACTTTGATGAGGTGATAGATTCTTTCGCAGAAAGAAAAGAACGCGATGTAAAGCTGTAACAATATTAGAGAGAAAAAAATTCTAGGAGCTAAGGATTGAAAAAATGTGTATTGTCTTGCTTGTCTCATGTCTTTACTGGTTTTATATATCCTATATTTAGTATTATGTCACACAAAGCAGCAAGTTGTTAACTGATAGGGTATAAAGAGTGCAAATTTTCTGAGGAGTTCTTTTTTTTTCTAAAAAGAAAAGAAAAAGAATAAGAAAAAAGAAAAGACAAGAGGGTCAGGATGTCAAACCGGCCGACTGCAAGCAGGAGAGGCACCACAGGACATCTTAATTTCCACTGTTCTGGAGATAGTTGGATGGCATCCATTACAAAATATACACATTTCAGTTCCACAGAGCGAAATACAGTGACGTGAGATAGGAGAATTCTATGTAAAGTGGTGTGGCACTGCACTTTGCCACACTTAAGACCAAATAACATGTCTTACATTTCCTCGAACACATATGTTTCATGCATCAGACTCTTCAGAAAGATGTGCGCTACAAAATGAACACATTTTTGAAAATTCGATTTTTTTAAATTTTTGACATCCTATCTCAAACGCTCGATGGTGCGGCGCGGAGGGGGGCACTATCTAGTATTGTCCCGGTTCGGAAATATCGAAGATTCGGGGCTGATACGCAGAGCAGTCTTGAGTTATAGTGGGGAAGTGGGTAGTCTCCACGTGACCCGTGTTTACATTTAGTGATTTTGCTGTTTCCCCTTCGTTTACTCTCACGTCATATGAAAACGAACCAGCTTTCTGGAGCCGGGAGCTATCAAGTGAATTAAAATACATTCACATAATCATGCAAGGCTAAAATGTGTTATTAGTTTCAGATTTTATTTTATTTCCACCTTTAAGACAGTCAGGCATTAATTGCCTTGCAGAGAAATGAAGTTATTTTTGTCGGTTTGCTAAAGAAATTTTCTTTTATTAATCTTGTCCGCTGAGGCAGACAATATATTTGAAACGAAGTGTTTAATTCCACACACACTGTTCGCTGCATTACAAGTGCACGTTTTCAACTTCTAGCCCTTATGGCATTATGCCATAATAAACAACCAAACATGAGATAACATAGTATTGGTACTCCAAGAAAATTTACATCCCAAAAACCACATTGAAAAGCTTAATATTCGGTCGTGGCCTACTTCACTGGGAATCTGGACATACGAATGTGCACTTAAAATATGCACTTTAAATATGTACATTTTAGAGTGAATCACAGAATTCCGATGCTCTTGGAGTGTCCTCTGATGACTTGTTTCTTTTATGTCATACTGTGAGATCTTGTAATGTTTTACACGTATGAACATGCGGGCTCCCTACGACATCGTAGCTGCGCAAGCGCGGTGACGCCTGTCATCAGGGGCTCTCTGGCAAATGCAGAAACGAACCTATTTCTAACAGGTCGCGGGAAAAATATTCGGAATGGTGGTTTGAAAAGCGGTACTATCAAAGGAAATTTCCTTTTACGCAAGTAGAAATATGTGCGAGAATGTACGATGATTTTCTTAAATCTCAGACCGTTGGATTCTCATTTAAAAATCAACTCTTTGATGATGAGCCATTTAGATGAATTTCGAGCCCAGATCAGACATTTATGTCGTTATTAAAAAATTTTCTGGCACGTTTGTGTGGTATATCTTAAATTGTGATACGCGCACAAAAGACCAACATTATATGTGAAAGCTTAGCTTCTCTTGCAGCGTATTAATCTTATAGACCAATATTATATGTGAAAGCTTTGCTTTTCGTGAAGCAACACTAGGTATATTAATTTAAAGCATTAACTTTTTCTGTTTGTGTGTTCGCACTATGTAACAGTGATGTTTCTATTAGCTGACTACGTCACATGTCCTAAGCTCTGAATACCCACTGTCATCGGCTGGAGAGATCACGTGATGTGAGCTATGACTGTATTACAAAAGCGCATCGCAATCTCTGTTTCAATGCTTCGGAAAGTAACATGCAGTGTTTGGTGGAATTCCCATTTATACTTTAGTAATACGAAAATACGCAGCGCACATGTTGCTGCACATCAAAGATCTTTTCAAAAGTGTTTTTTTCCCTGTGATTCGTTTTCCAAAGCGCCGGGAAATTCTACACCCGTGTACAAAACCTTAACCATTCAAAGGACTGATCAGTTATACGGTTCCCAGGGAACACATACTGTAAGTTAACAGGGAAAAAGTATGTTTTCCCCCGGGAGAACCAGGAAATCTGGGAGAAATCCGGAAATTTTTTCTTTTTCCGCCGCCGTTGGATAAGCAGCTGCAGCAGCAAGTCGTATACCCCTAGCTTACTTATTTGTTACATAGTTTAATTCTTAATTTCTTTGCGTGTTTTTGGGTACTTGCATTTTTTAATTCATAAATTTCGGGCGTATTATAGTATTTGAGAGTTGCAGCATCGCGCTTTAGTGTTTACTTCGTAGATTCTTCCTTAAATTGCGTGTGAGTTTCGTATAGGAAGTGTAATTTTTAGTTTTAGTTACTGTAATCGTAAATTCAGGCAGATTGTAGCGCAGTCGTTGGGCATTTGTACAGGTTAGTTAATACATTCTTTGCGTGTTTCCCTTGCGTTATCTAGGCACTGACTCGTGTTTCAGTAACTATTGTTCAACATCGATTAGAATGGACAGGGACTGTGATTGCTGTGTTCGGATGAGGGCTGAGTTGGCATCCCTTCGCTCACAGCTGCAAGCGGCGCTGACTTTGGTCGTGCAGCTTGAGGCTGTTGCCAGTGGGCACCACTGTGGGGAGCCGGACTTGGGTATCACAGGGATATCAACCTCGTCCCGTCTGTACCCAGATCGGTCTGCCGCTGTGGTTGCCCCGGTTGCTGCCCTCACTGGGGCTGAGCCCTCGCCTGTGGTTGATTGGGAGGTCGTTCCAAGGCATGGCAGGCAGCGAAAGACGTCCCCGGAGGCTGATCAGAAAGCCTCCCCGGTGCGTCTGACAAACAGGTTTCAGGCACTGTCTCTGGCTGAGCCAGATGCAGCTGCCTCCCCTGTTTCAGAGGATGATTCTCAGTCTTCAAGGTCCGGGCAATCACAGAGGGTGGGCTTATTGGTAGTTGGGAGCTCCAATGTTAGGCGCGTAATGGGGCCCCTTAGGGATATGGCGTCTAAGGAGGGGAAGAAATCCAGTGTGCACTCCGTGTGGATTCTGGGTGGAGTCATTCCTGATGTGGAAAGGGTCCTTCCGGATGCCATGAAGAGCACAGGGTGCAGCCAGCTGCAGGTGGTGGCACATGTCGGCACTAATGACGTGTGTCGCTTTGGATCTGAGGAAAATCTCTCTGGATTCCAGCGGCTATCTGATTTGGTGAAGGCTGCCGGTCTTGCTTACGAGATGAAGGCAGAGCTCACCATCTGCAGCATCGTTGACAGAACCGACTGCGGACCTTTGGTGCAGAGCCGGGTGGAATGTCTGAATCACAGGCTCAGACGGTTTTGCGACCGTGTTGGCTGCAGATTCCTTGACTTGCGCCATAGGGTGGTGGGGTTTCGGGTTCCGCTGAATAGGTCAGGAGTTCACTACATTCAGCTGGCGGCTACACGGGTAGCGGAGGCTGTGTGACGTGGACTGGGCGGTTTTTTAGGTTAGAAGGCCTTGGGAAAGTACGGGGTGGGCTGCAATCTCAAAGGGTGCATGGCAAATACCGGACATGCTTGGATCAAGGAACAGTCGGAATTGTAATTGTAAATTGTAGTTGTGCTGGGAAAGTCCATGAGCTTCAAGCGCTGATAGAAAGCACAGAAGCTGAAATCGTTATAGGTACAGAAAGCTGGCTAAAGCCTGAAATAAGTTCTGCAGAAATTTTTACGAAGTCTCAGACGGTGGTTCAAATGGCTCTGAGCACTATGGGACTCAACATCTTAGGTCATAAGTCCCCTAGAACTTAGAACTACTTAAACCTAACTAACCTAAGGACATCACACACACCCATGCCCGAGGCAGGATTCGAACTTGTGACCGTAGCAGTCCCGCGGTTCCGGACTGCAGCGCCAGAACCGCACGGCCACCGCGGCCGGCCTCAGACGGTGTTCAGGAAAGATAGAGTAGGCAGAATTGGTGGTGGAGTGTTTGTGTCTGTCAGTAGTGGTTTATCTTGTAGTGAAATCGAAGTAGATACTCCGTGCGAATTGGTATGGGTGGAGGTTATACTTAACAGCCGAACTAAGTTAATAATTGGCTCCTTCTACCGACCCCCAGACTCCGATGATATAGTTGCGGAACAGTTCAGAGAAAATTTGAGTCTCGTAACAAATAAATACCCCACTCATACGGTTATAGTTGGTGGGGACTTCAGCCTTCCCTCGATATGTTGGCAAAAATACTTGTTCAAAACCGGTGGTAGGCAGAAAACATCTTCCGATATTGTCCTAAATGCTTTCTCCGAAAATTATTTAGAGCAGTTAGTCCACGAACCCACGCGAATTGTAAATGGTTGCGAAAACACACTTGACCTCTTAGCCACAAACAATCCAGAGCTGATAGAGAGCATCATGACTGATACAGGGATTAGTGATCACAAGGTCGTTGTAGCTAGGCTCAATACCGTTTCTTCCAAATCCACCAGAAACAAACGCAAAATAATTTTATTTAAAAAAGCGGATAAAGTGTCACTAGAAGCCTTCCTAAGAGACAATCTCCATTCCTTCCGAACTGACTATACAAATGTAGACGAGATGTGGCTCAAATTCAAAGATATAGTAGCAACAGCAATTGAGAGATTCATACCTCATAAATTGGTAAGAGATGGAACTGATCTCCCGTGGTACACAAAACAGGTCCGAACTCTGTTGCAGAGGCAACAGAAAAAGCATGCGAAGTTCCGAAGAACGCGAAATCCCAAATATTGGCTAAAATTTACAGACGCGCGAAATTTGGCACGGACTTCAATGCGAGATGCCTTTAACAGGTTCCACAACAAAACATTGTCTCGAAATTTGGTAGAAAATCCGAAGAAATTCTGGTCGTATGTAAAGTACACAAGCGGCAAGACGCAGTCAATACCTTCGCTGCGCAGTGCCGATGGTACTGTTACCGACGACTGTGCCGCTAAAGCGGAGTTATTGAACACAGTTTTCCGCAATTCCTTCACCAGGGAAAATGAATGGAATGTTCCAGAATTTGAAACACGAACAGCTGCTAGCATGAGTTTCTTAGAAGTAGATACCTTAGGCGTTGCGAAGCAACTCAAGTCGCTTGATACGGGCAAGTCTTCAGGTCCAGATTGTATACCGATTAGGTTCCTTTCAGATTACGCTGATACAATAGCTCCCTACTTAGCACTCATATACAACCGCTCGCTCACCGATAGATCTGTAGCTACAGATTGGAAAATTGCGCAGGTCGCACCAGTGTTTAAGAAGGGTAGTAGGAGTAATCCATCTAACTACAGACCTATATCACTGACGTCGGTTTGCTGTAGGGTTTTGGAGCATATACTGTATTCAAACATTATGAATCACCTCGAAGAGAACGATCTATTGATACGTGATCAGCATGGTTTCAGAAAACATCGTTCTTGTACAACGCAGCTAGCTCTTTATTCGCACGAAGTAATGGCCGCTATCGACCGGGGATCTCAAGTTGATTCCGTATTTCTAGATTTCCGGAAATTTTTTGACACCGTTCCTCACAAGCGACTTCTAATCAAGCTGCGGGCCTATGGGGTATCGTCTCAGTGGTGCGACTGGATTTGTGATTTCCTGTCGTCCGCATCTCGTGGTCGTGCGGTAGCGTTCTCGATTCCCACGCCCGGGTTCCTGGATTCGATTCTCGGCGGGGTCAGGGAATTTCTCTGTCTCGTGATGACTGGGTGTTGTGAGCTGTCCTTAGGTTAGTTAGGTTTAAGTAGTTCTAAGTTCTAGCCATTTGAACGATTTTTGATTTCCTGTCAGGAAGGCCGCAGTTCGTAGTAATAGACGGCAAATCATCGAGTAAAACTGAAGTGATATCAGGTGTTCCCCAGGAAAGCGTCCTGGACCTCTGCTGTTCCTGATCTATATAAATGACCTGGGTGACAATCTGAGCAGTTCTCTTACGTTGTTCGCAGATGATGCTGTAATTTACCGTCTAGTAAGGTCATCCGAAGACCAGTATCAGTTGCTGTATGGTGTGGCAGGTGGCAGTTGACGCTAAATAACGAAAAGTGTGAGGTGATCCACATGATTTCCAAAAGAAATCCGTTGGATTCGATTACTCAATAAATAGTACAATTCTCAAGGCTGTCAATTCAACTAAGTACCTGGGTGTTAAAATTACGAACAACTTCAGTTGGAAAGACCACATAGATAATATTGTGGGGAAGGCGAGCCAAAGGTTGCGTTTCATTGGCAGGACACTTAGAAGATGCAACAAGTCCACTAAAGAGACAGCTTACACTACACTCGTTCGTCCTCTGTTAGAATGTTGCTGCGCGGTGTGGGATCCTTACCAGGTGGGATTGACGGAGGACATCGAAAGGGTGCAAAAAAGGGCAGCTCGTTTTGTATTATCACGTAGTAGGGGACAGAGTGTGGCAGATATGATACGCAAATTGGGATGGAAGTCATTACAGGAAAGACGTTTTTCGTCGCGGCAAGATCTATTTACGTAATTTCAATCACCAACTTTCTCTTCCGAATGCGAAAATATTTTGTTGAGCCCAACCTACATAGGTAAGAATGATCATCAAAATAAAATCAGAGAAATCAGAGCTCGAACAGAAAGGTTTAGGTGTTCGTTTTTCCCGCGCGCTGTTCGGGAGTGGAATGGTAGAGAGATAGTATGATTGTGGTTCGACGAACCCTCTGCCAAGCACTTAAATGTGAATTGCAGAGTAGTCATGTAGATGTAGATGTATACACCCTGTAATAGCAGCTGCCCATGTCCACCTGAAAATGACATAATAAAATCCACAATTTCCCTCTGAAGTCTCCAGGAAGCTGAAAGAGATAATTTTAATGTACCGTTACCTGCCCGCTATATTGCGGAAAAACTGCTTTAATTCAGTTTAATTTGAATTTACCCCGGCAGCGGTTTCCGCGATCGCTGCACGGCTCTGCGTCATGAAAAATTCCTAATATGCTGAAAACTGCTCAGAATGTGGAATGAAATCTTGGGCAAGCACGCAATAAATTATTACAGGCAAAAATTTTAACAATTTCTATATTCAAAAAAGCAACGTAAATTGAACGTACATATCTTTTACAAGTATCAGCCTCAAATGGCGGCTTTCTCGATCAAAGGACAAACGAAGGCTACCTAACCATTCAAGCGAGCGTCACAGGCTCTTACAACTTTTACGGTTACACGAAGACAGAGAGAGGAATGTTTTAACCTCCGCGATTTATAGGCAATTTAATATGCATCTTTATTTCCTCTTTGAATTATCATTGTCTGCTTCGATTCATACTTTCGCCGACAACAGACCTTATTTGTGAAATATAAATACGTAAATATTGCATAAACAGAAAAATGAAAAATTGTTATTTCCTTTTATACACAATCTACAACCACTCATACAGTAATGAAATAATAATAATACAGATAAATGTTTATTTTTATTATTTCTATTATATATTCTAACTATTTTGTAGATGTCTTGAAAGGAGACGTCACAAGTTCAATGTCGACCTATTTTTTACGCCTACCACCGACTTTAAACACGTATCTGCCGTCACATCGAGGGAAAATTTATGTCTCCACCAACTCTAATTTTCTGAATCGGGTTCCTATTCGAAATGATACTTAAATCTTCATAGAACTTTTGAATAACAATATCATCAGAGGATTGGGGGAGGTAAAGGGAAGCAGTTATTCATTTATTTTGGGTGTAGAGTATAACTTCTATTCTGACAGCAAGTACTTACTTCAATTTCGCTATGAGATAAACTAATTCTAACGACAGCGAACAGGTCTTTATCAACTGAATTTAGTATCTCCTTTTTGTACACCGTTAGGTCCATGGCAAAAAAATATGGCTGAACTTGCCTTGTCCCTGAATGCCTTAGTTCCGGCATGTACCACATGTGATCACGACGGAGATTTGCCATGCACGATTACTTTTGATACAGTATTGCACACTACTATTTCTTCTAGTTTACTGTTCCAATGAAAGCGTACTACTGACCAAATTACAAGTAATTGGAAAATTGTCCCCGTGTTCCATATTGGTGTGATCACGTTTCACACGTGACTGAGTACGAAACAATTAGTGTATAAATAAGTGGAGATCTTCAAGAAGTCAGGAACGTTATCGGGCGTTCATATTGTGTGGCAGATTGCAGAAATAGCTCATCTGTAACGCGCGTTTGTGCTAGGTCTTGACGACTGGGTATTTCTTCAGAATTTATGATCGTGTATTCCATTATGCGCAGCTATGTAATGTTTGATGCTATGATTTAAAGCTCGATAATTATCTATTCTGCTGCACTTAGCTGTAGCAGAATTAAATGTATCAGTCAACCATCCAACACAAAACGTAATACATTTCAATGCTACACCTTGAAACAATCTATCACTTGAAATTGATGTGCGGTCAACATTAGAGCTGGTAGTAAACTGGCTGACCACAACAGTGGACTCATGGAGGGACACGGGGACGTGCTGGACGTCCCTTGGACACTCACATCTGGGTCCCCACAGTGATTTACATCTGCAACAGCCTCGAGCTACTCGACCGAAGTCAGCACAGCGTGGAAATTAGAGTGGAGAAATTCCAACTCAGATCGCAGCGCAATCCCTACCAACGTTATAAATGGCACTACGGACAACGAAAACCCAAAACTACATAGTAAATATACGTGATTCTGTGCCTCTTAATTAAAGGAACACGCAATAAACGAAAAATTAAACTATAGAAGCATAGCGACAAAGTGAAATATGTGAAGAACGTATTTTCTGTAAACATCGTTGTACAAGTTCAGTGACTTTAGAGAAGTGCATCATGAAACCTCCAGTAGCTGCTGTAATGCGTATTTATTTACAGAACACCAGTTTCGGTCAAGTGGCGGCTTTCAAAACACCTACATAGTATCACAAATGTATAAGAATAGTACATGTCAAAATAAGTTGTCGTTGTTGTGGTCTTCAGTCCTGAGACTGGTTAGATGCAGCTCTCCATGCTACTCTATCCTGTGCAAGCTTCTTCATCTCCCAGTACCTACTGCAGCCTACATCCTTCTGAATCTGCTTAGTGTATTCATCTCTTGGTCTCCCTCTACGATTTTTACCCTCCACGATGCCCTCCAATACTAAATTGGTGATCCCTCGATGTCTCAGAACATGTCCTACCAACGATCCCTTCTTCTAATCAAGTTGTGCCACAAGCTCCTCTTCTCCCCAATTCCATTCAATACCTCCTCATTAGTTATGTGTTCTACCCATCTAATCTTCAGCATTCTTCTGCAGCACCACACTTCGAAAGCTTCTATTCTCTTCCTGTCCAAACTATTTATCGTCCATGTTTCACCTTCATACATGGCTACACTCCATACAAATACTTTCAGAAACGACTTCCTGACACTTAAATTTATACTCGATATTAACAAATTTCTTGCCATTGCCAGTCTACATTTTATATCTTCTCTACTTAGACCATTATCAGTTATTTTGCTCCACAAATAGCAAAACTCCTTTACTACTTTAAGTGTCTCATCTCCTAATCTAATTCCCTCAGCATCACCCGACTTAATTCGACTACATTCCATTATCCTCGTTTTTCTTTTGTTGATGTTCATCTTATATCCTCCTTTCAAGACACCGTCCATTCCGTTCAACTGCTCTTTCAAGTCCTTTGCTGTCTCTGACAGAATTACAATGTCATCGGCGAACCTCAAAGTTTTTATTTCTTCTCCATGGATCTTAATACCTACTCCGAACTTTTCTTTTGTTTCCTTTATTGCTTGCTCAATATACAGGTTTAATAACATCGGGGATAGGCTACAGCCCTGTCTCATTCCCTTCCCAACCACTGCTTCCCTTTCATACCCCTCGACTCTTATAACTGCCATCTGCTTTCTGTACAAATTGTAAATAGCCTTTCCTTCCCTGTATTTCACCCCTGCCACCTTCAGAATTTGAAAGAGAATATTCGTCAAAATAAGTAGGATGAAATATTATATTTAGCAGACAAACACGGATAACATTACGTGAGGGTAAAGCACGATTTCTTGAAGTTAATTACACAATTAGTATCATTTGTAGCATCTAAATAAAACAGTTAAATTTTAAAAAAAACACATAAAGACAATAAATACATAATTACAGGTTAACACATATTGTACTGTATAAAAAAAATGTAAAGCAGTTACAAACTACGGCGTACACACACTTTATTCAACATGTAAAAGTCACTACAGATATTCAGATTTAGGTTATGACATAGTAGATATGCCTGCCATCATTGGCGATGATGGGGCGCAGACGAAAATCGAAATTCTGCATGACCCGCTTACGTTTCAGCCTTTCCCTCTAACTGGCCTTGTAATAGAAGTTCAATATATCTTCTTCTTCAATATTTAAATGATGCATTCACTTCTCATGTGCTCCAGTAGTTTTCTGAAATTACAAAAATTCCTCCGGAAAATTAATGTTTTCCCAAATATAAATCATGTTCCAGGAAACAACATCACCGTGTCCTAGGAACAAATACTCGACTGAAATTTAAAAGTCTTTCAATCGAGAAAATGTTGTCAGTACTGTATTCAATAGTCTGTCTGTTGAATTATTGCTCTAGTACTCACCAATGACACAGGTAGACTAATTTTGATTTTTTGTCTTGCTTTTGCACAAAATTATTAATATTTTACTAGATACGTTGTGATGATTACGAGTCTAAAGTACGATTCTGTTCAGCACATCAGATTTTTGTACTATCATCATCATTATTCAAATCTGTACTCAATAAAATTACTAGTAATTACAGGAAGATGGATGCTATATGGAACAATAAAATGATAAAAAAGTAACGTGAGAGACATTTGAATTGGAAGAAGCAAATATGGCGATTTGGACACTTACCAAGTCGAGGTAGCACTTGTGTTTACGCTTGCTCGTGAATGACCACTTTACCTCCTTCCTTCTGTATGTCACCTCTCCATCACGTGTGATGTACCAGCAGTAGTCAGACGTCACAGTCATTCCCCCCACGACCTTGATATTAACGTTTCAGAGTTTTAAGTTCATGATTTGTCACTCAAATTGTCCTGAAATGTGTCTAGGTGAAACATCTCCTGTAGTTTTATCCTAACTGTTAAAACGACAGTACTCTTTATTTCACAATGTCCTTGACTAGAATAAACAGCCTGGTGATCAGGAAGTTTATTCTGGTCAGGGAAAAAATGCAAAACATTTTCTAAACTTCTCTAAGCCTGCTGTTCTGTTTCCTACATTGTACTTACAAAGTGTTTCTCAGACATCAATTTACCTATATCCAGTCCAACAAATATCCCTTCTTGCAGCTTTGTAGTCGATCTATTTAGGCTTGGCTGTACAGATATTGAAAACAGTTTTCTGTTTTGTCCAATGCTTTCACATACTGCGTCATCGGCCTTACTTTGTGTGCAGTCGAGGCAATAAAATAAGATCTGGATTAACGAACTGCTCATCCGCAATGCTCTTCTATCCCACTATCAGGGTTTTACTCTTAGGCTACCCTCTTCTACTCCAGTTCTCACAATATGCTTTGTTGTCGAGTTCACACTTATAGCAAGGCACCTTGATGTATCCTGTTCGCTGGTTGAAAAGAACGTCAATCACTTCAAAGTCATTACACACAAGCCTCTTGCGTACTTAATACCTCGCACCTTGAAGGAGTACTTTCGTGGTACTTGTAACATTATGTGATTGCCTTATCATTTTAAATCATTAATTAATCGAGCAGTCGCTCGGCAACAGCTAAAGTTAGCAAATAATGTTGCGAAAATGTAAAAGGTGAACGACCTGTGATGTAACTTGTTTATTGTCGAAGCGCCGTCAGAGATGCTGTGAGTTATTGACTTTGAAAACCGCGGCGCGAAAAACGGACAGAAGAAGAACATTTTTACACATTTTGTTTAGATGTACGAGATATTCTCGATGAACAGTTACTCATTCTTCTCTTCTCTCCTGTAACTTGTGTCGGACGCGCATGTCTTGCCGCCGTATTATTATTGTCAAAATTAATATTGTTCTAGTGTAAAGTAAATGTGTAATACTAAAAGTGCCTAGCAGCAGATTTATTGTGCGACGTGTATGTGAAAACGTCAAAGGAATTGTTTTCATTAAGAGAAGTGCCAGTCAAAACGGCATCCATGTTAAATCCGTCATTGCAGTGTTTGTCTATTACTTGCCATAAATTCAGAGTTAAATGGAACTGGTGTATGGACTATTCATTTACTATAGAATCTATGTCTCACTTCTTCATGAAATTATTTAATTTTCTATATGTTTCTGCCAAATAGAGAGTTCACAGTCACGAATTCTTTCGTCGAGTTCGGACGGAAGTTGCATGCGGCGAAATATTTTCTCCGCGCCATATTCTATTGGTAAATGCATGATAAACTACGGTCCCTTAGGAAATTCATGTTGAGCTATCCAAAATAATTATATTTTGAATAGGCATTTACTCTCCTCTGCAATGCAACTTCCGACTGATCAGACGATCCAACGAGAAACAGCCGCACACGGTCGGCGTTCGCAAATATGTTTCCACCGCTGATTATAGCTATATGTTACAGCAAAAAAGTAACATATTGTTATAATTAGAGACTACGAACGGGGACATTTATAACTGTATGTTTATGTATACACATTACGTAAACATATCGTTATATACTGTATGTCTATTTTAAGAATACTGAATACCCAATTGGAACTGATGCTAGCTATTTTCCAAAATGTAACAATACTACTTTCAAAGTAGCTTTAAATAACCTATCAATAACCATCAGTGCTTACTGTGACACTTTTTAGGTACACTTTCGTCACTAATCCGGCCATGGCTTGCAGAAGAACATTAAATCATCTTCATCTTCAACAAAAAATTCGCTGAGGTCATTATCACGATTTATGTACATTGACTGTAATGTACATTGTACCTGTAAATTATTATGACCTAAGTGTGATCCTAAAAGTTGTGCTGCGTTTTTTGAGATTCCCAAGTGTTTCATTATATTGTTAAGCTCTGTTTGAGAAAGATGGTTTTTGTTACTACCGGTACCACACTCGGACTAGTCAGATTCACTACTTTAATGACTTATCTCCATTTCAGAGATGTCAAATGCATCCACTGATGGTGGTGAAGAGGGAACAGGCAGCTGTGGACAGTGAGAGACGCGTATAACAGCCGAATCTATGTTCGGACACAAGATTATGGTCATGTCTCTTTTGCTGTATCCCGCTACTTTCGTCATACATAAGTACGAATCATTGACGAGATTCTCTGTTCGCAACATACCATGGAAATAGCGAAATTAAAACACTTCATTTTACCTTCATTACAATTCCTTAATTGGCTCTATGCATCTATGAAACATAATGTGTGTAGTCAATGACTTATTCTGATCTCCGAACTTCATGCCGAAATAAGAAAAATATCATTTCCGCAGAAATTGTGTTACTTCTCGAAGTCTTGTACGAGTGCTTATCACATAAGTTCCACACATGTAACAAAATATATATGGGCTATTCACACACTGGCTTCCTAACATTTTGAACACGGCTTAGATGAGATAACATCATTCTCCATAACGCGCGTAAACACCTTATTCCAGCTCTTGCACTCATTCAAATGTCGATCTGTGCGGCGATAGAGGAACGTCAGCTTTGCAATTCATTGTCCCCTACTGCAACGCCTCACAAACAAGCTACGTTGCCACTTTTTTATGAATTACAATTATTGTGTACTATACATTACATACGTAATTATACATTACATACGTAAAGATTTCGCAGCCAAAATAAATAGTAAATAGCCAGCAGCAGGTTGGGCGGAGTGGTAAATGTACAGAGAAAATTGTGGGTGATGGAAAAAAATGAAATTATTTTAGTGTTACATGGTGCCAAGTTAGTAAAGAACACCACTTACTTTCCGAACCTCCGAACTCATGTCGACCTGTGTAATCAGTAAGTGAAATCAAACTAAGAAGAAGTATTACGAAAAATCATTTAAAAGTTAAACAAATTGTGAAATTGTAGTTACTGGGAATTTTCATTTTCAAGACAGGCAAAATTGTCAAATCGGTGTAACTGACCGTATGTTGTATAAATACACTCCTGGAAATTGAAATAAGAACACCGTGAATTCATTGTCCCAGGAAGGGGAAACTTTATTGACACATTCCTGGGGTCAGATACATCACATGATCACACTGACAGAACCACAGGCACATAGACACAGGCAACAGAGCATGCACAATGTCGGCACTAGTACAGTGTATATCCACCTTTCGCAGCAATGCAGGCTGCTATTCTCCCATGGAGACGATCGTAGAGATGCTGGATGTAGTCCTGTGGAACGGCTTGCCATGCCATTTCCACCTGGCGCCTCAGTTGGACCAGCGTTCGTGCTGGACGTGCAGACCGCGTGAGACGACGCTTCATCCAGTCCCAAACATGCTCAATGGGGGACAGATCCGGAGATCTTGCTGGCCAGGGTAGTTGACTTACACCTTCTAGAGCACGTTTGGTGGCACGGGATACATGCGGACGTGCATTGTCCTGTTGGAACAGCAAGTTCCCTTGCCGGTCTAGGAATGGTAGAACGATGGGTTCGATGACGGTTTGGATGTACCGTGCACTGTTCAGTGTCCCCTCGACGATCACCAGTGGTGTACGGCCAGTGTAGGAGATCGCTCCCCACACCATGATGCCGGGTGTTGGCCCTGTGTGCCTCGGTCGTATGCAGTCCTGATTGTGGCGCTCACCTGCACGGCGCCAAACACGCATACGACCATCATTGGCACCAAGGCAGAAGCGACTCTCATCGCTGAAGACGACACGCCTCCATTCGTCCCTCCATTCACGCCTGTCGCGACACCACTGGAGGCGGGCTGCACGATGTTGGGGCGTGAGCGGAAGACGGCCTAACGGTGTGCGGGACCGTAGCCCAGCTTCATGGAGACGGTTGCGAATGGTCCTCGCCGATACCCCAGGAGCAACAGTGTCCCTAATTTGCTGGGAAGTGGCGGTGCGGTCCCCTACGGCACTGCGTAGGATCCTACGGTCTTGGCGTGCATCCGTGCGTCGCTGCGGTCCGGTCCCAGGTTGACGGGCACGTGCACCTTCCGCCGACCACTGGCGACAACATCGATGTACTGTGGAGACCTCACGCCCCACGTGTTGAGCAATTCGGCGGTATGTCCACCCGGCCTCCCGCATGCCCACTATACGCCCTCGCTCAAAGTCCGTCAACTGCACATACGGTTCACGTCCACGCTGTCGCGGCATGCTACCAGTGTTAAAGACTGCGATGGAGCTCCGTATGCCACGGCAAACTGGCTGATACTGACGGCGGCGGTGCACAAATGCTGCGCAGCTAGCGCCATTCGACGGCCAACACCGCGGTTCCTGGTGTGTCCGCTGTGCCGTGCGTGTGATCATTGCTTGTACAGCCCTCTCGCAGTGTCCGGAGCAAGTATGGTGGGTCTGACACACCGTTGTCAATGTGTTCTTTTTTCCATTTCCAGGAGTGTAGTTCTAAAAATATACAGGGTGAGGTAGCTCAGACCGACCACCTAAAACATATCCAGAATGAATAAATGTATCAAGCTGTGGTTTTCGACAAATTTTAGCGGAGAGTATGTCAAATTTCCTAACGTTCGTAAGTAATTTTTATCGTTCATAGTCTCTGAATTAACTTCGTTTGTTTCTGATGGAACCATGTACTTCCTTCTGTGGCAGTTGAAAGACGCAACTTCAGCGACATAACATGTATGGGACTTGATGAAATGGCCGGCCGCGGTGGTCTAGCGGTTCTGGCGCTGCAGTCCGGAACCGCGGGACTGCTACGGTCGCAGGTTCGAATCCTGCCTCGGGCATGGGTGTGTGTGATGTCCTTAGGTTAGTTAGGTTTAAGTAGTTCTAAGTTCTAGGGGACTTATGACCTAAGATGTTGAGTCCCATAGTGCTCAGAGCCATTTGAACCATTTTTGAACTTGATGAAATAGTATGAAGGTAACAGCGCCGCAAACCACTGCTCCACCGTCAGGAGAAGAGGTTCTACAAACGCCTGCCCTATTACTTCCAATGTAAGCATACACATAATTCAAGAATGATTCGTGTGTTTATTATAACGGCTGTCACACAAAGTGCTCTAAATGTTGACCTTGAGCATTGCTACACGCTTTTAAGTGATTCTGGGGACAAAATACTGCACGTTCAATTTCATCTGATGTTAACGGCAGCACAGGCCCGTGTTATGATGCATTTCATACCTTCAGGAGTCGGTTGTGTTTCGTGGTAGACTTCTTGTTTTAATTTTCACCACAGATAAAACTATAGAAGTGTTAAGTTGGGTGAGTGTGCACACCATTCTGTGTCTCCCGGACGACCGTTTCACTGCTCTCCAAATGTTGTCTTAAGAGGGTGTGTCGTTACATGTGCGGAAAGGGAGGGACGTCCCTCATGTTGGTACCACACTGATTTGGTTACGTCCAATGGGATGTCTTCCAACAACTGCGGCAGCAGTATGTCTTAGGAAACCGAGATACTTGGCTATATCTAGATTCCCGTCAATAAAACGGGGAATATTGATACGGGTCTTGAGAAACAGGCGCTAAACGTTGAAAGATCAAGAGCGTTGTATTTATCCATTTCTTTTAGTCAGCGTGTATTTTCATCTAACGATTAAAGCAGTTCGCCAAGGTTAACTTGCACGTGATTTGTATACGATGCTTCTTTCCTAAACAAAGATATGCCGTAGCACTTTGCATTTTTCTGTAATAACATTCGGAGAACCGTAACTGTTGCGTCTAGGAATGCTGCATACTCGGTTCGCTAGACGAAGAATCAGAAAACTCGTATTAATGAGTTTTATTACAACTGGACAAGTACAAATACTCAACTTTGAATCAGTCTTCCTGAGAATAGACAAACACATGTAACAGTTCTGGGCCTAGTGACCGCTTCTAACAAAAGTCTGTGAGCTGCAGTGACTGCTGTTCTCTAACAGTGCTACGTAGAGAGTACTAATGATAGTGGCTACGATGCGTCGGCTAACGAGGTGGCTCAACGTTGAAGCCGCTATCGAAGTAGGCTGCCACCAGACGGGCGAGGCGCTTATCTCGTCTTCACCTAAGGGCCACTGCTGTCGCGTTGTCGTCCTTGGGCAGGTCGGTCAGTGTTCGATTGGCTGACCCCTTCTCACAGCCTTCTCTTGTCTATTGTTTCCGACTGGCGTGCCGGCGCTGATTTCACGCCTTAACAGTAACCAGTTTTGAAGTCATTGCCATGAACGTGTAGATGCAGCGAAATATGAAGAGGATGCAATGCGATGGAGCATTTTGTTCACAGAGCTCTCGTTTGGTTGATCCTTCTCGTGCTTCCAAGATGCCTGTTAGTGACATTCGTGTGTTACTGTTGCTAAAACTGTTGTATCTTTTCTTTCATCAGTAGCTCTTCGTTTTCTTTGACGGATTTTATTCTCCACACTTTATCACGGTATAACTGTGTATGAGGATGTGTTTGTGGCCACTTTATCGCGGGATAATTATATATTTTTATTTTTATAATTATATTTTTTATGATTTTGGTTGGGTTGGCTTTAAATATTGTGGGCTAGCATGAGACTTTTAATTAACTTATACCGCGATAACACTCGTACGGATATCGGCTGCCCTGAAGTACGTACGATATAATATTTTTTTAAACACAATGCGTGACTCACTGCCTTCTAATACATAGTTTGCGTGAGCGCTGCTATTTAGAAAATAAAATATGCGTATTCTTACGCAAACTGTAATTATTAATATGTGCCTCAGGGGCTACTGGTTATTTGTGTACAAACTACACAAAGATTAACTGATATATTGTGAAACCTATTGGATAAAAATATTTTCAATCTTTCTTGTTCATTATTTATAAGGCAAAACTGGAAAGAATCTTATCTGCCGTTAGGCGGTCAAACTTGAAACATACTGAACTCATTCAGTATTCTAAATATTAATAAACGAACTCTATTTTTACTCTGTTAACTCTGAAACTATTGTAAGATCAAGGTAGAGAAATCTTTCACATTTACGTTTAATATTATGACATGAAATTTTGATTAAATAATACAGTCAGCGTAATGGCCGACTAAATCCTGCTAGGGGAGACGAGCTCCCTGCACTACGAAGTTCTGCAAAAATTTTGTTAATTGTAATTAATGGTTGCGATCATGAGAGGTGACAAATAAGTCAATAATACATACTTTCTAATAACAATTTCTATTATATTTTTCAAAAATACAGATAAAACTTACGTTAATTATCAAACAGCACTACAATGGCGGTCTACGACTAGACGAAACAAAAGAGGAGAGCTCCTTCAATCAAAGCATTGTCTCTGATCCTCATGGCCTATGTTACACAGAGATTATACCAAAAAACAGTATTTTGTTAA
This sequence comes from Schistocerca nitens, assembly GCF_023898315.1. Taxonomy (NCBI): domain Eukaryota; kingdom Metazoa; phylum Arthropoda; class Insecta; order Orthoptera; family Acrididae; genus Schistocerca; species Schistocerca nitens. The sequence goes on along the minus strand of NC_064617.1, from coordinate 709,003,677 downwards.
GTACATCGATATTTGTGTTTTGATAATAATAACTTACTTTCTTTACTATTTGTTACACATCGCGCAGACGTACTTAGTCTTTAAATGATTTATTTTTCACACGTCTCGTAGCAAAAACTTCTTTTTCCTTTCTCCAAACGTCCATTTACGTGACGTACCGTCACAACTTCTAGTTTCTAGACTTTTTTCATACAGTTTACAAAGACAGATCGTGAGTGCTTGGTGCGATGTGGATAGGCTTCAGCACACAACCACATCGCGTCTCTAATAGTTTGGCTACAACTCCCACAGCCGAAATTAATTTTTTAGACTGTGAACTACAGTGACTGCTGTTCTCTAACTGTGCTACATAGACGTAACTTTGAATGTCTCAGTGGCTTAACGATTAAGTTATCTGACTGCTACAACAGCACAACACATTCTGATGGGATTCAGCCGTACAGACAAACACAAGAACCATACCTGAGTCACATGTTTTCTTACGTTTTGTATAACAGAGCAGGCGTTTGCGGTATCTCTTCCCCTAACCGTGGGACACTGGTTTGAGCGTTGGGACTACTCGTTCGCCACCCCGTGGTGATCGATACACCGCGGGCTGAGAGCAAAACTCCCTCAATCGACTACGAGCCGTCTCAGCCTTGATACTTGTTAATCAAGTCTCATACATTTTATTTTGCTGGAATTTTCTTAGAAGATTCTTTCAAATGCTGCTGGAAAAAGTATATAATTAGATTAGAAAAAAACTGTCGATATCGTAATTCGACGGTTATAAAAAATAAATAATACTAGCGGACGTCAGGAAATTCTCCATATTGTCCGCCATAACCTGGCGATAATCGGACCTCCATATACGTACTCATTCTGGATATATTTAGGTTGGCCTCTCTTAGCTGTCTCATTCTGTACAATATTTTACTCGCCATAGAATTCTGTACCTGAAGAATTAACTCCATATTTCACGTAGCTTTAATACATCTTATAGTACTTGAAGGTGTAGAGCTCAAAATATTAACAAATGCTGCGCAAAACACTATCATACAATATAACAGTGATAAAAACGGTAGGAAATGCTCGAAAGTGCTTGTGGAAGTCTCTAGTGGCAGTTTCCAGTGCGCAATTCTTCAAATGATGCTAGAGTCACTACGCTGAAGTACAGACCAAAACCCGTCGTGTGGTCCTAGGCACACTATCGTCCAGGTACAACACTCTCCCGCACTGCTTCGTTAAAATGATTTAAAGTCGCAAACAATCCACTTTTATTAAAATCGCATTACAAAAATTAGCAATTTTTATACAAATTTTTACAGAATAACATCGTTAATATGACACTAGTCTGTACAATAGTTGCTCTACATGGGACTACTCATGTCAGAAATTCACCAAATGTTAAAAGCGCTTCTCAGAAACTTTTGGATATATTGCACCAATTTGCAAATCTATACTACATTACGCAGTTATTATACTCAACTCTAAATATCGTAAATACACAAAGACAAGAGATTAAAGATTGAACTTTATAGCCGGCCGGAGTGGCCGAGCGGTTCTAGGTGGTTCAGTCTGGAACCGCGCGACCGCTACGGTCGCAGGTTCGAATCCTGTCTCGGGCATGGATGTGTGTGATGTCCTTAGGTTAGTTAGGTTTAAGTAGTTCTAAGTTCTAGGCGACTGATGCCCTCAGAAGTGAAGTCGCATAGTGATCAGAGCCATTTGAACCACTTTTGGTCCTAAAATCGGATACTACCAGGTTCCTCCTCTTTCTTGCAGCCTATTCCGCGCGATAAGCCAAAAAAGTACTTGTTTGATGTACTCAACAGTTTTAATTATTTTTTAAAAAAATGGTGCTTCCTATAACTGGCTAAATTTCCTCAGCGGATGGTCGTACATATGGGTTTTAGGCTTATTTCCTTCGCAAAAAGTTGTGCTACCATGTTATTTAATAATTTTCACGATTTATTAATTGTAAGAATCAAAGATTGACTCCAAAAAGCTTTAACTTTTGTTGTGTGAGTTTTTTAACCATCTCAATTTTCATTTTGTGAAAATAACTTATAAAGAATGAAATTGCAACGTTTTTTCTCGAATTAAAAAGAAACCTGCGACGTTCTAGAGATGAGATAAATTATATTTAAAAAATCTGGGAATGCTCTTTACATTTTACAGCGATGCACTTGATGCAGGCTACACTGAATTCTTATATTCCCAATAAAAGTACTACGGTATATTTCATTGGATTTTAGTGTTAGTAACTGAGTAATAACGTGAAGCGTGCAACGTTTTACGACCGAAAGTATAGTTTTTCACTTTTGTAAGAAAAGACGTTTCTTGCCACTTTGCGACTTTTTTGTCCATGTTGAACATCTTGGATCGAGTTTGATGAAGTAGAAACTCTAAAATTCAATTTACTATACGCTTTTATATTTCACTTTCAGGTAATAATGTTTTGCAAATTTAAAGTTATAGAATCCTTGGACTATTGGTTCAAATGTTCAGATATGTTTGAAATCTTGTGGGACTTAACTGCTAAGGTCATCAGTCCCTAAGCTTACACACTACTTAACCTAAATTATCCTAAGGACAAACACACACACACACACCCATGCCCGAGGAAGGACTCGAACCTCCGCCGGGACCAGCCGCACAGTCCATGAGTGCAGCGCCGCAGACCGCTCGGCTAATCCCGCGCGGCGACTATTTGTAGTAGGAGTGGTGCAGGATAGCCCGAAAGCGGGAGAGCGGGTCGCTGGCGCCACGCCCCTCCGCAGCACGTCCAGTTGTATCACTGGCAGAGGATGGCACGGTGGTCAGTCGTGCCGGATTGGCCCGCCTAGGGCCATGACGTGGAACTTAACTTTGTACCCAGCGTTATACGAACGGGAAACATGTGACATTTACACAGACACGTAACAAAACATCAACACTTCATATAGTGCCTCACTTTTCGATTCCAACTTGGAGAGGCCAGAGCTAGTAACATTTCAACTCCTCCCTCCTGCGTAGTGTGTCAGTCACGAAAAGACAAAGACAAAAATCGCTTCTTAAACATAACTTTTGATGTATTTCTTTTGTCGTTGTCAACATAAGTGGTGGCTGTGATATGGCGCCGCTGTCCCGGAAAGCCTCTCCCGCCGCGCTTGCAGCCTTTGTGGTGGTGATGGCGGTGACAATAAGCCGCGTGTCCATCCATTAGGCGGCCCGCTGCCTGGGAACCAGCGCATGGCTGCCGGCGATGCAAATGAAGCCGTGGGATTAGCCAGCGAGTTAACTGCAATTAGCGCGCTCCCGGAGGGCCCTCTACTAACGAGCGACGGCATACGCCGCGGCGCCTGCATCTGCCCGCCAGCGATTCCTGACCGACGTTATGCAGATACCACCAGATGCCGCACAAGTTGGCTGCCTGTCGATTGCTACTGACATATGGCTAGAAATTCGTCGTCAGAAAATTACTTGTGGGAACCGACAGACTCGCGAAATTTGCGGCGGTTCTCCGTAGAGTTCAGTCTACTGGGGGCAACGATTTCCGATGGTTAATATCTACACTACCTGTTACGTGTTTTCTGCAGTTCTAGGCAACTCGTCTTGTGTAACTTAAGCCGGCCCGTGTGGCCGTGCGGTTCTAGGTGCTTCAGTCTCGAACCGCGTGACCGCTACGGTCGCAGGTACGAATCCTGCCTCGGGCATGGATGTGTGTGATGTCCTTAGGTTAGTTAGGATTAAGTACTTGGTTCTAGGGGGGGACTGATGACCACAGATGTTAAGTCCCATAGTGCTGAGAGCCATTTGAACCATTTGTGTGACTTAAAGGCTGAATCCGAAAAGTACACTCATGTTCAGAAAAAAAAAAACAGAATGCTTTAAATGACTAGAGATAGGATGTTCTTATTCACAGGATACATACATTAGTATGTTCTGCAAAAATTATTGGCATTTCAGTCACCTCAGTTAGCATGTGCCCTGTGTCCTAGAAGGCACAGGGTCTGCCAATGGGTCCTGAAAACTAGTTCCATGCGTTGAAAGGTCTCTGTTGGATTCCTTTAATGTTAATTTCTTAAATCTGTTGTCATTTACGGAATACAATCCACTTCTAAATTTACTGTGGTGTTTCTGACTCTATCTGGGAGGAGACTGAGCAGTGGAACCTGTTACTTTTACACATAAACAAGAACGATCTGTCGCATTACTACACTTCAAAACACAGTTTATATGTAATTCATGTCACACACTCTCATACGGAACATACATCCGGTTTCTTTTATATACTGTATGTGATAAGATACTGTCATCCCCCTTCCCTTCTGTGTGAAAGGATGAATGAGCAAATGTGTTTCTAGTTGCATGCTTGATGGTAGCAGACAAACCTGTCTGCTAGAGAACAGTAGGACCAACGTCGGAACAGGTAGCTACGCTTTCTAAAAGCAGAGAGGTTTCTATTCTTAGTATGGTCCTGTCCGTCCCTTGTCATGTTGGTATAGGAAGCTGCCTCTCTGGTCACTTCCGTTTGTATCTGTGGAAGCACGCTCGGTAGGAACCCACGGCAGTCCTGTCTGTGGCGAGCGTCTGAAGTGGTAAGATCTCCGGCTAAGAGCGTCTCTGTTAAGTCCGTAGGACAATGGATTTCTTAAGTTCAGCCTAACTGAGAATTTAATCACCTTTATTTCAGGTTTCGATCTAAAATATCTAATGTTATCTTAAATTGCAACGCAGTGTAATTCGAGTGTGAAGTACAGAATATCTTCCAGTAGCTGCTTTGTCACTACTTTGTGAGTAAAGTGGAACCATGTGTGGATGATCCATAACTCTAAGATCATCAATCTTAAATGTGAATGTGCGTGAGATTATAACGTCTCGTCTCGACAATATTTTTCAATATAGCAACTTTTCTTTATGTTCAAACCACGTGGGTTGTACTTTGTGAGACCAGTACCACGTGCTCATACAGTTGTTTGCCCCATCAGGTAAATAGTAAGTTCGAGGTTTTTCTTTTGTAATTTGTGTTTCGATGTAATTTATTTTAATTATCAAAATTATTGTGGAGTTACACTCTTTGTGTAAACCAAGTTGACCACGTGAAGCATGTAGTGTAATCATCAAAGTCGCCCTCAGCTATTCTTTTCGGGAAGATTTCACAGAGAGTTAGTATGAATTTAGTATACCAGTGTGTGGTAATTTCATGACGGACAGGATTGCGCTACGAACGTAACTTCTTTGGGTGAAAATTGAATCGGTTGGTTGTGGTTAATTTCCTCTTGCATATGTTTCAACGTTCTTCGTGTGTTATTTTATGAATGCAGTGTTGTATGCAGTCTACCAATTTTGGCTTCATATTTGATGTGTTCCGTAAGATTACAAACTCATATTTTCACAATCCTAAATAAGGCACCAGTTTAGTTATGAATCAAGTTTAATATGCTGAAATTTTAACGGAACAATGATCAATGTTAAAATAAATGTCCAAATATAAACTGATTTATTTCTTTTTTAAAAAATTGTCTTTATATATATATATATATATATATATATATATATATATATATATATATATATATATATATCACCAGTTATCGTAAGATGACTACTAAAAGATTATAATTAATGTTAGTCTGGTTGGAAATTTGGTAAGCTAGACTGGATACCTGGTGAAACAGTTGCTCAGTAATGCAAGGTTAGCTTCCCCAGATAACTCACAGCTTTTAACCCGCTTTTATTGTCTTGAATATCAGCACCGCTTTCAGGACAAATTAATGCATCAACATTACAGCGTGATCGCATCAATGCACATAAGGCGCGAAAGGTGTCCTACGGTATAGCCAACCATGCGGCATTCACCTGGTTCTTCATCTGTGGTGGATGGTGTTGGGTCACAGCGCTGCAGCTGTCGTTTCTCTGTATCCTACACATTTTCGATTCGTAAGTCTCGTGATATGGCGGGCCAGGGCAGAAGGCTGACATACTGTGGCATCAAGAAGGCATGTGTTTGTGCAGCAACACGTGATTGTGCGTTGCCTTGCTGAATAATGGCGTCTGGGGCGTTGTGCAGGAAGGGTATGGCTACGGGCCGCAGGATGTCATTCACGAAGGGCACCATGGTCACAGATCAATGGGATTTGTGGCTGTATCCAATAGGACGCTACACCATAAGGCCTTGAGCTGGCGCGGAATGTCTTGTGAGAATGCAGTATCTGTGATGCCGCCCACCCTGACTGCGGCGAATGAAAATGCGACCATCATTTTCAAACGAACAGGACCTGGACTCGTTCAGAAACACAATCTGATACCATTCCTCTCCCCAGTGACATAGGTCCATACATCATTATCGTCTAGCACGTTTCTGCACATTCGTGAAAGGAAGGAGGAGAAAGAGAAGTGGACGAAGCGCGCGTAACCCGTGCCGTAGTAAACGGCGACGGACTGTCTGTCACTCCTGGTAGTGTATGCTATGTTACACTGTTCCACTTTTGCGCCAGAGCCGAGGAGGACGCAGATCTGTCCTGCAATGCCATTCGGATGAATAGTCGATCTTCTCGTAGGACTTTCTGGAGGGTGTGACCTGGCCCATCTAGTCGTGTTCTACGGCCTTCCATGAACCATGTCCTGTGACCCATTCTGCACACACCATTTGCACTGCTGAAACACTTCGTCCCACATGAGCAGAAATTTCCCGGATGGATGCATCACATTCTCTCATGCCAGTAATGCGCCCTCTTTCAAACTTACTAATTTCACGGTATCGTTCGCGCATATGTCTGCGAGGTATCCTGTAGGTGTGCTCAAGTCACACTGATCCATTACCTTCGGTTTATAGCGAGAACAAGAGCCTCAGGCAAATTTTACCAGTAGCTGACGTTGCGCCACGACATCGATGTTGACCTTGAAACCGCAGGCCGACATGTTTCAAATGCTAATCACCTCTACAGAACATACTAATGTATATGTCCTGTGAATATGAACGTCCTATCTCTAGTGGTTCAAGGTGTTCTGTTTTTTTTTTTTTTTTCTCTAAACATGAGTGTATAATGATATGAGGGCAATTCACCTGGAATTCCATGGGACCTGTGGCACTAATCGAAAGCAACATGACATCTGTGGACTACGTGACAATTTCGCACTACCTGCACCCCTTCGTGCTTGAAAGAACAAAATTTACAGGACTGAAGGATGAATTTAAAAAATTGCTTTGACTGTTATTGCTGCTGTTGTGGTCATCTATTCCGTTTCCATTTCAAGACTGTCAGATTTTTGTGGATACCTGATGGAGTCTGTGTAAGTGAATCACTAACTTCTTCCAGATAATTTCAGGTATTGTGTGTATAGCAAAGCAGAAACTCCATAGAGAAACATTAACCTCTAAAGTCTTGGTTTACGAAGTCGTGCTAAAAAGTAATTCTTCTGATTTTCTTATGTTAAAACTCGTTAAGCTTTTTAAATAAAACGAAGTTTATTAACGTTCTACGTCTTCAGTGTTGAAGTCTACGTATTTATTTCTCAACATGATCACCGTGGCGAAGAGCATATTTCTCCCCACGAGAGACCACTTTTTTTGATATCGTCAGTGTAGAGTATTTGGCTTTGTCGACGGAGCCATAACGTCACCTCTGCTCACTGTCAGAGTGAAGCCCTCGCAGGTATTCTTTAATTTTTGGAAACAGACTGACGTGTGGTCGATATTATTTTAGTCTTAGAATCTCCTTACGTTGTGCTTCGATTACGTTACTCTATTCAAATTATTTACTTACTTTAGTTAATCACAAGCACAACATAATAATTTAATACAAACAGCAAACAAATAAATAGAGACACGCAATTAATTAGAAAAGGACCACAGAAGTTATCGATCAAGCTCGGAAATTTGAAGTGCTTAAGTTGTATATCCAGCGGAAGCGATCTTTGAATTCAAAAATTTATTACATGAAACATTTAAAAAATTAATTAAAAATAGGAAGTAATTAAATTGAATTATTACAATACTGCTTCAACAAATGGTTCTAGCTGCGGAAGCAATCAGCTACAGGCCGTTTCTGAAACCAAAGCCGGCCACTCGAGATCAGATTTATACAACTGTTTACAACGACATGGACCGGTATTTCTAAAACATACATAAAATAAAGCAATTATCACAAATGAAATACTTCATTAAACGACTGAGTTAATCTAAAACACCCTTTTAAAAGGAAATACCTGAGCTAGGGACTACAAGTGACTTTTAACAAATGTATAAATAATTAACATCATTTAGACGTCATAAAAGATTCAGATTGCCCAAACGCGCAGATATTAACAAGAGCTTAAAAAGATATCAGTCTATACCAAAGATAGAAATTTAAATCAAGCCAGCAAACACAGTAATTAATATTAATGACTCAGATCTAAAATTTTAAGTAGTTCTACTAACTTTTAGCTGCTCAGTTCTGAAACTACGAGTAGTCACAGTTGTGGATTAAATAAGCCAGAACGTGCTTTAAATTCACAACCGACAAAAAAAGCTACACGCGGCTTGACACTGTTACTTTACGATTTGAAAATAAAGAATAAAATTTTTCAAGACCATTAACGCTGGGCAAAGAGCACAACAAGGTGCCCTGACATTACATGGAAGCCAGTTCTTAGTAGCTCATTACAGTGAAAGCTTAGCACTGACCACTTTCAACCGATGTCTCACTGCGAAGGCAAGAAATCATTTACATGTAAATTGGTCGATGCTCACCGTTTTCAAAATGCACAGCTGTTGTCTCCAGAAATAGGTTCCACGAGCTAGTTATCTATACAAAACGTTGAAGACAGGATTTAGCAGATACATCCATTTATCCAAAGTGGATCCACCAGACTCCTTACTTCGGACAATGAACGCCACCGCACATCGCACACCGGGCGGCCCCAAACTAAAGTTCAGTGTAGTAATGGATACATCTCATATTGTGCCCCTGTACAGATCCCATAACACAACGGGATTGGGTCATACGACATTTCGTAATGATGTGGAACGTGTCAGGTTAATAAAAGGTGTCTATACAAGATATTACATTAGACAAAATATTACATGACACTCAATATATTTAATTTTTTTTTTTTTTTGGGTGGGGGTGGGAAATTACCCACTTACTATATCCAAAAATTCATCTAATGAGTAGAAGGAGTTACCATTAAGAAATTCTTTTAATTTCCTTTTAAATGCTATATGCCTATCTGTCAGACTTTTGATGCTATTAGGTAAGTGATCAAAGACTTTTGTGGCAGCTTAATGTACCCCCTTCTTAGCCAAAGTTAGATTTAACCTTGAGTAGTGAAGATCGTCCTTTCTCCTAGTGTTATAGCCATGTACACTGCTATTACTTTTGAATTCGTTCCGATTGTTAATAACAAATTTCATAAGTGAATATATATACATATATATCGCACACCGGGAGGCCCCAAACTAAAGTTCAGTGTGGTGCGTGCACCTCTTTGTTTGAAGCAAATTGACTGTTTCTTTCCTCAGATACCCAAAAATATGGACATCGCGTGGTTAGATATTGGGACTGCATGGAAGAGTGTAAGGGCCTCCCAGCGAAACTTCTGCCGTGTACTCGAAACAATAGGCACGCCAGCTCCTGGAAAGCCAGAATAACCATATCCTTTGATTGCAAGGGGCCACATCTCATTGACTTTCTGGAACACGGCGCCACAATTGACGTTTAGTGGTACGGGGATGCATTGCAAAAATTGAAGTGTGCCATCAAGTCCAGACGCACAGGGAAGTTAACGTATGGCTTCATTCTGTTGCAGGATAATGTTCGCTTACAAGTTGCTGATGTTGTTTCATCTACGATTAAGAAGTTTCGCTCGGAAGCCCTTACATATCTTCCAAACAGTCCCGGTGAGTCCCCATCCGATTTTAATATTTTTGGAGCGCTGACGGAAGACTATCTTGGCCCTGTTGGCTTCGAATGAATAGGCGCACGCCTGGGCACAATCAGGTCTCGGTAGACAACCGTAAATACTTTTCCTTGAAGGCAATGCGCGCCTAGCCTCACAGTGGGATTCATGTATCAACAGTTACGGAGATAACTTTTGAAATAATAAGCAGTTTGTGCTAATAAAGATGAAACCATAATTACCAAAACCATTAAGTAAGAACAACAGTGGTAAAAGAACCCAAGAGTAGATGTGAGTAGGCGAAAAGACGAGGAGGTTAGCAAATAGTTTAAGATTAGCTTAAAACTAGATGGGCTGAATTAGAGAATGACAACAATAGAAAAGAAGATGAAGATATCAACACAAAATGGAAGAAGATGACAACAGTTATGAGGGAGACAGCACATGAACTACTAGGTGATAGTAATAATAATAGCAATATAAAGCGCAAATCATGTTTCAGTGAAACATGTAGAAAACCAGTACAGGACAAGAAGAGAGCCGCACAGGCAATGATGAACAATAACAACCATGAAAACTAAACAACATACAGGAAAGCAACGAGAAAAATGAAGAGCATAATAAGGTGAAATGAAAGAGCATTCATATATAAACATATAGAGAAGGCTGAGGAGGACTATAACCAGAACAATGGTAAACAGTTTTACAGGACAATGAATAGCAATGAATAGCTATAGAAAAGAGTACAGTGCTAAGTCTGTGCTAATGAAGGACGAGAATGGAAAACTGATCACTATGAATGAAGGAAATTTAGTGAATTGGAGGAAATACTTCAAAGAACTGCTGAACAACCCGGTAAATACCTACAACTATGAAAACAAGGCAGAAAACAATCAGAACGTACAACCATTAGTTGAAGAACCAACTCTGATGGAGGTGAAGGAGGCAATAAAAAGACTAAAAATGGGAAGGCCCCTGGCACAGAGATGATATCAGCAGAGCTCGTCAAAGAATGGGGAGAGAAGATACATGAATGGTTGGCCTAACTGATAAAAGAGGTATGGAGAAAATAAGTAATGTCGGAGGAATGGAAAACTGCTGCTGTATGTCCCATATACAAGAAAGGAGACAAAATGCTGACGCAGAACTACAGAGGGATAACTTTACTATGCACATGCTATAAGTTAATATCAAGAATTATTCTGAACAGGCTCAACCCATTCATTCAGGAAATATTAGACACAGCACAAGCAGGGTTCAGAAATGATAAATAAATAATTAACCAAATATTCGCATGAAGACAAATATTAGATAAGAACTGGGAGCACAATCATGATACATTTCAACAAAGCATATGACAGCATTGTAAGAGAACAAATGTGGAGGATAATGGCAGAGTATTGGGCACCTGAAAAGCTGATAAAGCTAACTAAAATGTATGTGAAGGAATCAAAGCGTAGAGTGAAAGTTCAGGGGGAGTTCTCAGAAGTATTTGAAGGAAAAACAGGAGTGAGACAGGAAGATATTATATCGCCAACCCTGTTCAATTTGGCCCTCAATAACACCCTGCAGAGAGTAACATGTGAAAGTGCAGGAGTCACCATAGGAAGACAGATACATGTCCTGGCTTTTGCGGATGATACTGTGCTGAAAGAAAAGGACATGGAAGACCTGGAGAAAATGGGGACTGTGCTAAGAAAGTAGGTCTAAGTATAAATGAAAGTAAAACGAAGTTTATGGTAGTAGGAAGAAGAGCTTATTTAGGACCAAACCATCTAAAAAACGGAAATCTAACAATACAAAAGAGAGACATTAACATACCTTGGTGTCAACATCAACCAACAAAATCTTATAGAACAAGAGATTCACAACATCATAAGATCGAAGTTGCTATCTAGACCGGCAAAAATGACAGTATATCAGACCATCATCAGGCCAATAGTGTGCTATGCAAGGGAGGGATGGACCCTGACAAAGAAAACAGAGAAAAAACTCATCACTTTTGAAAAAAAAGTACTAAGAAAAGTATATGGACCAATTAAAGGAAATGAACAGTAGAGAATAAGGAAAAACAGAGGACTCAGACAGCTATACACACTGCCTGACGTCTTAGCAAATGTGAAAATTAAGAGATTAAGATGGTACGGACATGTGAGGAGGACAGGGGATAACACGGTAATAAAGGCTGTAAAAGATGGAGAAACTGAAGGAAAGAGACCACTGGGACGGCCGAGAATGATATGGAAGGATAATACCATGGGAGACATGCAGATACTGGGTCTGGGAGATGGAGATGCAGATGACAGGAAAGTGTGGAAGGCCAATGAGCGGCTGCGGTTTGTGTAGCCAGTATAAGTAAGTAAGTAAACAGTTTATTCCGTTTCTCTTCATGTGTCTCGTTTTCATTTGAGTGTCCCTTATAGAGCTCCAAAGTTCTTCCTATTTTAATTTATTTATTAGTATTCCATTGACGTACATTTTTTCTATCCCTTAGAGGTCACTCACGCATCTTTTATGATAATCACAAAATTGAGTTCGTACTTCATGAGAAAAATCATCATTTCTTGGGAGACCTCGTGTTTATGTTGCAGGTCTACTCTGATATTACATCTGCAATTTTAGCTCTGAATCGTTCTAAAATCATTTCTGGTAAGATTTCCTGTTAGCAATGAATAACTGGTCATCTGACTATCTAGAATATACAGACACTTGCATATCTACGATGGTAATAGATCGGAGAATATCCGTTAAACTATTAACGTGTTGGACTTTTTCTCGACTTCAGGTTTGCAACTGGTGACAGAATCTGTTACATACCTGTAAAGGATTATGAAAGATTAAAATTCAGCAATGTTGTTCGTTTGATTGCAGCTTCTACAAAATCAACAATGTGTTCTGTTTGAACTAATTTCAGGACAAGTAGCATAGACAGAACGCAATGCTCACATTGAGCTGGAACACTATGTTCTTGTTGAGAATTCTTTTTAAGCATTTCTGCTATATAAATGCGTCTCTTCATCGTATTACCCATTCAGTTGTAAAGCATTCATTGCCAAGACTATAAAGAAGCCCTCAAGTAGCAGCAAAGGTAGAGTGTCTCGGGACTGTCATAATTTTTTTCTTGGGTCATCAGTCATCTGACTGGTTTGATGCGGCACGCCACGAGTTCCTCTCATGTGCCAACCTCTTCACCTCACAGCAGCACTTGCAGCCTACGTCCTCAATTATTTGCCAGATGTATTCAAATGTCCGTCTTCTTCTATAGTTTTTGCCCTCTACGGCTCCTTCTAGTACCACGGAGGTCATTTCCTCATCTCTTAACAGATGTCCTATCACTCTGTCCATTCTCCTTGTCAGGTTTTTCCACATAGTCCTTTACTTTCCGATTCTGCACAGAACTACCTTACTTCTTACCTTTTCAGTCCACCTAATTTTCAAAATTCGTCTGTAGCAGCACATCTCAAATGTTTCGATTCTCTTCGGTTCCGGTTTTCCCACAGACTAAGTTTCACTACCATACAATGCCATGCTCCAAAAGTTCATTCTCAGAAATTTGTTCCTCAAGTTAAGGCCTATATTTGATACTAGTAGACTTCTCTAGGCCAGGAACGCCCTTTTTGCCAGTGCTAGTCTGTTTCTGATGTCCTCCTTGCTCCGTCAGTCTATGGGTTATTTTGCTGCCTAGATGCAGAATTCCTTAACATCATCTACTTCGTTGTCATCAACCTTGATGTTAAGTTTTTCGCTGTTCACATTTCCGCTGCTTCTCATCACTTTCGTCTTTCTTCGATTAACTCGCAGTCCATATTCTCTACTCATTAGTACTCATTAGACTGTTCATTCCATTCTTCTTCAGTTTCAGTCAGGATAGCAATGTCATCAGCGAATCGTAACATTGATATCCTTTCACCTTGAATTTTAATTCCACTCCTGAATGTTCCTTTTATTTCCATCATTGCTTCTTCGGTATACTGTTTGAACATTAGGGGTAAAAGGCTACGTCCCTGTCTTACTTTTTAATCCGAACCCTTCGTTCTTGGTCGTCCACGCTTATTATTACTTTCTCGCTCTTGTACATATTATGCATTATCCGTCTCTCTCTATAGCTTACCCCTATTTTTCTCAGAATTGCCAACATCTTGTACCATTTTACATTGTCGAACGCTTTTTCCAGGTCGACAAATCCTATGAAGATATTTTGATTTTTCTTTAGTCTTGCTCCCATTATCAACCGCAACGTGAGAATTGACTCTCTGGTGCCTTTACCTTTCGTAAAGCTATGCTGATCATCTAACACACTTAAATTTTCTTTATCAGACTGTACATTATTCTCGTCAGATGCGTGAGCTGTTAAGCTGATTGTGCGATAATTTTCGCACTTGTCAGCTCTTGCAGTCTTCGAAATTATATGGATGATATTTTTTCGAAACTCAGATGGTATGGCGCCAGACTTATACATTCCACATACCAACGCGAATAGTCTTTTTGTTACCATTTCTCCCAATGATTTTAGAAAATCTGATGGAATGTTATCTACTCCTTCTGACTTATTTGATGTTAAGCACTCTTTTAAATTCTGATTCTACTACTGGATCCTCTATTTCTTCTAAATCGACTCCTGCTTCTTCTTCTATCACATCAGACAAATCTTCCCCCACTTAAAGGCCTTTAATGTACTCTTTCCTCCTATCCACTCTCTTTTCTGCATTTAACATCGGAACTTCCGTTGCATTCTTAATATTACCACCCTTGCTTTTAATTTCAATTAAGGTTGTTTTGACTTTCCTATTTGCTAAGTCAGTCCTTCCGACAATTATTTCTTTTTCGATTTCTTCACATTTTTCATGCAGCCATTTCGTCTTAGCTTCTCTGCACTTTCTATTTATTTCATTCCTCAGCGACTTGTGTTTCTGCATTCCTGAATTTCCGTAAACATTTTGGTACTTCCTCCTTTCATCGAGCAACTGAAGTATTTCTTCTGTTACCCATGGTTTCCTCGCATTTACCTTCTTTGTACCTGTGTTATCCCTCCCAACCTCTGTTATTGCCCTTTTTAGAGATTTCCATTCCTTCTCAACTGTACTGTCTACTCAGCTACTCCTTATGCTGTATCCGTAGCCTTAGAGGACTTCAAGTATAGCTCGTTATTCCTTAGCAGTTCCTTATCCCACTTCTTTGCATACTGATTCTTCCTGACTAATCGATAAATCTTCGGTCTACTCTTACAGTCTAGTATCCGATTTCGGGATCTCTGTCTGACCATGATGTAATCTAACCGAAATCTCCCCGTATCGCCCGGCCTTTTGCAAGTATACCTCTTTCTCTTATGGTTCTTGAACAGTTTGTTAGAGAAATCTATGGGTCTTTTTTCTCTCTCGTTCCTTGTCCCAAGCTCATATTCTCCTGTAACCATTTCTTCTGTTCTTTCCCCTACAACTGTATTCCAGCCCCCCATGACTATTACATTTTCATCTCCCTTTAGGTACTGTATTACCCCATTTCACTTCCCTGATACCTACTATATCTAGATTGATCCTTTTCATATCCCTATTCAGATTTTATAGCTTCCCTACCACGTTCAAGTTTCTGACATTCCACGCTCCGTCTTGTAGAACGATATCCTTTCGTTGGTTATTCAGTCTTTTTCTCATGGTGACCTCCCATTTGACAGTCCGCCCCGGAGATCCGAATGGGGGACAATTACGGAAACGTTTGACAATGGAGAGATCAGCATGACACTATTATGCAGGCCACATATCCTTTGGATACACCTAACGTATCTTCAGTTCAGTGGTTTTCATTGCCTTCTGCGTTCTCTTGCCGTTGATCATTGCTGATTCTTCCATGTTTAGGGGAAGTTTCCACCCCAACGACAAGAGAGTGCCCTGAACCTCTGTCCGCTCCTCCGCCCTCTCTCACAAGGCCGTTGGCAGAATGAGGGGTGACTTCTTATGCCGGAAGCCTTCGGCTGCCAGTAAATGTCGCAGTTTACGCACACCAAGAAGGGGTGTTGAAGTCCACCTCAAATCACACTAATGTCCAACGGTCAACAGCAATCGAGAAAATATTAAGGAAACAAGACATCAAGGACAACAGTAAATGATCAGTTTCTGAAAAAAAAATCTAATTCTACATTAGATATGCAAATGTTTGAGAAAGCCTTGCACTAGACTCAAACTGTCTGGTGTGTCACAGGTCACACTTCACTGTGTAACCGGCCAACAGATGACAACGCAACTTCCGCTATACATTTAGAGTACACTGAGGTGACAGAAGAGGTGGGATACCTTTTATTATCGTGTCGGACCTCCTTTTTCCCGGTGTAGTGCAGTAACTTGAAGTAGCATGGACTCGATAAGTCGTTGGAAGTTCCCAGTACAAATATTGAGCCATGGCGCCTCTATAGCCGTGCATAATTGCGAAAGTGGTGCCGGTGCAGGATTTTGGGCACCAACTGACCTCTCGATTATGTCCCATAAATGTCCGGTGTGATTCGTGTCGGGCGATCTGGATGGCCGAATCATTAGCTCGAACTGTCGAGAGTGTCCTTCAAACCAAGCGCGGACAGTTGTGGCCCGGGGGCGAGGTGCATTGTCATCCATAAAAATTCCATCTTAGTGTGAGGACATGAAGTCCATGAATGGTCTCCAAGTATCCGAACATAACCTTTTCCAGTCATTGATAGGTTCAGCTGGACTAAAAGACACAGTCCATTCAGTGTAAGCACAGCCCACACCATTGTGGAGCCACCACCAGATGTGCACAGTGCCTTGTTGACAACTTGGGTCTGAGCCACACTTGAACCCTAGCATCCACTCTTATCAACGGAAATCGGAACTCATCTGACCAGGCCACGGTTTTCCAATCGTCAGGGGTCCAACCGGTATGGTTACGAGCCCACGAGAGGCGCTGCAGGCGGTGTCGTGCTGCCAAAACCCGTTAACGCCCAATTTCGCCGACTGTTTTAACATACGTCCCACATTTAATTCTGCGGTTATTTTACTCATTGTTGCTTGCCTATTAACGATGACAACTCTATGCAAATGCCGCTGTTCTTTTCCGGTAAGTGAATTCTGTCTGCCACTTCGTTGTCCGTAGTGAGAGGTAATGCGGGCATTTGGTATTCTCGACACTGAGGATCTCGGAATATTGAATTTCTTAACAGTTTCCGAAATGGAATATCCCCTAGTCTAGCTCCAACAACTATTCCGCGTGCAAAGTCTTTTTAATTCCCATCGTAGGGTTATAATCACGTCGAAAACCTTTTCACAGGAATCACTTGGGAGCAAATGACAGCTCCGCCAACGAACTGCCCTTTTATTCGACCGTCAACAGTATATGCGCGTATTGCTATCCCATGTCTTTTGTTATCTCAGTGTATAGCCATTTGATGAAGTTCCTACGAAAGTGTATGTCCCTTTGGTGCGAAATCGTCAACAAAAAGCCATTAGAGGCACTTTATTGACATGATGTCACAGAAATATCGCATTATCGCTTGAATCCAGCTCAAGTGCACATTTGCACATCCAGTAAGCTCTTACATGTCTAAAATCGAGTAACAGATTCTGTTACTGCCAAAGTGTCTCATCGAATCGCAGAACTTTGTTTTAGGTGATAACATTAACTTAACATCTTCTTGGGAAGAGTATATCATCGAGAATAAATAAAGTTTTCGTTGTACAACTAAATGTGGTGATGGAAGAGTCAAGATTGGAGGTTTAAGTGAGGCCAGGAGACAGATAATGATTGCACTACTACTATCAGCGTTGCCCGTCAAAGACTCAGCTCCAGTTTTGGTTTAGTTTTCTTTCTAGATTAACTGGGAGTTCGATTGCAGCAAACACAGCTTCCACAGAGTCCAAGATTCACTTTTGGAAAGAAATCGGAAGTTACAAAAAATACTGATTATTTTCCTTACTGTAATCACATAACAGACATAACAATAATATATTAAATAGTACGCACATGAGTCACATAGTCAGTTAAAATAGTTTATACACTTTATCACAACTGGTGAACGACATAGCACAAAATAAACTGCCTGTCTACAAACTGACTGATAATCTGTTCAGTTTGTGGGAAGCAACCACATACAGTCGTATAACAGCAAGCAAGTTAAAATGGCGACGCACGTTAGGCAGATCAACTACATAATAAAACATATAAGCAATCAGAACGCTAAAATGCAAGAAAGCTTGGTACGAGCAAATGAGAAAACTTTGTTACGGTTTGCATTCCTTTGTCGTAAAGAAAGTAAAGTCTGACGATGTTGTAAAACAACTCTCGTAGTTTACACATCAACTCGGATCACTGGAAGGATTCGATTGCTTCGTTAAAATGTATCTGACTCGACTGAACATCTAAAGAATGCTAAATATTTCTGATAGGACGTCTGACTTGATAGCGTTCAGAAATGTTAGAGTATACTGGACGCCCACATGAGAACATCGTGTGGATATCTGATACTGAGAAAACATGGTGACTGCTCACTTACTTGTTCCGCAGTAGAATACCGTCTGGTAGTGGTTTCTGCCTTCTTAGAAATCGAGAAAGTTCAACCTCTCCTCGAAAGCAAATATCTCTAAATGCTTTTAAAGAATAATAAGCAGCTCTCAGTGCAGCGTAAGTTGCCGCTCAGAAGGAGTTGACTCGTCACGATGAACTTTCGCTGTGACGCTAGGCAACAGCACGCGATGTATCACGAGACGTTTCATTGTTGAATGCGTAGCCTGGGACTCACACTAAATAGCTACGATCATTTTGTCTGCTCAAGAACTTTTATCCACCATACGTAGTACTTAACTGGTTTACCACTATCAAGATTGTTCAGAGTGTTAATAACAGAAATTTACCAAAAACTTTGACATGGGAATTTACTACTTCAACCACTGAACAAACCAGTATTGAATAAAAACATTGCCCTCAGATCTACTACTTTCTTTTCGTGTGTGTTGAAATGAAGCTGGTGTCCTGGTAGAAATAATTATGTGTGCCAGCAATTACAAGCAAATGACTGGAGAACTGAGTCATTAGTACAAAAGATATTTCCTCTTGGGCTGAAATTACTGTGTAGGGCACATTAAAAATTACAGTCCAACAATCGTAGAATCGAGACCTGGAGCCTTACCCCTATTTTGCGATAAATGCAAAGATATCGCTTTGTACAATTAAAGAGTGCCATGAGTTCTATGGAACTGGTGGTGGGCACTTATAAATATGAACAGAATCCAAACATCCATTTATGTGAGATTTGGGTGACAATAAGGTTTTAGGTGCTTGAAATATAACTGGATCAGAAATCAAGCAAAAAAATGATGTTCACTGGAGAAAGCAATGAGTAAAACTGTGATCTGTTCGTTATTTATTTTAGATATTGAGTATAATACCGATGATATCCGAATCGAAGATGCTTGAAAATCGACTGACGAATTAATACTACCGTTTATAACATTATACACTTCCAAGACGTTAGTGAATTCACTGATGATTCATGCACAGATTACTCTGATTCATAACAGGTCAGAGGGACTAGGTTTAGATGAACGAAGTAGTCAAAGACTGGTCCCCCCATGTTAAATTCTCTGTTTGGAAAATACCATGCACACTCTCGAAAGGGAGCTTTACATGTGAAACATTATGTGCTAGTATGGACGTGCCACTCGTTGAGATGCTCGTGCAGGAGTGAAAGATGCCGTGAGCAGGAAGATTTCACTATAATTTTTGTGTGGATTATTGCCAGCTGCTTTCGAAGTTAGTAAGAATGCTAATCTCTCCAACAATTCCAGTAAATTTGATATATGCAGGTGGTTTGGGTTCCAATCGCGAACTTCAAGCGTAGTCTCATTCTCTGTCTTACCGATAAAGTGATCTCTCTCTACTGTTTGACCAATTTTTGAGGGCATCTGTAAGCTCGGGTTGAATTTAACGGTTTGTGAGAGAGCTAGCTTTGCTGATGGACATTGCTAGCCCTGAGAATTTTGGAGATCTCCTGCTGTGTAGCTCGTTTCAGAAGGTCTAATTTTAAACGATATAATCCTCTCATTCTCATACATCTTATACATTGAAATATTACATCTCCTTCTTCAACAGGTACTTACGAATTGTGAATCATCCACACTCTTGTTGTTGGTTCAGATATGATGCCGTTTATAGTATCACGCAATCTCTCTATTGATTTACCTAAAAACGATGTTGCCAGTCTACCGCATTCCTCCAGCTTTTTCTTGATGGCTTTACTTCATCTCCGTAACATCGTTATCTTCTTCTTCAGCTTTCTTAAGTATTTTCTTCCCATTTCTTCGCCTAGAATTCAGGAAACAGAGATGTTGTAAAACTCACCTCGCTCTGCTCCACCATGAGATCCACAGTGCTTCAGACATCGGAGCTCAGGTTGATGCTGTGTTCCTCGACTTTCGAAAGGCATCTGATACTGTCCCACACTGCCGTTTAATTAGAAAAATACGAACTCATCGAGTGTCGGACCGGATTTGCGGCTGGATTCGAGATTTCCTCGCAGATAGAACTCAAGACGTCTCTCTTAACAGAACCATATTCATTTGTGTAAAGTTAATTTCGTTGGTGCCCCAAGGAAGTATGAAAGAACGCTTACTGTTTACAGTTTTTGTAAATAATGTAGAAAGCGTCGGATGCTCTTTAAGACTGTTCGCAGATGATGCGGTTGTCTACTAGAGATTAGCACTGCCAGAAGACAGTAACGATTTACAGAATGACCAACAGAGGATTAATGAATGGTGTTGGTTCTGACAGTTGACCTGAATGTAAACAAATGTCGCTTATTGCGCATGCATAGCAAAAGAAATCACTACCGTATAACTACAGTATCAATACAAACTGCTGGAAACAGTATGTAGCGTAAAAATATCTAAAAGGATCTATGCAGATCGACCTGGAGTGGAATAATTATATAAAACAAACAGTAGGAGAAGCACATGCGAGACTGAGATTCAGAGGGAGAATTTTAAGGAAATGTAACTCATCCGTGAAAGAAGTGGCTTACAAGGCGGTAGTTCGACCGATTCTTGAGTATTACTCATCAATCTGGGACCCTTACCAAGTATACCTAGTAGGAGAGATAGAGAAAATCCAACGAAGAGCTATGAGTTTCGTCACGGGATCGTCTGATCCTCGCGAGAGCGTTACGGAGATGCTCAACAAACTCCAATTGCTGAAGCTACAAGAGAGGCGTCGTGTATCATAGAGAGGTTTGCTATTAATATGTTGAGAAAGCACCTTCCGGAAAGACTCGGGCAGCGTATTACTTCCTCCCACACGCATCTCCTAAAATGAGCAAGACGAGAATTTTCTAGAAATTTGAGCTAATAGAGAGGCTTACCGACAATCATTTTTCCCACGCGCCAGTGAAAGGGGGGGGGGGGGATCGGTAAGTGGTAGCAGAAGTATCTCCCGACACACACTGTTGGATGGCCGGAGCTGTATAAGGTAATGTGGTGGGAAGATATAACGTATCATGTGTTGGCCATTAATCATCAGGCGTTACTGGTACATCAGATACTTTTTGGTTAGCTGAGTCGTGGGGGAGGGGGGGGGCTGTGAATTTTAATGTTGTTGCCTGGAGGCATCATATATTAACAGTTACAAACTATAATTAACACTGTAGGAAGAGCCGGCCGCTGGTGGCCGAGCGGTTCTGGCGCTACAGTCTGGAACCGCGCGACCGCTACGGTCGCAGGTTCGAATCCTGCCTCGGGCATGGATGTGTGTGTTGTCCTTAGGTTAGTTAGGTTTAAGTAGTTCTAAGTTCTAGGGGACTTATGACCTCAGCAGTTGAGTCCCATAGTGCTCAGAGCCATTTGAACTGTAGGAAGACAAAGCATGTTGTAATATTTCCTCCGCCATGATCGGAAGATGTACGTATTTCTACGCCAGTCAACTTTTTGTGTGTTCTTATTACTAAAGAATGACAATAGTGTCGCATATGGTGAGTGATCAGTGATGGTCAGTCATCGATTTGCGTTATGCATTATACATTAGCCTTAAAGTGTTAGGCAATTAGCACTACGCGTTATGCATTATGTGTTACTCTGTAGAAACCAAGGGGCCAAGGGGCAATGGTGACCACCTAGCGGAAAGATGACAACCCAATTCGACTTTCATAGAAATAATTTAACTTCACATTCATTTTTATGCATCATGAATTTTCATATAAATCTACAATAATTGTACTTGCATGTTGAGACGGTATTTAGCGTTTACAATTTACCGTTTTAATATTTACCCTTTAGCATTTACTCGAGCGGGTGGGATACAAAGCTCATAACTGGCCTACTTCCATTATCTTCAATTTTTTGTCCTGTACTATGGTTAGTTGGGGAAAAGAGGAGGGGGATTATAAAGCACACAATTGTTCTGTGCGTAAATAATATAACATGACACCATATTTATGCTGCAAATAATATATGCCGACAATAATGCCTATTTTTGAATTTCAAGTAAATAAGCTTTGACTTTCAAGTGGAGGTTACGTAATTTATAATGTATATCTGGTACATTATTGAAATACTACGTTCTGATTAGTTGCAAAGAACAGAGGGAGAAGCACGTAAAAACACACAATATAATGAATATTTTTGTTTTTCAAGGAAATAATGAGACTTTTAAACTGGAGTTTCGTAATTTTTACGACATATCTGGTGCCATTTTCAAATATTATAATCTGACTTGTTGGAAAAAGACGGGAGGACGGAGTGGATATAAAGCACACGATTTGTATCCAAACAAGGAGAGGAGGACTTAAATTTTCATTGACATAATTGGACTATTTCCACCACCTCGGATTTTTAATACTACTCTGTGATTGGCTGGATACAAGGAGAGGGAAGGGGACGGCAAGTGCGTGTGGCTTTCCCACTGACAATGATGATGTAACTGATGACATCATGAGCTCAAGGTCACTGATAAAGTCATTCGTGACCTTGAGAAAAGGTCAATGACTGTGTTCAAGATCAAATTGCACCAGAATGCCCAGGTAGTGTGTCTGTATTGGATCGAGTTGCATCAGAGGCGGCGGAGCCTTATTACTGGCGTTCTAGATTAATTATCTGGTAAGGTGACGGATATTAGCTGTCGCCGATACCTCAGCTGATCCTAATCAGAGTAGCAACACTTTTTAAATGTCACTTGTCTCAGATAATGCGTTTTCGGATACAGACAATATGATGATACTAACTTCTATCACAATTCGAAGTATTCTTGAACGAAATATGTTTTCCGTTCGTCTACAAGCTATCGTTCCATTGTCAAGCAGTTTTGCATACACAGCGTAAAAAAGTAACCTGTTACATAAACCACATTTAGGAACATGAACAATTCTACGAAATCTTCAATGTCAGTTACTCATAACGAGCAGTTTTTGAGCCTGACTTTTTGTAAGCATATGTTTCGTTCCACCTTGTCCTCTTCCATCTGATATTATCGATAGCGGGGGATTGTGATCTTGATGGCATGGGGCTTCAAACAGTTAGCAATTCCTCAGTAGATATTTCTGCATATTTTCGCAGTTCAAAAGAAATGGTGAATTGTTTTGTTCTGGGCCTGTATTAAACAATAGTATCTATAGTCATTCATAGCTCATTAATAAGATCAGTGTATGTTTAAACGTGAAATGACATTAAGTTTTTGTACAAGACTGATATTTGAACCCAAGTATGTGTCCTTCAGAGTTACCTTGAGAAACTAGGAATCTTGAGAAAAACAACTCAGTGATAGAACTTAGCCGTTCCTGGAGGAACAAATCCTGTGAAATAGAAGATCCAAGTATTGAATCCCAGTCTGGCGCCAAAAACTTCAACACCACAGGATCAAATAAAATAATTGTTTTGTTCGGTGATCTAGTGTAATGATTGGTTCATAAAAGAAAATAAAATTCGATCTGTAGGCTACTCTGATTAGTCACATAGTATCTGCGCCCCTATCGATAGCGGGCGCACACATACACGCACGCGCACACACAGACACACACACACACACACACACACACACACACACACACACACACACACACACAAACACAAACACACACGCATACACTATTTTTAACGTGGACTTCGAAGCACGGCGCAACAAGGCGTTCTTCACTTGGCTTTATCAGGTGTCCATATCAACATCTCTACTCTGTAATCCACTGTGAATTCCACGGCAGAGAGGTACGTCCCATTGTAGCCTTTGTTAGAGCTTCTTTCCGTTCCTTTCAAGTGTGGGGTGCAGGAGGAATGATTGTTTAAATGTCTCCGTGGGCGCTTTAATTAATCTAATCTTACCCTCACGATACCTAGGTGAGCGACGTGTCGGGGGTTGTAGGTAAGCTTTCCCGGCATAACTGACGACTACCTTCAAGAGTCTGCCAGTTCAGTTCTTTTAGCGTCTCTGCAATACTCACCCATAAGTGAAACAAACCTGTGACCATTCGTACTGCCTTTCTCTGTACATATTCAGTATCCCCTATAAGTGCTATTTGGTAAACGTCCCACACAACTGAACAATATCCTAGGATAGATTGCATGAGTGATTTGTAGAAGTCCACAGCTCGTGGTCGTGCGGTAGCGTTCTCGCTTCCCGCGCCCGGGTTCCCGGGTTCGATTCCCGGCGGGGTCAGGGCTTTTCTCTGCCTCGTGATGACTGGGTGTTGTGTGATGTCCTTAGGTTAGTTAGGTTTAAGTAGTTCTAAGTTCTAGGGGACTGATGACCATAGATGTTAAGTCCCATAGTGCTCAGAGCCATTTGAACCATTTGATTTGTAGAAAATCTCCTTTGTAGACCGATTGCATTTCCCCAGTATTCTATCAACAAACCGAAGTCTACCACCTGTTTCACCCACGACTGAGCCTTCGTTATCTTTCCATTTCATATCCCTACAAAGTGTTACATCCAGGTATTCATATGAATTGACCGATTCCAACTGCGGATCATTGATATTATAGCCATAGGATACTATATTTTTACGTTTCGTGAAGTGCATAATTTAATATTTGTAAACATTTGAAGCAAGCTGAAATCCTGTCAACATCAGACTAAATTTTTGTACAGATTCCTTCTTACAGTGCCTCAATATAGATGATAACATCAATGCGGAAAGTCTCAGGTAACTATTCATATTGTCCACAAGGACATTAATGTGCAACACGAACAGCAAGGATCCCAACACAGCTCCCTAGCGCACTTCCAATGTTGCTTCTACATCTGTTGATGACTCTCCGTACAAGAGAACATGCTGCGTCCTCCCCACGAAGAAATCTTCAACCCTGTCATAAATTTCGCTTGAAGCTCCATATAATCGTACTTTAGATTATAACCGCAGTTTTGGTACTGACTTGGATGCTTTGCGGAAGTCTAGAAATATGTCTCTGACTACCTTTGTCCACGGCTTTCATTATGTTATGTGAGAAAAGTGTGAGTTGGGTTTCACATGCTCGACTTTTTCGAAATCCATGCTGGTTGGTATGGAGGAGGTCAGTCCGTTACGTTTGAAATCAGAATGTGTTCTCAGATTCTACAATAAACGGATGTCAAGGGTACTGGACGGTAAATTTTCCGATCGCTTCAGCTACTCTTCTTGTAGACAAGTGTCACTTGCGCTTTCTTCTAGCTACTGACATCTACCATGATCGTAGTTAGAAGAGGTGCTATCTCGGTCGCAAATTGAGTATAGAATCTCATAGAGATTCCTTTGCGTTCCGGGGCTTCATCCAGATTCAGCGATTTCAGTTTTTCTCATCACCACTGACACTCATAACTATTTCACTAACCATTTCAGTGGTATGAAGATTAAGTTGAGACAATGCTCCTATGTTTTCCTTTGCAAAGGAATTAAGGATTTCAGCTTTTGCTTTTATAACCTTAATATCAGTTCCTGTTTCGTCCTTGTGGGGCTGAACGCTGACTTTGGTGCCACTAATTCCCTTTGCACAAAACCAGTACTTCTTTGGGTTTTGCGAGAGACCTTTCGGGAGTATTGTGTTACGGTAGTCACTGAAGGTTTCACGCATTGCTTTCTTAACAGTCAAACGTTTGTCATTCAGCATCTGTTTATCTATAGCCCTATGCTTTGTTTTACACCTATTAAGCAGTGATCTCTGTTTCTTCAGAAGTTCCCTTACAGTGACTGTATAACACAAAGGGTCTGTCCCATCATCAACTGTTCTACTGGGCACGTATTTACCCAGTGCATGGTCAACTATTCTATTAATCCTGAGTCAGAATTGCTGTATATGTTTGAGACGTGGGACCTAGGGAAAGCAGGGAAGGTGTGGACGGGGCCTAATCAGTTACCGTTGGTTGCACAGGTGTTGAGTGGTACCTAAGATAGGTAAATAAATTAGAGAAATGAATGTGAAACGAAGTAGAAATTAGAAAATAAATGAAAAACTTAGTTTAGTTTAGAAGATTTACACACTGGCAAACTGCGAACAGAGCAGCAGTGGCAACGGCCGGCGCTTGCAAGTCAGCACGTTGAGGAGAAGCCATCGCCCTCCCCACATAAGCGGAAGTTGTCCATTCAGCCATCAGGGCATCGCCCGACGGGCTCACATGTTTCTCAATTGTCACATCTGATCAAAGGCCCTCGCCTACATTCCAAGAGCCAATGACCGACGTTAAGAAAATTCTTCAAGAAGCTTTTCAACGTGACAGAAGAGGCAATGACCGTGAATTCGTTCACCTCCAGTGGAGTAAATAAATACGCGAGACGCAGTGGGCCCAACAGTAGTTTTCAGTTCAGTTTTGGTTCGAGTTCAGTTCCAGTACAGTTCAGTGGGTACTGAAGACCGTCATGCAGGAAGAGACTACATCATACACAGAAGCACCAAGTCCGCCACTGTAATGGAGTAGCAAGCAGCAGCCTCGCCGCCAGAAGACAGAAGTTAGAAGGCATTTGAAGACTGATTTTTACGTACCCGGGTGACTCGTGAGGACGGGAAGGAGACAGCCTCACACCAGCAGTCACCTGTGAGCTGGTGATGAAGATCTGACAGCCGAAGACTGGCAAGCTGGAGTCTGTTGTTCGAGTCCGGGACACTGACCTTCCCCCGCCGCGCCGCTCCGCTGGCCGACGCACAACACTGACACACGCGGCCGCTTAGAAAAGAGAAACACTGGGACGCCACATCCAAGGTATCACCATCCGATTCACGACTTTAATTAAACGGGCCACCTCACGATGCTCGTCTCCAGTCAACTGGCGAAACAGCGACACGAGATGCACACAACCAGGCGTAATCAGACGCCGCCGCTCACGCAGCAGAAGGCTTCGCAAACGACACAGCTGCCGCTCTCCCAGCCAGAACAATCCAGTAAGGAAACCATTGTACAAATCTTTCAATAAAAGTTATCTTATGTAAAAATACTGTTTCATTCTACCTCATACCCGATCCAAGGAAGAACCCACCCTGCCCACATGTTGTTAAGAGAGAAAAGTAATTTATTTAGTGTTTTTCACCTTGACATAATGCTTTAGAATCAAATGCCCTTTGCAGTAATGCTCATCCTGACAACTGACTAGCACCAAAAGACGTTACCCAGTTACACAGGAAACACATATACTTTATTTTTTAAAAAAACAAACTCTTGGCCACCATTTTTAAAAGATTTTACTACACTGGCGCCTGAAAGCCTTATTAGAAGAACTGCGAGTTATTGTTGGCTGAAGGCCACAAGCAATGTTACACACGAAGGCCAGTAGCAATTTCAGAAATACACAACAGCTGAAAGCCTGAATTACAAGAAAGGTGGACAATTACACTTTAAAAATACTAAAACCCTTTATAATAATCTTAATAACTTGTAACAAGGTATAGTGACGGATGATGGCCTCACTAAAACAGAAAACTGAAAATAATTTGTCGGCTGGAGGCCACAAGCAGTGTTACAATTAATGGCGTAAGGCCGGAATACAAGTGGAGAAGGAAATAACAAGTTAAAACATTAGGGTAAATTTCAAACAATTGTCAAAATAAGACGGAGTGATTCACAGACAGTGCTCCGTGGATCGACCTGAGGAACGTGACTACAGCTGTGTAAGTGGCGAGACAGGCAGCCAAGAGTTGTACTCACATAACAGGATGGCAACTTACACTAGGGGTAGCTTAAGCGCCGACCGACCGGCTAACCAATCCGCCTAACGTCCGATCACCAGTACAGCGATGGAATCTTTTAGTCAAGGGCAAGGAGACCGACAGCACTACGTCATCAGAAAAATACCCAAGTCCGAAGGAAACACTAGAACCTAGGTAGACCTCCCAAAAACATATGCACAGTACAATTCAAGAGGCTGTCGAACTACACGCTGTGTCGGACAGCACCACCGCGCCGCGCGGGATTAGCCGAGCGGTCTGATGAGCTGCAGTCATGGACTGTGCGGCTGGTCCCGGTTGTTCTTAGGATGATTTAGGTTAAGTAGTGTGTATTTTTTTTTTTTTTTTTGAGCATCAGCGCGCCAAGGAATGGTACACTGCTGGAAAACTACGCTAACCTCTAGTGCAGGTAACAGCGATGTTGTGGATTGACAGGAGCCAACCCACGGAGTTTGGAGGAAGCCGAAAGGCACGCGTTTTAGCTCACGCAGGCTGGCGTGAGGTCTGGAACAGGACAAGGAAGTTAGACTAGAAAAAAAGGATGTAGCTAGTGGAATACTTAACTTTAATCCATGAATGTTGAACGTAGCTCTTGTCTGTACATTCTTTACAATATCAATAGCAACTGTTAATGGCGCCTTGCTAGGTCGTAGCAAATGACGTAGCTGAAGGCTATGCTAACTATCGTCTCGGCAAATGAGAACGTATTTTGTCAGTGAACCATCGCTAGCAAAGTCGGTTGTACAACTGGGGCGAGTGCTAGGAAGTCTCTCTAGACCTGCC
This sequence comes from Schistocerca nitens, assembly GCF_023898315.1. Lineage (NCBI taxonomy): Eukaryota > Metazoa > Arthropoda > Insecta > Orthoptera > Acrididae > Schistocerca > Schistocerca nitens. The sequence goes on along the minus strand of NC_064617.1, from coordinate 708,974,944 downwards.
GTGTGGCGGCGCTCGGTCTGCAATCACTAATAGTGGCGACACGCGGGTCCGACGTATGCTAATGGACCGCGGCCGATTTAAAGGCTACCACCTAGCAAGTGTGGTGTCTGGCGGTGACACCACAAGCGAGATCTCAAACAGTGAAGGTTTCAGTACTAGACACAGTTCACTCAACTTCAAAAGTCCTGGGTTTGGTCGTCGTCTACAGCCCCTCGGTTCGACAGTGCCTGCACGCTTCCAGCGGTCCCGACCTGCCCCCGCGCTGCTCCATCCGAACCCGAAATGATATCCGTTCGCCATTCCACCAAATCCATTACGCAGACAGCATTAAAATAACTGCTACTTCAAAACCACAAGACACACACACGGATGCGGGAAAACAATTCCACCAACAACTCACAATACTAAAACCAGTCGCTGTGAAACAACACGGACGAATTATAAGTCGGCACAAACAAGAAAAGCCAGAAGCGGTCGGTAGACCGAATGCACATCGTCCGCTGCGACGACCGACCGAACGACCCGCTAACGGTTGTCCCCACTCCAGTCAGGCACGGGAATGATCCCCGTATGAATCGTCGACTGACAACTTATTGCCATGAGGTCACTTCGACGGACACACACACACACACACACACACACACACACACACACACAGGTGAATGTTGCACTACTCGAATATCACGGTCCATTCAACTAAAACTAGCTGAATCCGGTCCTTGACGTGGTCGTTCACTCTCGCGACGACATCCTTCCGTCGGGCAGTGCATATGTGTCGCCAGCGGTCGGGCGACTACTGGCTGTCCGGTCCTCACTGCTGCTCCGTCCCAACTCCCCTGGTTCGACACACGGCGACCCAGAAAATACTAGAGGCCGCTCGAAGGATGTTACCACAGTACGCGCTATAGACAAGCTCTTCCGCTGCCACTCATGCACAGACAAGGCGAGCAAACGTAGTGGCTCCAGTGAACAGTCTAAGAAAACGAGACACCACTATCTCTATTACAAGATGCCAAGCTGTGGACGGCATCAACGCAAGCCGCACACGGCTCAATGTTCCTATCCTCTGTTGAAATTTTCAAGTTCCTCATTGATATATGACACTATTGCTTCTTTATCTGTTCCAACAGCTGTCGTCATCTGAACGGGATGGAGAATCGCCTAATCTAAGCACACCTGTGTAGCAGCCTTGATGTTTAGTGCACGCCTCACCTGCTTAGGGGGAACTTACATTTCTCAACTTGTATGGTGCAAGACAACGAGATCATAGTCGAACTCGTCACAGAATTTTCGCAGTGCCTGCTTCAAGCCTTAAACTTGACTTAGAAACAGAGGGCCGCGATCTGTTCTGATGAAAATGCTGCAGATTGTGAACTTTGTTGAAACCCCGTGAGCAAGGCTGGTCTTCTTAGTCTTCTCTACCCGTCCATGTATGACTTCGAATTCCATACGAGAGGCATCGTTTGTTTCAACGTGCGCCACAATCTGAAGTTGGTTGCAATCTGCTCCCTCAGTGACAGCCGTAATAGTCTTTTCAACATGTTGAACGAAACTCTCAAGCATACACACTCAGTGCGCATGTTGTTTCCTCCCATCCAATGCCGTCATTTCTCTAAGGTTTAGCATGATTCGCCGTACGTTTCAACTGCGGACGATTAGTAGGCCCCAACCCTTTTGTGTTTGCCCCCCCCCCCCCCCCCCCTTGGCACGGGACACAACACGTTTCTCAATAGGTGAACTAAGTCTCACTGGCTCATTTTTGGTTTAAGTGCAAGACAGCACCTCGAACTTGCTGGTTAAGAGTTTCCTCTGCCGCGTGACTGCTACGGTCGCAGGTTCGAATCCTGCCTCGGGCATGGATGTGTGTGATGTCCTTAGGTTACTTAGGGTTAAGTAGTTCTAAGTTCTAGGTGACTGATGACCAAAGATGTTAAGTTCCATAGTGCTCAGAGCAATTTGAACCAGTTTTTAGTTTTCCTCGGGCCCCAACTACCCTGTGCAGGACGCCTCGACCTACCACTGACACGCCACTCACAGTAAAATTAGCCTGTGGTGATAGATCCTGTACTTTCCGCAGAAGAGACCGCATCTCCACGAGAGGATGATACGTGAGGTACTTTTGTTATCTCTGGCACACGATCCTCGCTAGCTCTTTCCACACAAACAGCAGCCTCATGTCGCTTGACCGTAGTCAGATCGATTTGCAGCTGCTTACGAACGCATCTAATAGATCCCGTGCCCGACAATAGAAAACACGGTTGGGCTTCATTGTGTCTGGTGAAATATTTCACGAAACAGTATTTGAATAACTGTAAACTAGACTTGTTGATTCTTTTTTTATTTTTGGTTTCGATATGCAACAATATTTTGGGGAACAGTGATTAAAGAACTTTCAACTGAGCTTGTTTATTTTATTTTAATTTATGGGTTTGATATGCTACAAGTATTAGCGGTACCCTTTTAGTACTGAAGCGATTTACAACCAAGAGAACAGTGAAGCTTTGTATAAAACTTATTGTGTATCTCTGAAACGTTTACCGGGTTAAAATATCTAAAAAATTCTACAATAGCGTTAATGAACGATAAACTCAGACAAAATACAAGAGAAGACTAATGCGATACGATATGTTGGATATTTACAGTATCTATGAATCATAAACACCTATTTACCACAAAATAACTTATGCCCAACACTAGAAACATTCAAAAACACACGTTTGCAAACGCACCCAGAAGTCTCAGAAATATATGAAATATGTAATGAAATTCTGGAACTAACGGTTTTGGACTAGGATATTGTGGCCAAAAGTTTCTAAAACGCACAGGCTATGTTTACTATTGACGATTTGGTATTAAAAATATAGCACGACTTTTGGTACGGTACAATCAACAAGAAAAACACGTTTAAATTCTACGTCACTTTCGACCTAAGTTTTCAGGACAATTTTATGTGATACATGTCATTTTATGCCAATGCAATGAAAATATCGAAAGTAGACTCTTGTACTTAAGTATAAGTAAACTAACCTGCGAATTAGTCTTCTTTTGCACTTACCTGATTTTTGATGTCTTGTACGCTAGCGTTCCAAAGGGGAGCACTACAGCTTCAATATGTCTCACTATCTGCTGGTGTTTATTGAAAGTGGCCGCTGCAGGTGACAATTAAACTACACGTTCACTAAACCAATATGTCCTGTCAATTTACATTTTTACTTCTGTTATAAGGAGAAACGTGTTAAGTAGGGAGCGAATGATGGCAACGACAGATTCCTTCCGAAGTTAGAAACAGTTAAACCAATCAGAATGCTAGATTCACATATCGACATAAAGATACCAGAGACAGGTGGTAGGAAAAATAACGAGTGTTCTATTCACTTCCTACTACAGATATTAGCAGGCATCTTACAACACTGAAAGTAGACAGTTGCATTCATCACGACAGCGAAAAGTTGTGAAAAGCGAAATGCACATATATAGATGACGGTAGTATCGCGTATACAGGGTATAAAAGGGGCATTGGATTGGCAAAGCTGCCACCTGTACTCAGGTGATTCATGTGAAAAGGTTTCCGATGTGATTATGGCCGCACGAGGGGAATCAGTAGACTCTGAACGCGGAATGATAATTGGAGCTAACGCAAGGAACATTCGATCCCAAAAACTGCTAGGGAATTCAATATTCCGAGATCCACAATGTCAAGAGCGTGCCGAGAACACCAGGTGTCAGGCATTGGCTCTCACCACGGACAAAGCAGTGGCCAATGGTCTTCACTTGACTACCTAGTGGAGACCATTTGAACAGAGATGTTAGCGCAAACTGACTTGGAGTGCTGTGTGAAATAACCGCAGAAATCAAGTGGAATCTACGACGAACGTATCTGTTACGACAGTGCAGCGACTCCTGAATGTGCTCCCAGTGGCAGTTATGGTAGCCCACCATGATCCACCAGTCTACACCACCAATCCAACGCGCCGTGAGGTAAGGACTCAGCCAACTCGGACTTCCGCCGCTGTCGTCAAACAGCAACCCACTGTCCGGCCGAAGCTGGTACAACCAACTCCTCCATCATGAAAAAAGGTCCGGCGGAAGACCAGACTTTGGAGGACAATACGCTAGTCTGTTCTCGCTGTGGTAGCCCTGAATACATCGTACGCTACTGCAGAGAAAGAAAGTTGTCGAAGACAGTTACTCCAAAAGACGTCAAACATGACAACAGTCCTTTTCAGGCCAGTTAAATACAGACGATTATAGTCGATCTGTGGACCGGAGTTCAGTACTAAATCCTGGACGAGATCGCTCCCCAACACGCCATACCAACCGCTAGTCTAGTCGATAAACTCAGAAAAAATTCAACGAGAAGAACGTCTATGAAGGTGATGTCAGCACAGACGAAAATCCCCCGTGGACGACAGCTACTAAGAAGACAAGAAACCTCGACGTCTTTATCGACGAGCAGTCAGTTATTATTGCCAGCAAAAAGATGTTGCGTGATTCTAAAGCGATTTTTCTGAAGGCCGCAGGTGGGAATTACGTCCAGTCGACATGTGTTGCAGGAATAACTAACAATGGCAGAACACAGTCCTTCGAATTTGTCGTTTTAACAGAATGTAGTGATGATGCTGTTCTTCATAAGGACTTCTTGCACTCATCACAATTTCACGTAACTCGTGAATTGTAAATTGTTGCTCTTTTGTTTATTTATTTTTATTATTATTATTATTAGCGTACCAACGCATATATGAAAAGAGTTACGTGAAATACTTTTTGCGTTGCTGTGCTTTGAATTTCTTTACCATCATTACCTTTTAGCAAAATAATATATATATATATATATATATATATATATATATATATATATTTTTTTTTTTTTTTGAAGTCTTATTGTTCTGTATCTGGCCTATAATTAAAGGAACGTTTTTACTTCATAGTTATTGAAAATTGAAATTACTTTGTTATGAACACTGATGTTACAGTTCGTATGATCGTTCAAAAACACAAGTTTGCAGTGGATTTTATTTCTCGGTAAAATACTATTTCATACCACGCCTAGCCCAAGAACATGAGACTCTCATTAAAAAAAAAATACGTTGTCACTATAAAGTTTGCCAGACAAGAACGGAGCACAGCAAGATTCCTATCAGATTCTGAAGGTACATTAACTTATTTGTACTTGGTACTATATCCTATCAGCAGCCCGCGTCAACCTGCAACACATCATAAAATCTGCTGATCTGCACTGCCAGTCTGGGAGCTAAAAGAAATAATATTATTTTACTATTATTTTACCGCTTCCTTGCGGTATGCTCGACTATATTGTAAGTCGTTTAAATACGCCGCGGCAGCGGCTCTTCGTTCTCCACGCAGCTCAGCACCACAGATAATATTTATATAACTGAAAAATGTCTCAACAGGGTGGGATAATAGGCAAGCAAGCTTTAACAATTAATAATACAAGTTTTCATTTAGACAACTCTATTAAAACATTTAAATATCTCATTGATTACAGACCTTTGTGAATTCACACGTAATGGCGTACATTGCTTAGTCTCGACAAAAGAATGCTACATTAGCGTTCTCTACGACAACACAGGAGATCTTACTCGCACAACTTCCAAATTAAGAAGACAAAGACATTCATATTCATCACGTATTATATACTAGTTCCTTTTTTAATCTCTGTTTAACATTTATCTTCTGTGTCGGTTTTATTACTCGCCGACGCAGACGTTCTCAAAAATAAATAATAATAAAAAAATACATAATTTTATACAATGACACAATATGATACACCTAATTTTCTAATTACTACATAATATGTTGTTTTTGTTTCTTACTAGACGTTACAATGCCCCCTGGCAGCAATTGACTAAAGTTGAAAATGTTCGGCAATATGCTGTCACTAACGTCTGTTTGGTTATTGTCTGTTACCTTGGTTGGAACATTCACTTTACACTTCTTAGTTCTTTTACACTGTAGGTTTAATTACACTTTTTATACTGTTCTTACACTTTGCGAGGTGACTGTAAACCTAGTCCCAGGGTCATTACATTTATTTGGCTCCCCCATTCGGGCTACGTGCGATCAGAAAACCTGGGAAAACTGCGCCGGAGCCATGGTCATCTCGCCTGGTTTGTTTTAATACCCAGTTTGATCACAAAAAGTTCAGACTCTATCCAATGTTCACATATAACAAAGGCTATTTGTGAGAGCATGTTAAACTTTTAGTCTCTTAGTTACCAATATACTTTCTACCCCTTTTTCATATTTGTGTTCTGGATTGTAATGAAAGTCACTTATTACACATTTTTACAGTAGTATAATGAATCGTCTCTGCACTTACTCACGACAATTGTTTTAAAATGTTCTAGCATTCGTGCGGGTATACTTCATTAACATGACGAAAACATATTATATCTATACATCACTGAACCAATGAATACTTTGAGTCTGTATTGAGTAACTCAAGAAAAAAGACAAATGTTTGTCACGTCATTTCGTGTCCAATAAACCCTATTCATTAGTACATTAAACACATAGTTGATAGTTCATTTGAATGACAACAATGTTGTACGGAGCTGGCGGCGCGAAGCAATTGTTGAGTAGCGTCGTCTGGAACGCCGCGTGCCGACGGCCGCTGGGTTCGACGACCGGCTCTCAGTAACAGCGACGTCGTGCTGACGTGGCGCCCAAGCAGTTGCGAACCGCGGCGAACCATTCGCCGATGTCGGCGAGTTGCAGTGGTTTACCGCGACTGGCTGGCTGGCGGCACGGCACTCGTCTCTGCTTCTCCGCATGGCTCCCCGTCGTAGCGCATGAAACAAACATTCCACAACGGTGTACTGTCTTTAAGGACACAGATTACTAGCTGTGGAAGAAAATGCAACTTGTTAAAAGCGTTTATTGTTCAGTAAGCCTTCGCTTCACTGGTATGCACAGGATGTTTTGGCGTGATAACAGGTTTCTTGTGGCATTGTGACACTGGTATTCAGGGTTCGTCACACGCACATTGTACTACACATTTTCACTCACTCCCACGGTTGATACACTGCCAGAGCGTCTTTCAACACGCGAAAATGTTTCGTTACACACATACTAAATGTCTCCGTCGAGCGATGTTTGTTTGAATCGACTCCGAACGGATCAATAACTACTGTTTTTATACACTGTCTATTGTTCGTTGAGCACTGCACTAGGACAGTCTATCACTCAACACTAGACTTATCGACGTATATATTGGTGCAGATACAACGTCATTTTCTGTCCCTACTACACACAATATTCCGTCCTTTCCTCAATTGTTTATGCACACAGTTTATTTTTTTTAATACCTTTTAACTGTTCTTTGCATAATCACTCTCATCTACATGGCGTCTATTTGTTTTTACCTTATCACAACACAGTTTTCATATTGTTACTAGGCGTATATGGCCCTTTTGTAAATTTTTTAAAGGTGTGTTTTTTTTTTTTACATAGTTTTCCTTTCCTCCTTTCAGTGTAGCTTCCCTGGTTATCACCCATCTAGCAAACAGATTTTACCATGTGCATGACAGCTTGACTTGGGCATATTGCTCAATAAATACTTCATTTAGCACTAGCATTATTTTTAATGATTTTTCCTACATGACTACAGTGTAGGTTCCGCATTGGTTGACTTAATTCGCGTATCGCGTAATGAATATTCAAGGGCGTGTACCAAGTACACAGGCTTCAATTGAAGCATTGCTACATACAAAGCGGAGTTTCCACGGAACGGGCTTGTTTTTAATTAGCTTCTGCTCCAGTGTCGTTCTCAAATCACTACTGGCAGCAAACATCACATCACATAATTGTTGCATATTACAAAGTCAATGTTTGGCTAGTAGAGACTCTCTCTCTCAGGGTTCCTTATTCTAATACAATTACAACAGTTACCTTACTATATAAGATTGCATCATTAATTGCACTTACATACTACACATAGAAAATGGTTCAAGAAATTAATCCTTTGTAAAATGGTTCAAGAAATTAATCCTCACTTTATCAACAAGAAGATTGTTCGTTGCTTAATGAGCATATAGTATTTTAATGGCTTTAATTGTTTTTAAACAAAATCTTTCCTGTGTAAGTTATTGTTCACTTTCTGATTCCACTTCCTCCAAGTTTCATTACACACAAATTTCTTTCTTAATACTAACATACTTATATTCTAAAACACAATTAAAATCTTCTTACAACTATTACTCTTTATATGTGAGATGTCACTGAATAAATAACTTCACATTTTTACGTGGATACAATCCTTTGATCTTCCCCGTATGGGGATGTGCTAACAAATAGCTACATTCGTGTGGCACGCTTATTACTTCAACGGGCCCTGAATATAGCAATTGCCACTTACTATTCTGTTTTAAGGTGGCTGAGGATTTAGGGTGGTTACGAATAAGTACTAGGTCTCCTACATTATATTTCTGTTCGTTAGTTACACCTCGATCGTACCTCTTTTTTTTTTCTTTGGCCACTACTTCTCTCCTCGACCAAGGGATGGAGTAAGTTGCGCGACAGTATGTTTTGTGGGGCATCACCTCTATGTGATAGTGGTACCCTTTTACTATTCCTGGTCGGTCGGTAAATACCATAGTATATTCCGATAGCAGCTGCGTCAACTGTTGCTTTTGTGTATCGCTTAAACCTTCAGATTCCTGCACTTTGGTTTGAAATGCCTCAACATTTGTTTCAAAATTTCGATCCTCTAAATTCGGGTAATAGAGGTCTGCTGCATGTGAAAAATCATCGAGGTGTAGTACCCAAGTGTTCCTACCTTTGATATTGATTCGATTACAACACGGCACAAGTACCTCCTTCGATTTCATCATAGATAACTCAATCCTCCTACCCCTATTAACTATGCTTAATTTCCCCAAGGAGAGGTCGATCAATGCGTCCCTCTCACGGAGAAAATCTACTCCCAGAATGCAGGCCACCTTTAATCCTTTAACAACGAGGAACGAGCTCACTATGGCTTCGCCCTCCTTACAAATCTCCACCTGCACCTGGTACTTAACTAATTGGCTCTGGGCACTAATGGCTCCAGACACCTTACAATTATTAACCGGGAAAGTCGGAATGCTATGTCCTTTTCCCAGTGCTTTAAATAACTCCATACTCATTACACTTACTGAGGCACCTGTGTCGATGATTATATTCACTGCAACATCATTGATTTTCGCTTCGATAATAGCTTGCACATTTTCGTTATTATCCTTCTTACATTCGTGCGGTTCGTTCAGTAGATCTTTATCCATACTGACACCGTCGTTGTATCGCAGCATACGTATCCCAGGTATATTATTATGACTCGTGTTGCTCTCACTCCATCCCTCGGCCATCGATGGAGAGCATATCGAGGCCGATTCTAGTTTGTTGGATTGTTTACTTGTGAGGTACTTGGACGGCTATTGTCCGCGACCTCCACTATATGTACACTCTGATTTGTAGGCCGCCACGGCTGCGCAATAGGCGCGTTTTGCGGTGGTGGTCTATTGTTGTCATACCGGTCATTCCCCTGTCGCTCTGGGCTTCTTCGCTGATTCTGCTGCCAATTTCGATTACTATCACTATAATTGCTCTGCCACTGACCTCGCGCATTTTTCCAGCGGTTGGTCCCCGACATTCCGGATTCGTACCGGTCGTCAAATCGACGCTTTTTGTTATAAGTTGGTTGTCCATACCCGTTCTGGCCTCTACCATTACTACCATTTTGCGAATGTTCTTGCCGCTTGTTACCACCCCCACCATTTCCATGGTTGTGGTTTTGTGCACTACTATTTCTGTCGTGTTTACATCCTGACCCATTATTCCGCGAGTGATCGCACGCTGATTTTGCGTCTTCCTGGATCAAGTCTATTGAATCTAGAACAGACAGGAAGTTTTCCATGTCGCTTTCTGGTACATGTATTAATTTCTCTTTGATATGAATGGGTAAATGTGATTTTAGTAGTCTTATTATGTCTCTTGGTGATATAGGCTCGTCCCAGTAGCGCGTTTTGTTTATATACTTTTCAAAATACCGCCTCAAATTCCCAAGACGGGGTGAGTACGGTTCGGGATTATATACTTCTTTTCTTAGACGCTCTTGTATACAAGGCGACCAATATTTCGACAGAAATGCCCTTTCGAACTGTTCGTATGTCCTGCAGCTGTCTGCTACTTCTGTAGCCCACAACGCTGCGTCACCTTGAATGTATGACATTACGTATTGAATTTTCTGTGTTTCGTTCCACACACTGGGCAAGATATTTTTAAAGCTTTTTATGAATACTACTGGGTGTACTGATTTCCGTTCAGTAGTAAATGTTTGAAATTGCCTATTTTTGATTAAACTTTCTTCAACTAATATTTTTGAACTACATGGGTTTGCTCCTGGGACATATGCTGTGTGCTCCGAACCGAAGCTACAGCTCTTCGCATTATCGACTACAGATTCCCCATTGTTGTATCGCATATAAGTTTGTGCGTTGCCAAAACCATGGGCTGTTGGCGACATAGGTTCCTGGTCCAAATGCTTTCTGCTTTGTGCTAAACCCTTCTCCAGGTCGGATATCCGTTTGTTCATATTCACTTGCCACTGCGGAATATCCTCACTGAGTATTTGTTTGATGGATTGCACGTCGTTCTGTACCTGACTATTTACTGCGGTACTGAACGATTCGGAATCTCTATTTGCTATGGCTACTTGTACTTTAGAATTAATATTTTTGTCAATCTCACTCTCCTTCACTTCTAGCCATGAGTTGAATTCGGTTTCGATTTTAGTTGCTTGTTCGTTCCACTTCTGCTCTACAAGCTGTGTGGAATCTATTTCTAGCTTTTCTACTCGGTTGGCTAATACACCTATTTCATCTACCATGTTAGTGTTTGCTACTTGCAGGTTGTTGACCTGTTCCGTCAACTCCTGCACGGCCTTAGGTATCGACTCATAACTCTGTTTCATACAGGCAATGTCCTTTTTCATAATTTCTAAAGATTGCACAAGTTGCTGGTCTCGCTCAGCTAGCTGTTCAAGTAACTTTTCCTCTTGCTGACGAGCTCGCTCGGCTTGTTGGCGATCTCGCTCAGCTTGCTGTGCGAGTAAATTTTCCTCTAGCCTGCGATCTCGCTCAGCTTGCTGACGATCTCGCTCAGCTTGCTGGCGATCTCGCTCAGCTTGCTGTTGCGCAAATTCTGCCTGGTAATTTAGCACACGCTCTAATATAGCCTGAAGTGAATACCCACCAGGCAGATTACCACTCTCTGGTTCCTGCTTTTCTGGTGGTGGTACAATTTCTTTATCTACATCTCCTTGAGCACTAGTGGGCGGTGGCACCACTTCCTGTGCCCCTGCCCCCACATTCTCACATGTTATATCCTCAAAGAGAGTACTTGTACTGCTTAAGGTACCCGGTTCTACATTTCCTGCACTAACTAATTGTTGTTCCTCAGTATCCATATTGCTCGGACGCTGACTACGCAACTTAACCATATTCCTAAATTGCTTACTAAAACACAAAATCTGACAGTTTTGCCCCTTGCACACAAAATACGTTAATTTAGCTACCCTACACTGCACACTAAAAATTACTATCTACCATCAGCTTTGTCCTGTCACAAACACTAACATCAAACTACGCACAATATGCACACCACTAGCGAAATGAGATCACTTCACTGGAGCTCAACTTCTACAAACAGGACAACTACACTGTAGTCTTACCTTTAGTTTATCTGATCTCGGGGTTCGGCTGCCCCCGGATTACGTAGTCGTTACAGTTTCTCAGTACTATCAGGATCGTCTTCTCAGACTCGCTTGCAGTAGTACGTTTTGTCATGAAAGAGTGTTTGCACATTCATTAATACATGGCATTGATCATGATATACATATATACATTTATCACTAAATACATATATATATACATACATAACAATCAACACTGAAAGCAAAATACATAGAATTTTATATTTGTGGCCACTGCAAATTCGGGCCCCGCGTTTTTGGGCGCCAGTTTCACGTATCTCGTGAATTGTAAATTGTTGCTCTTTTGTTTATTTATTTTTATTATTATTATTATTAGCGTACCAACGCATATATGAAAAGAGTTACGTGAAATACTTTTTGCGTTGCTGTGCTTTGAATTTCTTTATCATCATTATATATATATATATATATTGAAGTCTTATTGTTCTGTATCTGGCCTATAATTAAAGGAACGTTTTTTTTGTAACTGTAACTCATGCTAAGAATCAATATATCTTCCCTACTTCATAGTTATTGAAAATTGAAATTACTTTGTTATGAACACTGATGTTACAGTTCGTATGATCGTTCAAAAACACAAGTTTGCAGTGGATTTTATTTCTCGGTAAAATACTATTTCATACCACGCCTAGCCCAAGAACATGAGACTCTCATTAAAAAAAAAATACGTTGTCACTATAAAGTTTGCCAGACAAGAACGGAGCACAGCAAGATTCCTATCAGATTCTGAAGGTACATTAACTTATTTGTACTTGGTACTATATCCTATCAGCAGCCCGCGTCAACCTGCAACACATCATAAAATCTGCTGATCTGCACTGCCAGTCTGGGAGCTAAAAGAAATAATATTATTTTACTATTATTTTACCGCTTCCTTGCGGTATGCTCGACTATATTGTAAGTCGTTTAAATACGCCGCGGCAGCGGCTCTTCGTTCTCCACGCAGCTCAGCACCACAGATAATATTTATATAACTGAAAAATGTCTCAACAGGATGGGATAATAGGCAAGCAAGCTTTAACAATTAATAATACAAGTTTTCATTTAAACAACTCTATTAAAACATTTAAATATCTCATTGATTACAGACCTTTGTGAATTCACACGTAATGGCGTACATTGCTTAGTCTCGACAAAAGAATGCTACATTAGCGTTCTCTACGACAACACAGGAGATCTTACTCGCACAACTTCCAAATTAAGAAGACAAAGACATTCATATTCATCACGTATTATATACTAGTTCCTTTTTTAATCTCTGTTTAACATTTATCTTCTGTGTCGGTTTTATTACTCGCCGACGCAGACGTTCTCAAAAATAAATAATAATAAAAAAAATACATAATTTTATACAATGACACAATATGATACACCTAATTTTCTAATTACTACATAATATGTTGTTTTTGTTTCTTACTAGACGTTACAACAAGCAATCGTGTAATGAGGAAGATCAACTGATGAAGTTATTCCGACAATTGACTGTAACAG